>NC_044556.1:21258933-21965995 GCF_007565055.1 Rhinopithecus roxellana | reverse complement strand
TTGAACTGGTTAACACAAGCCACCTATAGACAGCAAAACTAAAAGAGCACCCTGTAACACATGCCCACTGGGGATTCAGGAGCTGTAAACATCAACCCCTCAACACTGCCATGGGGTCGGAGCCCCACGACCTGCCCTTCTGTGTGCTCCCCTAGAGGTTTGAGCAGCGGGGTACTAAGGAAGCGAGGCACTCTCCCTGTCACACGCCCTGCAAGGGGGACAAAGGAATTTCCCATTTCACTATGGCTGCTGTAAAAAAATTATCAAAAACTTGATGGCTTAAAACAATAGAAATTTATTCTCTCCCAATTCTGGAGGCCAAAAGCCTCACATCAAAGTGTCAGTGGGGATACACTCCCTCTGGAGGGTGGAGGAGAGAATCCTTCCTTGCCTCTCCCAGCTTCTGGCGGCTGCAGGCGTTCCTTGGTCTGTGGCAGCATCACTTCAGTCCCACCTTGGTCTTTGCATGGCTTTCTCCCTGGTGTCTGTTTCTTGCCCCCTCTCTTCTCTTATAAGGACTTGCCATTGGATTTAGGACCCACCCGAATCTAGGATGTTCTCATGTTGAAATTCTTTTTTTTTTTTTTTTTTTTTTTTTTTTTTTTTTTTTTTGAGACGGAGTCTCGCTCTGTCGCCCAGGCTGGAGTGCGGTGGCCGGATCTCAGCTCACTGCAAGCTCCGCCTCCCGGGTTTACGCCATTCTCCTGCCTCAGCCTCCCGAGTAGCTGGGACTACAGGCGCCCGCCTCGTCGCCCGGCTAGTTTTTTGTATTTTTTAGTAGAGACGGGGTTTCACCGGGTTAGCCAGGATGGTCTCTATCTCCTGACCTCGTGATCCGCCCGTCTCAGCCTCCCAAAGTGCTGGGATTACAGGCTTGAGCCACCGCGCCCGGCCGTGTTGAAATTCTTAACTTCATTACATCTGCAAAGACCATTTTTCCAAATAAGATTATAATTACAGATTCCAAAATGGATGTGTCTTTTGGGGGGCCACTAGTCAACCTGCTACGTACACCAATATATTAAAGTGATTATATCCCAGGGTGGGAATGGGATTTACAGGTAACTTTAATTTTCTTCTTTGTACTATTTTGTTTATTCCAAATTTTGTACAGAAAGCATGTATAACTTCTGTAATGGTAATTTTTTAGAGTTGATGGTTTAGCCTAAAGTGCACAGTCTGAATTAAAAGGTACCTGCCTCGTGAGTGGAGGGCAAGAGGTAACGGCCACAGATAGGCTGAAGGATTCTCCCATTAAAAAATGACTGGATCCCAAATTCTTGAATGAAGTCCAATTTTTAATACATTGCCAGGCTTACAAAAAGTATGGTGAATCCTTAAGTTCTCTCCCAGTTTTTTCTGACCCAGATTCAAGAGTTGAAACTAAACCTGGGTAAAGCAGTAAATAACCAAGAGTGAAACTTGACCTGAGAGTAAGTGCCTATCTAGGAGCTAGTCCAGAAGAAAAAGGCTTGGGCTAGAGGTAAGGTAAGGCTGCCACATTAAGTCCAGGGACCTCTTAAGGGGCTTGTGTGGTTCCAGATTAATGCATCCTCTGGATCTAGACAGAAGCAAATGCAAACTCCCTATGCAGGAAAGTATCCCCACTTTAGGACCATAGTTCCACAGATTAAGACTATGACAATGTAAGCCTACAATGAAAGAAAGCCAAACGCACAAGGAAACAAAGCCACCATGTACAAGAGTCAGTGGAAGGAACAGACAACAGATTAAAAATTATTAGATAAATAAAAGTTCTGCAAGGATTTCTACAAATCAAAAAGAAAAAGACAACCCAAGAGAAAAGATGAAAGGAGTCATGAAACAGGCATTTCACAAAAGAAAAAAACACCAATGTTTAATAAACATGTAGAAAGATGCTCAGCCTTATTAGTAAAGGAAGTACAGGCTGTTGAATACAAAATCAATACACAAAAATTAATTGTAGTCACCATGTGTGAGCAGAAATTTAGTGGTTTGTTTTTTTTTTAAAAGATACTACTGCAAAGCAACAAAAGTAGTGTATTTCATAGAATCTAAGACGCCATCAGTGATACGATGAACCATGACTTTATACACTCTAAGAAAGGAAAAAGACTACCAATTATAATTTCTAGATGCCATCAACTATAAGACACAACCCAGATTGTGGGCAAAAGTATGAGAGCTACGTGGAGAAAAGCATAGCTTTATTCAAAGGTACTAAAGAAGTTCTAAAAGTCAAGAAGTAATCTGAGTTCATAGACAGGAAAACTCCCTATCGCAACAACATCAGCTTTCCCTAAAATAATTAATTAAAGCAATTAAGCCAGTGCAATTGGCCTCACAATCCCAATAGAATTTTTTGAAGACATATGACAAGATAATTCCAAATTTAGGTGGACTGTAAAGTATTAAGAATAGCTAATAGGCCAGGCACAGTGGCTCATGCCGGTAATCCTGACACTTCGGAAGGCCAAGCTGGGAGGATTGCTTGAACTCACGAGTTTCAGACCAGCCTTGGCAACATAATGAGACCCTGTCTCTCTCAAAAAAAAAAAAAAAACAAAAAACAAAAAACAAAATAAAAAAACTTTATTTAAATTGGCCGGACATGGTGGCATGCACTTGTGGTCTCAGGTACTCGGGAGACTGAGGTGGGAGAACCTGGGAGGCTGAGGTGGGACAACCGTTGGAGCCTAGGAGGTTGAGGCTGCTTTGAGCTGTGTTCACCACTCAACTCCAGCCTGTGCGACAGAATAAGACCCTGTCTCAAAAACAAACAAACAAACAAACAAACTAATAACCTCTGAAGAAGAAGAATAAGGAAGACGGAATTTCAGATATTATTGACTTATTATGAAGTGGTGATCAAGACAAAATGTACTGATGCCAGAATGGAAAAACTGGCCAATGGAACAGAATAGAGAGCCCAGAAATAGACCTGCCAAATATGGAATCTTGATATAAGACAGAAGTAAAGTTACAGATTCCTGGAAAAAGACCAGACTAGTAAATAAGTAACAATAATTGGTGGTTAATAAGGCAAAAAATTGGATCGCTACTTCACCCCTACCCAAATATCAAATCTTAGTGGATTAATGATTTCAGTGTGAAAGACAAAACTTTAAAACTTTTAGAGAGAATACTGAAGAATATCTTTATGGCTTCAGAATACAAAAAATCCATTAAATAAGACACAGATAGTGTTAATCATAAAAGATTAATAAATTATACTACATTAAAATTAATATACCACAAAGAAATAGAAAAGATAAACTCCAAACTGGGAGATACACAATAGGATCAATATAGGATTTATTTCCAGAATATGTAAAAGATTTCTACAAATCAGAAAGAAATAGACAGACAACCCAAGAGAAAAGATGAACAAGAGACATAAGCGGGCATTTCACAAAAGAAGAAACACAAATGTATGATAAATATGTGGAAAGATGCTTGGCCTAATCATTAGCAAAGGAAGTACAGGCAGGCTGGGCCATTTTAAGGCCCTCACAGGCCCTACGTAATGATTATTTCTGGAGGCCTAATCTTGTAATATTTCACATACTATCATGCATTCACATCCCACATGAAATTTGTTCAGTATATATTTTTGAGTGCCTGCTGGTGCCAGGAAATGTTATATGTGCTTGGGATGTATTGCTGAACGAAGGAGACAGGGTCTCTGCCCCTGTGAGCTTACATGTGAGTGGGACATAGACAATGAAGAGAAGGAGGTGAACTATGTAGTGGTGTGGTAGGAAGTGATGAGTGCTGCAGGCTACAAAAGACAAAGCAGAGTAGGGTAAGGAGAAGTGGGTGGCAGGGACAGAGGCTCTTGGCGGGTGGGACTTACCCCACGGGTGCTCACAGCATTTCCCTCATGCATCAGTTCCCTTGGACCCTTCCTTCAGGCGGTTTCTTCCTGGGGTATCAGCTAAGAACAGTTTAGAGGGCTAATGCCTCTCAGAGGTCTTTATGGGTAGGTGGGTGGAAGTGGAGAGAAACCCTTGAGGACACCTCCACCAGCCCCATCCTATTCAGATACCAATGGCAGGTCACGGGTAGGAAGGACATTGCATCAGCTTCCCGCCATCTTCTCCGGCACCTCCCTCTCCTGTGGCCCATCCCAGAGAAGAAGCCCACCTCTCCAAGACTCACTAGATGGGACCTTTCCCAGACAAGAGTCCTTGGACACCAGGCTGGGTGGCAGGAGGGGAGCCAAGTAGCTCAGACTGGACAGCCGGTCATCCCTGTAGACACAGGCTCACCACGCTGCAGGAAGCAGGCATTTTCTGCAATGTGATCCTTTGATGCACCCCTTTGCACTAGAAAGAATCTATGGCAGCATTCTGAATTCTGCAGGCACCACTTACATGTACAGATTTGGTGGTGTCTCTTCCTTGGGAGTTATAACAGTCCAACAAACAAGGGCTCCTGTGTGTGAAGGCCCAAAGATAGGGTGGCCCCAGCAGCAGAAACAGCCCAGGAAGGCACTGCAGGCCAGTAACAGACACAGCCTTTTGGAAGTCACTCACAATGGGACTGGTGTGATGGCGGCCCTTTCTTTACCAATGTCCCCACCTGAGAGGCTGGACATGGACCCCCAGCCACCAGCACTGGCATCCTAACTCTGGGGGCCTCGACTCCACTGTGCGGGGCTCCCCTCTGTGGCTCCCCTTGTTTTCACTTTGGCTAAGCTGCCCGAGCACAGGCTGCAGCCCAGTGGGATTAGTGCTCAGCCCTCTTTAATCACTTTGTTGCCCCCCCAACCTGCTCATCAGAAGCTCCTCCTGCCCTGGACAGAGGATCAGTTCATTTCTTCCAGATCTGCAGGGACAAAGGCACTGCTATGAGGTCCCCAGAGGGAGGTGGCCAAGTGGCTTCTCTTTCATAATGGAATTTGACATCTCCTTGTAATTAGCGACCACACAGGATGGGAAAATAAGAGCAGGGCAGTCCTTCTAGTGTGAAAACCCATCCGCCTTTACCAAGAGAACTGCCGAGAGGCCCTGCATTCCAGTCCCAGCTGTTTAAAACTCCTGGCCTCCTTCAGTGGTTATCACAGCCTCTTTTTCCTTTGCCTGCCTCCTGGATCAAATTCAAGGTCCTGTCTCTGAGACAAGGTTCATGTCTCGGGATCATTCAGTCCCCAAGAACAACCTCCCAAGGCTTGTTGTTCCTGAGGCTCCTGTGGTAGAGAAAGACATTTAATAAAGGTGTTAATGGGGTGGAAATCAAACAAACTAAAACCAAGTGGAAAGTCAGAATCCATCTTTAAAGAGATGTGCTCTTCCCAGAAGACTCTCCCAGGGAGCTGGTGGAAAAGACTGGGCCTGAGGACCCTGCGGCGAGGAGTCAATGGAGGATGCTGAAGGTTGAGAGGAGCACAGTGCGCAGCTCCAGTCATCAGCAAAAGCGGCTTCCATCCTGTTGGGGAGGGAGCAGCCAGACCATTCCAGCACATCGCTCCTTTGAATGCTGGGTGCCCACGCCCAGATGGCCTTTCCCTAAAGGAATGCAGGCCTGTCACCATGCAGGGTATCTGTTTGCCTCCATGCCAACAGGGCAGCTCTGCCAGAGGACACTGGAGTGTCTTTTTCTATTTCAAAACTCCCTGCAAACCACTTTCCTCACTAAGATGTGTACCCCTGCTAGGAGCATCAGGTTTCCAGAAGTACCTTATTCCTGGGGCCAAGTCAGGGTTTCAAGGAAAATTGTTTTTTTCCAGCTACACCTCTGGGACTGCCCCTGGAGCTGGGATCTATTGGTTCCTTTCTTTCTTCCAGGCATTTTGAGGTCTTGCCTCAGAGTTTAGAGATCTGCTCAAGCCTCTAATCTCGGCTGCTTCTTTGTTCTTCAGGCAGTGACCTTTACTGACATCATCTCAACCCCCATCTATTTGAATCTCCCATTCTTTTTTCCTCTTTCTGGGTTAGAGTGAAGGATTTTACTCTCAGGGGCCTAATCCTGTTGCTCTTGCGTGTGACTAATTCCCTCCCCTCCCCCTCGGCTCCCGCAAAGAGGAAGGGGCCTGTTCGCCCGACTAGAGGGTCTGCTGCCCTTGTCGGCAATCAAAGCACAAACATATTCCTCCGGGTGATTTCCTGCCCTGAGAGCCCAACCCGGAACACAAGCCTCCTCTGTTCCCTCACAGCCCACCAGTCCCTGGGACTGGGACTTAGGCAAGAGGATTTATGATATAGAAAGTAATAAGTCACCCTTCCAACCTGGCAACGTCTGGTGTGAAAGCAAGTTGTACTGTTGTGCAGACAATGGCTCCCAGGAGGAGAAATAGCATCCCTCAGAGCCCCACAGTCCTCTAGTGGCTGCCTGCAGCTTAGAGTGTGCAGAGGTGACCCAGCGCAGGACGGAGGCCTTAGTATCCCCAGGGCACCCCATGGACTGCGGCGGGTCAGCTGTGGCTGCCTGATTTCTGAAGTTAAAAAGCACATAATTATGGTATTGTTTGACTGCCAAGAATTCTGGGTTAATCTCAGTTTTATTTTGACTGCTACCTAAAATAGTAGCCTGTCCCCAAGGACGCAGTAAAGGCCAAGAAGCCAAAAACAGAAAGGCAGTCCTGAGCTCTAGGAGGCCCTCACTCAGGAGTTCTGAAGAGGCTTATGAGTGCATGGGATCCAGTACCAGGAGCCAGGTCACTCCCAGGCCCTCCCTTCCATAGGCCTGTCCTTAGCCACCGGCCATGGCTGCCCCTCCCCCATGGGACCTGGCTGAGGCTGTGGAGAGCTGCAGGATGGCCAGTCCCCACACACCCATTGTCCCCCGATGCACTCAGGACAGTCTCTAAGGCAGTGTGGAGGTCTGCTTCTGTGATTTGGGGAGACAATAATAATAATAGTTGTCATTACTGAGTGTTTGTGATACACCAGCCACTGACCTAAGTGCTCCTGCATATGGTAACTCCTTTAGTCCTCACAGCCAGTAGGCACTCTGGCGATCTTCTAACGCAGCCAGAGCCACATGGCTAGTAGGTGGTGGAAACAGAATTTGGACCTGAGGAATCCTTGCTCCAGAGGCCACCTCCCCTACTTTGTCGCATGGCGTCTCAGGAGGTGAGCAGCGGCAGAACTTAAAGGCTCAGAAAGAACAGCTCCCATTGGAATCGGTGAGAGGCATCAGTTCCTAAGTGGAGGCCATGAGAACAGGCCTGGTGAGAGGTCATTCTCCTTCTTGGAGCACAGATAGAAGTGTGCCTCAAGCATTCTCCATCAGACTTAGGTCAGCAAACATTTACCAAGGTTTCCAGTCTGTTCTAGAGGTCTCCTGGCCACTGGGCCCTGGATCACCAAGAAAAGTTCCGTTGTATTTCCAGGAGAATAACAATACAAAGTCAAGTGTGCTCTTAGAGAGGAATGCTTCCTGCATGCAGTCAGGGAGGGCTTCCCAGGGAAGGGGACATTCAAATTAGATCCTAACGGATGCCAGGATTCTTCTGGGTTGACAAAGTGGAGGTGAACTCTCTGGGCAGAGGGGACAACCTGGGCAAACCACTGCTGTATTCCACCAGGCTCAAGATGTTGTTCTTGAGGATTTTGTTCCCAACGATTCGGAGCCATTGGGCCCTGGGCTCCAGTCTGTAGGGCATGGCAGGAACTGAGTAACTGTCCCCTCCCAGCTACTATTAATCCCCGCCATGCTGACTTCAGAGGAACCTTTCCTACTCTTCCTTCCTGCCCCACCTAGATGCCACCCTTCCAGTCTGAGGCATCCCTGAACTTCTCAAGTGCCCAGAGCTGCCAGTCTAGTCGCTGCCAGTGGCCGCTATTCCAGTGGTGCTCCCAGGGTCAGCCTCGCCTCGGCCAGAAGCACCTGCGGAGCTGGCTCAGGCTTGCCCTGCTGCCCAACACCCTGATGCACTCCCAACCCTGCTCCACTCCAGCCACCCTGGCAGGCTAACAGCAGGGCAGGCAGACACCATGAGAGCACAGGGAAAAGCCCAGGGCCTGGGGGTTCCAGCAGCTTCTTCATTCTTCTCCCCTCCCCCCAAGTGAGAAAAAAGATACAAGGAAGGCCAAAGGCTCAGGCCTTCAGGCCCAGGGGGTGTAGGGGCGGGTGGGTCTGTTTTCTTCTGGCTCCTCGGAGCATCCTCCTCCTTTCTCCCTTTTGTTTGTAGTTGTTCATTTATTTTAACAAAGTGATTCTGAGTTTTTATTAGGAAAAAACAAACACACAAGGAGCAAAGGCAGTAGGAGTTTTAAGTCTTGGCCTGTGGAGGAGGCAGTCGCAGCACTGATCATCGACCTGACTTCGGATCTCCATCAGGTGCTGTGCTCCGGGAAGGCGAGTGGCCATGTAAGGCACCACCGTCCAGGGAGACCAGGGTCTGGAGGCAGAAGCCCCTCTACTGAGTACTCCTGCAGGCCCCTGTATCAGCAAGTGAAGAAGGAGCCTCCGAAGTTAGGTCCTGTTGTGCCCAAGAGCACACAGCCAGGAAAGAGTGGCACTCAGGGTCCAGGATCTTTCTTTCTACAGTATCTCACGATTTCAACTTGCCCTCTTTGTGTCTTAACGCTTTTTTCTTAAAACCTCCAGAGGAAGCTTTCATTCAGAGATGCGACATGCAGGGGAAGATGCAGGTCCACAGAGCTGAGGCCCCAGGCAGCCCAAAGCATCCTAAAACCCTGTGGAACTTCGGGGGAGAAACAGGTGGAAGGAGAGGGCTTCCCAAGGAAGTGCTTCGCAAATCCCAGTCTCTTGCTTGACTGAGGATTTTTATAAGAAAGACCCATCGGTTTACTCTACAACATACCAGTGCCCAGGAACATTACATGAGCCCAGAATTCCTGTGAATACAGCCACTGCACTCCAGCTTGGGCAACATAATGAGATTCTGTCTCTAAAATAAAAATTGTAAAATTCAACTTTGAGCAAATCATAAGTGAACGTTCAAATCTTCATGCATCAAGGGAACCAATTCCTCTTCCCAGAGCGATCAGAGATTCTCTCTTCATCAGAATTGCCATAAACATGAACATAATGAAACACTTGCTGATTGTCTATGTACAGGTTCAAAGGACTTCTCCACTGCATTTCAGCATTTATCACCAGTGCTTAGCTCATTAAACTAATTACATGCCTGCATTTCCACATTGAAAGTTTAAATATAGAGGCCAGGTGCGGTGGCTGATGCCTGTAATCCCAGCACTTTGGGAGGCCGAGGCGGGCGGATCACGAGGTCAGGAGATCGAGACCATCCTGGCTAACACAGTGAAACCCCATCTCTACTAAAAATACAAAAAAATTAGCCAGGCATGGTGGCGGGAGCCTGTAGTCCCAGCTACTCGGGAGGCTGAGGCAGGAGAATGGCATGAACCCGGGAGGCGGAGGTTGCAGTGAGGCGGCATCTCGCCACTGCACTCCAGCCCGGGCGACAGAGCCAGACTTCGTCTCAAAAAAAAAAAAAAAAAAAGAAAGTTTAAATATGGAGACTAACTTACTGCTTTTTAATTTCTTTGTCAAAGCAAAAGCTGATGCAATATAGGGCCTTCATACAACATGGAGGATCAACCATTTGCTAATGGCAGGGTCCCAGCTGGACCTTCCAGTGTAGTGGACTCTATGAGAACCTGGAGATAAGAGTGGGGTTTATTTGGAGGCTTCCCTTTTCCTCGGAAACGATTTTACAGGGGAAAAAGATAAATAAACCTGCAATTCCATTGGTGGTCTGGGGAGGCAAGTGGCCATGTGAGGCACCATCATCCAGGAAGCTATTGACATCTCTTTGAATATTCTTCAGCTGGGCATGGTGGCTCACGCTTATAATCCTAACACTTTGGGAGGCCAAGGCGGGCAGATTGCTTGAGTTCAGGAGTTCAAGACCAGCTTGGGCAACATAGGGAGACCTTGTCTCTACAAAAAAAAAAAATTAGCTGAGTATGGTGGTGCATGCCTGTAGTCCCAGCTACATAGGAGACTGAGATGGGAGGATTGCTTGAGCCTGGGAGGTTGAGGCTGCAGTGAGCCAAGATCATACTACCGCACTCCAGCATGGGTAACAGAGCCAAACCCCGTCTCGGAATAAAAAAAAAAAAGAAGAAGAAGAATGTACTTCAGATGGTTGTGAAAATTAGAGAGCATTTACTTTATGGCCAAGCATCCTGGAGGGACTTTACATCAGTTCACTTAATCTTCATGACAGCCCTTTGATGTATCTGTCATGTCCATTTTATAGTTGAGGAAATCGAGGCCCACCCAGAGGTGTGAAGTAGTGCGCATAAGGCCACAGCTAGGATATGGAAGAGCCAGTAGTTAAACCTGACCCCAGAATCCGTGCCCTTCTCCCATCATACTGCTGTGTCCTGGCCCAGCATTGCTCCTCACGCTGCAGCCTCCCTCTGCACCGCATGCTGGCGCTTTCTCACCCTGCTGTATTAGTACGCGTTCTACTTTCATCTTTGGTGTCTAGTGGCTTCAGTCTTTCTAGGGAGTGTCTCATCATATGTATCAAAGTTTAGAAAACTACTTCTGTCTTCTTTCATTTTCTACCTGCCCAAATCCCATTTATTTTACCAGACTCTGGTCAAATAACATGTCCTTTGACATGAAACTTCTCCTCATCCTCTGATTGGAATTCAGCATCTGCTACAAGTATACAGGAGTATGTTTAAATTTATTATTTTACTTTAAGAGGTGGAAGTTTCCAGTGAAAGTCTTTAGACACTTGGAAATATTAAATGTGACAAACAGAACCAAGTGACAACCAAGTGAAGTGAACTTTAGGCTTCCCTGTCTTTTTAGAGTAATCTGCGAATGAACAAACAAAAAGTTCAACCCTCTGCCACCGTGAATAAAAGAGATTTGCAATTGCTTTGATTTTGTTTTTAATATTAAGCTTAGACCCCTCCAAAAACGCAGGCCACACTCTCAGACTCTTACGTATCTTTTCCATAATGAGCAGCCCCAATAACAACCCTGCAAAGGAAACCATCCTGTCACCTGAAGATAGGAGTCTGCTTGTGCACAGTTTTCTTATCTCCATTTTGGTTTTTGTTTGTTTGTTTGTTTGTTTGATTTTTCGTGGCTTTTTTTTTTTTTTTTTTTTTTTTTGAGGTGGAGTCTCACTCTATTGTGCAGGCTGGAGTGCAGTGGCGTGATCTCAGCTCACTGTAGCCTCCACCTCCCTGGTTCAAGCAATTCCCCTATCTCAGCCTCCTGAGTAGCTGGGATTACAAGCGCACACCACCACACCTGGCTAATTGTTTTGTGTTTTTAGTAGAGACGGGGTTTCACCATGTTAGCTAGGGTGGTCTCGAACTCCTGACCTCAGGCAATTCGCCCGCCTCGACCTCCCAAAGTGCTGGGATTCCAGGCGTGAGCCACTGCGTCCAGCCTCTTATCTCCAGTTCTTACTTCCATGTAGCCCTTGGCCTAAATGCGAAATCAACTAACGTTTGCTGCCTAACAAACTGCCCCCAAATTTAGTTGTTCAAGGCAACAACAATGTATTTAATTCACGTTTACAAACTCAGCAATTTTGACTGGGCTCAGCTGGGCCTCCTTCTGGGCTGGGCTGGGTTTCCTCATGTGTCTGTGGTCAGCTAGCAGGTTGGCTGGGGACTGGTTGATCTGGGAGTACTCAGCTGGGATGACTCTTCTCTGCTCCATGAGGTCTCTCATCCATCAACAGCCTAGCCTGGCCTTATTCACATGGCACAGCACAGATCTAAGAGTATAAGTAGATACTGTGCGATTTCTTGAGTTCTAGCTAAGAACCTCTACAACCTTGTAACCTCTGCATTCTATTCATCAAAAGCCAGCCCACATTCAAGGAGTAGAGAAACTGATTCCACCTGTTGATAGAACTGCAAAGTGTTGTGGCCTCAGTGTCTATCTACTGAGCCCATCTACAGCTTCCCTGCTCACGCACCTGCGTCTCCCTGCCTGAGTGCACGCTCTGCTCCTGAGAGCACGTCCATCTCCTGCATAAAGCAGACTAGAAGATCAGAGTGGATGCCCTCCAGTCAGCCCTCAACCAATGAGGAGGGGAGCTAATGGACAAATCCCCCAGGTTCCTTTCCCTTATTCAGATAATTTCAAGGTGTGTTCTACACAGATTCTCCAAGGCGCTGTGGGAGATGGAACCCAAGTTTCCCACGGCGGTCACCTGCTCGTGAGGCACCCTTCCTCGGCATTCCCCTTTGTTGTCTCATGTCCCCTCTACCTTACCACACTCTGGGGATCAGCTCCCTCAAGTGATCTTGCCCTACTTGAAACCAAATCCTTTTAGGGCCTGGTTTTGGGGAAATCTATGCTAAGACAGAGAGCTAAGAGTTAGATCACCCCTGATCTCATAGGCCAAGCTAATGAGTTTGAATTTATCTTGTAGGTGACTGAGCTTCAGTGGGTTTTGAGCAGGAGGAATTGGTGTTTTACAAACCATATTAGTGGCAAAGTAGAAACTAATAATACCCAGTTCCACTGACTTCAGGCCAGTGCTGTGACATCAACTGTATGCTATTGCTATTTCAGGCTTTGGATGTGAGAATATGCAGATCTTCTTTTAAAGTTCATTTATTTTTGAATAAGTAATACATACACATGGTGCAAAATTAGAAAAGTGCAAAAGGTCTTTTGTTAGAATTCATTTTTCAACACCAAAGGAGCATTTAAATAGCCATTGTGTTTTTAGAGTGTGTTAAGACATAGGCAGCTAGCTCTTGGCTCCTTCTGAGCCCACTCCTGGTGGCATCTTGCACTCTCACTCCTGCAAACCTGTTCTGGGCCCTCCCAACACCCTGCAGCCCCCAAACCTCTGCTTTAAGGGCAGGAGAGAGACGATGACATTTGTGGTCCAAAGAAAACTTGGTGGGGTTGGTGGTTGCCATCCTTGCTCCCTGTCACCACAAATAATTGCAAGCTGGCTGAGGGCTACTCAAACGCATTAAGGTTTGTGGCTTGTTCTGACAGAAATTGAAAAAGGGCAATGTCAAGGCCAAGCCTGCAGCTTTTATCTCGGTTAGCTGGGGAGAGGAAGAGATAATGATTCACAACACTCCAGGTCTTCACATTTCTCCTGAAGAGCCACCATCTGTCTATAATATGAGGGAAGAAGTGCTGTCAGGTTCATTGCCTTGCGTCAGCCAAACCACTGCATTTATTTAAATCAAGTCAAGTCCATAAATAGTTTCGAGTGTCTGCTGTGGGCCAGCTCTGAGCTCAGCTCTCTAGGGTACTCAGGTAAGTGTGAGCCACCAGCTCTGGCACCCTAAGAGACAGGCTGGTGATTTGGCAGTTCTGAACCAGGCATGTTCAGTAAGAATCCCAGTCCCATCATCAATCAGCTGAGAGATCTTGGGCAACTTAGTTGACCTCTCCAGAACCTCCATTTCCTCACCTTTAAAATGGTCCTGCCTACTGCAAAGGGGTAGGTGAAAATCGCAAAGGCAATGCTTTGCTTCTGTCATCTTTCCTAGGAACTTACAACCTTTCCAGGGAAAAAAGACAATTTCACCTTGTGAAAAGTTAAGAAAACATTTCTAAAAGATAATCAACAGTTCAAAACCAAAAAAAAAAAAAAAAAAAAAAAAAAAAAAAAAAAAAAAAAAAAAAACAACAAGAAAAGAAAGGAGGTAAACACAAGGGGTGATGAACTGCCAGACATCAGTGTTTGCTCTAGAAGTTGCGCTGGGAAGAATAGCAAGGGGGAAGAACAAGGAGGTGTTCCTGGTTTGTAATTTTATTCCATTTTTGCCTAATACAAAATTGCAGTGCCTGGCACATGGTAGGCATGCAATAAATATTGTTGAATGAGTGTTCAAGTAAATAATAAATGAATGAATATTCTGTACAGGTTTTGTCACTGAATCTTAGGAAAGATACCCAGAGGAGAGTATGCAGAGATGATAAACAGATGGAATGGGAGACTTTTATTTTCAAAAAATGCTTTTCCTGAGAAATCTTTCTGGTCTATAAAGGCAGGAGTTGAAAATGGATGTGACAGAAGCTTACAAAACTGTGAAAGTTACGGATGAGACTATTATCGTCTTTTTTTTGATTTTTGATTAATTTATAAATCTTAAACAAATATTGTGTTGCTAGAAGTAGGTACAGGATAACCTTTGAATTATATGAAGTTTTAGGACATCTGAAAAAAAAAAAGAAAAGAGGTCTTAGTTGTGATTAGTATGTAGAAAGAATTTTTATCCCTTCACACTGGAGGCTGAAAATACAAGTAAAGCCAAAAGGGATTTGATGAATTCATGAAGGCCGATCTCAGGGTAAGTTGCTTCAGATTCCTCAGGGATTTTGAAGCTTATGTTTTGAAGGACTCCCATGTTAGAGACAGACTGCTGGGCTGTGGTGACCCTGGACCTAGCCTAGGAGCACATTTCTGTGGTTTTGTGTCCCCTTCAGGGAATATTTAATAAGCTCCCACTATGTGCCAGGCAGTGTTCTAGGGGCCAAGAACACAGCAGTCAATAAGATGGTGTCCTAGACCTCCAGGACTGCCAACCTAGAGACAGAAGGAGATATGGGAAGGAATACATTTCAGTGTATTAAGTTCCATAATAAAAGTATGATGGGGTCGGGTGCGGTGGCTCACACCTGTAATCTCAGCACTTTGGGAGGCTGAGGTGGGCGGATCACGAGGTCAGGAGATCGAGACCATCCTGGCTAACATGGTGAAACCCCGTCTCTACTAAAAACAGAAAACATTAGCCGGGAGGAGGGGCGGGCACCTGTAGTCCCAGCTACTCGGGAGGCTGAGGCAGAAGAATGGCATGAACCCAGGAGGCGGAGCTTGCAGTGGGCCGAGGTCACGCCACTGCACTCCAGCCTGGATGACAGAGCGAGACTCCATCTCAAAAAAAAAAAAGAAAAAAAAAAAGTTGAATCTATAAAAATTGTCTTTCTAATTTTAAAATGCCTCTCCCCCACTTGCATTTTAGAATTCTCATGTATGCAGAAAAATGTTTGTGGATGGATGGATGATGGATGGATGGATGAATAAGTAAGTAAAAGAATGAATCTTTGCTTCCAGAAATGGGCATATTTTTCAAATAGAAATTTATTAATATTTGAAGGCTCACTACAGTCAAATTCACTAAGTAACCACTTTTAAGATTGCTTTGTGTGAAAGTCCTGAAGCCTACATGATTTAATAGGGAAAAAAATGGCATTTCAGTTTTTGGAACCATTGCTGTGGGTTTTTAAATCTGTATTTCCAGAAATCTTGAAGGGGGAAGCTCTATGCAATCGCAGCTACAGGCCAAAGGTCATTTTTACTAAATATTGATTTTAGCAGCAAGGAACTCTTACTTCAGTAAGACTTCTCACACTTGCCCTACCCTGAAATGAGCACATTTCACTCTGCATGTTGCTCAGGAAGGCTGCCTCTCTGAAGAGCCTCAACATAATTCCTAGAGCCTGGCATGTTTGATTACATCACCAGGAATTTGGTGATTGGAAGGCAGAGGTCCAGGAAAGAATCTGGGACCAGGAATCTGGACCTCATTAAATAATTGGTCCTTATGAGAAGCTTAGTCTTGGGTCCATATTCATGAACAAAGAGTTCTGTGGCTTCCTCAAGCTGCCTTTCTCCCCATCTACCTTTCACTACCTCCTGCCACTTATTCTCCCTCCAATAACAAACTGCACAAAGATAAGACCCTAGAGTGTACCGTCCAATACAGAAGCCCCTACCTGGGTCTGGTTATTTAAGTTTAAGTTAATTAAAATTAAATAAAATTGAACGTGCAATTTCTCAGTCATACTAGCCACATATCAAATGCACAAAAGCCGCATATGTCTATTGGCAACCATAGTGGACAGTGCAGAGAACATTCTCATCACTACAGAAAGTTCTGCTGAACTGTATTGCCCTAGAGAAAAACAAAGACGGAAGCTGAGGATGAAGGTGGTAATTTTGTAGGAAATGCTGATAACATCCAGACCAGCCATATAGAGAGAAGGAACATTCTAGCAGGAAGTGGCCACAGGATGCAAAACCAGGCAACAAGTGAAGGATGTGAAGGGAGAGAGTACAGCTTTGGGACCAGAACCCAGGTTTAATCCTGATTCTAACCAAGTGTGTGGCCATGAACAGGTTATGTGAACTCTCAGAGCCTCAATCTTTTCGTAAGGGAAATGGTGGTAATAATAGTTCCTATGCCATGGAGCTGATGTGAAAATTAATGAGACAATTAGTGTAAGGTGCTTAGCATGCTGCCTGGCTTATGAAAAAAGGTCAAAAATAGTAAGACAGGGAGGGATAAGAAAAAAGAAAGGAGAGAACCTAGCGAGAAGACAGCTGACCCAGAAAGAAGAAATGTCCAGAGGATGTTTACATGGACCTAGACAGTGAGCACTTTTATGATGGCTGGAGAGTACAAATCGGAAGGACAGAGCAGCTGGACCTCCGGAAACCTGAGGAGCACGAGGGGAAGATCCTCTGGATTAGGGGAGCTGTGCCAGGTGGGGCACAATCCCATATGATCCAGTGTTCCTGCCCATGTGTGGCAGCAGGAATTGTGCCACTCATGGGAGCTTAGCTGTACTCAGGTTTATGCCAGTGATTGCATTCTTGAGACCAAGGGAAGTATGGAACAGATGTGGCTTTCCTGGGACAGGGTGGGTGAACCAGGGTTGGGAACAGAGGGGCCAGACCATGATCAAGTTGATACAGGGAATTAAAGGGAAGAATATGACATTTATTCAGTACCTGCTACATGTTCAGCACTTCACATATCCAGTTGCACTTCACCCCACAACAGTAGCCACCCCCAGTTTGTAGGAGAAGAAACTGGGGCTCAACAGAGTGAAGGAACTTGCCCAAGATCACACAGTCAGTAAACGAAATTCAGGATCTCAGCCCCGGTCCTCAGGATTGCAAAGCCTATGCAAATCAACTGTGGAAGCCCCTAAGCTTTGAGGAAGGAATAGCAGTAGAGATGTGCAGAGAGGGTTTGAAAAGAGTCAGCACTGCATTTTTTTCATCATCTAGTAGAGTTCTTTTTTTTTTTTTTTTTTTTTTTTTTGAGACGGAGTCTCGCTCTGTTGCCCGGGCTGGAGTGCTGTGGCCGGATCTCAGCTCACTGCAAGCTCTGCCTCCCAGGTTTATGCCATTCTCCTGTCTCAGCCTCTCGAGTAGCTGGGACTACAGGCGCCCGCCACCTCGCCTGGCTAGTTTTTTGTATTTTTTAGTAGAGACGGGGTTTCACCGTGTTAGCCAGGATGGTCTCGATCTCCTGAACTCATGATCCGCCATCTCGGCCTCCCAAAGTGCTGGGATTACAGGCTTGAGCCACCGCGCCCGGCCTATCTAGTAGAGTTCTATGCAATGTCCATGTTGTGCGGGTCACAAACATGAATAAGACAGGATTCTTGTCTGTAGGTGCTTCCTTAGCAGTGAGGCAGACAGGTTAAGAACAAGATGAGGACAACTAAAGGCAAAATGTTCAAACTCATCCCTCTAAGAAATACTGTACTTATTGAGTCTCTACTGTGTGCCAGGTACTGTGCTAGGCTCTAGGGATACTCTGGTGTGCTATGTTTACAGAAATGGTTGCACTTTCCCCTTTTCCTATATCCACACCCCTTTGTACTATGACTTTGCAGCTCCTTCCATTAAAGTTGAGTCTATTTTCCGCCTACTGAATCCAGGCTAGTCTTGTGATTTGTCTTGGCCAATAGAATGTTGTAGAAGTCACATTGTACCTCTTCCAAATCTTGGCCTTAAGAGGCCCCGTACCTATTCATTCTCATTCTTGAAACTCTCTAGCTGCCATGTGGACTCACCCCGGCTAGCTGGCTGAATAATGACAGACACATGGCCCTTTCATTTTCATTGTGCTAGCCAATGGTCAGTCACCTGACAGACATGAGTGAGGCCATTTGGACCCATACCATACGAGTATATCTTAAGGGAAAGGAAGCAATAATTAAGCCAGACTCCCATGATGGCCCCAGAGATCACCATTCTGGTATTCATACCATGTGTAGTTTCCTCCCACACTGCATCAAGGGTGGTCTGTGTAACAATGGCACATGGCAGAAGGGATGATGTGTTGCTTCTGATATTAGTTCACAAAAGCCTGCAGCTTCTATTTTGGGTGCCTTCCCTCTCTCTTTCTTATCATGCATTCTGGGAGAAGCCAGCTTCCACATCCTGAGAACACCCAGTCAGCCCATGGAGGGGTCATATGGTAAGGAACTGAGGTCTCCACCCATAGCCTGAGAGGCACTGGTGTCCACAATGAGTGAGCATGGCAGGAGATCCTATAGCTCCAGATGACCAAAGCCCAGGCTGACAGCCTGAATGTAACCTCTTGAGAAACCCTGAACCAGAACCATCGAGCTAAGCTGCTCCCAGACTCCTGATCCAAAGAAAATGTGAGATAACAAATTTTTGTTTTAAGCTACTAGGTTTGGGGGTAATTTGTTATGCAGGAAAAGATAACTGGCAAAAAGAGTTAGCTAGATAAAGCAGGGGGAGGGGATGGAGTGTTCCAGACAGAGGGAATGGCGTGATCAAAGGTCCTCAGGTAGGAGGTAACACAGAACCAGAAGAAACTGAAAGAAGACCAATGCAGCAGGAGTTCAGAGAGCAAATGAGGCCGAAAGGTTGGTGGGGTAGAGACCTGCCAGGTGTGGCCTGGGGGTCTTCCTAAGAAGTTTGCATTAGGAGCAACAAGAAACCAAATTATTGAGGGACCAGCATTAGGGCCTCCAAGGAAACCCAGATATCCTGGCTAAGATAAAGTCTCTCCCTACCAATCCTCCAAATTAGTAACTTTGGGTTTTTAGTTTTCCCTACTCAAAGGTGCCCTTCAAGGTCTCCAAGGGAAGGGGCAAAGGGAGACATAGCAAACATCCAGCATGGTATGGGTAAGGCTTCTCCAGCTCCAGCCATGCCAGGCAGCCAGGCCCAGCAGAGCTGTGCTTCCCTGGCTGGTCAGGACTGGTCCCTCCAGCAGGGGCAAAGCCAGAAACAAGGGGCACAGGTCCAGGGAGGGAGCCCACCTCTTGATCAGCCTTTCTTGGTTCCCAGTTTCCCAGCTTCCCACCCCCTATCCACCAGAAGTGAGTTTATACTGTTTTACAAAGACTAGTACATTTGAACTCATATTTCATTCTCTCATGGGTTTCATCCAACTGGCCTAATCTTTTTTCTCTAGTGAAGAAGAATCTAAGGATACAAAATGTTCCCCAAAACAGCTTTACAAAAAAGCAAAATAAACACAGCATCGAACAGGCCCATTCATTTTGTGAATTGATTATAGAAAGATAATTTCTATTTTTTCTTTTAAAAATGTATATTTAAGATAGAGATATGAAAAAATTACATGATGTTCTATCAAGGAGATACATTCCACCATGATTACGTTACAGGAGCAAAACCATAGTCCTAATATAGGAGGGTTGAGTTGATCAGATAAAGACTTGTTTTCCCAATCTACAATCCCATAGATCGTAAATAGAATTTTTAAAAACCACAACAGTTTTCCATTAAACTGCCTTCCTTTTTCTCTTCCCATCTCTGGTCTAGGAGATATTCCCCTCCCTCCTTTTTGCTGCTCCGAGGACAATCAAGGGGGACTGCCTGCTGAGCATTCACCACTGTCAATCCTAATCTAATGCCAGTAAGACATCCTTATACAGGGTCACCCACATTAAGAGAGAAGCCTCTGTGTTCTGGAGCCCCTGGCTAACACCTGTACAGATCAAGGGCCACTTCACTGAAGCACAAGGGACCAATTTGAAGACAGAACATGTTGTCAGAACATCAGTGCTTGCTCAAAACCACTTCCCAGTTGGGTGGATTCACTGGCCTCTCTTTCCCTTGAGTGTGCTTTGAACAGACTGCAGGCTGGCTTGGAGGGACAGGAAAAAGAAGAGATGCAGCTGTAAATCAGTGTCACCTCTCCAACTCAGGGTCAGAGGAGGAGAATGTGCCCACCTCCCGGAAGGCCTGGTGTTATCAGATGTGCCTGAGCAGTCATGAGCACGCTGCTCTGCTGCCCTGCAGCCTGTGGACTCCCCCTCGTTCCTCTCTTCTGCGGCATGGAAACAGATGCCCTTGGGAGGGGAAAAGCTCTGACTTCATCAGGGCTCCCAGGCTCTCCCTTCTTCAAACAGAACAAAGCCTGTTTAGCTTATCGCAGCACTTCTCCTTGTGATTTTTTTTTTTTGATTGGCCTCTTCAAATGTGCAATCAACTCTCCTGATATGAAAGATGTGAGCCCTGTTTTTGCAAGCCTGAAGGTTAGAAGCTGATCCCCATGAGCATCAACAGAAATCATCTGAATGCTCTAAGTACTACCTGCCAGCCTCCTCCTGCCCGTGTCCTTGGCATAGCCCTGGTGGGGCAAAGGAGCCCCAAGGACCCTGTTGTTCTTTGGAAAGAAAGAAGCAACTCCAGCCAACTCAGGTGTTTGGGAGATTATTGAGATGGTCTTTTTTTGTAGATATGATGTGGTGGTGAACAGCGTAAATTATATAGGGGCTCTATGGTAGTGACATTTGAAAAGATTAAAGGGTGAACTGAAACCGGTTTCTATGATCCCAAAGTTTTATTCAGACAGCACAATTCTAGAATTTGCTACTAATATTTTTATTTTCTCCCAAAGATCTTCTCCTTTTCTGAGAGTAATGGGACACTGGAGAGATAACTTACAGACAAAAATATGGAGACGGAAAAGATTATGACAACTTGCAAAGGGTCCACACTGTTGGTTGGATTAGCTATGTGAGATGATGATGGTTAAAGAGAGAAGAACAGGCAAAACCAAACGAGGCCCCTTGGAAACAAAGTTAAGATGGTTTTTTAATTCATCCTACCTCCTGTGGGTTTAGCTTAACATTAGTCCCATCTGCCAGCGGCCGGAGGCAAGGTGCTTAGGGGTTTAATTGTTCTGTGAGACCCTGAAGCAGGGTGAGAAGTGGCCTGGTGTCAGAGTAGAGCAGCTGGCCCGTTACTGAAGGTCGTGGTTCAGAAGTTCTCAATTTATTCTTTTCTCTATTCAGGTTCTACATAAGTGAGCAGTAAAAAGATATGGTTATCTCCTTCCTTTATTG
The DNA here is from genome assembly GCF_007565055.1 of Rhinopithecus roxellana. Classification (NCBI taxonomy): domain Eukaryota; kingdom Metazoa; phylum Chordata; class Mammalia; order Primates; family Cercopithecidae; genus Rhinopithecus; species Rhinopithecus roxellana. Next base: position 21,944,974 of record NC_044556.1, on the reverse strand, counting down.
TAGCAGTCTGCGAAGTTCCATTTCCTTCTTGAAACCTCTGACGCAATGGCTAGAGGAACCCTCCCACACCCCTCCCCTCCTGTCTATACTGGCAACTTTTGAGCCGCCCCCTTGGCTTATCACCTTGAAAAACATGCCAGATCCATTGCTTTTACACACTGCTGTTTACCTCGTTGTTTATGTTGTGTATGTGGGTCATCTGTTGTTTAGGTTAGATTGAAGTCCGGCTGTGTTGGTGTAGTTAGCTTTTAATTATTTCCAGAAGAAAGATAGTATACCATATCCATATAAGCATTTGATATTATGGTGTTTTCTTTTTGATCTAATGTTCAGCTTCAGCCTAGGAGACACCCTGAATGATCCAGGCTTGGGGACTGTCAGAGCTACTACTATTATTATTTATTTATTTATTGAGACTGAGTCTCACTCTATCACCCAGGCTGGAATGCAGTGGCACGATCTTGGCTCACTGCAACCTCTGCCTCCTGAGTTCAAGCGATTCTCCTGCCTCAGCCTCCCGAGTAGCTGGGATTACAAGCACGTGCCACCATGCCTGGCTAATTTTTTTATTTTTAGAGATGAGGTTTCACCATGTTGGCCAGGCTGGTCTTGAACTCCTGACCTCAAGTGATCTGCCACCTTGGCCTCCTAAATTGCTGGGATTACAGGCATAAGCCACCATGCCAGGCCTATTATTATTATTTTAAAGTATAATTATTTAATGTGGATTTTGCATATCTACTGCATTTGATCCCTTTCTGAATAGTTTTCACTGTTTTCTTTAATTACTGTACTTCAAAATACAGAAATTTTAGAAAACAGAGGAACACTATTTGGTATATATACTCTTCGTATTTTTTTTAAATGCATATAGATTTATTTTCTGTTTTCAGCAATAATATTACACAGTTTGTTTTAAACTGTATAGTATTTTTTTTCTTTTTTTGAGATGGAGTCACTCTTGTCACCCAGGCTGTAGTGCAATGGCACGATCTCAGCTCACTGCAAACTCCGCCTCCAGGGTTCAAGCTATTTTCCTTCCTCAGCCTCCTAAGTAGCTGGGATTACAGGCACCCCCCACCACACCCGGTTAATTTTTGTATTTTTAGTAGAGACGGGGTTTTGCCATGTTGGCCAGGCTGGTCTCAAACTCCTGACCTCGTGATCCACCTGCCTCAGCATCCCAAAGTATTGGGATTACAGGCGTGAGCCACTGTGCCCGGCCTAAACTGTGTACTATTAAACTGTATATTGTTTACTTTAGTAATAGATCATGAATGTATTCCCATGCTACTATAGAAATTGCAATGGCTGTGTAATATTTAATTATATAGATTTATATAAGCTATTCTCCATTATTCTACTTTTATTTATCAAACATTTATATAAGCACTTACTATGTGCCAGGCATAATTCTAAGCTCCAAATAGATATTAACTCATTTAACTCTCATAATAACTTTATGAGGTGAGTACTATTTATATGCCCATTTTGCAGATGAGGAAACTGAGTCACAGGTTAAATAACTTGTGCCAGGGCACACCTCTTTGTAAGTGATAGAGCCAGATCCAAACCCAGATGATCTGGCTCCAAAGTCTGTGCTGTAATCACAGCCCTCTCCTTGCTTCCCTCTCTACCTCTATTGAAAAGTAAAGACCTTTCTTTCCTGGGAGAATAGCTTAATCTTCATAAGACTTCCCTGGCAAATAAAGGAACTGCTGTCCTGTGAGTCACTGTTATTTATAATTAAATTGTGGGCTGCTGAGATGACAGGCAAAGAAGCATCTGAGCAGGATGGGTGGTGTGAGCTCTGCAGCCCAGAGAAGGTGACTCCAGGAGGAACTGTAGACCTGGATCCAACCAGGCTGAGGTCCAAGTTACTCACCCACTGGCAGAACCCAAGTGGCTCTGCCTCTCCCGAAGCTACTGTAATTTCCTCACACCCAACTGAGAAGGTCTTTCCTTTGCATTCCACTACAGGAGCTGCTGCATCTGACCCAAGCCTGCCTGGAGAAAGGAGGAAGAGGCAAGGTAGGAAGTGGCCTGGACCCCTGCTGCTCTGCGCCAGAGTACAGGGCAGAAACTGCAGCTGGAGCTGTGGGGTGGTCTTGATCCAGCCTACAAAGTGACTTCTGGGGCAGTGCCTGGAGTGTATGAGAATCCTCTTAGTAACCTGCAGAAGCTCCAGAGTAGTTGTTTCTGGGTGACTCTGGGATCCTTATTCATCACAGCCTTGAGACTGGGCTTTGGCTTCAGCCACCTCCTTTCCTATACTCTCCCTTCCAATAATGACAATATGATACCATAGCTGACCGTAATTGTTCTGTCTGACATTTAATTCATTCTGACTCATTAAATTCTCACAACAGCACTATGAGGTAGAATGATGGTTACCATAATTATCCTCATTTCAATGGTGAAGAAAGGCAGCCACAGGGAGGCTGAATAACCTGCCGTAAAGGCGGGAGGGTTTCAGGTGCTGGGAGCAAGGTCATGCAGAGTTATGACCTTGACTTGTATCCCAAACAGACCCTGCGAAGGGAGCAGTGGCTGGAGGGGAAACTGCAGGTGAGCCACCTTGCTCCTCTTAACCCTACTGGGAGGAGAAGTTCTAAACAAACAATTGGCATTTGACAGGGGAGTGTTAGGGCTGGAGGTGGTCGGAAGTTGTATTTTATTGAAGCACTTTGGCAGTTGTTTGCAGGGCTGGTAATAGGTTTATATGACATAACATTCCTGCTCTCTCTCTGGGAGGTCTGTCAGTTTTCCTTTATTTCCGTATTTATGAGGGAGCCTGGAACACATACACCCCTCATTCAAAGTCAATGTCACAGGGTAAATTGGTCCAGGGAGGCATGATTATCACTGCAGTCCTAAGACTTGCCACTCTAAATGCACGAGATGGAGATGCTTACGTACCACCCAGCCCGTGAAGTTCTTTTCCATACAGAAACCCCACAAGTTGGGTTCCCACCTGGGTCAGGACTCCACCCCCTTCTCCTAAACCTGGAAACAACCCCGGGTGGAGCTAGAACCAGCTCAAGTCAGACCTCCCATTCTAGGAAGATCATTGGCCTAACTTGGTAACAATGTATAGAAAAGATGCTTTATACAGAACTAGGTAAGGCTTGGCAAAAACTGGCTTTCCTGCAGCTAAATGCATACTGGTATGTACCTATTGAGTTTTGGAGCAACTAACTCTTAGGAATGTGTGTGTACTTTTGTCTTAGGAAAAAGAAAAGATACATAGTTTTACCTGCCATAGTCCTTGAAGGTAAGTAAACCATGAAAAATAAAAGTGCAATGTCTGATAGGCTTTTAAAAAGAAGAATTGCTGCACTCCTAGTTGGAGCCACAGTAATGTTATTACCTTGAATAATGAGGCAGTCCTCCGACTTGGCCTTCTACAATCTATTCTCCCCACCATGAACGGATGGATCACTTAAAAGCGCAATAGATCGGCCGGGCGCGGTGACTCATGCCTGTAATCCCAGCACTTTGGGAGGCCGAGGAGGGTGGATCACGAGGTCAGGAGATCGAGACCATCCTGGCTAACACGGTGAAACCCCATCTCTACTAAAAATACAAAAAAATTAGCCGGGCGTGGTGGCAGCCGCCTGTAGTCCTAGCTACTCGGGAGGCTGAGACAGGAGAATGGCGCGAACCTGAGAGGCGGAGCTTGCAGTGAGCCAAGATTGTGCCACTGCATTCCAGCCTGGGCGACAGAGCAAGACTCTGTCTCAAAAAAAAAAAAAAAAAAAAAAAAAGTGCAGTAGATCATGTCACACTCCTGCCTAAAAACTTGTAGGGACTTCCTTTCACACCCTGATGGGGTCCACACTCCTCACAGGGCATTCATAGTGCACCCCTGATTTTGGAGATGCAGTGCAGTGTAGTATAATAGCTAAGTGCTCCATGGCTATGGCACCAGCTGGAATCATAGCTCTGTCCCTCACTAACTGTGTGACTTTGGCCAAGTATCTCTACTTCTCTGTGTCTGTGTTTTCATTTGTAAAATGAGAATAGCAGTACCTACCTCATAGATGCATGTAATGAGCACCCAACAGCCATCTCAGCTGTTTTTATTATTACTTTTGACCTCATCGTCTCTACTTTCCCCACCCCCAGCTCATTACACTCCAGTCACACCAGACATCTTTCTGTTCCTCAAATTTGCCAAACTTATGTCTACATGTGGACTTTTGCCCTAGAGTGAATGAAACTGTCTGCCCACACCCACTCCCACTCAGGCCTGTGAGTTGCTGGTTTCTTCTCATTTTCAGGTTCCACATGAAGGCACCTCCACAGACAGGCTTTCCCTGACCACCTATTCCAAATCAGCCCCGAGGCTCTCACTAGGCCTGTGCCACCCTATGGCAATTTCTGTGATAATGGAAATGTCCTGTATACCACTAACCATGAGCCACATTGGCTATTCAGCACCTGAAATGTGGCTAGTATGAATAACTGAATGTTTAATTTCACTTAATTTTAATTCATTTAGACTTAAATGCAAATAACCACATGTGGCTTCTGTATTAGACAGTCCAGCTGTAGCCATTACCTGACTTGCAGCACTTGTCACTCCCTGGACTTGTCTTGCTGATTCATTTGTTGTTTGCAGTCTGCCTCCCCCAACCAGACAGTAAGGTCAACAGAAGTGGCAGAGGGCCTTATGCACCTTGCTCACCGCTGTGTCTCCCTGTGCCTAGGAAAATGTCTGGGTCTTTGTGGGGCTCAGTAAGATTTGTTGGATAAATAAATGAATGGGCATATATAAGCACTCTGTAAACCAAAATACATAACATAAATGTAGTACATTATCATTATATGGGTATATAATTTGAAAGCCTGCAGGGGTATCTTTTTTGTTTTTTTTTAAGAGACAGGGTTTTGCTCTGTTACAGGCTGGAGTGCGGTGGCACAACTATAGCTCGCTGCAGCCCCCAACTCCAGGGCTCAAGCAATCCGCTGGCCTTAGCCTCCTGAGTAGGTAGGACTACAGGAGTGTACCACGACACCTGCTAATTTTTTTAATAGAGACAGAGTCTTGCTTTGTTTCCCAGGCTGGTCTTGAACTCCTGCTTCAAGCATCCTTCTGCTTCAGCCTCCCAAAGTACTGGGATTACAGGTGTGAGCCACTGTGCCTGGCTGTGTTTCACTTTTAAAAAATCCCTAATACACACAAAGAGCTGATCGTTAAACGTCAATAATTTTTAAAAGTTGTTTTCCTGTTTGCAGTGTATTTTTTATGTCTTCAAGTGAGACCCCTCACCACACGGGTAGTACATGTGATATGCAGTCCCTCTGGAAACCTAAGGAGGGCCTGGCCTGATCATAATTCCAATTCCAGGCAACTTCTGAACAGCTGTCTTTGAGTTAAGTAAAACAGGACACACCTGTAAGCTCTTCTGCCTAGCACAGGCCGAGGTGGCCAGCCCTGGACTACAGAGGGCAGGCTCCCTTCGCTGGTCCCTGGGCTGTTCATCTGCTGGCCAGAGACCACTGCTCTGGGCTTGAGCAGGATCAGGTCTGAAGCCTCTGACGTGTGGGCAGCTGACATTCTACCATGAAAACATGAGTTTTCCTAAGGGGATTGCAGTATTCTGGAAATTAAAAACAAGGTGGGAGCAAGTCGTCTCCTTCCTGTGGGAGTAGCTGAAGCTCAGTTGTTCTGAAATACAATGCCTGGCACTCCTGGGAAGGTGGAACCTGGCCCGTTCCATGCCACTGGGCGGTGTGCGGTTTCCAAAGAGGGCTGGGGCTGTTATCTGACCTACTGTCTTAATGAAGTGCTTTGGCTTCATGTCTGCCTCTGAGAGAGCTCTGTGACTGGAGCAGCAGAGTCAAATCGAAGACAGGGGACATCCCCCCAACCCCCATCCCCACCCCTATCTGAGCCTGAGCCCAGGAACTCCATGAACACAGACTCACTGCTGCTTCCATTGCTCAGAGCCAGCTGCAGGGTCTGGGAACCAGGCTCAGCTGGCTGTGCCAGGCCGGCCTGGATCTCCCCTGACCTGGGCCTGAGCTGATAATTTGGGGGCACAGTTGGGAGACAGTTGGGCTGAGGTTGTTTTTAAGACTCCTCTGTGGCCCATGTGCTTGGATTTCTTGTCAACACTCTCCCTCCTGACGTGCCTAACTTGCCTCTCCCTGCCATGCCTAGGCACACATTTTCTTCCCATAACATCAGACCCAATTCTCAGAATGAGAACAGAGCATATTCATGGGGGCGCAGCTTTAGGAAGGGGCCTGCTGCAGCAGTGTGCTGTGCCTGGGGGCATGAAGTGTGCAGGGTTAGGTGTGCTGGCCCTGAGACTTTCCACCGTGAGAATTTCATTCCCACAGCGCCAGTGGGTGGACTGATATCTTTAGGAAGGTGAGGTTTATTTTGTGGAGAAAGCACCAGGAACAGCGTGTCCACCCCCAACCCCACCCCAAGCCGCAGGCTCCTGGACGGCCTGGGTTCTTTCACGACACTCACCCAGCCCTTCTCTATTTGGGGCCCATGCCTGGAGCACAGCCCAGTCCCACCCTGCCCCTGAGGGTGGCTCACATGTTCTTAAGGCAGGTACCAGGAGGATGACTGGCCACTCAGGGACGCAGGAAGTGGCTCTTCCGCATGGCCTGCCTGGTGAGTCACCTGGAGAATGCTGGGCCCAGGTCAGTCCTCCCGGTCCCACAAGGCCCATAGACACCAAAAATGGAGACAGAATCATCCTTAGAGAGAGGCCCAGGGGCAGGGCTGGGAAGCAGGCAGAGTGGGGACAAAGAGGGCCACCACATAAAACAGGCCCCTGTGGGCCTGCCCGGCCCCCCCATCACACATGGTGGTCTATGCAGTGTTTCTTTTGTCCCGGTGGCTTCATTTTGTTTCCACTTTTTATAAATGCTTGCTAATTCAGCTTCACTTTTTTCAAAATAATAATATGTCATTGTGAAGAGATGTCCCCTGCCAGGCATCTTTAGGGCTTTTCTCACAGCCCAGCAGACCAACGCACGTGAGGGCATCAATGTCCTCCCCCAGCCTGGTGAACCCTGACTTCCATTCCAATGGAAGAGACGTGGGGTGGCTGGTCACTGCCTCTCTTGAAGGCACGTTTTGGGTTGGAAGGAGGCCTTGGGCCCCCTAAAGCAAGCTCAATAAGGGAACCAGTGACAGCCTGGAACTCAGCCACACAGCTCCTTTCAAGGCAAGTGGGGACCTCACGATGACCGCTGTGGTTATTCAGTGCCTGTGTGTGGCAGGCCCTGTGCTCCATGCTCCTTTGACATCATTGGGTCTAATTCTCAAGGGCCAGTCCAAGAGGTGAATATTCTCGTTATCCCATTTTACAGTGGGGAAACAGGAGCAGAGAGGTGAAGGAATTTGCCCAAGCTCACACAGCTTTGAGCAGGAGAGCCACTGCTCAAAACCCAGGTTTGGCTGCTCCCGAAGGCTGTGCTTTTAACACCACACCATCTGCCTCCCACCTGGTGAGGTCCGCTGAGGGCGCCCACATCCCTGCTCGGTGCTAGGTCCTGAGGGGATGGCAGATGCCCATGGGCGGACCCTGCCCTCTGCAGTAGCTTAGAGCAATCTGCTTCCTTCCCCAAAAGGCCTGAGTCAAAACCCTCTCCACTGATGAAATGTTTCTTCCTGTGGAATTCCGCTGAAAGATGGCTCCCGACTGTGTCCATTTGTTCTCCACAGGAGAATCCTGTAGGGGAAAGATTATCAAAATATTTGCCAGCCTTGCAGGGAGTATTGAGTTGTTGCCAGAGTGCTACTGGATGTGTGAGGCGTTGCTGTTCCTCCTGGCTTCTGTTTGTATCCATCTGCCAAGGAGGGGAGAGGGGCAGAATCTCTGTTTAACCTATAGGTGGAAGCTATAGTTAGTATTCTATGAGCCCATCGGGGATGCTCAGGTACAGTGCAGATGTCTGCCAGTGGCATGTCCAAATAAATAGGCATTTAAGGATTTCTAGGCCAGGCGCGGTGGCTCATACCTGTAATCCTAGCATTTTGAAAAGCTGAGGCAGGCCGATCTCTTGAGCTCAGGAGTTTGAGACTATCTCTACAAAAAATACAAAAATTAGCCAGGTGTAGTGGTGTGCCCCTGTGGTCCCAGCTATTCAGGAGGCTGAGGTGGGAGGATGACTTGAGTTCAGGAGGAGGAGGCTGCAGTGAGCCAAGATTACACCACTGCACTCCAACCTGGGCAACAGAGCTAGACCCTGTCTCAAAAGAAAAAAAAAAAAAAGATTTTCTAGTTTAAAGCATTAGGGAGGATCTAAACTTTGAACTGGCTGAAGTGCAGTTGGCATACTCCTGGAGTCTTGGGTGTGCTGAGCCCCCAGGGTGGAGGAAAGAGCCCTGGGTTTTGGTCGGAAGATCTGACAACTTGACTGGCTCTGCCCTTGACTGGCCAGGCAAGGCCCTCGCCTCCCTGGGCTCATTGCCTTACCTGTAAAGTGGGGTGGGGTAGCCAGGGGAGATGATCTCTGAGAGGCAGGGCAGCATCTGGGAGCCAGGCTGTCCAAGTCCCTTCATAAGAGCTGGGAAATGGCGGGCAACCTCTCTGGGTCTGTTTCCTCATGTGTACTGTGCGTGTGTGTGTGTGCACGTGTGTGTGTGAAATGGGTCTATATGTAATGTCTCTGGAACAGTGCTTGGCTATTACATAACAAGCAGTCAATAAACTTGGCTATTATTATTTATGGCCCCTCCCCACTCCCTCATGAACTAAACTGTGGGTCTTGGCAATCATTTTCTGAGAGAAAATGCTTTGGTGGAGCAGTGGGTTGAAAAGCTGGCTGGAGGGAAAGAAGATTCTTCCTTGCTGGAGTTTAAAAGCAAGACATGGGGCTGGGAGGAGGAGAGAATCACTGAGGCCAGTATATGATCAGTTCATGAGTTCTTCTGCCCATCCACCGCCCCCGCCCCCCCCACCGCAACAAGGTACAGCTTTAATGCAATGATTTCACCCCTATAGAAATCCTTGAGGATGGGGTGAGAAAGGCAAGGAGTGTAAATGTCCCCAGGGCCCAGGCTCCCTGATAGCATCTTGGAAACATGAACAGGAAGAAGACTGTAGGGAGACTGGCTTCAAGTTCCGAAGCAGAACTCTTCAAACTTTTTCTGTTCCTTTTCACTATTTTGGGTTTCTCTCCCGCCAAGGGAAAAACTTTGCAGGTGACACAGTGTGAGTTAAGAAAGCCCCATGTGTCAGAGCCAGACAGAGGGGAGAATTCAAATTGGATCTCTACAGTTTAATGGCCAACCAGGGTTATTTTTTCCCTCTGAGGTTCAGTTGCTTCATCTGTAAAATGGAGATAATGACACTTATTTTACAGGGTTGTTGGAGAATTAAATGTGAACATACATGTACAGCAGAAAGCAGGGGTTCAGAAAAGCTAGGTCCCCTCCGCTGCATCCCCTCCCTGTCTGTGCCTAAGAGGGTACTCCACTTGCCTGTCCACCTTCTGTACCAAGCCAAAAAAGCAGGAGGCACGATTCCCTTGTGTTGTGTGCTGTTCGCTTTCAGAACAAGGCTATAATCTTCCTAGAAGTTCCTGGGCAGGTCAGAACCTGTGAGCTGTCGTCAGTAGTGGATGCTGTTAAGGTGAATCTATAAATAGGAATGGAACAAAAGGAGAAAACTCAACAGCCCCCTTTTACCTGACATTAGGCCACAGACAGATTGGTCACAGACTTAGCTTAGCAGCCAAGGTTGATGCTAAAGGCTGAGCACAGTGGTAGTCACAGGGCATACTAAGGACGCCTCTCTTTATCAGGTATCCTCCACCCCACTCAGGAATGGGTTGTTGGAGTTTAGGTGGCCAGGGCCACAGTCATGATTATACTGCCTTCTTTCCTCTCGCCATGGAGGCCTTATGGTTGGGGTAGGCTTGGAGGGAGTGGGATGGTCCTGAAGGGATTAAAGGAGGAGTTGGGCACAGTCACGGGCCTGGGAAGCATCTCAATGGGCTGAAATTCTAAGCCCCCACACAGTAAGGTCCCTGGGGCTCCCAAAGCCCTTGTCATCTTCTGCCAGATCCTGGGTTCCTCTTATGTTTTCCTAAACTTTCTCATGGCTGCTACCAGTGTCTTATCTCTCAAGGTTGTGACAATCCAAAATGGTGTCTTTTTGCAGATTAGAAATAGGCATCCCTTTCCCCAGCAAATGCAGTCCTGCACCAGGACACAACAGCTTGTGATACAGGTGCATAGGCTAGATTTCAGCCCTGAGTTGCCCCTTTGGCTGAGCTGCCTTGTCCTGTTTCCCATGCTCTCTTCAGTGTTCAGGACTGGCCGTACTGCTTCTGCTGCTGCCTCCTCTGAACTTGCTGCCCCTGCCTCCACCATAGCCCTTCCCATGACCAGAGCTGGCTTTCAGTAAGACACAGAAGGTAGCCTGGATGTGTCAGATTTTCTAGCCCTCTCTTTGTTTTGTTTTTGTTTTTGTTTTTGTTTTGAGACAGAGTTTTGCTCTTGTTGCCTAGGCTGGAGTGCAAAGGCATGATCTTGGCTCACTGCAACCTCTGCCTCCCGGGTTCAAGCGATTTTCCTGCCTCAGCCTCCTGAGTAGCTGGGATTAACAGGCATGTGCCACCACACCCGGCTTATTTTGTATTTTTAGTAGCGATGGGGTTTCTCCATGTTGGACAAGCTGATGTTGAACTCTTGACCTCAGATAATCTGCCGCCTCGGCCTCCCAAACTGCTGTGATTACAGGCTTGAGCCACCATGCCCGGCCTAGCCCTCTCTTTGAAGGGGCTTGTGATCCATTCCAGGGCTGGGTCAGAGGACACTTGAAGGATGCCACAGAGTCCAACTGTATAGTATTCTCTCTGGCATCATTCAGCACTGCAGGCCCAGGTGAAGGTCTCCCCATCTCCTATAGTAGTGAGAATCCCCCACCTATCCAAGGCTGAGGGCAGCGCCCCCAAGATTGTTCGAGAGAGTGTGTCCCCAAGTCCTGGGGCTTCCAGCATCAGTCTCAGCCTCTTCACCTTTCCTCCCAGTAGGGCATGTAGGCTGTCTTATAAACAGCACCTTGGGTGCCTGCTCTGGCATCTCAGGATGCCTGAGGCAGGCAGGTAAGTGGGCTACACCCTCCCTCCCAGCTGAACTATCCCTTCACAACTGGCCTGGCCCTTAGGGTTCAGGGTAGTCCAAAAACATGGCATTTTATGATTCCATCTCTCCCCCTTTTAAACTCACATCCACATCCCTGCCAGAATATCTGGACCACCTGTTTAGATGTGAATGGTCTGAAGCCAAGTTTCTGGTAGCTTTGCCAATAGCCAGGAGAGGCCACTCCCTTTGAGGGGCAGAGCTCGAGGTGCGCTGTACCTGGGTGGTCCTGCCACTTCACTATGAGAGACTGAGGAAGGAGGGGAAGCTGGCTTCAGACACATTTGTGGGTGCACAGAGACGCCAGCTGCCAGTCACTGAGGTAACAATCAGGGCTGGGGGAGGCTGTAACACCTTAAAACAGTCCTCAAACTTTCTCTCCACAGCTAAAAGCTGGATTTACCATATAATCTGGTAAGTGGAAAGTGACACAGGAATATGCTTGAGAAGTGCCAACCTAGAGCCAAAAAAGAAGTTGCTGGGGACACAATGCCTGGGCAAGGGATGGCTGGTTAGATAAAGAATGAAAGAAACTGTAGGAGCAATGGCATGGAGGCACCAAATAAAGGGTGAGTTCAGGGGAAGCATCCCAAGGAATTTGGATTTCCACTTATGGGTGGCAAGAAGCTCTTGAAGGGCTTTAAGTGGTGGAGAGATGGATCAAGCTTGCCTGTCAGAAACATCACTCTGGGGCCTGAGTGGAAGACAGACTGGAGAAGGGCAGGATGGGAGGGAGGGAAACCAGCTGAGAAGCGATGGAGAGTCCAGGCGAGAGAGGAGGGGACCCTGGGCCAGAGTGGTGGTGGGGGAAGGTCAGGAGGGCATGACTTTGAGGATTCCTTAGGGATAAAGTCCCCAGGCCTTGGTGAGAGATTGGCTGTGTGTTATTTGTGTGTGGGTGGAAATGGAGAGAGACTGGGACCCAGGGTGGTTCCCAGGGTTCCAGCTTGGGCAATAGCTGGATGGAAATGCCATCCTAATATTTGGGAATTCAAGAGAAGAGGGAGCTGGCTGTGGAGTGTGCAAATTTTAAACTGTCTGTCCCATAATCAGCGTTTAGCAAACCATTTGGATGTGAAAACTAAGCTAAAGACGCAGAGCTGGGCACAGTGGCTCATGCCTGTAATTCCAACTACTTGGGAGGTTAAGGCTGCTTGAGCAGGGGAGGTCAAGGCTGCAATGAGCTTTGATTTTGCCACTGCACTCCAGCCTGGGCAACAAAACAAGATCCTGTCTCAAGAAAAAAAAAAAAGAGAGAGAGAGAGACAGAGAGAAGCAGTAGCAGATTGCATTATACTGTGGAAGTGTGCGTGATAACCAGGCAGAGTAGACCAAGTGCAGGACCTGGATACGCCCATTTTCAAGGTGGTTGGGGAAAGAGGACACACAGAAAGACAGGCTGGAAACTGTCAGAGAGGTAGCAAAAGAGTCAGGAGAAAACGGTGTCTCAGAGGTCACAAGAGCTGAAAGATTCACGAAAGAGGAAGCAGTCAACAATGTCAAATATAGCAGAAAAGCCAAGTAACACAAGTTCTAAATCCTGTCCACAGGATCCTGCACTGAGGAAGTCATTATCAACCTCAGGGAGAACAATTTCAGAGGAGGGGCTGAGGCAGGGGTGACTGCAGAGAATTACAGAGCCTTTGGTGAAAGGAAGACAGGAGATTGGATAAAGATGGTAGATAGGGGCATAAAATCAAGCAAGCTATTCAGGGCCAGGGAAACTTGAGCAGCTTCATTGGCTGAGCTGGAACAGCCAGCTGAGAGGGAGGCATTAAAGATAGAGAGAAAGAGGGTGATTGATAGATTGGGATGGGAATGGGATGGATGGCAGCAAGAACATACTGGGTGGGTTTCTACTGAACCACAGGATCACAGTGAAGAGACAGGTGGAGAGGATGACAGTGATGTCAGTTCCATTGTAGGAGAAAAGGAGTGGGAGTTGGAGCCTGATGGCCTCATGGGCTCTAATTCTAGATGAAGTTGAGCTTACCCTAGATTTGTGGTGGGGTGGACCTGCAGGGTTATGGGGTTTCTCTGAAGATCTCAGAGAAGATGGAATGAATTAATCTGAGCGTTCCTCAGGAAGTACAACAGAAGGATATGGGTCCAGACTGACAACAAACTAGCTCATGTGATTAACCATGGGTGGGCAGGGAAGGAAGAAGGAAGCCCAGGAGGTGCCTGATAGACCAGAATGATGTCGATGCATGAAAGGATTATGCTCAAGGGCCAGGGGCCAGGGAGCAGGAATGTGGGAGGGTGAGGGGAACGTGGGCAGAAAGAGGCTACTGGCATGAAGATGTCAGGGGAGGAGCAGTCCCAGGGAATAACGAGACCCAGGGGGGCCAGAGTGTAGGCTGAGGTGGAGCACAGGTGAAGGTGACTGGAGTTGGGAGGTCATTTTACTTTGAGGCTGGAGCATTGGAGGTGCTGTCACAGGACAGGAATGGGTGGCTTTGAGGACCCCAGCCATTTCCAGGGTGAATTAGGAACAGTGTTTGGTGGATTACAACAGGAGGAGTGTGGTTTGGGGTTTCCTAAATGTGTTTGATCGTAAGGACACATGGGCTCTTGTTAAACATTGGCCTCGAGGTTTCACCTGGATCTCTCCAATTCAGACCTCTGGGACAGGAGCTGGGGGATGTGCATGATTCTGATGATCAGGTGATTCTAATGACCAGGAAAATTGGAGAAGGTTGATATTAGGCATAGGCCTCCAAGTATGGAGAAGGGGACTATAGAGAAGAATGGATGAGAGGTTTGGAAAAGAAAGGGGTAGGGAGAAGAAAGAGGAAGGGACCAGGAGGGCCATGGAGAGTGGAATGGAGAAGAGAATTCTTGCCCAGGGGACTCACATTTTGGATGCTGAGCAAGAATGATGTGATGTGAAGCACTCTGGGGTCATGACTGGGCTCAGTCACAGTAGCCGGGTCCCACGGTGGCTGGGAGGGCATCAGTCCCTGGAAAGTCCTCTTTTTGTCCCTTGGTGATTCATGCAGGGCATCTCAGGATCCCAGAGCAGGGACCAGATTGACATGGAAGTGGAGTTGCCAGCCACCAGTGTGATGTGATTTCCACATGCCAGGGGAGCTCCCCACCCTGAGCTCTGTGAGCATCCCTCACCGGAAATTCCACCAGGAGCCAGGTGAGGCTGAAGCAACCCAGGTGTGGAGGGAATGACATGGGCTTTAGAATCCTGGTCAGATCTGCATTCTCATCCTCTGATACTTTCTAGACATGCAACCTTGGGCAACTTAGCTTCTCTTTGAGCCTCAATTTCCTCATCTATAAAATAGGGATAATAATACCTGCCTCGAAGAGCTGTCATGAGGATTAAGTGGGCAAAGCACATAGAGTGCCAAGAGTAGGTACTCAGGGCCTTGAGCAAGAGGCAGAGCCTTGGTGGTGGAGACCACTATAAGCTCCACTCCACACTGAGAGCCCAGAGAAGATGGGAGATGCACAGTGGGAGAGAAGCACAGGAGGTGAGTGTCCCTGGAGCTACTCTTGAGTTTCTGCCCCCTACTAGTCACCAAAATCACAGCAGTCCGTGTTTACAGAGGCATCTTACCTGTGCCTATTTTTACTGTGTTACCAAGGTGGTAACAGTATAATATTATTTTTGTATAAAGTTTTGATCTGTTGTCCCCAGCACCTTGCACTTGGGGGACACTATGTGTTCATTATCAATATATTCTGAAATAAGAAACAGAAACCAGAAATTTAATCATCCAGTACCCAGTCCACAAGAAAGGCTAATGACTCACTTCAGAATATGCGAGGATTGTTCGCTCATTTCCTTCCATGTGGTGTGTTTGTCACTGCCTGGTCATGCTGTGAGGAAAAGCTGCTCTCACCTTCATGTTCATGAACCTGAGACAGACGAGGTCACATGGAGATCACTCAAGGGGTTCGCTCTTCCTGGAAATGCTGACAACTGAGAAGTTTGCCTCCCACAGCTGTATGAAAGGTTTTGTGTGGAGGAGGTTAGGTCAGCACCAGGAGTTAGCCCCCCAAAGTGCTATTCTCTAAGCCTAGCACAGGAAAAAGAAATTTCCTCTGTCCTGGGTGGGGGATGACTGCTGGCTTGCTCCCTTGAAGGAGGGTTGTTGAGCTGGAGCAGTGCCTCTCACACAGGTTACCAGGAGGCTTGTTAAAATGTGGGTTCTGAGTCAGTGCCTTGGGGTGGGGCTGAGATTCAGCATTTATGACAAACCCTGGGCATTGGAGAGGCAGCTGCTCCACAGCCCCAGGACAGGGCTAGACTCCAGGGTCACACCTGTGAACCTTCAGCGTGGGTTCCTGCCGTGGAGAAAATTCAAGTGTATGTAGAGGCTTGACTGATTCCTGACCTGCTTGAGACCCCCACACACCCTGACCCTATGTCTGAAACTCTGTTCAAAAGTCCAAATCTCAAATATCTATGGAATGCCTAGCAAGTGCCAGGCACTGGGCTAAGTTTACCTAACCCAGCTTGCTTGCTTCTCTTAAGACTCACTGTGCCATTCCACACCACGCTCAAGCAATCAACACCAAACTCTCCCACTCACTCTGAGGAACAAGGGTTCACACTCGGAGGTGAAGTGGGCAGTGGAGACAGGGAGGCCAGTTTAGGGAGTTCCACATCCAAGCTCTGTGAACTTGGCTGGTTACTCTGCCTTTTTGTGCTTCCATTTTCTCATCTATAAAAAGGGCTTAATAACCCCCACCTCTCTGGGTTGCTGAAAGGATTAACTCAGATGATGCACGCGAAGTTCTTAGCCCTGGGCTGGTAAGCATAGCTGTTATGATTCATATTTAGGTTGTGTTTCCTCCATCAGAACCTTTGGTGCTCTGTCCCTCTTTGCAGACACCTAGGCCAATTCTTGTGTGACTCCTTATGCTTGACTGTGTTACTATCTGGAAATTATTCTTACCATTTGGAAACCTCAGTCAATAGCACCATTAAAAGCAGTTCCAAATGGTTACCACACAAGAGGAATGCCCCACAGCAGCTGTGTGTGCATTGGGGAGGGGGGTTCCTGTGAGGAAAGAACCAGAGAGGAAAGGGCCAACCCGACAGCCTCTTGCAGCCCTCCAGCTTGCTGTGCCAACTGCTCTTGCACTGGACACTGAGCTGTGCGGCAAGTACTTCATTCCTAATAATGCAGTGTCAGTTATAAATCATTTATTTAAAAATCAAACTGGCCAACCCTAGATTGTCTGTATCATAGCACCACTTTCACTCACTTGCATTCCAAAGAGATTTTAGAAACATTATTTAACTTTTCATCATGGCATTTTTCAACCATACGCAAAAGTAGAGAGAATAGTGTAACGGACTCCAGCTTTAAGAGTTGTCCACATTTTAGTAGCAAAAGGTCTCTTGAGGGAAAGAGAATGGTATGGGTTCGTACACCCCTGCCACTCACATGAGAGTGAATTGTACATATTCTTGTCTTATTGGAAAAAAGCCTGAGAACTCTGGATCTTTCCTATCCATTTCCATTTGACTCACTGTGCCATTCCACACCATTTTTTTTTTTCCTGGAGAATGGGGTAATGACCCTTACTTTGCAGGGATCGACTGAGCCTGAAAAATGGGCTGCTGGTCAGAGCCTCATAAATAGACATTCCCTCCTGGGCTCTGCCTGCCCGCTCTGCTCCTTGGTGGAAAATGAGGAAGTAACAGGCACAAGCAGGAGGCTGCTGAGCTGGGAGCAAGGACCAAGGCTCCACTCTGGCCTCTCCCACCACCCACTGGCAGCCACCTGCCTGCCCAGGCCACCTGTCTCTTGCGGGGTGGATTGTGTCCTGCTTTGTAGAGTAACTCCTGTAAAAATAAGCAACCTAAACAGCCTAGAGAAAGGGACAGTAATCTGACCCCGGGCTGTGTGTACCCCACAGGGAAGGGGTGTGTCTGTCATACTTCCCCTGCTTTGATTTAGCTCTGAAGTGCAGGGGAGACCATTTTCCCCACTCAGCAACAGCAGCCTGTGAAGTAATGGGAGGCAAGTCCCCGCTGTGGGACCATTACCACTATCATTTCTATAATGCTTTCCTTCTGAGAGGCTGAAGTCACCACTTCCCAACCCTGATAGCCCCACACTGGCTCAGGAAGTGGGTGTTGTGGAAAGAGAATGGGATGTGGAATTAGAAAGTCTCACTTTCAGTCCTGGCTCTGCTATGTAATTTGCTTGGTGGCCTTTGGCAATCCCTGAGGCTCCATATTCTCCTCCTGAGTATAAGGATATTTTACCCCAGAATGACTCTAAAACTCATACACATATTATTAATCTTATTGGCTTAATTGGACTGGGTTTAGGCAAAACTGTGAAACAGTAGTGTTAATTTAGCATTTTCTACTTTTTCAGATTCCCCCGTTTTCTCAAGTTCCCCCTTTCCACTCACCCTTGAAGCACCCAATAATGTCAGGCAGCCCGTCAAGAATATGGCCTAGAAAACTAATATACATTAAAGGGCTAGTAGTTTAATCTTAATAGTTAAAATAGTCTACATTTATCAAGTGCTCACTAAGTGCCTGGCACTAAACATATTTTCTGTAGTTTTCACAACAGCATCATGAGGTACGTAACTATTATCCTCATCTTACATGTGAGGAAACTGATCTAGAAGTCAGACACTTGCTAGGAATTGCACAGCTAATTTGCAAAATTTGGGATTCAAATGCAGATGTGTCCGATTCTAAAAACAGTGTTATTTGTTTATTTAATCTTTTGGAGGCACTGAACCCTAGTGATTAAGAGCACAAAGTCTGAACCAGATGGCCTGGGTTCAGAGCTCAGTTCCTTCACATATTGCTATATGACCTGGGCAAGGACCATGTCCTCATCTGTAAAAGGGGAAAAGAACAGTGCCACCTCATAAGATTTTGTCAAAATCGAATGAGTTAATGTATGTAGGGCTCTTAGAATAGTACCAGGCACATAGTAAGCACTAGGTAAATTATAAAACAAAATAAAAGCAATTACTGATAATCAGAAAAAAGCTCAGTTTAGAATAACATGAAAGAAAAGGAGCATCCCTTTGTGCTCACCAGTCAACTTCACTTTTCAGTTTGATGGGAGGAAATTCTTCAAGACGTTTGTACATAATCCCACACAAATGCACACAATTACAGAAGTTTGTTATTTTCACATGAAAAGGGCAACTTGTATTTTTCACCTAACATTTTATCACAGCTGTCTTTCTGTCAGTACCTATGGAATTACTTCATTCTTATCAGCTGCAGAGTGCATGCCAGGTATAGATGTGGTGTAATTAAATCATTCCTCTACAGATTATCTGTAAATGATGCTGCCATGAGCATTTTAGGTTGTTTATCTTAGTATGTACAGGACAGTGAAGCCCTGGAAGGCTAACTTTGCTTTCAGAGATTGAGTTGGTACATCCAAGCAAGTCAGGTTTTTCTCTCAGTCTGGCTCCTTTTGTATAGGGGAGCTGGTGAAGCATAAATGCTTTCTGTTCCCTGCATTTCCCTCAACCATCTGCATTCCTCCTGCGCTAGAACAAGGCGCACAGCTCATCATCACCACCCACTCCCAACCCCGGGGTAGCCCAAAGCATCTAAATGAAGCCCTTTCCAGTCATAACTCAAGAAGGCAGTCAGGTGGCCATTGCCACTAGGTTTTACACACATTTGTTTCCTTTCTCTTCATTTCCATAATCAAGCTCCCTGCCTCCCTACAACTCCTCCCTCTCCTTTATCTCTACAGGCATCTCTAGCATCAACAGTCTGTCCCCAGCACTTTTTTTTTTTTTTTTTGAGATGTAGTTTTGCTCTTGTTGCCTAGGCTGCAATGCAATGGTGCAATCTCGGCTCACTGCAACCTCCGTCTCCCAGGTTCAAGTGATTCTCCTGCCTCAGCCTCCTGAGTAGCTGGGACTACAGACACATGCCACCACACCCGGCTAATTTTTGTATTTTTTTTTTAAGTATATGTGCTGTCAAAGCCAGCACTAATTTTTGTATTTTTAGTAGAGGCAGATTTCACCATGTTGGCCAGGCTAGTCTCGAACCCCTGACCTCAGGTGATCCACTGGCCTCGACCTCCCCGACCTCCCAAAGTGCTGGGATTATAGGCGTCAGTCACTGTGCCCAGCCCCCAACACTTTTAATCTCTGCCTTCTCTGTGTTCCCACAGCACTGGGAGCTCTGCTGCAGCCCATCCTTGTCTCACTCCAGATCCATGCCATGTTCCCTGGTAGGATGAAAGTCCTGGTAATGTGGTTACCTTCATACCTCCCAGGGCTAGTGATGTTTTCCATATGGTAGATGCTCAATGAATTTTTAAAACTTTGTTTATATTTTTAAAAATATGTTTTTGAATTTGTTTTTAAATAACATTTTACATGATAAAAATAATATATGCTGGCCAGGCATGGTAGCTCACACTTTAATCCCAGCACTTTGGGAGGCCAAGGTGGGTAGATCACCTGAGGTCAGGAGTTTGAGAGCAGCCTGGCCAACATGGTGAAACCCTGTCTCTACTAAAAATACAAAACAAAAAAACAAAACAAACAAAACCTTAGCCAGGTGTGGTGGCACACGCCTGTAATCCCAGCTACTCAGGAGGCTGAGGCAGGAGAATTGCTTGAACCCAGAAGATGGAGGCTGCAGGGAGCTGTGATGGCTCCACTGCACTCCAGCCTGGCCGAAAGAGTGAGAGTCTGTCTCAAAAATAATAAATAAATAAATAAATAAATAAATAAATAAATAAATAAATAAATAAATTTTAAAAAATACGTACATATAGCTGGGCGCGGTGGCTCATGCCTGTAATCCCAGCACTTTGGGAGGCTGAGGCAAGCGGATCATGAGGTTAGGAGACCAAGACCATCCTGACTAACACGGTGAAACCCTGCCTCTACTAAAAATACAAAAAATTAGCCAGGCGTGGTGGCGGGTGCCTGTAGTCCCAGTTACTTGGGAGGCTGAGGCAGGAGAATGGCATGAACCCAGGAGATGGAGCTTGCAGTGAGCCAAGATCACACCACCGCACTCCAGCCTGGGCGACAGAGCGAGACTCCGTCTCAAAAAATAAAAATAAAAAAAACCCATACACACAGACACAGACACACACACACACACACACACACACACACACACACACACACACGCTTACTGTAAGGAAAAACTGGAAAGGAAAGCTGAGTAAATAAGGAAATTAAATCATCTGGAATTCCTATCCAGAGATGTTCTGGTATATTTCTGTGAATTGTTGAATTAAGAAGCTAATTAGTGAAAAAAAAAAAAGCTAGTAATTAGACTGAGGATGTAAATGGGAAACAGGGTCCAGAGTTTGGTGATAAGAATAAGTCTTGAAATGGGTGGTTCAAATATAGACAATCAGGTTGAGGTGTACTTTGCATAGAAAATGAGCCTGTGTTGTCAAGAAGTTCATCTTTTTTTCACTCTGTCACTATTTATTCAATAGTATTTACTGAGGATTAGTAAGCCATAGTCCTCAGACAATGATTTCTCTGGCCAACGTGATAGTAAGTATGCAGCTATCACACAGGCCTTTTGGAAGCTGAGTTGACTTCCCCGCCTAGTAGACTGGACAGCAAGTTCATGGCTAGCTCTTCAGGGGCAGGCACCTAGGGGGTAAGGCTTCTGAAATTATTGCAGAATTTTGCCTTTCTGGTTCATATCAGTGTGGCCAGCTCTTTGTATCAGTAGTTATGATATATTAACTTCAGGGAATTCTCAATCTTTCCTTCTGCAATTGTTTAAGTTCAGCTTTTCTGATTGGTCTTCCTTGGTGATAGCTTAAGCACTTGTTATTCCTTACCTGTTACTGTTAGGGCTTGGCAAAGCAAAAACTTTAGGGATTGTTCCTTGTTAAAGGGCATTTCATCTAACGCCTACCCCAGCTGCCTGTTAACTAGTGCTGTTACGGGATGGGACTCAACCAATTACTTTGTGGCAGGAAGGGATCAACTCCAGGTTGAGTGTTCCCTGACAAAGCCTCTTGTGCTGCTCAGAAGTCATTGTTATGTTGTCCGTTCATGTGTCTCTTTGGCAAAGGAACCCAGGGTTTCGATATTTAAAAATTTAAGTGTGGCTGGGTATGATAGCTCATGCCTGTAATCTCAGCACTTTGGGAGGCTGGGGTGGGTGGATCATTTGAGGTCAGGAGTTCAAGACCAGCCTGGCCAACATGGCGAAACCACATCTCTACAAAAATACAAAAATTAGCCTGGCATTGTGGCAATTGCCTGTAGTCCCAGCTACTTGGGAGGCTAAGGTGGGAGAATCCTTTGAACCCAGGAGGTGGAGTTTGCAGTTAGCTGAGATCATGCCACTGCACTCCAGCCTGGGTGACAGAGCGAGCCTCCATCTCAAAAAAATAAATAAATAAAAATAAAATAAAAGTTTAAGTGAAGCCTGGTTGTGGACTTGAAGAAATTTGAATTCTAAAATTGTTTATAGCATGACCAACATCCAGGGGATTATATTTATTTAGCCTTTGGGGAGCTTTATGATGTAATATAAAGGTGAAAACCAAAGGAGTTCATTCATTCAATAAGTACCGAGTGCCAGGCCCCAAACTAAGAACAAAACAAACAGATGTAGATCTTAGAGTCTATAGAGCAACAGGTATTCAACAGCAATAACAGAAATGAATAATTACCAGCTGTGACAAATTCCAGGAAGGAGAGGGTGCTGTAAGGCACATATAACCGGGGAACCTGACCTATGCTGGGTGTCAGGGAAGGTTTCCTAGGGAATAGAACATCTGGTTATTTAGTTTGTGGTACCTGAGTCTTCTCACCAGTAAAATAGGGATACTACCCTCTTTGACTCACAGAGACACTATAGCAAGAGTGGTCATGGACAAGAATGAGCTCTGAAAAATGCTCAGTGTGCCTAAAACTGAGTTTGTCCCTCCGGCCAAAGGCAGCTGTTCTCTAGCTTTGACATCTGTCACCAAGCCAGGCAGTTATTCAGGCAATCTGACTGAAGACCTTTGATCATTCTCCTCTACTCTGTCAAGCAGCAGGGGTCAGACAGACTTGGGTTAGCTTTGGTTCTGCCATTTAAATCTCATTTGAACTTGAGTAAGTTTCTTAATTGGTAAAGTCACTTTTCTCATTTGTGAAATGGGGCAAGTATCGGTTCATGGCTTAAAGCTTGTAAAGCAGTTAGCATAGTAGTTGGCATGTAGTTACTTCTAAACCAAGTATAACAAATGTTATTGTAATTGTTATCATTGCTAATTATTAACTTTTTTTTTTTTTTGAGACGGAGTCTGGCGCCCAGGCTGGAGTGCAGTGGCCGGATCTCAGCTCACTGCAAGCTCCGCCGCCTGGGTTTACGCCATTCTCCTGCCTCGGCCTCCCGAGTAGCTGGGACTACAGGAGCCCGCCAATCGCCCTGCTAGTTTTTTGTATTTTTTAGTAGAGACGGGGTTTCACCGTGTTAGCCAGGATGGTCTCGATCTCCTGACCTCGTGATCCGCCCGTCTCGGCCTCCCAAAGTGCTGGGATTACAGGCTTGAGCCACCGCGCCCGGCCATTAACTTTTTTTTTGTAATGGGGGCTCACTGTATTGCCCAGGCTGGAGTGCAGTGGCTATGCACAGGCTCAATCAGCACACTCAGCCTCAAGTTCCTGGCTCAAGTGATAGTCTGCCTCAGCCTCCCAAGTAGCTGGTACTACAGGCATGCACCACAGTGCCTGGAGCTAATTAATAACTTGTCAATTATTTCTTTGTAATAACTTTTACCTCTATTCCCACCAGCTTAGAGAAAGCCCTTGTCATTTGGCAAGAAGTGATTCCATAGCCTTCTGATCAGTGCCCCCAACTTGGCTCTCACTTCTCTAATTACTTCTACTTGCTTCCAAAAATAACAGCATTTTGCATATGTCACAGCTTTTAATATTATCATTGAAAAAACATTTGAAGCTTATAGCACAAAGAGCTAAACTTCCTAATATGGAAAGAAGTCCTAGATAATTGATAAGAAAAAGACCTACAAATGTGTAGAAAAACAGACATACAAATTCCAAAAAAGAAAAAAAAAGTCTACTAAACATGAAAAGATAAGCAGCCTCATTTATTATAAAAGAAATGTAAATTAAAATTACACTAAAAGTCATATTTTACTTATCAAGTTGACAAAAATTGAAGGTGTTATTAATAACACCTTCTGGCCAAGCTGTGAAGAAATAGGCATTTTCTTTTTTTTTTTTTTTTTTTTTGAGGCGGAGTCTCGCTCTGTCGCCCTTACTGGGGTGCAGTGGCCAGATCTCAGCTCACTGCAAGCTCCGCCTCCCGGGTTTACGCCATTCTCCTGCCTCAGCCTCCCGAGTAGCTGGGACTACAGGCGCCCGCCACCTCGCCCGGCTAGTTTTTGTATTTTTAGTAGAGACGGGGTTTCACCGTGTTAGCCAGGATGGTCTCGATCTCCTGACCTCGTGATCCGCCCGTCTCGGCCTCCCAAAGTGCTGGGATTACAGGCTTGAGCCACCGCGCCCGGCCGAAATAGGCATTTTCTTACATTGCTGGGGAGTAGAAATTGGTACAATCCTTCTAGAAGGCAATTTGGCATTATTTGTCAAAATTACAAAGGCATTTTTAATACAGACAGGGGTTCTGTCCCTCGGACTCAGCAATTTTACCTCCGGAAATTTATTTTTCAGAATACTTGCACATTGTATTTATTGTCGTATGGTTTGTAATAAGAAAGGACTGGAAACAAGCTAAATGTCTGGTAAATTATGGTTCATCTCTTCAAATAAATGCTATGCAAAAAAGAATGAAGAGAGTCCCTCTGTACTAATATAGGAAAATCTCCAAGATATATTAAGTGGTTTTTAAAAAGCAAGGTGTAGAACAATGGGTACAGTATGTTACTTTTTGTGTAGGGAGGGGGTAATAATACACGCACGTGTGCACACACACACACATAGAAACTCTGGTAGGCACATACAATATTAATAGCAGTACTTATCTCTAGTGGGAGGGTGTCTGGGTAGATGGGAGACAGAGGTAAGAGGGAAACTTTTCACTGGATACCTTATATAGTTTTAGCTTGTGAACCATACTGCAATGGTTCTGTGAATACTACCTAGTCAAAAAATTATATTTAAATTACTCCCACTATTAAACCATTAACATATTGAGCATCTACTGTGTGCCAGGCCTAGGGGATACAAATGTGAATGTGGTTGTGGTTTGATGGAAAGATCCACTGAGCTTAAAATACCTGATTTAGGTAGGGCATAGTGGCTCACACCTGTAATCCCAGCACTTTGGGAGACCAAGGTGGGTGGATCACCTGAGGTCAGGAGTTCGAGACCAGCCTGACCAACATGGTGAACCCGTCTGTACTAAAAATACAAAAATTAGCGTGCGCCTGTAATCCCAGTTACTTGGGAGGCTGAAGCAGGAGAATCGCTCGAACCCGGGAGGCGGAGGTTGCAGTGAGCCGAAATCACGCCATTGCTCAACAGCTTGGGCAACAAGACCGAAACTCCGTCTCAAAAAAAAAAAAAAAAAAATTCCATCTGGAATTGATTGGGGATGGGGGGATTCAGTTAATCCAGCATCATTTACTGGAAAGACAGAGCCAATCTGACCCCCAATACAGCACAGCAGCACCTGACATAAATCAAGTGACCACATATTGTAAATCTGTTTTCGGACTTTATTCCATTGGTCAGTTTGTCCATCCTTCTACTATTTCTATGACTTTATAATGGGTCTTGATATAAGATAGTGTTAAGTCTTTTCCAGTGGGCTCCAATTTTTCACCCTACCAAACCATCTAGTGCTGAAGTGCCACCGCCAACTCGCACTTTGCTTTCAATACGTCCATGCGAGTGCGATTGATTTGCCTGTTTCCGTGGCTGGTTCATTTGTGGTTACCTGGGTCTTTGTCTCATCAAAGCCCTTCACACTGAAAGCCAGCCAGGTGTCTGCAGACGAGCAAAGCAGATCTGTTGGGTAATTAAATAACGCGGGGCAGGGGGAGGAGTGGATTCGACGAGGTTGTCTCTGGAGAGAGCTTCAGAAAGGAAGTGATCGAGCTATACTTGAGGACTGGCTCCTTGGGGAGATACGAAGAGAGCCAAACTCTAAAATCCGGGCAGAGGGAGGGCCTGGCGAGGTCACCGAATGTAAATGTCTCGGGGGGTTCCGCAAGGCAGCGCGAATCGGCTCGCCGGGGTGGGGCCGCGGAGCGGCAAATCACCAGCTGAGGGCCAGAGTGCGCGCCGCCAGCTCAGAGCTGCGCCTGCTGCTGGCCGGGCAGAGGACGGGACGGGGGCTGGAGCCGGAGCTGCGGGGCGCACCGGCTAGACGCGCGCGGGCTTCTCAGCGGGCACGCCCCGCGGACCATGAGCGTCCCCTGCTCCGGGAGCAGCCGCGGCGCGGGCGGTGCGAGGCCAGCCGCGCGGCGCCTCTGAGCCCCAGCGGGAGGTCCAGATATCCGGAGAGCCCGAGTGCCCAGCTCCGCGCCGAGAGGTGAGTCCCTGCCGCGCGCCGAGCGTCCTCGGGGTGCTGTTCCTCCCGGGGCGCCTGGGCCTCCCCCGCCCCTGTGAGGACACGCTAGGAAGTTTGTTGGAGAAAGTTAGGCTCTGGGGAGCCGGCGCTTGTTGGTCGCCGCCCACCCCCGCCAGCGGATTTGGCGTTGGGGGCGGGGGTGACTGAAGTGGGGCCGGGGCTTGCGCTCTCCCGGCCCTCCGAGCGCGCTGCGACTCCCGGGACGTGGCCCAAGGCGGGGAGCGCTCAGCGATTGGCAGCCAGGCGTCTTGCTCGGCGGCACTCGAGCGGCATCTTCCCGGGCGCTGGCCTCGCCCGACCTCCTGCCCGTCGGGGCTGCTCTGCCGGCCACCCCGTCCCGTCCCTCCCGGCCCCTCTCCGCAGAAGCCGGCCGGAGTCGGGGAGATGCGAGGGCCCAGAGCGCTCCGCTGGAAGCCCAAGGCTCCGAGGAGGCGAGTTTCTCTGGTAATCTCTTGGGAAGTTTGCAAAGAAAGCGAAGGAGCCTGCCCTGTAACTGTTGACAACATCTCCCTCCCTCTCTCCCTTTGTTGAGAAAGAATGAATAGTTGGTTGTGTCGCTCCCTCTGCGTCGCGGTGGGGAGTGGGGAGGGAAGGCAAAGGAAGGGAGGGACGGTGGGAAGGAGGTTCCGATATATCGTACAGCCCATCTCTCCTTACCCACTTAGGCCGCTGAGGGCGCAGCCGCTTTAAAATGGTGTAATCAGGTGTAGACACTTGTCCAGGAGGAGGTTAAGCGGACTCCGAAGCATCTGGCCAGGCGGTGTGTTGTGTGGGGCGGGTCATGGTTGGGGTTTCGGGGGTGGAGAACTCGTGTTGGCGTTAACTCGCTTGAAGCAAGGTGCAAAGGAGAAAAACCGTTTTCCTAACCTCAGGTCTGTTTTCGCTTAAAGCTGTTAGCTGAGATGGAAAGTAGAGCCGTGCATTCAGAGTCTTTTAAACCTTGACTTTATCTCCCAAGGCTACACAGACCTCCCCAAGGAAAGTACATTGGCCGAGGGAAGGTCAGTTTGGGAGCTGATAGCCTCCCTTGTGTTGCCTGGGACTGAGTTGAGATCCTGGGGGCTGGGGGAGGCCTCAGTGCTGGGGGTGGGGCCCAGCTCAACACAGGCCCAAGTGGGAAGGGGCTACCCAGGTAACAACGGGGAAGCCCACAGGCAAAGCGCTTGTCCGCGGGCGTGCCGGGGGGTATTGAGGGTAACGTAAAGACCTTGCCAAGCCAGGAGCTCCCACACCACCCCAACTCCAACTTTCTCTAAACTGCTGTTGAGAAGGCTAACGTTTCCAGGATGACTAACCAAGGTCTAAATCTCCTGTTCACAAAGAAAGAACTGCTTGTCAAATGGATGCTAATCTTCAGAACCTTATCGGGTAAATCCTGTACTGTGTTGCTCGAAATACAATCCATGGAGGAATTATTCATACTTGAATCATTTGGCTAGACTTCATAAGTTTACTTCAAAAATAAAGGGATACTCTTAATTCCTAAACCCAAGCAAAACTTCATTTTAAGTGGATGAGCATTTTAAGTGAATATGTGTGGTTGTTCCATCTCCTCTCTCCATGTGACTCTCCAGAGAAGATAAAAAACTACAGATCCAAGTTGTAAATTCTCTGTCATGGGGCAGCTGAGACGGTTACATTTCCAGAGTTTAAAATATAATGAAAAGTTCTTAAAGCCCACATCAGATAACCATTATGAGTTAAACTTGAAAATATCCCGTTTCAGAAATAAAAGAGTAAAATCCAAACAAGTGGGCTGCTTATCTCTGCCTCAGCTTGCAAGATCATCAGTTTCTCTGAGACATCATTGTAAAGCAAGTGAGTTGGGCCTCAGTTCACAAGCATTTCAAAACCCAGCAACTGACCAGGCCCAGGAAGGCAGCACATATGGTAGAGTTTGTCAGGCTCACTCTTGTTCCTGATGGTCACATGAGTCTCAGATTTTCATATCAAGATGCAGAGTCTTTGACTTTTGTATATTTCAGACTCTGGCATTAGACTGAGTCAGGACGTTGTGTCTGTTTTCCTGCACAGTAGAGAGAAGTTAGATGGCCAGACTGGGCTTTATTCTAAAGACTGCATGTAGGCTCACTTGGTTTGCCTGTACGTGTGTCTGTGTCCATGTCCTACTTGGCTTGGTGTCTTTGCATCTATTGTTCTAGGTTAAAACGTTTCCCTCCCCATCCTTCCCAGTTGCAGTCTTCGTTTGTGAACTCTCAGAGTTACTTCCTTTGTGAACTCTCAGTATAACAGAGATACAGTGACTCTTATCTGACAAGATAGATAAGAGCAGCTCCTGCCCTGCTTACAGGGGACCTGCTATTTACTAAGTACTTGCAGTATTTCTAGAACTTTGTATACACAATCACTTTTAATTTTTACAACAATCTTATCAAATAGCTGTTAAGTCATTTTTTAAAATGAGAAACTGTCAGAGAGGTTGAGTAACTTGTCCCAGGCCATACAGCTAGTAAGTCAGTGGCAGAGTAGAGATTTGAACCTGTAGAAGATACCTGCCTCCAAAGCCTAGGTTCTGAGTCATACCATTTTATTTTTAAAAAATCAAGTGGTACATAAGAAGTATATAATGACTAGGGACATTGAGACAGAAACATTTCCTAGTGGAGAAAACATGGGAGCCAGAGACTGGAGACTTGGGTTTAGTCTCCATCCACCACTTGTTCCTACAGCAAGACCTTTGCATTTGCCGGATCCCCTGCCTGGAATCCCCCTTCAGACCTTTTTTTGACTGGTTCCTTCCCTTCCGTTTTTTCAGGTCTCATGTCATTGTTACCTTTTCAGAGAGGCCTTCCCAGTCCACCCTAATGTAAAGTAGCCCTCTACCCCCAAGAGTCATCTTTTGTCAGTTCATCCTGTTTTATGTTCTTTAGCCTGCTTACAACTTGGATGTTACCTCATTTTCTTGTTTGTTTAGGTTGGATTCCTCCATAAAAGCAGGACCTTGTCTAATTTATTATGCCCTTAGCCTTTGTACACCTTGAGCCCGCAGAGAATATATATCAAATGAACATTTATTTCCATTATCTAGAAAAATGAACTGGGAATTACCAGTACTTATGGTCATTACTTATTGTCTGCTTCCTCCAGAATATTATTAGCTTCATGAGAACAGACCACTTCTGTCTTGTTTAATGCTGTCCCCAACACCTAGCACAGTGCCAGCCATAAAGGAGACCCTCTGTGAATGTATGTGTTGAAGAATGAATGTTAGTGTTGATTGAGTGATACCCCTTCATCATCATTGAATTCTGTTTTGCAGGTAAACAATTATGACTGAATTGCTGTGTACCAAAGAGACTCACTAATCCAGTGGTTCTCAATCCTGGCTTCACATTGGTCAATACTGGAGACTAATGCTAATGTCCCACCCACAGAGATTCTCATTTCATTGTTCTGGGCTGAGACTTGGGCATCAGGATTTTAAAAGCTTCCCAGAGGATTCTTATGTGCAGCCAGGTTGAGAACCAATGGTTTATGTTTTTATAATAGAACTCATTCCTTGCTTTGGTCCTTATAGACTTGAAGAAGCCAGGGTGAGAGAGAGCAGGGATATAATTCATGGGTATTGTATGATTCCTGACAGTTTAAGAGGTACTTTCACAGCTGTTATCACATCTGATAATAACAAGTTAAGGGATCTACTCTCTGGTTTAAATATTCCCTTTATGTTGATGATTCCTAAAAATCTCCATCTGCCCCCACTTCTAATTCTGCATACCAGTATCTAACCTCCTCTTAGACTAAATTGCTTATACCTCACATGCAGCAGCTCCAGTGTTGCGCTTGGTTCCTGCAGGGGTCCCCTTCTGAAACTACTCGGCATGTTACAGCATCGCACCACCTCCTGTGGCTGTAGGCTTCTTCCTTCCAGCCAGATGCCTCAAGCTCTGATGTCTCATCACTCTCTCCTTCCTCTCCCTTTACCCAAATGCTGTCCCAGGTCAGACTTCTTCATTGTTCCTCCATGGGTTTCACCATCAGCCTCAGTAACCTCTCTGCCTCCTTTTTCTCTCCCCTCCAGAACAACCAGAGTCACCTACTTGGGTACTGACTGGGTTCTGTCCTTCCCTGCCAGATCTTCCCTAGCACTTACAGTCAAGTCCAGACACCTTGGCAAGGCCTTCAAGACTCCATGGTCTGGTCCTAACCTAAGTCGTTTCTGGGAAATGCTTCTCAGCTTCACTCGAGCCACAGCACACAACTTGGAGTGTCCTGAGCCTGTGGGGACACTTCCATGCCTTTATGCATCTGCCATTATAGCATTGTCCCGGGAGGCTTTTCCCTACACGTGAACTTTTCAAAATGCTTTGTCTCTATTGTTGCCCTCTCTGAGCCATCTTAAGTCCTTTTGTCAAAATTAATTGTTCCTTTCAGCATAAGGGTCTCTACAAATTATTCTCTCAGAGTTCATAGTCAGGTATTGGGTCTTAGGTATCTTTTTTTCTCCAGGTGTCTTGTATGAAATAGGCACTTAAATGTTAGTTGAATTGAAGGTAAGAAGGGGAAGTATTAACATCCTTTGTTATTGGAGAATAAATTGAGGTGTTGGTAACTTGAAGGACATTTTAGAACACTTTAGGGCAATCCGGAAGTCTAAATAGATGTTGGAGAAGCAGAGAGGAAACAGGCTGCCAAAGGCACTGGTGCTAGGGTGACTTTTGCCCATCTTGCTATCTTGGAAATAGATTTGATCAACAGCATGGCCCTATGCACATGAAGAAGTTCTGTAGAGTGCTGCAGGCCTCCCCACGAGGTTCTTTGAAGTGACCCAGTCCTGTCTGTGAAGAAGGAAGGTGCTGATAGCTTGAACAGGAGAGAATTCACAACTGTGGGGTGTGTGTGTGTGTATGGTGGAAGAATCCTAGTCGGTTTACGTCACTTGCGTTCAGGCAGGGTGGCTAGGGAGTTTGGTTTCCTTACTAATATGGATGGTTAGCATTGAGCAAGTGTTGACAGTGTGCCAGGTACTGGCCAGAGCTGGGAGGGGCTGCACAGGACTCTGTCCTATTGTTCTGCACCTACTGTGAGCAGGCCTTCTGTGTGGTACCAATTAGACATGGAGCAGGCAAGCCCCAGAATTACTGGATTTGACAATGAACCGAGGACAGGGTTAGGATTGTACGCCTTTAATAAAGATGCTCCTTCTATCTCACCCCCAGCACTTCTGTGCTTCTCACTATCTCATGTGGAAGCAGTGGACATGTGTGTTTTGTTGTATACACACATACACATGTGTTTTCTTTACACACTCTAATGTCATTGTCGCTGCTTCACTTCTGTCAACTTGTGGAGGGTTGCGTTCTTCTTGGTTGTCTTCAAGCCGCGTCCCAAGTCTGCAGTTCCTTTGTAGAACTGACTGTGCAGTAGTGCTATTAAGTGAGAATTTTCACTCGAAGCTGTTCCATGAATAATGCAGTGGAAAGGGTGGTCTGCGAGGAAAGAGGGCTGCAGGACTGGAGAACAGACTAAGGGGCAGCTCTCCTCACCAGCCCAGGGGAAGGGCTGTGTGTTGGGCTTGGCCACCCTGTAGTGCTGTCCAGACCAGAGTCTGATATCATGACTATTGTAAGACAGATCCTGGAGCCTCTGTCTCCAGGAGCCAGCCCTCTTTTTTTTTTTCTTTCGCCTCCTATTTCTTTTCTTCTGTATATTGGCCTTAAAAATGTGTTATATAATTTGTCTTAGGCCAAAACCGTAGTTTGCTTTGGAGCTGGAGGCACTGACTCTGCTTAAGGTAAATGCTTCTATTCATGGTCCTAGCTAGGAGGGAGTGTCGGGGCTACTTGCTGCACACAGCCTCATGTGCCATTCTCCTTTCCCTTTCCATGCCTCCTTTGCCCACCATTTTTTTTCTTTTCTTCTTCCCTTTTCCTGTCTATTCTTCCCTGACTGTACAGGCACCCATGGGCATTACCTAACTCTGCTGGGGGCAGGCAGATCTTGACCCCTCTGTACATGTACATGCAGCATGTACATAGGCACCTCAGTGGCTTTCCTTTGCAGCTGAGCCTGCTAGTGTATGGCAGAATTGCCCACCTCCTGACCCCTGACCCTAGCCCGTGTTCACTAATTAGAGTGCATTGATTTATTTATAAACACTGGGTCTTTGCCAGAAAAATTCTGTCCCGTCATCCTGGGTAGCACAGCTGAGGACTGGTCTGGCACTGAAGACAATTCTAGCGGCTAACGAATTTCAATAATCCCTGCCTGTTCTTATCATTTACACTGCTGTGAAAATATGTGAGCTAATTATCTAACAGTTTATAATATTTCTTTCATACATTTATTACTGCAACTGTGAGTCCTCCCTTAATCACCTTTTTTTTTGCTAGTTGTGCTTTTCCATCAGTCATCTGAAATAATAAAATGGCTTATATGCCACTAACAACTCTGAAAGTTTTTGCCGTCTTGGTTTTGCTGCCAACCCAGGAGAATTTCTATGTAGGAACATTTCAGGAGGAAGATAAGTAAACTTCCCATTCTTATTAGACTCCACTAGTGATACATTAAATGTGGATCTGTTAATGGTCTGTGAATATTTCATTTTATGTGGCATATTTCCGTTTCCTTTTGTTAGTAGGAAGTCAGTTCTTGTGACTCTCGTAGATTTATATCTTCACTCTTTTCTTTCCCCCTTAGAGTTGAGAATTATGGCTGCAGGAAAATTTGCAAGCCTTCCCAGAAACATGCCGGTGAATCACCAGTTCCCCCTGGCCTCGTCCATGGACCTTCTGAGCAGCAAGTCCCCTCTCGCTGAGCATCGCCCAGATGCCTATCAAGATGTGTCTATACATGGCACCCTTCCACGGAAGAAAAAAGGTCCTTCTCCCATAAGGTCCTGTGATGACTTCAGTCACATGGGTACCCTCCCCTACTCCAAATCCCCACGGCAGAACTCACCTGTGACCCAGGACGGCATCCAGGAAAGCCCATGGCAGGACCGGCACTGCGAAACCTTCACATTCAGGTAACTTCTGTAATTTCACTAGTGAAGATGATTTGCCTTAAAGGGCTTTTAAAAAGGTTTTTATGGCTGGGTGTGGTGGCTCACACCTGTAATCCCAGCACTTTGGGAGGCTTAGATAAGTGGATCATGAGGTAAGGAGTTCAAGACCAGAGCAACATGGTAAAACCCTGTCTCTACTAAAAATCAAAAAATTAGCCAGGTGTGGTGGCGTGTGCCTGTAATCCCAGCTACTCAGGAGGCTGAGGTAGGAGAATCACTTGAACCCAGGAGGCGGAGGTTGCAGTGAGCTGAGATCGCTCCACTGCACTCCAGCTTGGGCAACGAAGCGAGATTCCGAAGTTTTTATTAGAAAAATGTCAAACATACACAAAGTTGAGCGAATAATTTAATTAACTCCCAGGAACCTGTCACCCGGCTCCAACAGTTACCAGCTCAGGGCCAGTCTTGTTTTGTCTGTACTCCCACCTACTTCCCTCATCTGGTATTATTTTGAAGCAAATCTCAGATTTAATATTATTTTGTCTGTAAATATTTTGGTATGTTCCTTTCAAAGATAAGGACTCTTATGTTAAAAACTATATAACCACAATGTAAAAAACTATTAACACCTAAATAAAAATTAGCCACTTCTTAACATTATGTAATATTTGAGGGTATTTAAAAATCCAACTTCCGAAGGATTCAGCGGGCAAGCGAGTGTAATCCACAGCCATCCGTTCTTGGGCATGGTGGCTTCTGATCGCGGGGGTCCCGAGAATCTCCCGTCGGCCGAGTAGCAGCCGGGAAGGGGAGGCCGGGATTTTTTTTTTTTTTTTTTTTACCTGTTGGTCGCTTAAATCAAGGGCCGCCGGACCAGAAAGGGATGGAGGGACCGGGGATCTGGGGACTCAAAAATGCGTTGAGGAAAGGGAGCCTGTGGAAATAGACTCGAGTCTGGGCAATGTCGTTTCCTAGAGAATAGTCTCTAAGTAACTTCTCGGTAAAGTCTTCACGGAACTTCCAGACCACACTTCCCTACTGGGAGACTTTTAGGACCCGAGACGTGTGCAGGCTTTTCCAGCCAAAATGAAATTTAATCCCTTTGTGACTTCCGACCGAAGCAAGAATCGCAAAAGGCATTTCAATGCACCTTCCCACATTCGCAGGAAGATTATGTCTTCCCCTCTTTCCAAAGAGCTGAGACAGAAGTACAACGTGCGATCTATGCCCATCCGAAAGGATGATGAAGTTCAGGTTGTATGAGGACACTATAAAGGTCAGCAAATTGGCAAAGTAGTCCAGGTTTACAGGAAGAAATATGTTATCTACATTGAACGGGTGCAGCGGGAAAAGGCTAATGGCACAACTGTCCATGTAGGCATTCACCCCAGCAAGGTAGTTATCACTAGGCTAAAACTGGACAAAGACCGCAAAAAGATCCTTGAACGGAAAGCCAAGTCTCGCCAAGTAGGAAAGGAAAAGGGCAAATACAAGGAAGAAACTATTGAGAAGATGTAGGAATAAAGTAATCTTACACAAAAGCTTTGATTAAAACTTGAAACAAACAAACAAACAAAAAATCCAACTTCCTCTATTAAGTCCCTTAAAAGAAAGCCCAAGTACTTTCTTTTTATCATAGCATCAGATTCTGAACTATGTCCATCCACTTCTGTAGAGATGCTAGGATGTCTATAAATTAGACCCCATATCTCCTTATATTTAGTTGTCAGCAAGCTGAAATAAAATTTTATATGGATGCACCATCAGGTCAGCTTCAGAATACTTTAGGACAAGAATTGATTTTTCCCTCTCTGTGACAGAGATCTGGGTAAATGAGTCTTACGGTTGTAAATGCTTTTTTCTGGGTTTGTAATGGGCCTGGCTGTGACTGGTTTCTGCCTGTTAGAGCTAGTTTGGAAACTGCACTCCTTTTCCTGTTGGGGAAGATCAGCAGCCTGTGATGCTATCTGGTAAAGAATGGGATGGTTTCTTTTGTTATCTCTCTTTTTGTCCAAGCTTGTGGCAAAGCCGCTTGGATCCTAGCTCATGTATTTGTTCAGTATCTGTATGTGGAGCACCTATATTAGAGTATGTTGATTTTATAAGCCCCAGGGCTTACCAGGAAAATTCTGCTCAGTCCTTCTGATTATCTTAAGTGAAGGGCTGGTCCAGCATTGAAGACATTCTAGTAGCCAAATTATTGCACAATCTGTTCTTGCTCTTTTATAGGGTGGTGGAAATATGTGAACTAACAGGGTAGCAGTGGAGCATCTGAAGCAATGTCTTCCCAGAGTTTACATTCTAGTGAGCGAATTAGGTAGTATGTACAAATAAATATGACAATTGCAGATTATACCAAATGCTATAGAGGAAATGGAGTGATATGCTGGAGATTTATCGGAGGTGGTATATTTTTGGCAGGATAAACAGGTTTCTGAGATGATATTTAAGCTCAGATTTGCATAATGAGGGAAAGCAACCAACCATCAGCCTTCCAGGCTGTTGCAGGCATAGGGAAGTCAAGTGCAGAGAACTGGAGGTGAGAGCAAGTTTGGCACATTTGAAAACCCCAAAAGGAACTGGAATGGCCTGTGGCTGGACTGCAGCACCTTGAGAGGAGAACAGTGTAGGTGTTGGTACAAAGCTAGGTGAACAAGAGTTCAGAATTCTCAGTTCCATAATTACAGTAGTACAAGAAGAAAATAAGTGGATAATCTCCATAGAAACCACTAGAGAGCCCTGAACTACTTCTGACACCAGATTGGGACATTCCTTGGGGTATCCTGGGGGTTA
The DNA here is from genome assembly GCF_007565055.1 of Rhinopithecus roxellana. Lineage (NCBI taxonomy): Eukaryota > Metazoa > Chordata > Mammalia > Primates > Cercopithecidae > Rhinopithecus > Rhinopithecus roxellana. Next base: position 21,909,577 of record NC_044556.1, on the reverse strand, counting down.
GAAGGTCCTGGACCCCACTCCACAAAATCTAGGTGGGTGACCTCCCAGCTCAGCTGGCAGACAGCCACTGCTGGAATGGGTGAACACGGAGGTGCATACCTGTACACAGGATTGTTAATATCGCCTCATTGGCACGTAAGGCACGTAAGGGGCAAGAATGTAGGAGGTGAGCAGCAAAGTCAGGTAACTTGGCCTGTTAAAGATGAGCACAGATGCCAGGCTGCATGATGTGGAGTCAGAACCAACTGTTAGCTAGCTTACGGTGGACCGCTTTTCATTTATTAACTTAAACTGCCCTGAGCTAGGTGTCTACCGTGTACTAGACACAGACAGTTTATAGACTTACTCACTGAAGTTCTGAGGCCCTGGCTAGATGCCAACTCTTACAAAGGGAAACTCACACTAGGGGGGTGGGTGGGGAGGCAGTAGTAATGGAGTCACCCTTCCTATCTTGGGGAAGTTCTTGGTAAACACCCAAGGTCCAAGCTGTCAAGCTGCCAAGAGTGTAAAGCTTTTTGATTTGAAAACTGACTTGGACAGAGGTCATATTTCTGTAAAAGATCTTATCAGAGGGTGGGCGCAGGTCCTGAGTTTGAATTCCAGGCTGTGGAAGACTTAACAAGCACTCCTGGTTTAGGGTTTGTTTATGATTGAGAGCTATATTAATCCAAATTCACATCTTTTTTCTTAACTAAAAATATCTTATTGTTAAAGATGAATACAGGAAGTAACAAATGCATATCCCTCAAAAATTGTGCTGAGTGAGAGGGCATATGGTTCTCTGTCAAAGGGTCATAAAGTCCTACCCCGCTCTGTACTACTATTAATGTATTTATTTTTCTGACACATTAAAGAAAAATCTCCTGAGGTGTTCTTAATTTTGAGAAGTTCAAAATACCTTATATTCTTTTTTTTGTGAAGTATTCTTAATAAGATTATAAGCTGCCTCAATTCCTTTTTGAAACCAGCCATGATATAAACAAAGTTTTTGTGTATGAAAAGCTAGGACCAAGCAGCCTGAATGAAAACCCAAGGCTCTAGAGAGGGAGGTTTTGCCAAAGGTGCCACGACAGAAATACAGTGAGAGACATAGAACTTCTCATTCAGCTCTTCCAGTTGAAAGGAGCTGCAAAACACCAACCATTCACTCCAGCTCAGTCACCTCTTTTTCTCTTTTCATAGTGAATTCAGGGGTTAATTTGAGTTGACAGTGACTTGCCCAGATGTCAGCTCTGAAAACATTGCATCTCATCATGTTGGGTATTGGCATGAAGACAGTGGGCCGCCTTGGATGTCTCCTGCCTCCCCTATCTCACTCAGAGGGAGGCCCTCCAGATAAGCACCTCTTTGTCTTGTGAAGTACTCTGTTGCAAGTTTGCTCTTTTCCAAAAAAATATGTTTAGCTTGTTAATCATTTAAAAGTCACCTTTATAGGCCGAGCGTGGTGGCTTACGCCTGTAATCCCAGCACTTTGGGCAGCTGAGGTGGGCGGATCATGAGGTCAGGAGTTCGAGACCAGCCTGGCCAACATGATGAAACCCCATCTCTACTAAAAATACAAAAAGATTAGCCGGGCATGTTGGCGTGCGCCTGTAATCACAGCTACTTAGGAGGCTGAGGCAAGAGAATCGCTTGAACCCGGGAGGTGGAGGTTGCAGTGAGCCAAGATCATGCCTCTGCACTCTGCCTTGGGTAACAGAGCGAGATTGTGTTTCAAAAAAAAAAAAAAAAAAAAAAGTCACCTTTATTATAATTGAGCATTCATTGAACATACATCCTATCAGAGGCCCAAGACAAAGCAGAGGAAGTCTCTTCTTTGATCTTAAAACTTGCATGATTAAGCTGTCATATCTACATGTGTCATTTCCTCCATTATTCTTCCATTATTAATTATCCTAATAATTAATAATAAACATAATTATCCTAATATTATCAATTGTTATCACCTACATTTTATAGTTTTCAGATAGCTTAAGGGATATGTTCATAAACTACCTTGTTTGAACATTGTAACCCTGTATGAGAGACATAGCAGATTTCATTATGAATATTGTTATCACCATCATCAGTATCATCATTTAGTGTTGAGGAAATGGGTTCAGGGATGTTGAGGCACCTAAGATCATACCTTAATGGATCACTGAGCTAGGATTAGAACCCAGAAAGTATTATAGGGTCTTCCCCAGACAGTGTGTTCCATAGCCTCCCAAGAATGTTGGCACCCGCTGTGGGCATCCTCTGAGCTATCTTCTTGCACAGTGATCAGTACCCTGCTTGTATTCAGTGCCTTGGACACCTACTTTGGAGAGAATGGAGCCTTGCCTGCTGAGAGCCAGGCAGAAGGCAGGCCTGGAAGGGGGAATTGGTCTTCTCTTTTGGTGACTGTTATCTCTTGGCTTTGTTGTTGTCTTGGCTGCCCTTGGATGTACTTGTGGTTTTGAAAGGTGGCCAAAGCCAGAAGCCAGGGAGCTCTTAAACCTGCTGCTTGATGTCACAGAAGGAGCCTTTGTTCTGCAAGCAGACCCAGGTTTCTCTAGAGGTCTGCAGACAGGATTTCCTCTTGACGTTCACATCGTTCAGCTGATATCCCCTTGATTCATTTATCTTCAAGGATGAATTATTATTATTATTTGTTTTTATATTTTTCCATAAGTTATTCGGGTATGGGTGGTGTTTGGTTACATGAGTAAGTTCTTCAGAGGTGATTTGTGAGATTTTGGTTCATCCATCATCCAAGCAGTATACACTGCACCCTATTTGTAGTCTTTTATCCCTCGCTGCCTCCCACTCTTCCCCCCAAGTCCCCAAAGTCCATTGTATCATTCTTATGCCTTTGCATCTCATAGCTTAGCTCCCACGTATCAGTGAGAACATACGATGTTTGGTTTTCCATTCCTGAGTCACTTCACTTAGAATAATAGTTTCCAATCTCATTTAGGTCACTGCAGATGCTGTCAATTCATTCTCAAGGATGAATTTGTATTCAAATCTGGAACCTTCCTTGGACTGAGAGGAGACTGGTTCCTGTTGTCGGGATGTCTGTGTTGCTAGGATAGCTGAGGGATCAGTGCTTGAAGACCATTCAGGTCTTTTTCCTGCTTGTGGGTACATGGAGGCACACATTCCTGGGAACAGCTGTGAGTGCCTAATTCCTTCTGCCTCTTGTGCTGTGGGAGCATGTGGTGGGACAATGTGGTGTTTCATTAGTTTGCATGAGTGGAACTGACTGACTCATCACAAGTGTTTTAACTGACAGTGGCCAGAAAGTCTGCAGAATTATCCCTAGTTAAAATGAGCGGTACATTTTCCCAGGCGGTAACTAACCTACCCTGTCACAATGTCAGATCTTCAACGTTGAAGCAAAGATGTAAGGTCCAGGATCTATGCAGCTTTTTCATCTAAAACACTGATTTAAAGCCCTAACTCTGGATTGTCAATGCCCTCATCTGAAAAATGGTTTTAGTTATTCTTCTTCAGTACCACTGATTTCTGTAACTACTGCCTTCTCCTTAACAAAGCAAGATGTTCCCTCAGACACTCAAATACACCAGCCTTTAGCTCAGGGTTAATCAGAAGGATGTATGGTGTGAAGGTCCACATGCAAACATCTGCAATTTATTTATACCCAGCATGTCTGCTGTCTGCAAATTGGAAGCTTTTTGTGTACTTTTTGGAGAAAAAAATTGGATTTTGAGTTTAAAAAAAATACTGGGCCGGGCATGATGGCTCCTGCCTGTATTCCCAGCACTTTGGGAGGCCGAGGCAGATGAATCACCTGAGGTCAGGAGTTTGAGACCAGCCTGGCCAACATGGTGAAACCCTGTCTCTACTAATAATACAAAAATTAGTTGGGCGTAATGGCACATGCCTGTAATCTCAGCTACTGGGGAGGCTGAGGCAGGAGAATCACTTGAACTCGGGAGGCAGAGATTGCAGTGAGTCGAGATCTCACCACTGCTCTCCAATCTGGATGACAGGAGTGGAACTCCATCTAAAAAAAAAAAACAAACTTTCACTAGATTAATAGATTCTATTTAATAGACGGTATACTTACTGAGTGAGCATAGTGACAATGGCTTTTTAACAGCCCAAGTTCAAGACTGTTTCTGGAAAGTAAGAGTCCATGGGTTGAATTGATGTTTTTGTAAGTGTAAGTTGAGTTTTACTAACATTTTGAAATACCCCCTTGGTGTTTGAATGCAGCTGTTGCGAATAGTTTAGTGAATTCCAAGGAATGGTGAATGTCCTGGCCCCTGGTGGCCCCCGGTGTGCTGAGGTCAGGAGCAGCTGGGTCAGAGGTGAGCTCAGCCCCTGCATCTAGCGCTCCTCCTGGGTTGAAGTCCAGAGTGTGGAAAGTGCCTGCAGATCTACCAGCTGTCTGGTGGTTGTCCTAAATCCTCTACTGACAAGGATGATTTGAATCTAAATGCCAGGATCTACGCATTCTCAGCTGTTCTGGGGGAAAAAAAATTTTTTAACAGATTGCAAACCACAACCAAGAAAATGATCAGAGAATTACACAATGCAGTCCTTGTTGAGTGGAGCTGCGTAACATCTCCTCTGGACTGCCCCTTCCTCTCTCCCACCCCAGGACAGACCTGTTTTAAATCATGTTTTTTTCAGGTCACCAGCATGCTATTTGGGAAAGGTCAGGTATTTTAGTCTTCTGGGATTTTCACGTCCCTCAATATATGTTAAAACACCTTGTAAACAGAAGGTGCTATGCAGTTACAAATTATTACTCATATTCTTATCACATGTGGATTTGCAAGCCAGCCTAGCCTGGCTAGAGTACACAAGCTGGAGAAGTCTTAGTTGTAAGCTAAAGGAGTAGTTGCTGTGGTTGATTGGAAGGACACTGTCCTTAGGGGGACTGGACTAGGTGGCCAGACCTGCCTGAGCCACATGGCTGATACGACCTCAGGTCATGCTTCGGAATGGTATCACTATCCAGTCTGTCCCCAAGAGGCTAGCCGTGGGATTGGATGTAGAATTTCAAGCTCTCTTCTTAGAGGCCCCAAAGACAAGCATGTAGGGCCTTGTTTGAAGGATTGTGCTGTTATTTATGAGTTAGAGAGGTCTGAGAAGCCTTCCCTAGTTGCCCCAGCTTTTATGCAGTGTGATCTGTCTGTAGTTCCAGTTTGCCTGTGAATATAATAGCTAAATATAAGATAACTCCTTTTGTGAAGAGGAGAAAAAACACAGGACAGATAATCCAGAGGTTTCAGTTCAGATCCTTGTTTTTGCCACTTATTAGATGTGTGAACTCTATAGCAGGTTCTAAACCATAAAATGGGAGTGTAAATAACCCATCCGAGGAGTGCTGTGTAGGTTTACTGCTCACTAAATATGAAGGCTCCACAGAACGTCAGAGCTCTGACTTTCACACTTGAGCCTGGTACACCGTACTGGGAGTCTGCTTGAGCAGGTCCCATGCCTGCTTCTAGCTCCCACCTGGCCACCAGCAGTTTCTTCTCCTGCTCAGCTCTGCTGGGACACCTGGCTCAAAGCCACTGAGGCCTTTTCCGGGACATCGATGTAGCCATGGCTATCAAAGAAAGCCACTAGTGACCTTGACTCTGATTCCAGCAGCCTGACCTGGTAGCTTTGTGACCTTGGATAAATTATTTTATCTTTCTGAGTCTCCATGTCCTCAAAGGGTGACTCTAAGGATCAGATACAATCTCATGTGAGGGTGCCTAACACAGCTCCTGGCATGGACGAGGCTCAGACTGATTGGTTTCCTTCCTTCCTTCCTCCTGGAAGGCTAGAGCTGGGAGGTGCCTAAGCCTTTGGTGTAACCTGAGATCACGTTCAGTGACAGCAGCATGTGTGGGAGAAAGTTTCTCACATGTTGATGGAGTCTGGCTGGAATCCCTCTATCTGAGCCTGCCCTACAGCAATGAGTCTTGGCCAACACTCAGTTTATAGGTGTAACAACCACGCAGTGCTCTAAAATATCAGCATACCATTGTACTGATACAATACACAAAACAGAGCCTGTCTTCAGTGAACAGGGCCCCCAGCCCTTGCCTGATTGTTCTTGTACTTAATATCAGTGTCTTTGCTGTTTATTCTTCCATGCATATTTATTAGCTTGTTTTATGCCAGGCATTGTGCTAGGTGCCAGATACTTAGTGAAGCACGAAATAGATGTAGCCCCTGTCCTTAGGGAGTTCTCAGTTTAGGGGGCATTCAGGCAAATGCATCATTAAGTGCATAACTACAAAATGAGGAGGTACAAGGAAGATACAACATCAGAGGACCCCGAGTTACTTAGACTGGTAGAGAGAAGGCCTCTCTGGCATGGGAATTTGAAGATTTAATATAAAAAGAGAATTTAATATAAAAATATAAAAAGTATTTCAGTAATAATTTTTATGTAACCATGTTGAAATGATAATGTCTTTGAAATAGTTAAATAAAAGATTAAAATTAACTTCACCTATTTTTTAAATTGACTACCAGAAAATTTAAAATTACCCATGTGGCTCACGTTGTGTTTTTATTGGATAGCACTGGTCTAGATTTAGGTAAGGAGTTCAGATTTTCTCTGTAGGATAAAAGAAAATCTAACTTTAAAGGATTTTAAGCAAGGGAATGGCATGATCAGTTTTTAGAAGATTGCTTTGTCTCCTTGTGGAGAATGATTGATGGAGAAGAGGATGAGGAGGGAAGGCAGGGTGTGGTTGTAAAAGTACAGGGAGCAGGTGAGGGTCTGCACTAGGGTGGTGGTAGAGGAGAGAAGTCTGTGGATTTGAGATATAGTTTGCAGGTACAGTCTGCCATATCTGCTGAGGTTTGGATCTGGTAGGGTAAGGGAGAGGTATAGTCAAGCATGGCTCAGGCAGTATATGGGATAGGGTATTTGCTGAGATAAAGAAGCTTGGAAGAGGACCAAGGCTTTATTTGTTTGGTTGATTGCATTTTCTTAGGGAAGGGGGTTGTGGTAGATTGCTGAGAATCAGGACTTCTGTTTGGGGTTTGCTAAATTTGAGATGCATGCATGTCTAAGTGGAGGTGTTAAACAGACCGGCGGTTGGAATTATGAACCTGGAGCTCTGCAAAAAGGTCTGGCCTGAAAGGTATGAAGTTAGGAGTCTGCACAGAAGTGAAATTAAAGCCATAGAAATGGATGCCATCGTCAAAGGAGAGATCTAGAGCTCTGTGTATAGAATAAAGGGAAGGAACCCTAAGAACGACCTCAAAGGAATCCCAGCACAGTTCGTTCCAGGGAGTCAGAAGAGGAGGCTGAGTGCAGAGAAATGAGATAGGATATGGATAGATAGGATCTGGATAGGGTTGGTATTCAAAAGAAGATATTTTTTTTTTTTAGATGATAAACAAAATTCAATAGGAGACTATCTTGCCATTTAAACTAAAAGCACATTTTATCCACTACTTGATTTTTTAAATAAAGCAGACATGTTTTCAGGGCCACCCTTCCTGGGGTATGTATCAGCAGCATGGTGATTGTATTCCTGTGGTTCCTTCCCAGCAGTCCTGGACATTCCCCGAGGACCCTGTAGACAGGAGGTACGTGGACACTTCAGTGTCTGCCTTTGCCTGAAGGGTGATGGCTGCTTTTCCAAGATTTAGGTGGGTGGCCACGTTGAGGATGAGTGTCTGCCCTGGAAGACAGGTCAAGGGGATATGTTCTTTATCTGGTAGGCAGAAACCCTTCCCCTTAGAGGCTTGATGACATTATCTCAAAACCATAGCATTTTTATTCTGTCTCTGGATTAGTTAGAAAAAGACTTTACAAACACACTCTTTCAGAAGCCAGTAGGGAATGGGTGGGGGTGGGGTAGATGGGACTGGTGGGATTGGAGGAAGGGCAGATAGATAGCAGCCAAACAAAGCATCTGCTTTTATCAAAAGTGCTGTGTTTGGGCTTAGACAGACTGAAGCCTCATGATTCACTGATGCCAGATCCTCTGCGCCTGCCAAGAGACATACTGGCCTTGATACGGTTTTTCTTGTTCTTACCCTATTCAATTTGACCCACTGCTGCCAAGTTAAAATTTCAACAGTGGCTTTTAGCTTCATGCTGTCACTAGAATTCTGCTGAGCCCAGGTTAACCCATGACTGGGTCAAGTTTTTATCAACCAGTACCACTTTGTATTAGTCTTGGATTCCTATATAGACTCACCATAGTGTAATATGCAGGATATTTAAATGATGCTGTTTTAATGTGATGAGGGAAACTGCCTGAAAAAGGAGTTGAGTTGCCATTCTTTTCATGAACACATTCATCATTGCTATGTTTTCAGATAAGATAGACACTGACTCATAGAAAAGTAGGAACTGGGCCAGGCACGGTGGCTCATGCCTGTAATCCCAGCACTTTGGGAGGCCGAGGTGGGCGGATCACCTGAGGTCGGGAGTTCGAGAGCAAGCAGCCTGACCAACATGGAGAAACCTCGTCTCTAAAAAAATACAGAATTAGCTGGGCGTGGTGGTGCATGCCTGTAATCCCAGCTACTCGAGAGGCTGAGGCAGGAGAATCGCCTGAACCAGGAGGCAGAGGTTGCAGTGAGCGGAGATCCTGCCATTGCACTCTAGCCTGGGGCAACAAGAGCGAAACTCCGTCTCAAAAAAAAAAAAAAAAAAAGAAGAAGAAAAGGAAAGTAGGAACTGGCTTTTGAAATGAAAGAACCAGGCATTTTAGAAGTAATCAGGCCTTAGAATCTCTGACAGCCAGGGAGGGAAATGTGTTCTTGTCTGTAGTCTACCCTGGACTGTAAGAAATAGGATTCCAAAAGTCGAGGGGCATGATAAACACGATCCTATGGCCTCAGATTTCAAAAGAGAAACACAGTTCAGGACAATTAAAAACAACACTGTGACCCCAGTTCCAAAGGAGGAAGAGGTATGTGGCCATCCAGGTAGCTCTTCTTTTAAGGATGTGCATGAAAGACTGACTCCAGTCTGAACCTGCTCCTTTAAAGGATTCCCCCAGTGTGATATGAGGAGCCAGGGCCACTTTGATGTATTCATTCACAAGTATGTGGAACATTGGTGTGCCAGCTTTGTGCTAGGTGCTGGAGATTCAAAGACAGAAAGGCCGGGTCTTTGTGCATTTAAGGAGCCCTGGGAGAAAGGAATGCCCATTTGAACCACCTCTCCTTAGCAGCACCTTTTCTGCATCTTCTTTGCGACTGACCTAATTTCTCATCCACAGTATAGCCCTTTGTATCGCTCCACTGGTTTGATAAGCAATCCTGCCTTTCCTGACCTCTGACCTTAACATCTTTCCAGGTATCATGTTACTTTTTCTCCTTGACTTGCTGACTGCAGGTGGCACTTTCTAGATAACCCTTTCTTTTGGACCTGCCTTCTCTGTACTGCCACTTCCTCTGTGCTTTCCTGACCTTGGACCCTGAGCCAGACCCAGGAAAGGTTGGGTCATGCAACCAAGGTCCATATCAGAGGGTGGCTCTGGGCTGTAAAGAAACAGAGTGCAGAGTGAAAAGAGGATTGTGAAAAATGCAAAGGGTAACAAAAGGGCTTTCAGAAGTTATGTTTGGAACAATAAGACCAAAGAGACGGGGTTGTGAGAGAAACCAAACTGCTGAGCTTCTGTTCGGCTTGCATTTTTTTCCATCAAGAAATGACTTCTCTGATTGGAAAGGGTAGGACAAATGTGAAGCAAGAATTGCTGGCCTGGAGTAGATGAGGCCATGACAAGAGGCTCTAATGCCACCAGATAAGGTGAAGCCCCAAAGGTCAAGAAGACTGAGGGAGTGTGAGACTGAGATCATCAAATCATGTGATGTTGGAGGAATAATGGAGTAGCAAAGAACTACAGGAAGGATGCAGGTGGATACATAGTTTAATTTTTAAAAAATTATTTAGAGAGAGAAAATTAAGCTACAAAATGATAAGCTTGACAATGATCTTAGGAAATATTCTATTATAAAATAGATTATCAAGACAATGATTTTTGAATAGTTTGTAAAGGAAGCAGTCACCATTAGTAGCTATCAGGGCTTTGCTAAAAGCCAGTCATTCCAGATTAACTTTAGTTCCTGGGGTTACTTGGTTGGAAGCGTAGAAGAATGTTAAGAAGGCATGCATGCAAATCAGTCACTGGTGCTGTCGGTGGGGTGAAGGAGATTCAGGCTAAATGATAATACAGGAAGCACACTGGAGGCTGTGTCCCCTGTTTTCATCGTCTAGACAATAATGTTGGCATACAGATCACATACATGAATGATAAATCTAGGGGAATTGTTAATATGTCAGAACAACATAAATGAGATTTTTTTTGAAAAAAGAGATCTTGGTATTTCAAAACAACAAACCAAATCTAGTTGAATACAACTTGAGAGGGAGAAAGAAAGACTAACGAGAGTCCAAAACCATTCATTACAAGTGAAAGTATGGGGTTTGGCTAAACAGCCACACACAAAAAATATTTCAAGATCTGGAGAACTGCAGCCTCAGAATGAGTCAGCAGCATGCTATGACTGTCAAAGAAGCTCCTGTGATTTTCAGGAGCATTAACTAAAGTTAATATTCTGACCATCGGAGTTGGTCACACATGGCTGCCCAGATCATACCTGGTGAATTGTTTTTAACTCTAGACATCAGGAATAGAAGGTGAATCCGCCCTTGACTGCAGAGCAGTGAGCTTCTGTTTAGACCTCTCCTGCTTTGAAGAACTTCTATTGCTTTAATCATGAAATATCCCTAACATTCTTCTGTATTCGTGAAAAGGAATTTCTCGCGTCATGTGTTAACCCTGGGTGCAGAATATAAAATGAGTGTCAGCCTTAATCTTGCTAACTGCCAGTAAAGCATACTTTAACAAATAAGATGAATGCGTATGTTGTAAGATGTGGAAGAGTGAATCTCTTCTATTTTGCAAGGGGATGAAACAAAAATATTTAAGCGCACATCTAGAAGTGTTATAGTTCCCTGTTTAAAGCTACATTGGGGCTGGGCACAGGGGCTCATGCCTGTAATCCCAACACTTTGGGAGGCCAAGGCGGGTGGATCACCTGAGGTCAGGAGTTCGAGACTAGCCTGACCAACATGGTGAAACCCCGTCTCTACTAAATACAAAAAAATTTAGCCAGGTGTGGCGATGCATGCCTGTAATCCCAGCTACTTGGGAGGCTGAGACAGAAGAATCTCTGGAACCCGGGAGGCAGAGGTTGCAGGGAGCCAAGATTGCACCATTGCAATCCAGCCTGGTGCAACAGAGCAAAACTTAGTCTCAAAAAACAACCAAAAACAAAACAAAACAAAAAACTACATTGGGCCTAGTGTGGTGACTCACCCCTGTAATCCCAGCATTTTGGGAGGCCAAGGCAGGCAGATCACTTGAGGTCAGGAGTTTGAGACCAGCCTGGTCAACATGGTGAAACCCCGTCTCTACTAAAAATACAAAAATTTGTAGGCTGGGTGCGGTGGCTCATGCCTGTAATCCCAGCACTTTGGGAGGCTGAGGTGGGTGGATCACCTGAGGTTGGGAGTTCAAGACCAACCTGACCAACATGGAGAAACCCCGTCTCTACTAAAAATACAAAATTAGCAGGGCGTGGTGGCAAATGCCTGTAATCCCAGCTACTCCGGAGGCTGAGGCAGGAGAATCATTTGAACCCAGGAGGCAGAGGTTGTGGTGAGCTGAGATCGTGCCATTGTACTCCAGCCTGGGCAACGAGCGAAACTCCGTGTCAAAAAAAAAAAAGAAATTAGCCAGGCATGGTGGCAGGTGCCTGTAATCCCAGCTACTTGGGAGGCTGAGGCAGGAGAATTGCTTGAACCTGTGTGGTGGAGGTTGCAGTCAGCCGAGATCACGCCATTGCACTATGGATTGGGTGACACTGCGAGACTCCATATCCAACAAACAAATAAATAAGCAAGCTAGCTACATTGCTTTTAAATTTAGCAAAGGCTATATGCACAATATTCTCCTGCTTGCAGTGAGAAAGTAACTCTTTATTGGGACCTTAATGTGATTCCCAACATCAGTAAATAACCTGTTAATCTAAGTACACACTAGCTGATATTTTTCAAAAAATATCATTTCTGCACTCACCAGGCCAGTCCCATTTTAAGCCTCTTTGTTTTCTCTTTTTCCCAGTAAACAGATAGAAATGGCCCTGTGGTAAACTCTGTTCTCTTGGTTATCTCCCTGATTAAGTTTCTCCCTGGTATTTTAAACATGTTCAGAGAGATTCATTTTCAACAAGAGCAGCCAGCCTCTCACAGTATCACTTTGAAAACGTCTGGTCTCAGTGGGGCTGGGGAGTCGGGCGCTGCTCTGGCAGCAGTGATGTTCTGTTGCTGAGGGAGTTCTGTCCGAGGCCATCACAGTTCAGTTGCCCGCCTGTGGCTAAATTATCTCCTTAATGAGGGGGCCTGTCAATCCAAGAACAACATTTCTCTCTTGTTCCCTGTCTCCTTCCAATGTTTTCTTCCCTTAGTGAACTCACAGAGTGTGATGGGAGGAAGGTCTAGGTCTTCTGCATATTAGAGAACACACACACACACATACATACACACACACGTTCATTTATTCAAACCAATATACAGGGAGCAACTGCACGGGAAGTACAAAGGTGAATACAGTATAGTCCCTGTTCTCAGTGAGCTCATAGTCCAGTGAGTGAGATAGACAGGAATACACATGGTATATCGAATTGTAATTGTTTGTCATCACAAAGTTTTATAATTCATAGGAAAGGAGCACTGAGGAGATGTCACTGATTATATGAGTTGTGTGTGTGGGTGGGGGTGGGAACACATGGTCAGAGAAGCCAGGAATGAATGGCAAGAAGATGGGGGCTCCAGGGCTGTTGATACAGGTAATTCCAAGTAGTTAAATTTGCTGGAGTGTAAGGAGCAAGGTGAGGAGATTAGGCTGGTGGGTTGGGCAAGACCTCAGAACCGTGATTGTCATCTTAAAAAATATAAAATGAGAATACGAGACTGTCCCATGTATTAACCTTATCTAATAGAACATTATTATACTTGTATATTATATATGTAACTATATATATAATATATAATTCTATTATAGTAGAAGGAATATTGTCCAGTAGATGCAAAATCTTCATAGACTTAAAGCCTGTTGCTGGCCAGGCATGGTGGCTCATGCCTATAATCTCAGTGTTTTGGGAGACTGAGCAGGGAGGATTGCTTGAGCCCAGGGGTTTGAGAACAGACTGGACAACATAGCAAGACCCCATCTCTACAAAAAAATAAAAAATGAAAAATTAGTCGGGCATGGTGGCGTGCGACTGTAGTCTCAGCTACTCAGGAGGCTGAGTCAGGAGGATTGATTGAGCCCGGGAGGTCGAGGCTGCAGTGAACCAATGTTGCACCATTGCCATCCAGCCTGGGCAATAGCAAAGCAGTGTCTCAACAACAACAAAAAACCTGTTGCTATCTCTCTTCCCCCATCCCTTCATTCCCTCTTCTCCCCAGCTAAGATTTTGAGATGTTGCTGAAGCTTCATGCTGGAGAGCAAGGGCTGAAGCCTCTGGATTTCAAGGCCATATACACATGCATATGAGCAGAAGCCTCCAGGTTGCCTGTGGAGGGCACACTGTCTCCCAGTTGTTTAGTTCACCTTTCCTGATTGTGTGACATACCCTGGTGCATGGGTTGGTGAAATGATAGACTAGTGGACTCCAACGCTGAGGTGTTTGTTCCTCATGGGCCGCACTGCCTCTAGTAAACAGAGAGGTTCAGCCTTCTGGCTACACTCATCTTAAATCTTGTTGTGTTACATTGTAATTAAGTGTTCTAGAAATGAGTTCATTCAGGATGAATAAACACCAGCAAAGCAAGAACTCCATCCCAGACATGTAAGCCTTCTTGTCCCTGCCCTCAGTAAGTTTTAAATCTAAGGTTTTTGCATAGTGCTTTTATATCCAAGAAACTTGCTCAACTTTCTTTTTTGTTTTTGAGACAGGGTCTTACTCTGTCGCCCAGGCTAGAGTGCAGTGGTACCATCTCAGCTCACTGCAACCTCCACCTCCCGGGTTCAAACAATTCTCCCACCTCAGCCTCCAGAGTAGCTGAGACTATAGGAGTGTGCCACCATGCCCAGCTAATTTTTGTATTTTTTTTTTTTTTTTTTTTTTTTTTGTAGAGATAAGGTCTCACCATGTTGCCCAGACTGGTCTTGAACTCTGCTCAACTCTCTTATAAGCTGTGCATAGATTCTTTGTGTGTTCTATGAAGACAGTCATTATTTGTGACTCATTACTGTTTTGAATCATTACAACCAGTTTTGTTCTTTCTTTTCCAGTCCTGATACCTTTTATTTCTTTTACTTTATTTAACTGTACTGGCTAAGACCTCCAGGACAATGTTGAAAAGAAGCAGTAACGGACCGGGCGCGGTGGCTCACACCTGTAATCCTAGCACTTTGGGAGGCCGAGATGGGTGGATCACAAGGTCAGGAGATCGAGACCATCTTGGCCAACATGGTGAAACCCTGTCTCTACTAAAAATACAAAAATTAGCTGGGCGTGGTGGTGGGTGCCTGTAATCCCAGCTACTCGGGAGGCTGAGCCAGGAGAATGGCTTGAACCCGGGAGGCGGAGGATGCAGTGAGCCAAGATTGCACCACTGCACTCCAGCCTGGTGACAGAGGAAGACTCTGTCTCAAAAAAAAAAAAAAAAAAAAAAAGGCAGTAACAGTGGACATCTTGTCTTGTTTCTGATTGATTGATTTTAGTGATGCTTCTAATACTTAGCCATCTAGAATGACACTTGCTGAGGTTTTTGGCAGATACCCTTTTCAGGTTGAAGAAATTCTCTTGTATGTCCAGTTCATTAAGCATTTTTAATCCCAGAGATTATGAAAAGGTGAGGATTTTTTTTCTTTTTCTTTTCTTTTCTTTTTTTTTTTTGTGGACCATACATCAGACTTAAAGGATTTTTTAATGCTTTTTTTCATCAATTCAATTTTCAAAATTATTTTTCTCTTTTAATCTGTGAATGCGGTGAATTGTATTAACAAGTTTTCTCATGTTAAACTGACTGTATATGCCTGGAATAAACTTTATTTGATTATGATATATTTTTTATACATTCTTAGATTTAGTTTGTCAATACTTTTTTAGGATTTGTTCATACCTACTTGTGTGATATTAGCCTATGCATTTTTTTTTTACTGACTTTGTCTGTTTTGGGTATCAAAGTCATAATGCCCTCTTTTTCAAGTCTCTGAAAGAGTTCATATAATTTTCAAGTAACAAATAATTCCAAAGTTTGGAAGAATTTGCTATGTAGGAAAACTATATAGGCCTGATATTTTCTTTGTGGGAAGATATGAACTACTTTTTCAGGTTTTTTTAATGGTTATAGGACTATTTTGATTTTCTGTTTCTTTTTTTTTTTTTTGAGATGGAGTTTCACTCTTATTGCCCAGGCTGGAGTTCAGTGGCGCAATCAACGTGGTAGGATTACAGGTGTGAGCCTTTGCACCCAGCCTCTAATATCTAAAGTCTTTGTGGGTCTCAGCCTATTAATTATTTCTGCTGACTTTCACTCTTTGGGGCTTCTTTCCCAGTGTGTATGGTTGTTTTTGAAAGGGAATTTACATTTAACCAAATTTGTGGATAACCTGAGTAGCATTCTGTTGAGCAAGTTTTCATCCAAAAAAGATTTGCATTGTTTCGTTACTAGTGGGCACTGCCAACCCAGACACTTTGATTTCTCTATTTTGGATTGACCTGAAAGCAGGTAATATGAATTTGAATTCCCAGCCAACATAAAGACTTGACCCATGGTTATGGATTCTTAGGAGAAAAATTATTGCCATTATTTTTTCCCATTAGCATTTGTGTAAAGACAACAGGTTTCTTTTTTGGTTCCCTTTGCTAGAGCATGTTTTGTTTTTAGCCCATTTCTCTCTCCTTTGGGGTGGGGGTAGCCCATTTTGATGGTTCTGCTGTTACGCAGGGCTTCAGGGCCCAGAGTGCATCCTCCCTGCTTTCCCCCTTGCCCTTCTTTTGTCGTTTATGTTTTGTATGGATTTGTTCTGTTTCTGTATCTGTTTTGTATATGCATATGTATTTCTTGGGAATTTCCCTTTCTTGGACTTCGGCGACATGTTTGAAAATGTATTTGTAATTTAACTATAATTTAGTTTTCAGAAGGTCTGGTTTACCATATTGAGCAAATGAAAGTCTCATAGTAAAAATTTCAAATTTTCTGAGGCCTTAATTGGATTGTATAGATACAATAAAAAGTTGATTATTTGTGGTTTATTTTGTATTTGTCCATTCCTACCCTTATTTATTAATTGAATACTATGTAACAAGTACTGTTCTAAGGACTCCCTATACATTGGTAAGACCGAAGTATCCCCTACCCTCATGGAGCTTACAGTCCAGTGGAAAAGACAAACAAGCAATGACTACCTGCTGGGCAGGGTGATGGAGAAATGCAAAGGTTATATACAATTGGGCCTTCTTAACTAGTGTGTGCACAGCTCCCTTGTTTTGTTGGTCTCTGCTTTTCCTTCATGGGTTAAATATTTTTGTTGGTCTGAAGGGATCCCTTAAATGTTTGTCATGTTTCGTTGTACTTTTTGGGAAAGATTTATGTGTCCATAATTTGAAGGATGTGAAAGACTCTCCTAAAAGAGCTGATTTACCAGTTGAGAGGGAAGGAGAGCTTATTTGCTATTCAGTAGTTGCTTGGCAGCAGTCATATGTACACTGTGCACTGATAGCCACAGAAATAAGTAGTAATGAAGAGAAGTCTTATTTATTCAGATCCCAGTGGTCTTAAAAGTTAGTACAGTATAGTGCGTGGAGGCAAAGGTATTTGCTAATTCGTTGTTAACAAATGGATTGAGTGCCTGCCATGTGCCAGGTACAATCAACTTAGTACCCTTGGAAAGAATTCTGTGAGTGTCTTTACCTCTCTCTTCTGTTTCACTCACCAAAGCCAGTCATTTATCAAGATCTGTGTATTCTTGGAAAAATTTTCTTACATCTGTACACCATCCCCCCACCTCCCACACTCTAGTTCAAGTCTCGTCGTCATCTCTCATCCAGATGATGCCAACATCCTCTTCTTTGGGCTTTCTGAGTCTATCTTGCCCTCCAGCTAATCTCATTTCCATGCTGTTGCAGGGGGACTTTTCAAAAACAGAAATCTCTGGTTATTTTCCAGCTTAAGATCCTTCAATAAATCCCATTGCTATCATGATAAAGTCTAAGCATGTTTGTGTGGCATCCAAGCCCCTTGTGACCTGGCCCTGCCTCCTCTCCAGCCTCAGCTCCCAGCCTATTACTGTTCCTGCTGCTGTCCCGAACCCTGCGCTTAGGTTTATTGTTCTCTTCCTCAAGAATCCAGCAAATGCTCACTGAGCAACTGCCATGTGCAAAGCACTGGGGGTACCAAGGTGAGTAAACTGGACAAAGCCCCACCTTTGGAAGGTTGTATTCCAGGAGAAAGATAGACCCTGAGCAAACAGACATTTACTATAATATCAGGTATGATGGAAAAAATAAAGCCAGATTATCAGATAGAGGGGTGCGGTGGGGCAAATCTAAATAGGCTAGGTAAGGAAGGTCTCTCGGAGGAGGTGGTGTGTGAACAGAGACCTGAATGGTGGGAGGGAGCGAGCCCCTGAGTATCTGGGGATGAATATTCTGGGCAAGAGTAGTCAGTACCAAGGCACTGAAGCAGAGGCAGGCTTGGCATGTCTGAGCAACAGGAAGAAAAAGTCAGTGTGTGGCTGAGATGAAAGAGTAGAATAGACAATGAGCACGTTCATTTTCTTTTGCTGTGTGACAAAAACTTGGCGACTTCATACCCATTCATTACCTCGCGGTTTCTGTAGGCCGGAAGTCTGGTGTAGCTCAGCTGAGGTCTCAGTTCAGGGTATCCCACTCAGGATGTCAGTTCTAGGGAAGAATCTGCTCCCACACTCATTCAGGTTACTGACAATTCAGTTCCTTGCGGTTGTAGGACTGAAGTCTCTGTTTCCTGGCTGTTGGTGGTGAGGGCAGCTCCCCTCTCCTGGAGACCACTTGCAGTTCTGTGCCATAGGCCTTCTCCCAGGCCCTCTCATAACACTGCACCAAGCAGCAGGATCCCTCACCTCAGATCCCCTCACACTTCGTGTCAGGCCCACCTAGTGGATCACCGTCTCATAACGTCAACTGACTTCAACCCTTAATTCCATCTGCAAAATCCCTGTGCAGCAGCACTAATCTAAACACCAGACTGATTTTTGACTGAGTAGCTAGGGGATAGGAATTTTGGGGGCTGTCTTAGGAATTCTGCCTGCCACCATGAAGTTGGACTGGTGGCTGGGGTCACGCCAACCAGGCTCGTAGGGCATGGTGAGGACTTGAGGGTTTTGTTCTGATGAGGTGGGAACAGCCTGAGTAAGGACCATCATGGCACTGGATGGAGAGCAAATTGTGGAGCTGGTGAGACGCAGAAGGTATTGCAGGTGTCCAGCAGGAGATGATGGTGACCTGCACTCAGGTGGCACTAACTCCCGAACAGCTTGCAGTCCCCCAAATGTACCATGTTGCCTTGTGTCCCTATATCTTTGCACATGCTTCTCCTGTTGCCTGGAGCATTTCTCATCACCACCTACCCCATGTGGGGCTTTTTCACCGAAACAAGTCCCCACCCCACTGAGTGCTCCAAACCTAGCTCAGATGCTGCCTGGAGGCCCCTCCACGGCGTGTCCCAGCCACTGGCACCCTCTCGCCAACCTGAGCTGTGTTGTGTCTGTTAAGCTGTCTTCCGCCCTGGCCTGTAACCTCTCTGGAGTCAGGGGCTTTATCTTTGGTTCCTGTGTTTCCATTGTCTAGCCTTGTGCATGGCATATTATAGATGCTTGATGATGTTTGTGGGCTGCATACAAGAGCTATGGGAGATGACTGGATGTGAAGTAGACATGTTACGATTGTTGGAAAGCTCACCCTGTAGAGGGAAAGAGCATATATAAAAAAATATACAATACAGTGAACGGGAATACAGACGCCATGCCATGTGCACAGAGGAGGTGTGCCACCTCTGCAGATGACTAGTATGCGTGGAGCTTAAAGGGAGCCCTTATCCTACTCAGTCTGCAATAGTTGGTGCTAGCTTTTCACATTCCTCCATTGCATGAAATATTGATAGTATTGCAAACAATTCCATTTTGTTTTATCTAAAAACATTTGGCAATACTCTTAGCCATTAATTTATTCTATAATTAAAGAAGTAAACAGTCATTCATTTAAAACATTCTATAACTTAAGACGGACAAGTAACCTTCCTTCCCTATCTGTATTTCAACTACTCGGAAAAGAAGGTCTGTACTAGTGAAATTTTGCTTAAGAGTAGGACCTCTTAATTCAAAATAGCGAACACTTACAGAACAAGTGTCCTTTTAAGAGGGAGGGAGGAAATTGTTAATCTGGTTACTAATGAGAAACAAACTAAAATAGTAAGAATATCATTTCTGTGACTCCACTAAACATTTCCAAAGTTTGAACTTTAAAAAGTGGGATGCTGGAAAGAATGATTTAACCAGAGCAGACACGGTGATGTTATTTAAAACTTCATAAGCTTAAAAGCAAAATAATGAGGGAGTCCAATTTCACCCTGCTGGCTTCCCTGTTGGTCATTCACAGTGGGCTGTGTGCCTGCTGCCAGGAGGGGCCAAGGTGCCTGCCAGATCTCTACTCCGTTGCAAGTAGAGATGCACCCACCATGGAATCACAGGGTGAGGACTCATAATTGGCATAAGCCAAAAAAAATTATATAAAAAAAACCTTTTCATTTATATTGCCAAGTTTCTCTGTTTGTTTTCTAGTGATCTGTCTTGCAGAATAGAAATCTGTGGTGCAAGAACTGTTTGCTGTACAGTCTTGTGTAAATAATTGGATATTCTATTTCCAATTAGAGGCTCAGACTATAGGGCCAACTGTGATGTTTTCTAGCTCCCCGGAAAGGGCGTCTGGGTGTGGAGAATGTCTTCTCTCTGGTTAGCTGCGATTGGGTGGCTGGCTGGGAAAGAAGGAGACACAGCATTTCTGCTTTTAAATATAATTTTAATTTGGTTCAGATTTTTTAAAGCTTTTGGATTTATAATGCATTAACTTGGTTTTATGATACTGTTCTTATATTCCTTCCCTTGCTTCTCTAAAAAGGGTGAGGAGAATAAGCAGATCCAGGATCCCTTGGAGCCCTGAAACTAGAATCTGAGAACACTTGAACTCCTGTTTGCTTTCAGAACAGAATGAACAAGGCCCCCTTTACAGAGGCCTTGCTGGGTTCACCTGGGGGCAACGCTAAGAGGGAACTTCAGTCTTATCCTTCTCTCTGCTCTCAAGGTGTTTTAGATGAAGAAAAGCAGAATAATTTCATGGGAAGTGCCAAATACCCCCTCAGAAGTTCTCTGGGTAGTTTGCCTGACTTTTTTTTGGCCTTGCTGCCAGAGAGCACCGCTGGTTTGTCCGTGCCTGGCCGCATGGGCTAACATGTTGACATGGGGGATGCTTCCACAGACCTGTTGAGATCAGTGCTGATGCGGGCTTGGGAGGCATCCTAAATGGGATGCCGCTTCTCTTGGCTTCCCTTTTGTAAAAGGTGGAGGGGGAGGAGGTAGGGATAAGGCCAGAGTGGGAGAGTTACCTGGCAACTTCTCTGTGCCTTTTTGTAGTCTCAGTGTTGAGTGGTCAACTGCACATCTAATCGACTTCTTTAACCATTTCTCCTGAGAGCCTCTAACTTGCTGGCACTGTACCAGGACATACAGTGTAATGTGGTCCACATCTTGTTCAAACCTCAGACTCCTCTTCCTAGCTGAGTCTCCTCTGTTTTGTGCTCTGTAAGTTGAGGATAGTACCACTTTCTTCACAGGATTATAAAAATTAAATCTTCTAATGTATGTAAATCACTAGCACAAAGTAAGTGCTCAATAAATGTTTTCTTGTTTTTAAAAGACAGATACAGTCTCTGCTCTCATATGCTAGCTTTTTCCAACAGTCTGGACAGAGGGCCATCCAGCTTCCCATCCGCCAGATGACCATGGACCTTCATACCCATCTTGGAAGGCAGTTCTTCCCATTTTCAGATGGTATAGTTGTTGGAAAGTACTTCCTTAAGTGAGGTGAAAATCTTCCTCCCTCTGGCTGTGCCTAAACAAAGTATTTGCTCCTTCTTTCATACAGAAGTCCTCAGCTATTACTGACAAGCCGTCTGTATCTGCCTTCTCCCCAAGCCCACTCTCACCCAGGCTAAATAAATGTTCCTCTTCCTTTTGGTTCTTCCCATGTTATGTGGCTTCAGTATCTTCTCTCTCTACCTGGTTGCTGGTTTTCTGGACCTGTCCTGGGGAGCCAGTGTTCTATTTATTCCTGTTTTATTTACTTTCAGCATAGAAGTGAATATTCCAGATGTGCTCTGACAAATGGCTCCTACGTCTTTTCATTTTGTTGTTGTTGTTGTTTTTTTTTTTTTTTTTTTTTTTTTTTTTTTTTTTGAGACAGAGTCTTGCTCTGTCACCCAGGCTGGAGTGCGGTGGCCGGATCTCAGCTCACTGCAAGCTCTGCCTCCCGGGTTCACGCCATTCTCCTGCCTCAGCCTCCC
This sequence comes from Rhinopithecus roxellana, assembly GCF_007565055.1. Taxonomy (NCBI): domain Eukaryota; kingdom Metazoa; phylum Chordata; class Mammalia; order Primates; family Cercopithecidae; genus Rhinopithecus; species Rhinopithecus roxellana. The sequence continues at coordinate 21,887,997 of NC_044556.1, read as the reverse complement.
GAGTAGCTGGGACTACAGGCGCCCGCCACCTTGCCCGGCTAGTATTTTTTTTTTTTGTATTTTTAGTAGAGACGGGGTTTCACCGTGTTAGCCAGGATGGTCTTGACCTCCTGACCTCGTGATCCGCCCGTCTCGGCCTCCCAAAGTGCTGGGATTACAGGCTTGAGCCACCGCGCCCGGCCTCATTTTGGTTTTTAATCTTCTGTCAACGTAGCCTAACATCCCACTGGCATCTCTGATGATGGTATCCTGCTATTTCACAATTAAACTTGGTCAATCAGATTTCACATCTTTCCCATCTTCTACTTGCACAGGTGGAATTTTTCAATTAGAAGTTCAAATTTTATTCCTGTTCTATTTCATCGGGTTAGGTTTTGCCCATCACCTAATTTTTTGGGGGGAGGGGAAGACCTTATTAATGTGATTTAATACATAGATCACACTTATAACACTTAATATATGCCCACATATTACTTACTAATGCCAGGTGCTGTTTTAAGTATTTCGATAAATTTCACCTTTACCTTTGCTCTGTCTGCACAACTGTCCTATGATACAAGTACTATTATTCCCATTTTGTAGATGACAAAACTGAGGTGTAGAGAGGCTGTGGTCACATGGTGAACTGTGTTGAGATTCACACAGTAGTAAGTGGTAGAGGCAGTATTTGAACCCAGGTAGTCTGGCTTTATAGCCTGTGTTCATTGTCACTCAGCTAGAGTGACTGTTACATGAACTAGCCCTTCTGGTTTTCTTTTTTGAGACAGAGTCTTGCTCTGTTGCCCAGGTTGGTGTGCAGTGGCATAATTTCGGCTCACTGCAACCTCTGCCTCCTGGGCTCAAGTCATTCTCCTGCCTCAGACTAGCTGGGCAGGCAGACTCCTGCCTCCCGAATAGCTGGGATTTCAGGTGCTTGCCACCACGCCCAGCTAATTTTTGTATTTTTAGTAGAGACAAAGTTTCACCATGTTGCCCAGGCTGGTCTCAAACTTGTGACCTGTAGTGATCTGCCTGCCTCGGCCTCCCAAAGTGTTGGGATTACAGGCGTGAGCCACCGCACCCTCCCAGGCTTCTTCTTCTTTTTTTTCTCCCCCTTGATTCATGAATTTGATCACTGTGCCATCAAAGTTCTCATTTAAGGGATCATAGCAGTATGGATGGAATGGGGGCTTGGATGGAACACTTCTGTCCACTTATAAGGATCTTTCTAGATAATCAGTGGTTTGTTGTTGGGCTTTTTTTTTTGGTGGCGGGTAGAGTGGGTAGGGTGCTGGCTGCTGAGTTCAAACAAATCTACCTTATGGAATACTAAATAACTTGGGGTCTTATAAATTATTTGGTCATAGCAGTGTCATGACTTCCTCAACTTCCTTGTTGAACTCTAGATATGATTTAATTATAGCATTCGTTAGACCTGCTGTTCTCTTTGATATCACAAAAGGCAATATAGTCAGATTTGTGATTATAACCCTTTTTTTTTAGGTGCTCAACAAGTCATTCTGATTAAATTTTGCCTAGGACCTGCTGTTTTTACCAGATTTATTTGTAAAACCCTTTTCCTTTTGTCTTTTTTTTTTTCCAGCTACATAATTTTTATTTTTATTTATTTATTTCCTTTCACCTTTTGAAAGCTGAAACATTCTTTTTTCCCTTTCTCTAGAGAGGCATGTGAAAACTCACCATACTTCCTAAGCTAGTTCTCTTTGGCTAAACCTCAAACTCTTGGGAAAGAGGTGAATAACCAGAGTTGGCCAAGCCAGGTGCTGTGTGTGGGTGGTTTCTGGAGCAGCACTGGCTGCAGTTAGCAGTGTCCCCACACAAAGATGGGGCCACCTCAAGACAAGGTGTCCTGTGCTCTCCCCATAGCCTTGCTTGTCTGCCCAGACCCAGGCACCCAAGATGTTCCCCAACCCACCCCTGGGTGAACTCCCCTATGCTCCTGTTTGGCCCTCCACCATAACATACTTCTCTTGGCAGAAGGGAAGGAAACCAGGAGTTGCTGAGCAATCTGTCTTCCCTTAGCCCAGGGCCCTTTGCTTCCAGCAGTTGGCTCTCCTTGTTCTCAGTCTTCTTATCCTACTTACTAGAGTTTTCTTATGCTTCTTATTTTTTCCTTTCTGGTTCCTTGAAGCTGGAGCTGGTGTTCAAGAAGAGTTCCCTGCCCTCTAAAGCAGGGAACAGTCAGTGAGAGCAGTCAGTCTCACTGGGGAAGTTAGGTCCAAGCAGGGGGAATGACAGCTAATGACATAGGGCAGCATGCAGGAGTGGTGCAGACCAGGGAGGCTGCAGCCGGGAGCCAGGCTGAGGGAAGACACCTCAGGGAGGGCTTCCTGGAGGAGGTTGGACCAAGACCCACTGGCTGGGAGAGGCAGTCTTGGCTGGAGTGATGGCAGGCCTCAGAGAGAAGAGGAGAATGAGGCTCCTGAGGTAACTTGGGGTTTCCAAATATCTGGTCCTCAGTTTTGCTATCAGGATATTGAAGTACTATTATGAATTAGGAAGGTTTAATCACAAGTAGGAGGAGATCTAAGCAAGCACTGACTGGTGATAGTTAATGTTAGAGATTGTAGGAGAGAGAGTTGGGAAGACAAACCTCAAAGCTCTTTAGCCAGTTAACGGAAAATTGTCTATTTTATTCTTTCTTTTTCTTAATTATCCTAATCTCTTTCATTTAAGACCTTAGTTTTTAAAGAGTCTCCTTTTGGGTCTCTATTTCAGTCAAACCTCATTAAAGACCATCCCTTTTCATTTTTAATGTGCAATTTCCATTTACCAAGAGTAACTTTTGGAAAGAGATCAAGATCAAACCATTTACCTCTACACATAGCACCTCTCTCTTCCATCCCATTATGCCTCTCACTAAAGCAGAACTAAAACCCTCACCTCATAAGCCTTGCTATTATTGCAGACATTTCAAGGGAATGGCTTTGGATGGCTTTAATAAAATTTTCCCTAATTTGAGTCATTCATCCAATGCTATGTCGTGCTTGAATGACCCATGTTACTTTTCTCATGTAGAGATAGTCCACTGGCACCCAAATATTTCAGAATTTTAAGTGAAAAAGAAAAGATGGGCCCAGGTGCGTTGGCTCACACCTGTAATCCCAGCACTTTGGGAGGCCAAGGTGGGCGGATCAATTGAGGGCAGGAGTTCAAGACCAGCTTGGTCACCATGGTGAAATCCCTGTCTCTATTACAAATACAAAAATTAGCCAGGTGTGGTGGTGCACGCCTGTGATCCCAGCTACTCAGGAGGTTAAGTCAGGAGAATCACTCAAACCCAGGAGGCAGAGATTGCAGTGAGTCAAGATCATGCCATTGCACCCCAGCCTGGACGACAAGAGCGAGACTCAAAAAAAAAAAAAAAAAAAAAAAAAGTATTTCAAGAAAAAATACGCGGGAGCTTTATCATACTGCTGGTCTCCAATGCAATTGTTTGGGGCTACCTTATAAGTGAGAGAACTTCAAATCTCCTTTGGTACTTTAGTTACTAAGTTATAACCAAGAGCATCAAAGTGAGGGTCTCTTTGGAATCAGATGTTCTTCTAAGTGCTTTCTCTAGAGTATCACTATTCAGTAGAACTTTTTGCAATGTTGGAAATACTCTGTAATTGGGTCATGCTAGCTGCTAGCCACTGGTGTAACTGAGGAGCTGATTTGTAAATTTTATTTGGCTTTAATTTAAATAAAGCTTGTTTAAACATCTTAAATTTTATAGTTCTGTTAACCTGTATGTTTTTATGTTCTAGTCTCAGGAACCCCCCCAGACTGTCTTACCTTTTGGTGAAAAGGGTGTGGGTTCCCAGCAAGGAACCCAAGCAAAAATTAAGAAGCATCTCTAAGACAGCAAATTTGATTAGGCTTCTTAAACAGTCCTGTGATTCTGTGGGAGGGGCACCCATGTTCGGAACAAAAATTCACCACACAAGAATCTTTCTTATAAAATTACTTTCCTTTTTACCTTCTTTATCAAAAATACTTCTTTGTATCTTTAACTTTCTTTTCATCTCTTATTTACCTTGTTTTAGACATAGCCCTATGAGGTTTGAGTTAGACAAAGATATTTTACCTTTAATAAGAACATTAAAAAGAAAATGTTTTCCTGTAATTCTTAAATCAGAAATTACCCAGATACTTAATATCAAATAACTTTAGGTCCTAAATTATGACAGGTTTGTTTGTAAGCATTTATTCCATTACGTTTACCTGATGAATGTATGAATGTAATAGTTTACCTAGACTATTAACAAAAACTGTGATAGCTAATGAAGTTATTTTCCTAGTAACTATTTTTATAGCTGTGAATTTCAGGTATTTACTTAAGTAATAAAACTTATGCTTAATTTTAAGGGTATTTATACCAATAACTCAGCATTTAGTTATTTTCATTAAGCCAACAATATTTCATAGGTATACACAAGCAAAGATTATTCTGTCTTGGGCTGGGTTTTATAGTTGATAATCCTCATGGCAAATTTTATAGTGTTCTGCAGGGATAAACATTGCTAGTATTTTACCAATAATTTTTTTTTTTTTTTTTTTTTTTTTGAGACGGAGTTTTGTTCTTGTTGCCCAGGCTGTAGTGCAATGGCGCCATCTCAGCTCGCCGCAACCTCTGCCTCCCAGGTTCAAGTGATTCTCCTGCCTCACCCTCCCGAGTAGATGGGATTACAGGCATGTGCCACCATGCCAGGCTAATTTTGTATTTTTGGTAGAGACGGGGTTTCTCCATGGTGGTCAGGCTGGTCTCGAACTCCCAACCTCAGGTGATCCACATGCCCCGGCCTCCCAAAGTGCTGGGATTACAGGCGTGAGCCACCGTGCCCAGCCTACCAATAATTTTAAAGCCACCTTATTTATTAAAGATTTTACTTAAGTCACGGGTATCTGGGTAATTTCCAATTTAAGAATCACAGGAAAACATTTTCTTTTTAATGTTCTTATTAAAGGTGAAATATCTTTGTCTAATTCAAACCTTGTAGGGTTATGTCTAAAAGCGTTTGACTAGTCTTTTAAGTATCTGATTAAGGGCTTTTATGTATTTTTTAAGCCAATTAATTAGAGTGCTTTATATATTTTTAGTAGTGAAACATTGTTTATACAATGTATAAATACATAGAGGTATTTAGGCATGCTGATAGAAATACATTTTATAGATTCATAAAGACTTTTTCCTTTTTTCTAGCTTAGATTCAAAATTCTTGATAACATGTTGCATCACTCTAGGCAGTTTTCAGCTAAATAGTCCTAAATTTGCATATTAAAGGAAACAACTCAGGTGAAGATCCCATAGCAAAATTTACATGATGAGCTACAGGGAGAAAAAGTTTGGTGTGCTAGAGGGCAATTAAAATGAATTTAGCTGCCAATCAAACATATATATTATAAAATTATATATTTATATTTAATGTGTATATCACATATAATATGCACATCATAAAATGCATATATAATTTATAATGGCCTTTTAAATATACATAGATACATGTATACACACATATACAAACAGAGATCCTGTAACTTTACTTTAGTGCTTTAGCCTTGAAATAAGTATAAATTCGCTGGCTTGCAAAAAACAAAACAAAACAAATGAAAGGGTTAGATCCAAACAGTGGTTTTTATCTCAGTGCAAAAGTAACAGCAGATTTAAAGTAGGCAGAAAGGAAAATAGAAAAAGAGAATTTAGGGACTCTGTAGTTTGCAGGTCGACCTTAGGGTTCCTTTTCCTTAATGTAAATGTGCACAAAGACCATATTACTTCTATTTTGCATGAACTCTGGCAAGTGGAGGTGCCGTAAAACCTACGAAGTACTCGAAAGGGGATCATTCTCCTTATTTTTAGAGTATTTCTTTCCCACTTTTTTTTTTTTTTTTTTTTTTTTTTTCTTGAAAGGAGGAACTGAGCTCTGGCCTTAGGATTTGTGTGGTGGATGGATACGTGTCCTGGACAAGCCGTTTGTAAAATGAATTTGTACTGAGGATTTCCCTGCAGGGTTGCTGCACGTTGTGGGGGATCCACCCCCCAGACACTCCCACAAGGCCCCCAGTCACCCATGGGCGACTTTTGGCTGGGAGGAGCAAATGCCCTTTCTCTTCAAAGCTGAAAAAACTGTCTCTCATTTACCTACGAAAACAACAGTTCAGTTTCTCATGCAAATGCTCACACCCAAGCCAAATTGAGATTAATTCTGAGAGAAAAAGCAATAGAGGAGACCCTTTAGAATGCACCTTTGAACTAGAATTAGGATCTTAACACAACAATTTCCTAGGAGAAAAATCAGCTCAAGAATAAATTAAGGGCCGGGCGCGGTGGCTCAAGCCTGTAATCTCAGCACTTTGGGAAGCCGAGACGGGCGGATCACGAGGTCAGGAGATTGAGACCATCCTGGCGAACACGGTGAAACCCCGTCTCTACTAAAAAATACAAAAAACTAGCCGGGCGAGGTGGCGGGCGCCTGTAGTCCCAGCTACTCGGGAGGCTGAGGCGGGAGAATGGCGTAAACCCGGGAGGCGGAGCTTGCAGTGAGCTGAGATCCGGCCACTGCACTCCAGCCTGGGCGACAGAGCGAGACTCCGTCTCAAAAAAAAAAAAAAAAAAAAAAAAGAATAAATTAAGGACCATCAACCAAAACGGGAGGTCCAGAGCTCAGGTGGACTTACCAGTTCCACCAGAGGAGAAGCTCAAACTGGGTGAGGCTGCAGTGGGCCTGGGCTGGTACCTTAGCTCCAGTTTCGGGCAATTCCTTCAGGGTTCTGAGTCTTCTCTGAGGCCCCACGTGTTTGGGCGTCAAATTATTGTCAATGAAAAGAGTCAAACTGTAAAATATTTAGAGAGATTTATCCTGAGCCAAATATGAGTGACCATGGCCTGTGACATAGCCCTCAGGAGATCTTGAAAGAATGTGCCCCTGGTGGTTGGGGTACAGCTTGATTTTATACATTTTAGGGAGGCATGAGCCATCCATCAATCAAATACATTTAAGAAATACATTGGTTTGGTCCAGAAAGGCGGGACAACTCAAAGCAGGGGCTTCCAGGCTGTAGGTGAATTTAAACATTTTCTGGTTGACAATTGGTTGTTTGTCTAAAGACCGGGGATTGATAGAAAGGAAATGTTCAGGTTAAGATAAAAGATTGTGGGGACCAAGGTTCCTTTGAAGTCTTACAGTGGCTGTCCTTAGAGACAACAGATGACAAATGTTTCCTATTCCAATCTTTAAAAGGTGCTAGACTTTTAGTTAATCTCTTTAGGATTGGGAGGTCCTGGAAGAAAAAGATCTAGCTATGTTAATGGAGATTCTTTACAGATAAAAATTTTCCCCCACAGAGGACAGCTTTGCAGTGCCATTTCAAGATATAGCAAAGAAACATGTTTTACAGTAAAATATTTTGACTTTCTTCTTTGTCACATGTTATGCCAGAGTCAGATTGGAAAGTAAGTCATGATATGTAGGGTTAAATAAAACCCATCTGATGAGAATTTATGGTTTGTAGGGCATGACTCTCCAGACCCCTTAGATAGGAATTCGGGCAAGATAAAATCAGAGCTTAGTTCTCAGTATGTATCCAAGATATACAACATGATGCTATGGAATACATGTAATATTTAAAAGGTGACTATCGTTGAAGCAAATTAATATATTCACCATCTCACATAGTTATCCACTCTTGTTTTTGTGGCAGGATCAATTGAAATCGACTCAGCATGAAACCCATGTACAGTGCAGTTGTATCACCTATAGTCCTCATGTTGCCCATCAGAGCTCTAGGATTGTTCAGCCTACATACCTGCTGCTTTTTATCCTTTGACCTACATCTCCCCATTTCCTCTCCCTTCTGCCCCCATCACCATAACCACTGTTTTATTCTCTCTCTGTATATTTGACTTTTTTAAAATTTTTCTTTTTCTTTTTCTTTTCTTTCTTTCTTTCTTTCTTTTTTTTTTTTTTTTGAGACAGAGTCTTGCTCTGTCGCCCAGGCTGGAGTGTAATGGCCTGATCTCGGCTCACTGCAACCTCCGCCTCCTGAGTTCAAGCAATTCTCCTGTCTCAGCCTCCCAAGTAGCTGGGCCTATAGGCGCCCACCACCACGCCTGGCTAATTTTTTTTTTTTTTTTTGTATTTTTAGTAGAGACAGGGTTTCACCATGTTGGTCATGCTTGTCTCCAACTCCTGACCTCAAGTGATCCACCCGCCTTGGCCCCCCAAAAGGCTGGGATTACAAGCACGAGCCACCACCCCTGGCCTCTTTTTTTTTTTTTTTTTTTTTTTGAGACGGAGTTTCGCTCTTGTTGGCCAGGCTGGAGTGCAATGGTGTGATCTTGGCTCACCGCAACCTCTGCCTCCTGGGTTCAAACGATTCTCCTGCCTCAGCCTCCCTAGTAGCTGGGATTACAGGCATGTGTCACCACACCCGGCTAATTTTGTATTTTTAGTAGAGATGGGATTTCTCCATGCTGGTCAGGCTGGTCTCGAGCTCCCCACCTGCCTTGATCAGCCCGCCTTGGCCTCCCAAAGTGCTGGGATTACAGGCATGAGCCACTGCACCTGGCCTGTATGGGGGAATAAAAACACTGGGCACACAGAACAGTAGGATGAATTGCTGAGGTTTTCACCAGGAGTGGATGGGTAACAGCCAGCAATGAGAAGAGAAGGCTCCGTTCCCTCCATCACCCAGGCACTGGGCAACCTGGGGCAGCCCCTCCACCCGCCTAAGCCTCTCTTTTCTTACTGTCAGTGTGGGCACGACACAGTCACTGGTGGGGACGTTTTGGGGATTAACCCAGACACCACCAGTGACCGAAAGTGCCATACGTTCGCATACCCAGTCCTGCCTACCTCCCACCTCTGCCATCCCCTGAGCTCTTTGCTTCAGACTTTCACTTTCTATGCTCAAGTAAATCTAGAATTACCACATATAAGTACTCTAACATTCTGGACCTGAATTTCACAGGGAGGCATGTGGGAGCTTCTAGACTGAGGTCACGGTGGTATCTCCCACCCCACCACACACATCCTGTCGTGAATACTGTCTGGGAGATGGGGCCCAGCTTAGTAACCTAATGAATAGGGTGAAATAATGTTGGACATATTATACTCAATGTAAGAATGCATCGTTCCCAACCATTCTTATATTTATATTTTCTCTTTTCAGGGATCCACATCTTCTGGACCCAACTCTGGAATATGTGAAGGTAGGAAATCAGGATTAAACATGTAGCCATGACCCTGGGTAGTAGATTTTCCATTTGGATCACAAAGTTGCTAAGTAATGTTGCAGCCTGGTTTGTGTAAAAAGCTGGTTAGACTCGCCAAAACAACGGGGAGAAAATTTGACTCCCTTAGGCCTTTGGTAAATTTTGTAGGGGTCTCACGTCATCCTATTACAGGTACCCTTATCTGGCCTTAGACCCAGATATGTTTTAAAATTCAGAGTTTTTTTTTTTTTTTTTTTTTTTTTTTTTTCTGGAAAGGTAATATAGTATGTATAGTAATACCCCCAGAGAGGTTTGGGGTCAGCAGTCCATAATCACACTCATTAGTTTCACAGTGACATGTAAGAGTATTCACACTAAGAGGGATAAATAGATAACAAATTATTTTACGTAGTTCAGGTTACATTGTGTCACCAAATGAGTTTGCTGCCAAGTGAGGTTTTTTTAATGTTTGTGTTCAGAGTTTTTTGGATTTGGGAATGTAGATGAGGAATTGTGGACCCGTATTTACCTTCAGTGGAGGACCGAAGCCTCCCTGAGATTTTGTGAGCCATCTTTTCCATTCCAAGAGCCACCCTCTTGTTCAGGGCTAATCTGGGGTCAAGTAGTAATATTAGGTACTTAGTTACTTTCCAGCGGGACTGGCAGTCCATGCTTCTAAATATTCAACCCTTCTAAATAATGTATTTCTTCTGAGCAGGAAGAAAAGATGCTTTTCACTTCTTCCCTCTGCCTCCTCATTTTCCAGTGTTGCTGTTTGCTTTATTTTCTTTTATTTTTGAAACTGTATTCTGGCACCTCCTACAGAAGAAAGAAGTCTGATTCTCACATTTGGTTTCTTGGATTTATGACAACATAGTTATTTTTTGGGAGAAATCGTGGCAAGAGTTAGAGTTTAGAATCAGGAGCCTCATTCCACCTTCACTATCCCAAGGGCAGCATCCTAGTTTCAGAGTATGTAGGCCTATCGCTTTTGTGTGTACCCGTGCCTTCCCCAGAGTCTTACCATATCCTCCCTCTTTAAAAGACCGGAGGATGGACGGAAGAGGAGGAAGCTCCAGTAGAACCACTTGGCCCCTTGGGGCAGTCGTAGTGAAGTTTGTTGGAATAAAGGTGGATATTCTTTTTTCCCGTCTCTTATCCCCGAATGACAACTGAGCTTTGTTTTCATGGGAGAAAATGTGTAACCCCTAAACCTGCAGGGCCACCACACCAGAATCTGGCCAGAGCTTTATAAATAGTGTATCTGTGTCCCTCCCAGATGCATCACATGTTTTGTGCAGGTTATGCATCGCAAAGTATTAGAGGATGCTATTTGCGTAGACTGATTTGACTTAACAAAAAATGCACTCTAGAATTCTGCAGTGTGTAACAACAGCCCTTTAAAAATCACTCCATGCCATGTTTCAGAAATTGGCTGTCTCCTACCATGGGCCAGTCTGGCTGTGCTCAGCAAGTATTCTGCCTTCTTCTTACTCCAATACCTCAGTCTTTTCTTTTACAAAAGTCCAAACCCCTTTTAAGATAATTTGGTGGTGTATTCTCAAGCTAAATATAGAGGATTTTGGAATGGCCCGTTTAGGTGTTATCCAAGCTATTGCATCTCATTTATGAGTATCAATCATTGTGAGTTGAGTGGTATTGACAAAGAAGAGATTTTGGAGTTGTCAGTGGCTTCTGTTTATCTGGACTCTCTTTGCCTTCTCCTGGCAGTGAGATGTGATGGAACTGCTCTTTGAGATTCAGAGGGTTCTCCTTTTCAAGAACGTGTTGAGGTATTCCGAAAGGTACCCTTTCCTCCTAACTTGATCTGAATCTAATCAGAGCCTTATAAATGATGTGTCTATATCCTTCCTAAATGTATCACTTTTTTTTCTTTTTCACTTCACCCTTGGTTTAGAGGGATGGTTTGGGAATGTGTTGGGCCAGTGTGGGGTATTTTCATTTGCCTCTATGGACACTAAGGCTCTGAAAGCACGTCCATAGCGGTCTCTGACGTAAAGGTCCAAGAGGACCCAGGGACCCATCTTCTTGGCTTGGGTCTGTTGCAGGACTTCTCACACTTAGTTGCCCTGTGGAGCCAGGCTGACTAGTGCCAGGAAGGCCTCATAAGTTGATGCCAGCTGGTGCCTCATGGCTGGAGATAAATCAAGGGAGGTGAGAGAGTTGCAGATAAACTGAGGTGCAGTTTGACCCCCTTAACTTCTTCTTGTCTACAATCCCCTTGTGCACTGACTGCCTCTTGAGCTTAGAGAAAAGTAGTTCTATGTGAATTATGTTGTCTCATAAAGACCCCTTCCAGTGGGTTCAGATTCATTGGTCGAAAAAACAAGCATCACGAAGCCAAACTTTAGGATCCATTTTGACCCCAGAATGGGGAGAGTCTTATCCTATCCTGAGTCTCATCCGGGCAGGGGAAGCACCCAGTTGTGGCCAACAGATAGCAGTCCAAATACTGGCAGGAGCTCCAGCCCCAGGTCTCCCTCCCTCCCTGTGTCTTTAAATGCTGCTTCCTTGCCGGGCCCTGTGGCTCACACCTGTAATCCCAGCACTTTGGGAGGCCAAGGCGGGTGGATCACCCGAGGTCAGGAGTTCGAGACCAGCCTGGCCAACATGGTGAAACCCCGTTTCTACTAAAAATACAAAAATTAGTCGGGTGTGGTGGCAGGCCTCTGTAATCCTAGCTACGCAGGAGGCTGAGGCAGGAGAATCGCTTGAACCCAGGAGGTGGAGATTGCAGTGAGCTGAGATTGCACCATTGCATTCCAGCCCGGGCGACAAGAGTGAGACTCCGTCTCAAAAAAAAAAAAAAAAAAAAAAAATGCTTCTCCCCTCCCCATCAGAGACTTTCCAGCCATCTTCCCTTGTTTTTTTCAGTGCCCAGATAGAAGAGAGAGGTCTGGGACTGCCTCCTGCCTCCTGCCTCCTCGGGTCTGGGAGAGACAAGGTACTGAGGCTGACTCTCGTAGCTGGTGGGGCGACAGGACTGCAGTGTCATGGCAGGAGAGAGCTGGGTGGAGAAAGAATCCAGTGTTCAGCTCTGGCAGTTTGTATGTGTGTCCTTCTAGCACCGCGCACCCTTTGTGTTGCAGTACGTTCATGCCGGGTGAAAGGGGACCAGTTTCTTGGTTGCTTAGCTACCGGTCGTTCATCCCAAGTGGAATGGAGGAAAATATGCGTGGCTGGGAAGCCCCAGGGCTGCTTGGCAGCTCTTTTACCTTGTCCAGCAGGCTGGCCTCCTGCTGGGACTTCTGACAGCACCACGACCCCAAAGGCTCAATTTGATATTTGGATGTGAGAGGAAAATAAATTGCAGATCCAAAGTAGCCCAGGGATTTGGGGATCTCATTCCTCACTGTTTCTGTCTCTTTAATTCCGGCACTTAAAGGAGAGAATTTTTCTTTTCTTTTCTTTTTTTTCCCCGTTTTTCCTAGCCTTCTCGCCTCACAATATTTTCCCCCCCACAGTAGCTCAGAACATGATCATCTTGAGAGTTTGGTTTTAACTTTTGTCTAATTATGAGGGCCTTTTCTGTGGTCAAACGTAATTGATTCTATTTCACAAGATTGAAAGGAAAGATTTTTTCCAGATTGGAAAGCCGAACCCTCCAGAGTGGCTCCACCTTCCTCCTGCTGTTTACCACGTAGTTAGTGACTTCGGTTCCTGGCATACAGCTCTGGAATTTTCCTCTGCGTACCTAGCATACCTTACCCTAGATAAAACCAAACATTTTTTTTTTAATAGGAGGAAATATCTTTTAGAGCCAATAACCCTAGGCAAAATTATGAAGTAGAATTTTATCTCTATACTGCTGAATCTACTCACTGTCCCATTGCATTTGGCCAGATTTTTACCTCATTGCTTAGAAAATTTGATAAAATAGTAGTGCTGAAATGTTAATAAATGATAACAGCTCCATGTGTTCCCCTTCCCAGATAGTTTTCCAACAGAGATTCACATCCCCTGAGACCCCCCACCCCAGCGAGGGAGCTGGGTCCACACTCTGGTTCTTTTTGTTTTGTTTTGAGACAGAGTCTTGCTCTGTCGCCCAGACTGGAGTATAGTGGCGTAATCTTGGGTCACTGCAACCTCCGCCTCTCTGGTTCAAGCGCTTCTCCTGCCTCAGCCTCCCAAGTAACTGGGACTACAGGCGCCCGCCACCACACCTGGCTAATTTTTTGTATTTTTAGTAGAGATGGAGTTTCACGGTGTTAACCAGGATGGTCTCAATCTCCTGACCTTGTGATCCACCCCCCCACCTCGGCCTCCCAAAATGCTAGGATTACAGGCGTGAGCCACCACACCCAGCCCACTCTCTTGTTCTAATTAGTAATATGACCCTGGATTTGCCACCTGCTCTCTGTGGGTTCCATTGTCCCCACAATAGAAACCTTGGGGTGGGCTAATGTTCCTTCTAGCTTAAGTTTTTAGGATTCTCCATATCTAGAATAGGCTGGAGAGGAAAATCTTGTAGCCAGTGGTAAGGAGTTCTTAATTGTGTGATATCCCTGTTGATCCTAAGATTGCCATATTGATTGGAACAGGAGACCATTTCATGTTGTATCTTGGATATGAAGACCAAGGCCATGATGGATCATAACTGCCACCACGGTGTTCCCAGAAGAGTGGAAGTTACCCCAGCACTCCTACATTACTCTGTGATCCATTTTGGTTCACTTCTGTAACCCTCTTTAAAGCTATGAAGCCTAGGCTCACTTCCACTCTTTATCATTCTCTTCCTTTTATTTACCCCTGGAACTGCATCTTTAAGCTTCAGAAGTTGCCCCCACAACCTGCACTAAATATAAATGTATGTTATCTCCTCTGGGTGCGGTGGCTCACGCCTGTAATCCCAGCACTTTGGGAAGCCGAGGTGGGTGGAAAACCTGAGGTCAGAAGTTCGAGACCAGCCTGACCAGCATGGTGAAACCCCAACTCTACTAAAAATACAAAAATTAGCCGGGCATGGTGGCAGGTGCCTGTAATCCCAGCGACTCAGGAGGCTGAGGCAGGAGAATTGCTTGAACCTGGGAGGTGGAGGTTGCAGTGAGCCAAGATTGGGCCATTGCACTCCAGCCTGGGCAACACAGCAAGACTCCGTCTCAAAAAAAAAAAAAAAAATTTACATTTTCTCCTTCCCCTTTGTACCTATATTCCTTTTAGGCTCAAGACTAGTGCTGTTTTGTTTATTTTGTTTTTTGAGACAGGGGCTTACTCTGTTATCCAGGCTGGAGTGTTATCCAGGCTGGAGTGCAGTGGCTTGATCATAGCTCACCGAAGCCTTGAACTACTTGGCTCAAGCAATCCTCCCACCTCAGCCCCCTCAAGTAACTGGGACCACAGATGACCACCACCATGCCTGACTATTTTTTTCTTATTTTTTATAAAAACAGGGTCTCACTATGTTGCCCAGGCTTTGTCTGGAACTGTTGGCCTCAAGTGATACTCCTGTCTCAGCCTCCCAAAGTGCTGGGATTACAGATACGAGCCACCATGCTGGGCCAAGACTAATTCTTTTTGGCCTCTTCACACACCAGCCCTACAGTTATTTTAGTAAAGAGTTCTTTTTCTGGGGGTGATTTAAGCTGTAGTTTTTTAAGGGAGGAAGTGATTGGCTAGGGCAGGGCTGGGTGATTTTTCTTTTAGAAGAAGTGTTTATTATACATTTTCCATTTTTAAATAAATTGTCACCAAATAAGATATATTAGAAAATATGGTGAAGTGGAAAAAAATATTGGAATGCCTGTTTTTTTCAAATTAGCGGTGAGTAGGCAAGTGGTTTTTTGTAGCCAGGCTGTAAACAGCACGCTTGCCCGCCTGTGGACAAAGGCCTGCTCTCCAGGCGACTGCAGTGAGGAGTGTCAGGACGGAATGCAGCCTTTTGTTCCTGGCTAGATTCCTAGTGAACGCATGTCCTCTTTCTTTTGTAGTCAGCCTTGGTGGGTTCTTGTTAGACCCACTGTGAGCTGTAATAGAATGACCTACAGTCTCTGAGCTTGATGCGCAGGCTAGGAGAAGAAAGGGCAAGGCTGCAGCTGTTATTCTCAGTGGGGACAGCGCCCTGCAGCTTCTCCCTTCACAGTACAGATGACCCCAGAGAAACTCAGGAAGCTGTCCTTTGTGGGGTCAATGCTCCGAAAATTCTCCTTCCCAAAGGGTCTTCTAGGTCTATAGATGTTACAGGCCATCCAAGCCTTAGATCTCAGCAAGGCCATTTCCTGCAGCCAACTGGAGATACATTAGGTCATCCAGCATATTTAAAAAGGAGTAATTATGCAAATTCCAGCACCAAGAATAAGTGCCCTGGCTGCCAGAGACCTCAGTGGAGAAGGGGTGACGTGACTTCAGCTCCCTTTTTGTGCTCAAGATGGCTGCAGCCATGGTCACAGTTAAATAGCTGTCTTTGAGGGAAGCCTTTTCTTCCAGCAGGAAAGCAGGCCAGTCTGCTCTGAATTAGCCAGCTCGCAAAGTATGAAAGGGACTTACAAAAACAATGGCACGCTGTACATTCCATGAGATTTTAACAAGTTATATGAACCAAATAATGGGCTGATTGGCTGGCTCTGCAGGTTTTTGCCTGAGTGTGCACATTGGCAGAGCCAGCGCTGGCCCCTGTGGGACCAGAGATCAAACGCCGCCAGCAGTGAATGTAAAACAGCCCTGGCCCGCTCTAGGGCCCACATGCAGAGGGACGAAAGGGAGCTCCCATCCAACTTCTTCCACTCCACCCCAAAAACATTCTCTGCAAATATTCTTGGGAGGTTTGGTGTTACTATAGTTACGAAAAATGCTGAGGTAGGATGTTCCCACATCCTAGGTATGGACGATAGTCTCCCTCATTCAGTGGAATCTTATCCTTCGGGTCTGTGAAAATGTGGCCATTTATAAAAAGTAAAACCTTATGAAAACACATGTCCGTATAAAAGTCTATATCCATGTTTATAGTGATATTATTCATAATTGACAAAAACAACTGGAGACAACCCCAAAGTCCTTCAACTGGAAAAAAGTAGTATACTCATACAGTGGCATATTATTTAACCATAAAGAGGAATGGACTTTTATTTACTTATTTTTTTAAGAAACAGAGTCTCACTATGTTGCCCTGGCTGGAGTGCAGTGGCATGATCTTGGCTCATTGCAACCTCCACTTCCTGGGTTCAAGCAATTTTCCTCCCTCAGCTTCCCAAGTAACTGGGATTACAGGCATGGGCCACCATGCCCAGCTAATTTTTTTGTGTTTTTAGTAGAGGTGGGGTTTTGCCGTGTTGGCCAGCCTGGTCTCGCACTCCTGACCTCAAATGATCCGCCCACCTCGACATCCCAAAGTGCTAGGATTATAGGCATGAGCCATCGCGCCCAGCCGAAACTCCCCATTTTAAACATCAGATCTCATGAGACTTATTTACTATCATGAGAACAGCATGGGAAAGACCTGCCCCCATGATTCAATTACCTCCCACCAGGTCCCTCCCACAACACGTGGGAATTCGAGATGAGATTTGGGTGGGGACACAGCCAAACCATATCATGCATGAATCCTGAATACATTACATTGAGTGAAAGTAGACAATCTCAAAGGCTACATACTCTATAGTTACATTTGTATGATATTCTGGAAAAGGCAAAACTTATAGTGACAGAAAACAAATAAATGGTTGAAAAGAGGTTGGGGAAGAGATGAAGTGCACCAGGGAGCTTTTGGGGACGATAGAAATAGAAATATGATGATTGTAGTGATAGTTACCCAGCTGGGTTGTTTGTCAGTGCTCATGGAATTGTACTAAAAAGGGTGACTTTTGCTGAATGCAAATTATACCCAATAAGCCTGAGCTTAAAAAGCAAGCTAGGCCAGGTGTGGTGGCTCATGCCTGTAATCCCAGCACTTTGGGAGGCCGAGGCAGGCGGATCACAAGGTCAGAAGTTTGAAACCAGCTTGGCCAACATGGTGAAGCCCCTGACTACTAAAAAAATACAAAAATTAGCCGGGCATGGTGGCGTGTGCCCGTAATCCCAGCTACTCAGGAGGCTGAGGCAGGAGAATTGCTTGAACCTGAGAGGTAGAGGTTGCAGTGAGCAAAGATCGCGCCACTGCACTCCTGCCTGGGTGACAGAGCAAGACTCTGTATCAAAACAAACAAAAAAAGGCAAGTTAAAGCCTTATATTTCAGTCCTTAAGTGCTACCACCTCAGTAGGAGAAATTTTCCATTTTGAGATGGGCCACACCAGGGAGGCCTGACCCTTGGTGAAATGGAGAAAGTGCCAAGCTTGAAGATTTTTGACTGCAGTGGCTCTTTCAACAGATATTTTTTAGTATATACCATGTGTTTGTAATTGTTCAGTCAGGTCAGACCAGGTGGCAGGAAAGTGTTACCTGAGATAACACTTTCTCAGGAAAGAAAGTGTTTCTAAGGAGTCTGACCTGAGATAGTCACAGTGGGAATGAAAGTTAGGCCACATGCTGAAGGCCTTTTAGAGATAGACTTAAGACCCAGTTATTAGGGAAGCTGAGAGATTCTAACAGGTCTACTCTTTGGGAGATCTTGTTAACTATAGGGAATCTAACTTCAACACCAAAATGAGAGGCCTGGATGGCTCGCTTTAGAATCATTTGCTGTTAAGCTCTGCCCTCTAGTGGTCATCAGTGTCACAACAGTTCAACATTTGGCTACAATTCGGTTTCTAAATATTCTGAAAGCTTTTAATATTAAATGTAATAGCGTGTCAGGACATTGTATTCAACTTCAGAAAGAAGAGCTGTGTTTACAATACATGAAAAGGCAGATTTAAATTGTCAAGGAATTTTATTAGAATTGTCAATGTTCTTGAACGAAGAGCTCTAAAATGCTATGATACTGTATGTAGATTTTGAGATAGGAGGTTTGCATTTGGCCTAAAGTTCCCTCTGGTAACCAAGAAGTTTCCTGGGAACAGCTTGTATTTGAATCGTGATTTGGTATCTGAAAAAATGTCTAGGCTTGGCAGGAAGGATGCTGGTATTGGGTAAGGCAGAAGACCGCCTGCCTGGGAGACAGCATGTGCTCAGGCTAACTGGAGCAGGAGAGAACAGTGGGAGGAGCCTTGGGAGAAGCAGTGGGAGGAGCCTTCTTCTCTTGAATCAGAAAAGAGATTCCGAGAAGATCACGTTGTTCAGAGAACAATGAGTTTGGGAGGAGTTGTATTTATTTATTGCCAATGTATCTAACTCCATATAACTTTGCAAGTTGCTTTTTTCGTTGGACATCATTCCATGTTAAACGTATGGGCCTCCCTCCTTTCGAGTGGGTACCCAGTATTCCATTGTATGAAATACAGTTATAGTTCACTAGTTCCCTACTGACATTTGGGTTTTGCTAATATTCTGTTAGAAACAGTTTTGTGGTTAGTACATAGTCATTTGGTAAATATTTGTTGAGTCTCTTCCCTGTGCTGGTCACTGTTCCAGGGGCTGAGGATACAGCAGTGAACAAAACAATATCCCTGCCCCCATGGAGCTTTTACTCTGGGGGTGGAGGACTGGGAAGACAATAAGAAAGACAATCAAGTCAATCCTGTTAGCTGACGATGAGTGCTTAGCAGAAAAGATGCGTCAGGGAAAGGAGCTATGAAAGTTGGGGTAAGGGGACATTAAATTTTAGACAGGGTGACCAGGGAAGGCCTCACCAAGAAGGTGACTTTTGAGTGGAAATACAAGTTAACTGTGATGTCTAAGGGGAAGAAGAAGGGCAAAGCTTTGAAGCCAGGGCCCGCCTCTTCCATGGAGGAACCAGGAGGCCAGAGGCTCGAGCTGGTGAAAGCAGCTGGTGTTAGAGCGGCAGAAGGTGATGTGCGAGGGATTGCGTGTCAGAGTAAGGACTTTAATTTTTTCTGGAATAAGATGGGAGGCATCTCAGGTTCACTTTGGCTTCTGTGTTGCTGCTAGACTGCAGGGGACAGGGGCTGAAGCAGGGAGACCAATGGGGAGGCCACTGTGATTGTCCAGATGAGAGATGATGGTAGTTTGGACCTGTGAGAGCAGGGAAGGTGGTAAAGAAGGGGGTTCTAGGAGCCATCAGCCCTTCTTGATGGATTGGACATGAGGTGGGGGAAGAGAGGAGCCACGCTTGATACTGGTAGGATGGTGCTGTTGTCGGTGGAGGTGGCTTGGTGTGTGTTTGTGCAAGAATTTTCAGAAGATAAAAATCTAGGAGTAGAATGATTCAGTGTCACATAATGGGTCAAAATAAAACGTCTTGGCAACTGAAAGATTCTTTTTATTTGTTGTTTCTTACATTTTTCTCAGTTTCTAATGTTTTTCTAATAGTGTTTTTATGATAGTTACTTATAAAAATAAAAACACCCCTGTAATTGTATACCTTAGTCTACTCCATAGGTAAGATACTGAAAACTTGTGGCTCAATCAAAATTATGTAAAGCAAGTAAATATTAGAACAGAAGTGCTTGAAGTCTTTTGTCTCAAGACCTCTTAAAAATTATTGAGGACCCTAAAAAGTTTTTGTTATGTGACTTCTAGCTATTGATACTCATCATGTTAGAAATTAAAGTGGAATATTTTTAAATGTTTATTTATTTTTACTTAATGAGCATTTCATGTAATGTTTATTCATTTAAAAATAAGAGTAAACCCATTATATACCAGTGAATGTACATTTGTGGTAAGAATGACATTGTTTTACATATTTGCAGATCTCTTTAGTGTCTGATAGAACACAACTTGATCCTTATATTTGCTTCAGTGTTCACTCTGTTGTTTTATGTTATTTTGGTTGAAGTCTCAAATAATGTGGCCCTGCACAAGTATGTAGTTCAGAAAGGGAAGAGTATTTTAATAGCCTCTTCAAATCATTACAGATGTTGGTCTTTGATACTAGACTAGAACTCAACAAGTTGTAGTTCCTTAGAGGTTAACTGCAGTGTGGACTCTGAAATCTTGTCAATGACCTTGTTTTATTTCCTTAAAATTCAATTTGAATGGATCTCTCTTGCAATTTGAATGGATCTTATACCCATGCATAAGTTTATATCATCATGCATTGGCCATTTGAAAAATATTGGTTTATAAGTTATGCAGATCTTATAAATGTTACATATTTCACTATGTAATATCAAAACTCACATTCATTAATATGACCACCGATCTCATCAGAAAAATCATTAAAGTATTGGAAAGCTGTCAAACTCATGTGGTAAATACACGTTTTCCAAAATTCTAGTTTTCACTTGAAACCTGGAATTTTATCCTTGGCAACAAACACTGTCTGTTGTTTTCCTTGAAGTAACAGGCTCACTTTGTTCGTTTTTCAGAAAATGGCTGCCAAATAAATACCCAAGTCTGAATAACCAAGTTTGTCAGACATTCTTTGAAGTAGAAACTGTGTTCCACGAAAAAGCAGCTAGTTGAGCCCACGATTCAATTGCACAGTTGCTTTTCCTTCAGACAAACTCTGTGCTTGGAAACGCGGCAGAATTGTTTTCTGTGCATGTCCTGTTCCATTGTACAGAATACTAAACAGACATGTACTCGAGGGCCCAGATTTAATAAAGTGAGTAATTCTCACTGCTTCATCAAAGACTTCTAGGTGGAACTGGCTCTTTTTCTTCAATTCTTTGAGCCAGTGGGAGTCAAGAGTGCAATGGCCCCTGGTAGAGTTTGGTGCCTCAGCCTTGCTTTGTGCTGAGGCACCAGGAATTCACCCGTCATAGCTTCTGCACCACCAGCAGTGAAACAGGTAAAAAATGTCTCAGTATCATGATGAAAATAAGTTTTGACCTCTCAGACCTCCAGAAACCCCCCTCCCCCAGCCTGCAGACCAGCCTGTAGACCACACTTTGGGCACCACTGTACCAGAGGGTCTTTTGCTACTTAAGAGACTAAAAGCTGCAAAAACACTTAAAACACAAATAATCCCCTCTTGTTTATCTAAGTCCATATTTATTTCTCTAGCAAAGTTTACTTTTAAGCTCAGCTTGCCCAACAGTTGCATTTACATTTAAAGAGACTGGTTATTAATATAAAAAAGACATTAAATTTTCATTTAAAAATAAGGAAAAAATTGAGAGTCAATCCTCGAAGTAAGCGTTCTCAATTGTGGGCCTGTTGCTTGCAGTGGAGTGGATTGTGACGCCTCTAGAAACGCTAACTCTATGTAACATAACCAAGTCATGATATAATGTAAAGATCTGGTTGCTTATCATATACTGTAAAGTGCTAGGCCAGAAGCAATTGTAACTCTCCTCTCATTGCTTTACATTAAAACTCTGAAAACCCCCAGCTTGGTGGGGCCAAGGCTGGGGTTATGGCAGGGTGCTCTGCTTGAATGTGCAAGTGCAGTCGAGGGAGAAATTTGTTGGAGGCATCCATTTACTTGCAGCAGGCTGGAAGTGCGCATTCTCCTGATCCTTAAGCTTTTATTAATTGCTGCAACCTTGGCTCCTTCTGTGCTCCCAGTGTGGATTTGCTGGCTGAGCTCCATCCGTCCTTTATGTGAATGAAGATAAGGATGTGTCAGACTCTGGGAATGAGAGCATGCTGTTTGGCCCTTCAAGGCAATTTCCTTTTGAGTCCCAGCCCTCTCCAGATGGCATCTAATTGTTTCTTGAATGACCTCAGTGTCCAGGCTGCAGGAACCTGGTCTGAGAAGCCATTTCACATATTTATTAGCCTGTAGATGAGAACTTACTATATAAAGCCCCCATTCACACTCTCAAAAGAGCTTTTTGTACAGAAGAAATAAGGAAGCTGATGGACTGTTTCCTGTGACCACCAGTCTCCAGCTGGATTCTAATTTTTACCAAGCCCAGGTGGGTGTATTTTGAAGGGGTCTGTGTGGTTCAGTTGAATCCATCCCGATTCAGTCACCTCCACTCTGTCTCCTCATGGTCTCTACACGAAAGCCTTGACAGAACGGAGTCAAGTCCCCTTACCTCGTGATTTCAGGATTACTTGAACAGAGTACAGGTGGTATGAGTTGGGAATTACTGCATTCTGGAAGCCTCTCCCAGTTTGGAATCCCCACCTAGTTCAGAGTTTGAGAGAGTAAAATGACTCTTACGGCCAAAGTGGGAAGCAGCCCTAATTCAGCCGGAAGCTGGCAAGGCTGACTCACCCAGTGACAAGCATAACTTCTGTGTGGCCTGTCATCCCTCACACCTCTGCAGTTCTGAACTAGTTTCAGGGAGAGAGGGAAGGGCCCCTACCTTTTTGCAAATATCATGAATAAGAGCCACGTCTCTAGAAATATGCATGCACACTTATTGCACATCTTAGTTCCAGGTGTTTGTGGACCCTAGGTTGAGAATCCCTGAGCTATCTCTAGATGTTCAGTGGGCCCCTATCATGTTCAGGCTTTCTGATGATGACAATAAGACATGGGTCGTGAGGCCAACAGACAAGGGCACCAGTCATTTTAATGAGTGCTTCAGTAGCTGAACCCTGGAGGACAGGGTTGGAGCTAGGGCTTCTTACTGGGACAAGTAGAATAATAGCAAGGGGAGAAGGAAACCCCAGTGGGCCCACACAGACTAAGAGCAGGGGCTCCCAAACTTCCAGGCCATGTCCACCTAAGGACTGTCTAAGGAGCACATTTGGGAAGATTCGAATGTGATTTGGAGATGTTATAAACATCCTGTCCTTTGACCTGGAAAGAAGTCATGAGGGTTGCCCTCCCAGGTGACTGTACCAGGAAAAGCTCACCTGGTGTCAGAAAGGGAGTGTCTCAGCCAGTACCTCTGAATTGGGTCCTGTGGCCTTCCACATAGCAGAATAGCCTTTTGGAAACATTCTCCAGGAGCTGATGGTGCTGATGCCACATAAACAGGGCTGAGAGTGCAGTTGGTTCATGCTTTCCCCTGGCTGGGACGTGCTGGGTGTGGGAGCAGAACTCACCCCTACACCAGTGGCATAGGACATTCCAACAATAGGAATCCCTCTCCCTCTTCCTAGAGGCAGATTCATGTCATCATTATCCTTAAAAACTCAAGACAACTCAGTTATTTCCATGGAAGTCCCTGGAATAGACTGCAAAACACCATTAATTTCCATTCATTGCTGACACATGAGTGCACAACCCTATCATTAATGGGTGTATAATATGCATGTTTTCATGTAACATCAGTTCATGTTGGCTCCTTGTAGCGTTTCTCAGATACAGAGATGACATTTTATACACATAATCTCCAACATAGCCCAACACAGTATGTTACATCTTCATCTCAAGTTTTAATCTTACACTGATAAGGTGAGCCTGTAAACGCAAATTGATGGTGTGAGCTAGGAAATTTACCTCTGGGAAGGGCAGGGGTGGAGTGGCCTGGGTTGATGACTACTTCTGGGAAGGAAAACATTTTTAGGACCTTAGTCTCTTGCATCTGCTTCTCTCAGCACTTTGGCCACAGTCTCTTCCATCAGCTTCTTTATGCAGTGGGGCCTGGCTGTGGGCTGCTCTAGGCTTATATTCTTAAAGCTTGTGGTCCAAGGGGAAAAGGGGATGTCTCCCTCAGCCCTTGTTTGAAAAGTCTCAGGGAAGGACTCTGTTTGGTCTCATGTCATTCACCTGCTCACTCTTGGACCGTTCAGAGTTCCGTATTCTGATTGGCTCACACATCCATTTAAAGAATGAATACACATGCTACTCAGTAAAGCTTTTAAATATAATAGCCACCACCTGCTATCTATACCATTTACCCCCCTACATTTTTAGGATCAGAAGTATATTCTGCTATATTTCCGTTATCTCTATTCAGGATACATATATAAAATGTTGACACATGAATGCTAAGTTTTGCAAAAAAAAAATCTTTTCAAGTCCTATTCCCATCTTTCCCTAGTTTATCTCCCTCCTCGTTTATGTACTGGATACCTATTGCCTCCAAGTTTGCCAGATTCACTGCTGTTACAGAGAAGTTATGGGCAGGGGGTGGGGGTGTCCAGAGGGGATGTGGATCCTCAGCGATCTATAGCTTGTCCTTGGACAGATTCCCACCTCTTATCACAAGTGACCCAACCGGGAGGCCTGATGTTCCTGGAGAGTTACGCAGATGGGTTTCTGCTGCTCTCTCTAGTAATTCTCCCTTCCTCCACCCAGCCCTTCCACCCATTTGGGTATACACTGCAAGGTATACCCAAATCCTTGAGCCACTGGCAAAAGAATTCATTGTCCCCACCTTGGCACCAGGAAGGGCAAATGTTGATCTTCTGGATGTCACTCCTGGAGACAGCATTGTGCTTGGCAGTTGACTACGTTAGGAAGTGAAGAAACTGGCCGGCAGTCAATGAGATCCTTCCATGCCCAGAACCCTCTGAGTTGGCCTCTTCCTGTAGAGGAAGGCGTACTGTTTGTGTTTCCATGTGACAAAGGCGGTCCCTTAGCCCTTCTTGTTGCCTCCTGGTTGTTCTCAGATTCTGACGTCAGCATCCATCTGTCCCAGCCCTGCCGTTTCCTTTCAGCTGTTAGCGGACTAGGCTCTCTGATGGACTATTGCAGATGAGATCTGCTGTCTGTGTTGCCAAGAGTATCTGTCCCTCAGTTGGAGGGAGGTCTGCCTTTCAGATTTGCATAAGATAAAGCACTTCTGGTGACCAGGTGTTCTCCATGCTTCCCTCATCACAGCAGATAGAGCCAGCCATTCTGATTCGTTGTTGTTTTAATCATTAACTTTAAGAGCTGTTTGATCCCACATGTGAAATGGAGATAATAATACTTAATACTCCTCTCCTAGTATGAGTATGAAATAGGACACTATGGTAAAAGTTCTCTGTAGAAATGCTGGCTCCTGGCCAGGCGTGGTGGCTCATGCCAGTAATCCCAGCAGGATTTGGGAGGCTTAAGAGGGTGGATCACAAGGTCAGGAGTTCGAGACCAGCCTGGCCAATATAATGAAACCCCATTTCTACTAAAAATACAAAAATTAGCCAGGCATGGTGGCAGGTGCCTATAGTCCCATCTACTCGGGAAGCTGAGGAAGGAGAATCGCTTGAACCTGGGAGGCGGAGCTTACAGTGAGCCGAGATTACGCCGCTGCACTCCAGCCTGGACGACAGAGTGAGACTCTGTCTCAAAAAAAAAAAAGAAATGCGGGCTCCTGGGGACCTTGCACACAGGGTGAGTGGGGCGAAACGGTGTCTGTGACTGCTGCATTCTTCTTTAAGGCGTCTCTGAAGTCCGTGGTGAGGAGGGTTTTTCTGTTCTAAGTATAACATGCAAAGAAAGTCCTTCCACCCACTGAGTGAAGGATTCCCATGCTAGTTAAAGCTGCTCCAGTGACCATTAGGAACTGCAATACTACTTGCCTCAAGGCTATCTATCCCCTCCTCTTACCAGCCACATCCCTGCTACAGCCCGGGTATGTGCAAGGTGGCCAGCCAGGATGCTTTATCGGTCGTTACTCACTTCTGTGACCACCAGAGTATTCTCACCTCCTTTCTCACATGCCACTGAAAGCCTTTCTGGATCAGAAGGAATTTTTTGGTCACATGACTCTGAGATTGGGTAAAAGTAATAATCCCTCTCTTCAGTGAACACAACAGTTTGTATACAGTTTCTAGTGGCCCATGGAAGCCCCAGTCCACCCCTAGGTTCAGAACTTCTCATCTGGACTGATTTTCACAGCTACTTTGGCAGGATGCGGAATTATCCAGTACATCTCTCAGATGGTAATGCCCATGGTCAGCTTATGACCATGAAAAAGGGATATTTTCCCACTGAAATATTTTGTTTACATGGCTAGAATTTGCTTGACAATAGAGAAGCGATTTATAAGACCATTTTCTCTCCAGGCTGGAATGGGTGTGGTTACTCCTGACTCCATCTCTCACCTGGTACAGACCCCGCCCTCCACCCCTGGGTTCCTGCCTTCCTAGGCAGGTGATCCCTTGCAGGCTGGTTCATCCACTCAACCACTTGGCAGCCTTTCTGGGTGGAGATAGGGATGGGTGGCTTTGGAAGAATGCACTGTAACTCTGGCAGATTCCTGCCATTAGGGACTTGAGAGAAGGAGATCTAGGCAGAAGGCAGTATCTGGGAGGACACAGAAAGTCTAGAGAGGACAGAGGGGTCACAGCATCCGAGGAGCTATAGCAGACACAGTTGTAGTTCTAGAATTAGTTGGTATCAGACAACCCAGTAATACAGGCCAGGGAAGTATGAAGGAGTCAGCATATGAGAGGTGGTTCTCTGGGGATGCTAAACACACATGGGAGATCTGTTCCCGGGGCTGAATTGCAGGGCCAGGGCAGGGGGAGGTGGGGCTGGAGGAGTGAGGATTCTGAAGGGCATCCAATCAGGACTGGGGTTGAAGTCTGATTCTGCAACCAGCCTGGTCCCAAGGCAATGGGAAAGAAGGGGTGTCACCCAAGCCCCATAGGCAGAGGGGGCCCACAGGATCCCCAGTCAGATTGGCTCAGACAAGGGTGGTACATGGAGAGCTGGTAGTTGTGGATGAACCCAGAAGTTCCCTGGATTAGGGTCATGTGGGCAGATGCTGTGGATACACCTGCTGCCTGTTAACTCCTAACATGACAGAGACTCTGGAGTAGAAAATCCTGAGACATCTGAGCAAGTGTGATTAAAACCATATGTGGTATTTTAATAAGCAGTTTTAAAATTTAATGAGTAACATATATTTTAAGGCTAAAAGCTCTTAAAAGTTTCTTTATTGTACCAGCTCCTAAGTATACCAGCTGGGAGAGAACTGGCACAGTGGAGATGGGAGAGAGGCAGCAGTTCCTGGCTGGTAAGGCCTCCAGAGGGCCCCGCAGATGCCCCTCTGCCCATTTCTGTGGCACTTTGCATGGGAGGGACCTCTGAAGGGCTTTGTGGTCATTGCCTATTGCTTACATAGCT
Organism: Rhinopithecus roxellana; assembly: GCF_007565055.1. Taxonomy (NCBI): domain Eukaryota; kingdom Metazoa; phylum Chordata; class Mammalia; order Primates; family Cercopithecidae; genus Rhinopithecus; species Rhinopithecus roxellana. The sequence continues at coordinate 21,860,942 of NC_044556.1, read as the reverse complement.
CATGCCTACCAAAAGTGGAAGGAAAGGGAAAGAAAAAAGTGTACAACAAAGAAAACCCAGGAGCTGAGATGGCAGGAGAAGGAAGTGATTGCTCCAGGTGTAATTGCTTGCATAGTAAGTGTAGAAGAAAAGGAATCTTGGGAAATAGGTGGTGAATCATCTTGAATGGATAAGACTCCAAGGGGTGTATGGATGGGCTTCAGTGGATACAAGAATCCCCTGAAGCAGAGGTGTCCAAGAGGGAGAAGGGGTTCTTAGTTTCTGTCTCTGGTTGGACCAGTAAAGCCCCTTCTTCATCCTTCTTTTCCACTTATCACTAGAGACAGAAACTAAAAATCATGGCTTCAGCCAGGAGCAATGGCTCACGCCTGTAATCCCAGCACCTTGGGAGGCCGAGGTGGGTGGATCACGAGGTCAGGAGATTGAGACCATCCTGGCCAGCATGGTGAAACCCTGTCTCTACTAAAATACAATTTAAAAAAAAATTGGTGTGGTGGCCTGCGCCTGTAGTCCCAGCTACTCGGGAGGCTGAGGCAGGAGAATTGCTCGAACCTGGGAGGTGGAGGTTGCAGTGAGCTGAGATTGTACCACTGCACTCCAGCCTGGTGACAGAGTGAGATTCCATTTCAAAAAAAATAAAAAACAACAACAACAACAACAAAAAACACCCATGGTTTCAGGCTGCTAAATGCCTAAAACAGAACAAAATGAACAACAACATAATAAGGTGGGTTGGACAAGTTCTAATTGTAAAGCATTGCAAGTATGTGTCTTTTGCTCTAGAAGGAGGGCCCATGACTTTCATAGAATCTCAAAGAAGGCCAAGATCATCAGATAATGAGTCTGCCATTTGAGAGCTTGGGATTATGTCGTGTATGTGTTCTTTTTTCTTTTGCTTTTATTTATTTTTGCCTTAATGCTAAAAACAGAAAATTGAGCTTGCATAAGATTTCTGGGGTGACACCAGGAACTAGGTGGTAGTGGTAGAGAGGTGAATGGGGCAGAGCTGTGTGCGATAGTTAAGAAAGCAAAACAGGGCACAGTGCCTAATTTTGCTTCACGTTACTCAGTTATACAATTTTAATAGCTAGTTAGAGAAACAGAAATTGGTAAGGGAAGACAGAAGGCCCAGCAGAGAGAAATCTGTGAAGACTGTACTTAGTCTCTTTGTTTGTGTGCTAGGCAGATCAGTACTGCTTCCGGATAGAGACCATTTAACAGCCATACTCTTTCAGCCCCTTGAGGAATCTGGGGAAACTGTTAGACCAGGATAACTACAGCAAACACTCCTAAATGCACCCTCTGTGTTCACCAGGGCAGGTGAACATCTTGTCCACAGCAATACACAAAGGGGGCCAGAGGGCGCAGGCATTGTTGCCTGCCCTCCTCCCGCTGAGTCTCATTTGTGTTCCCTTTTGGAACAAGAAATCAATCAGATTTGCATATAGGGAAATGTGTAGAACTGTCTTTGGCAGCTTCTATAGCGACTGAGCCTGGCTGGAAGAGGAGCTGACCTCTTGCGCAAAGTCCTCTCCTCCTGTCCTCCCCGGTTTCTCAGCTCTCCTCCCTCAGGCCCTCTGACTCTGTGGAAGGTGTGTGAGCTCCTGGCTTTGTTCAGAATCAGGCAGAGACAGGGTGGGTGCTGGGGAAGTCTTGAGAAGCAGGGCTGCGAATCAACTAGCCCCCTTATCTGCCTAGGGCTTCCCAGGCATCTGCCACACTGCTCTCCATGGAGCCGAGTCTGCCGAGGGTGTCCTCACCGTGACACCAGGCTGGTGCTGAGTGGGGCAAGGTCCATTCTAATCATTGCCTACTTCCCAGGGCACCAGGAAAGATGGACCTGGTTCCATCAGCCTCATGCCCTAGCTCATTAAAGCTGTCTTTTTTCACCGAGAGCCAGATCACTGGGGTTTAGGGGAAGCAAAAAGCCAGAAAGCATTGATCTTTAGGGGAGAGGGAGTAGGATAAAGGGTCTTAGTAGTTGCCACAAGATGTTTTGAGCTGTTCTGATCATGATGACTGGTGGTCACCCCTGACTGATGTCACTTTGGGCAGGAACGAGCCAGGCCTTGAAGCCTGGGGTGAGTTACTGTCCTCTAGCCATGGGCAGAGAGTCACTGTCCATGGGGCTGCTTGACAAAGCCCAAGAGTGCCTCAGTGTAAGGCTTGAGGCCCTGATTCTGGGCTGCTTTGGGGAGGGTTTGGGGCTATGGGCAGTATTGTGTTCCAGATGTGCTGAAACAGTGAAAAGCAGGTACCTGCAGGCATATCTTTCTCGTGCTGTCTCCCTCCATGCCCTGTTGGAGAGAGGGCCTACCTCACTGGGAGCCTAATCTTCTAGCGGGGGCCGTGGCGCTTTGGGAAAAGGACTCTGCACTCACTCTCTTGGCCCTTGTCAGCCCAGGGCTGCTGCCAACAGGAAGCTTGTGTCCGCTGATGTGGCTGGCAGGCAGCTCCTGTTTCCATGGTTACTAAATAGGGCAGGTTAGTATTAGGGCTGCCCAAGGAAAAACTGGCATTGAGGGCAGTGCTTATGCAGGGGTCTTCCTCTGGCCTGCTTTAACCCTCTTTTTGAATTGAGGGGTGGGCAACATTTGACCTGAGGTAATGGAGGTTTCCTTCAAGGACCCACCTGGCTTCCCAGCCATGGCTTTAATCACAGGTGTTCCCTTGGTGCAAAGGAGTGAGCCTTCCAGGCAGCCAGAGAGGGGCGGTGCAGTTCACCCTGTGGGACCTCTTCCAGAGCTCAGAGCTGCCTGACTGGGTCCCTCCCGTTCTCAGTCCCTGGGAATTCCTTAGAAATGCCCTCCCCTGTCCCTAAAGGGTCATGGTGTTTAGAAAGCCCTGCATCCAAATTTGATGAGTCCCAAATCCCATGTACCAGATCATCAGAAAGTGGCCCACTGCCCCAGGTCACAGCCCCTCAACGGGGCTATGTGAGTAACAGGTTTAATTATAAAACATTAAAAAATCTATTTGTGTTTCTGTGTGATCAGATACCAAGTTCTGCAGTCTGAAGTTGGAGTCCCTGGCCCTTTGTTCTCTGCTGAGTGGTACACGGGTCTGGCCCTGTATTTCCTCGTAACTGGAATAGAGTAATCATTGTGGGGAGAATGGGAGGAATTGATCAGCATAAATAGGCAACATTTTAAAGTTTAACAAGTCAGTGAAGGACACTTTGAGAATGCCTGCAATTATCATCTTTAGTTACAAAAACAACACATTATTTTAGTCTCTCTCCTTGACCGTTTCGGGAGAAAATTGATTAAAACCTTTGAGTGCTGCTTCAGAAATTATTTTTGGTGTGAAATAAAAATAAAAGATGCTTAGGAAACAGTTACCTAATAAGATTAGTCATGATTTAATCCTGGTGGAACAAATTCTTTGGATATTTTGGAGATATTTCTTAGAATAAACAGAGAAATCCTCAGGTAACAAGAGCTGTGATTCCACAGTGACCTAAGTGTCTTTGATTTTGTTTTTACCCTGGCTCTGGAGCACTTTATTCGTAATTCTATGTGATTTACATGTCTGAGTTATTTGCATATTACTTTCAGGAATGCATTTCATTCACGATTTCTGGGGAAAGGGTGTCTGGGCTTGAGAATCTCTTGGCTGACTAATCTCACGAATTTCTGTGCAGGATTTCAGGCACTGCTCCCCTCCCTTTTCCCAGGCCTGGGATGGTGCCTGTCTAGCCTCTTGGGGAGGTTTTTAGCTTGGAGGAATTGTTATTTGCTCTCCAAGGAGTATACCAGGTGAAAATGGCCCCTTCTGTGGTGGCCAGTGGCCTGATTGATGAGTCATGCCCACAGAACTCCTGGGGCCTGGGCCTGGCTGCTCACATGGACTTACCTTTTGAACCCCATCTAATGGAAATGAGGGCAAGCCAGAAAACACTTCCTCGCAGATGCAGTACTGGACCTTGGAGGACAGTCTTCAAGGGCTCTTCCAGCTCAGAAAACCCTTCTGAGTTCTGCCACCTTGGTGCTTCCTTCTAGGTTCTCTGGTGGACTTTCTGTGGCCTGGGAGTCCTCAGGACTGTAGACCAGATCCCCAGAGTCAGAGAGGAGAAGGAGTGAGGGAGGAAAGCAGAAAGGAAGTCATCGCCTGTGACAATAGAGCCTCACTTAGCAGCTCCATCCCCATGTTGACACGTTGATTAGGCCGGGCCCTTGCCCTTGCATGGGTGTGAGACTGTGGATCTCCATACCTGCTCACTGGGCCCAGAACAATTCCCTATTTTTGTAGGCAGACTTGACCTAGTCCAAAGGACCTAGTCCAAGGTCTTCTGAGGATTTGACGCTAATCCCGTTGGATATTTCTCATACCTCCATCGTGCCTCATCTGGTATTGTTCCTTTCTGGACTGAATAGGTCCTGTTTCTTCCTCATTACAAGTTTCTGCCTGTGTGAAGTTTTAGAAAGCTTCAGGACACATTCCATATTTGAGACTGAAGCCACAAAAAGTTAATATATGGAGTGGATAGGAGAGGAAGAGCTACAGGCAGAAACCTGGATTTGATTAAAAAAAAAAAAAAAAAAGACTCGTTGAGTATCCGCTATAACTGGAATGAAAGAGGAAAAGCAGTTAGTTTTCCCTGAAGGTGTCATGCGGCTCTTGGTAAGGGTAGAGGCCTCAGATTGCAGGGAATCCAGGAGGGCCTTGCTTGGCTGCGTTGGATGTGAGGTTTGTGTGCAGGTTACACAAAGTGGGTAATCAGAGTGGCGATGAGTAATTAAAGTGAAGGATTTAAAGGAGAGTGTAGGACAAACAGTTGAATCAGAAGTGGGTACATGGTCCCCATCCTCCCAACAGGCTGCACAGCCAGGTGGGAGGGCATAGGGCGCTTAGGGTGTTTGCTGACAGACTTGCTAATTAAACACCAAAAGGCAATATTGCTTTGCCAGTAGCGATGACTATGCCAACGTTATCAGCTGCAAACTGGCTGCCAGGAGCATCTTAATTAAAAATAAACAGCTCTGGAGGTGGGCTTGGGAGAGTGAGGACAGGGATCCTGCCTGGGTTACTTAGGACATCTAGGATTTCTCCCAGGGAAAGTCACTTTTAGGCCACCTCCTTTCCTCAAAGGAGCCTTCTGTTCATAACAAGGTGGTGTGAATGTACAACTTGCCCTGCTTCCTTAAACCTCTGGTTGCTGGAGTGACAAGCAAACAGAACCACTAGGAGCAGGTGGCATGGTACAGTTCAGTCCCAGAAGGAAATGCTGGGTTGGGGGAGAGGGGCTGCTAATGATTTCTGCCTGGTCTCTCAATTGAGGGGACAGCTAAAGCCCAAGGCCTCTTCTAAGAGGGGTTAGAATTTCATCAGAAAGCAAGTCTGGTCACATGAGAATTTCTGGCACTGTGTGCATGGCAGGCTGGACACCAGCCTGCGAGAATTGAGCGAGTGGATCGTATTGGCTTCAGCAGAGGGGAAAAGTCCCAGACTAGCCTGGGAGAAGGAGCCGACTCACTCCCCCGGCTGCCGACTTCCCTGACTTCTGGGCAGAAGCAGCACAGCTGCTGTGGTGGGCTAGGGCTTTAACACCCAAAGCCCCCTTTCTTTTAACCCTGAAGAAAGTGTGTGGTCCCCGGGACTGAAGACCAAAAGATGCCTAAGGAATGCAGTGCTTTCCACGCCTTCTCAGCAGCTCTGTGCTGCTTCTATCACCGCAAGTCTTTCATTGGAGTCAAGGTAGGTTTGGTTTGGAAATAAAGTACATCTATCAATCTTTTGGGGGACCCTGAAAGCATTAGTTTCCTAAAGGGCAATAGATAAAAGTTTGCAGCTTGCTGATTGTAAAAACAGAGGTGCTTTCTTTGACTGATGGGTCTTCAAAAGCCCCTAGTGGTGTACCTCCCCTGGAAGCAGAGCCCAGTGGCACAGAACGGCGCTCCGTGTCTGTTTTGGGCTGAAGCTGTTTTTCAGGACACTTTCAGTTCTCCCTAGGCTGAAACTTTATACTAAAGTAGCTCAATAAGACAGAGCAATTTTTCTTCTTTCTCTCTTTGTCTCTCTTCATTTCTAATGAACGCAAGGTGGCTGAGCCCTTTTCTCTGTTTATCCTGCTGGTCATTACATATCAATAATCTACATAATGTACAGAAGCCACACAATATTTCCTTTCAAATTGCAGCCAGGTTTCAAAACATCTCGGGGTTCAGAACTGTTGTTGTCTTTACTGCTCACATTTTAACATTTGTTATAAAACACCAGTGCCAAGAGCTTTGTATAATATGTCAATACACTATCTTTATTCAGAGAACCTCCTTTGGCTAATTCAAGATGAGGCCTGTGTTCTATGTTGCTGCTTGTGACGCACTAGGAATTAAGATTAATATAGGCTTTTGTGGATCTTGGGGTTTGTCTGCCTTGGAAAAAGCCTGTCGGCCCCAGCCTGACTGCGGACCTCGTTTATTCCTGGGAAATTGGACTCTGAAAGCTCTTAAGGAATGCTTCCCACTCTGAAGCAGAGCTCCCTCTCCTGTGGGACTGGCTTATTCATCACCTTTGAAAAGGCTGCAACAGGATTATGATGTTCTGCTTCTTTTTTCTCAATATGCTTTTTAAAAAGTCAGGAAAACTACCTGTTAGTGGGCGAAAACCTTTTTGTATAAAAATATACAGAGTGGGAAAAGGGTGAGCTTCCACTGATTTTGATCCCTGGTAGGAGTGTTCATTTCTGTCCCTTTGTCAATAAATTTGACAGAGGATGAGTAATTAATCATTGGTTAGAAGCATTCCCTTCCCAACTTGAGCCTCTTTCTCTCCTGGAGCCCAGTGGAGTGATGCGAAGTCCATGTGGTTTCTGGCCTAAATATGGATCGTTCAAGTGTGGGGCAGATGAAGTCATGCCATTAACAGTATTTTAAAGCTTCCAAGATAGACTGGGAGGTCCCAAAGGGTATGGTGCACTTCGGGGATTGGCAGTGGGTTTCACGCTAATAGAAGTCCTTCCACAAGCCAACTTCTGCTAATTCAGTAAAGTGCAACTCAGCATTGAGTGTGTGAGGGAGTCAGCCTAAAATATCTGGGTCTGAGGGATGAGCTTCTGTTTGGGTACCTGTTTTTCTGCAGTTACGGCCCCAAGGCTGCATAATATATAGAAAAGGCCACTTAATATATGGGGTAGTCAGATCCAGCTGTCCTTCAGCTTGTCCACTCTCTACCTCTCCACCGTGGCCACTGTCAGTGGTTGACTATGGGTAGAAACTCCCTTCTGTCCACCTGGACTTCCTACTCTATTCACAGTTTGTCGAAGTCTTCATAGTACAGAGAGAAGGCCTGACCTGCTCACTTGCTGGAAACTGTAGCCCTTGGTCCCAACTTAGGGTTCCCCAACTGCACCCTCAAGATGAGTCTCCCTGTTTTGTTTTGCTTAGCTAGTTACTTGGGAAAGAAATCTGCTTGTACTTCATCCCCCATCCCGCCAGTGGTGCCCCAATTGATAATGCCGAGTCGCTTTATTGACTCCCACTTTAATTAGGGGTTTCAGATCTTGCTGCTCATAATTAGTTTCCGTTGCAATTAGAGTTTCAAAATTAAATTGGGATTGATTGCCTGATAGCAAAGAGGAAATAAAGCTCCAGTTCTTGACCATGTATACTGCTTCTCTTGGCATGAATTTCTCATACCAAAAATAACACTGCGGTAGCCATGGTAACTTTCCATTTGGTCTAATCCATATCATCTCTGGAGAAAGTATGATGGTATTAATAGTGTTTGCTGTATGGGAAGAAAACTAAAAATATAGAGGCTCCCTCCTTACATAGGAGAATGATTATACAGGTGTTTTCAGAGAGTGAGATCTTATTTGCAGAGGTCTTACAGAATTTAGGATGTATTTAGAGGCCTCATACGGACTTGTGTATAAAGACCTTGGAAAGGAATTAAATGGGAGGCCAAAAATGGAGAGAAGGATCAGGGATGTGCTGACTCTCATAGAGTAGGGGCCAAATACAAGATGTTCCAGCCATGTTGAAGGTCATGACTTTAATATCCCGAAGGGGTTCACAGTAGACAGCCATTACATAAAAGACTACTGGATTTTTTTTCTGGGGGAAAAAAGATGAAAGTATGTTTTGTTTAAGCCCCATGGAAGGAAGCTTATAATGGAGATATTCCAGATCATAACATTAACAGACACATTCAAGTTCTAAAGTCCATGGATATTGAATGTAGCCCCTTCCATGCATAAGCCCTCTGTTCAGTGGGGAGGGATTGGTGGGAGGTGTGGGGCAATAAATGAGAATTGAGGTATGGTTCCTGCCTTCAAAGACTTACCACAAGAATATTATTAGGTGGTAATATCACTTTGTTACGTTTGTAAAAGACTTTCAAATGTATGAGTTCTTTCACATCTTGTCTCGTTGGAGTCTGAAAACAAGCTCTATGTGCTATGAAGACTTCAACAACTTTGTCTCACTGGAGTCTGAAAATAAGCTCTGTGAGGTGAGCAGGGCAATAATTGACCCTTTCCACAGAGGAGACACCGAGGTTCACAGAAACAGCCTGCCCAGAATCATTTCGTCGGGAACCAGGAATAGAAATCAGATTTTCTGGGCCAAAGCCTAGTGCTCTTTTTTTTTTTTTTTTTTTTGAGACCAAGTTGCCCAGGCTGGAGTGCAATGGTGTGATCTCGGCTCACTGCAACCTGCGACAGGAGAAGGCAGAGGTTACATTACAGGCACCCACCACCACGCCTGGCTAATTTTTGGTATTTTTAGTAGGGACAGGGTTTCACCATGTTGGCCATGCTGGTCTCGAACTCCTGACCTCAGGTGGCCTGCCCGACTTGGCCTCCCAAAGTGGTAGGATTATAGGCGTGAGGCACTGCGCTTGGCCGCTAGTTTTCTTTCTACTGTACTATATTAAGACAATTGATGCCTAAAACAAGATGATATTGTGTATGTTAATACTTTATTTTGCAGTTCAGTTGGGAGAGAACAGTGTGAGCCATAGTTTTTAGGAAAGCTTCAGGGAGGATGTGGGACTGTTTTTTGTTTTGTTTTGTTTTGAGACAGAGTCTTGCTGTGTTGCCCAGGCTGAAGCGCAGTGGCGCAATCTTGGTTCACTGCAAGCTCCGCCTCCTGGGTTCACGCCATTCTCCTGCCTCAGCCTCCCAAGTAGCTGAGACTACAGGCAGCCGCCACCAAGCCCGGCTAATTTTTTTTGTATTTTTAGTAGAGACGGGATTTTACCATGTTAGCCAGGATGGGCTCGATCTCCTGACCTTGTGATCCGCCTGTCTCGGCCTCCCAAAGGGCTGGGACTACAGGCGTGAGCCACCGCGGCCGGCCAGGACTGTATTTTGTTGTTGTTGTTGTTCATTTGTTTTTAAGAACAGGTAACCCCTTTTAAATTTTTCTCCTTTTTTTTAATAACTGGGGATTTGGATGCACAAAGAAAAGAATGGTATAGGGAAGGCATTTCAGCCTGGGGGAGCAGCAGACCAAGTGGCTCAGAGATAGAAAAGCCACTGGCATTTGCAGGAGTGCAGAAGGCCAGACCTGGTCAGAGCAGAAGGTTCACTGGGAAGGTTAGTGTGTGACATGGTCAGAGAAGTCACAGAGGATCTAGGAATAATCCTAGCAGCCAGGCCTCCCATACCAGGGGTTAATAAGTATTTGAGGCACATTTCCCCATTGGCTTTCATCCCATTGCATCCCCAGTTCAGCTCAGCAGTCGCCAGTTGTGGTACCTCAAATATGTCGGTGCTGGGGACCCAGTGGGAGTCGTTGGTCCAGTGGGGAGCTCTGCTGTAATATCATGCCTGTCTGCATTCTGCAGACATTTACATCTCTGGTTGAAGGAAACGATCGGTTATCACTGATTTGGTGTTGCTCTCTTTAGAGGGTGCTGTGGCTCCCTGGAGGCACATACGTGGCATAGTTGGGGCTGGAGTGGGAAGGATCAGGAATGGCCTCCTGCAGGGAGGGAGAGCCTCTGCTGGGTCTGGTGAATTAGTCAAAGTTATCCAGAGAAGGAGGAGAATTGGCCTTCTTCATAGAGAGAGGAGCACACACAAAGTGTAGAGACGTGGAGTACCCAGTTGTGGGCGAACAGGGAGGCACCAGCCTGGAAGGGGAGCGCAGGGAGCAGCCGCTGGCAGTCCTGCCCCCAGGTCCCTGGTGAGCTAAAGGAAGAACTTGGTAAAAAACACAATGGGCCACATTTCTGGGGCTGGAACTGAAAACAAACCCCCACCTCTTCTGGCCCCTTGTGTCTCTGATTGTTAGTAACTTATTTAGGTATTTTTGTGGGCAGAGGACACAGGAGCCGAAACCCATCGCTTCATCAATGTTTGCGCCTGAGGAAGGTCGGGGTCCCTGTGTCAGAGGAACCGAGGAGACGGGAATTACCTTGCAAGGGCAGAAAGACCACCTTTCTGAAGGAGTGCAGATAGAGAGGTTGGGGTGTGGTGCCTATGGATAGATGAATCAGTAAGTCTCAGCTAATTAGGCCTTAAGTCCAGTGGCCATGGTCTTGTCAGTGAGCAGCCACAGTTAGAAGGCAGGGATGTTAGGCCTGTGCTTTCCTAGACTTGTCTTTGTAGCCAGGAAGTGCTATGTAGTATTGTTTCTTTTTTGTTTTCCTTTAAAGTCATTTCCCCTGCCCTGAAAAAAATATCTGGAGCCTCTTGGAATCCGTAGTACAGCCTGAGGAGTCACGTCTGCCCATCCTAGAGCCCTGGGCCCCTGGAACTTGGTTTCATGTGAACTGTCTTTCTGTGGTGGCGCGTGTGTGTGTTGAGCAGAGGCCCTGCTCATCTTCCCTGTGGCTGGTCCTTTGGTCTGTCTGTTGCTGTGACAGCTTGGGGAATGGTGACACATCCCAGCATTGACGATGGCCCGAGTTGCCTTTGTCAGTAAGGCAGATGCACCATCAGCACAAGCTGCGCAAGGTGGAAGAAGCCTTGCAGGAAACATCTTTCCAAGTAACTCAGCCCCTCCTCGTGGCGGCTGCTAGTTGCTCACTTATCTCTCCAGCCCTCCAAAAAGAAAGGACAGCGTAGCTTTTTGAAAGAAGCTTAAATGCATTCCATTGGCATCTGGTTGGGTGGGATCTGGTTTCAATATCAGGGGAAAGACATGCTTGACAGAGGCTATGTCCCAGCACCCGGTTCCCTAGCAGACCCTGGAGCTGGGATCCTGGCCAAAACCTTGTTTTTGTCGGAGTGACCTAAGTGGGAAGCAGAGACGGGATTGGGATCTTGGGGAAATTCTGTTAGTGGGTTCAGCACCTCCAGGACTGCAGAGGGATGGGCCGTGCTAAACACTGAGGAGGACGCTGGAGGCTTGGTGTGCTTCGACCACAAAGGTCTCTCCGCACAGCCCGTGCGAGAGGTCAGCAGCGCACACGGGACCCAGTCCTGTTGCCGGGTTTAAAGATGTTGTCAGCGATAGCTTGGGGGCCTTTTAGCTGATGGATATCTTGGGTGTCCCCAGGAACAGCAGAGGAGACTCAGCCTGTCCTGGTTGGGAAGGAAAGGAGAGCCTCAGGAGGTTGGACACCATCTCTGGCCTCAGCTGTATTTCCAGTGTGTGTCCACAGTGCCAGGAGCTACTGTTGGAATCTGGCTCTGGCCATTAGAATATTATGGCCGATTTTTCTTTCTAGCTCATGAAAGTGCTATGTTTCATGTCTTGTAGTTCTTGTGGAGAAGAACTCTCCCCAGTGTCTACTCTAGATATGTGTGTGCTTTTACAAAAGTAGTTACATACAAAGAACTGATGAGTAAAATCTGGATTCCCAGTAAGATAGGATTTGAGGAACTATCCATGCAGCCTCTGACTCAGAAGCCATTCATTCATCACCCTTCCCCAGCCTACCCCTAGCATGTGCATTGAAGGCCTACTAGGAGGAGGAAGACAGAGGTGAACATTCCGCCCAAAGGAGCTCTGCTGTGTCTGGTGGGTGGATGGAGATACAAGCAGCTTACACGGTGCTTTATGGTGGGTGCAAAGGCAGGAAGGATGCACAGCCTATTGTGAGAGCCAGGGAGAAGTCTTTAACACAGCCCTGGATCAGGGGACTTCCTGGAGGAGATAACACTGTAGGAGCCATAGATACAAAAGGCACAGGAGAGGGAAAGAGCTTCCTATACGGGAGCTTCAGGCTAAAGCTGAGGAGTGGAATGAGATGAGCCCATAGAGGCGGTTGGGGAACAGAGCATGCTGGGCCTTTTATTTTTATTTTTATTTTTTTTAAGGGCAGTGGGGACCCAGCAAGTGGCTTGGATGCAGAGTGAGTGAGAGCTTGGGTGTTGGACTCTCTGTGTGGGATGAGTTTGGGGAGCAGCAGCAGCATCCCCCTAACTCATGCCTGTGTCCTCCCTGGGCCCCTGAAGCCTCCCATCCGTCCTGCTTGTCCTAGCTCAGTTCACCCTAATTTTCCTTCCTCCACCTTCACTTCAGACCTTGTCCTTCTAACACTCACAACGAGATCGTGTTTCCACTTAGAAACATGCTGTGGTCTTTTGCATGTTAAAAACCCTCCTCATTTCCATGCTGTCCTTTCTAGTCTCCATCTTCCTCCACCCCAAAGCTGGTTAACACAGTCTTTTTAAAAATATTGATCAGGGGCTGCATGTGCAGGTTTGTACATGGATATATTGCATAGTGGTGAGATTTGAGCTTCCAGTGAACCCACCACCCAAATAATGAACATTGTACCAATGGGTAATTTGTCAACCCCTTACTCCCCATCCCTCCTCCCTTCTTTTGGAGTCCCCAGTGTCTATTAGGTCCCTCTGTATATCATACATGCATAAACTCTCATATAACACAGTCTTTACTCCCTCCCTTTCCATCGGCCACTCAGCCCCCTTTATGCCACCAGTGACCTGCACATTGCCAAGTGCAGCAGATGCTGTCCAATTGTGATGTGATTGGAACTCTCTGCAGCACTTGACAATGTTGACCATTTCTTCCTGAAATCTTCTCTCTCAACCTCCGGGACACTGCATTCTATTTGTTCTCCTGCATCCTTCCTGCCCAGTCCTACTGTCTTCTTGGGTTTCTCTTTCTAGTCAGCCTCTGAAAAGCCTCCCCCAGCCCTCTTCTCATGCTGTATCACATCTCTTTGGTGAAAGCTGGGATAGAATACCCCTCTATACTGAGGACTCCCGAGCCGTTGTTCTCCAGATAGGCTCTCCAGTCAACCTATGTCCATAGCACCTGGACCCCATGGCCTGGTAAGTGACTCCATCCAGACAGCCCAGCAGACCTTAGTTCTACATCTTCTTCCACAAACCCACTATGCTCTCGTGCATTTTTATTGGATGTTTTCTGGGATGCCCATGCCCCTTCTTCCTATTCATTTTCCACATGTAATCAATGAGTAAGTCTTCATGATATTACCTTCTAAATGCCACTCTCACCTGTCTCTTCCTTTCTGTCCCTACCACCACCCTATTTTCTTGTAAGATGTAAACAGTCTTGCTCACTGTTTAGCTCACAGGAATGCTGTATGGACTCATGAGATCTGAGTTGTATTGGGTTGAGTATCTCGTGTCTTTAAGTCCAGTTTCTGGTTCTCTGTTTCTTTGCATGACATGTAGGATGTTTGTTGTTTGCATTTTTTAAAATGCTTGTTAAATGAGATATGTGGGTATCTAGTGCTTTGAGCTCCTCTAGAAAGAATATACCTTTAAAGTGGCCTGTGAGTTGTATATTAAAAGTGGTGCAGTTGATATCTGGCCAAAACCCATCTTGTGATGAATCATTTTGTTTTACTGCAAGCCTCCTGCGTACTTAGCACTGACATATGATGCGCTTTGTCCCAGAGCAGAGTTCTGAGATGGTTGTTAGTCATGGTACTATTTTGGAGAGAGAGAATTTCAAAGTCATTTGTTCTACGCCCCACGCTGGAAGGCTGTCTGAATCTTTGGCTTTTCCTCCGTGTGTTTGGCATATCTTGTTTTTCCTTCCAATTACATCTTTGGGTGTCTTTCAACTACAGTGCAATCTGTTGATTGAGTACTCTCCCTTTCGTAATTCATCTCATTCATTTGAGGTGAATTAAGAAATGAGAGTATTTGAATTAAGTTGATTTTGATTTGCTGACATTCTTACTGAAGAGCAAATAGGACATCTGGTTTGATGAATAGCTATGTTCCAGATCATTCATAATTTGCATTAAGATGTTGAATGAACAAGATCGAATTACCAGTGGTGAGGATTTCTGGCTTGGATCTTCTAACATTTTGAGCTCTGATCAGCTGGTTTTCAAACTCTTTTATTAGGGTCTGCCTTAGCCAGGGCAGTCTCTGTTTTTTTCATTCTTTGTAGATGGTAGCAAAGCACTACTATTACTGAGTGTAATCTTGCTGCTGAACTCAGCGATTAATATTTCACTTGCATTGTTTCGTTTAACCCAAGGGCCAGCCCTGTGAAAGCGAGAGAAGTATTATTCGAAGTCGCTCGAGGACATGGTTAAAGGGAGCAAAGTGGTTTAGATGGGGTTTTTGTAGGTTGAACTGGTGTTTAGCTTTTATCAAAGCCCTTCATTTCTCTGGTCCCATAATGATTAAGTACATCCAGTGACCTTCGGCCTTCCTCTTAATTGTGGCACATCCGACTTCTCGCTAGGAGGAATGAGAATGCAGGCCTGCCTCGTGGGGGTGATTTGGATGTCTGGTCCTCTGTGGGCTGCTCCAGGAAGTCATCATCTAAATTTGATCTAGACGGAAGGTACCCACCAGGGCTTTCAGCAGGGCAAGATGTTAACAAATGGCCTATTGGAAATCTCATCGTGTTTCGGTTTATCTGTTAGCGGAAAGATGAAACCCCCTTGGAGCTGAGCTTTGAGTGAGGCTGTAGGTAAATGATGCTTATCAAGGGGGTAAGAAACACAATGGGCAAACTCACTGGGGTCAAGAAGGGGTGGAGGGAGATATTACAGTGCAGTGAGTACATTGAGCAGTTTCACCAGTGTGTGGGTGAGCTTAGTGAAGAAAAGAAGCCACATTTGTTGGCATTGTATGTGCTACATTCTGTCAAGCTTAGAATTCCTCCCAAAGTTTTTAGACCAAAATCAGTGAGAAATAATTTTCAGTCCCTTGGTGTTCTATCAGAATAAAACTGAGCTTCAAAAGCAACAGCTTCATGATCTGGCAGGATGGGAATATGTACAGGAGACCTTGCCCAGAGAATGACTGGGGAGCAAAGGTAACAGGGGTTTAACATCAAAGGAGCCATGGGCACCTATCACAATGATTCTAATATAATTAGTTTGGCATGTAGGATTAAGTTACTGCTGCCTGCTTACAGAGTGCTCTGCTCTAAGACTTCGATCTACACGAATTAAAATTAAATTAGTCTTTTTAGTTTGCACACATAAATAACAGAAATTTAATGGGAATTTCTCAGAACTTTGATAAGCGAGGGTTTCTACAGATATCCTCTTCATATTTACTATTCATGGTTTCTGAGTCTCTTTTGATGAGAGATTGATTAGGTTTGATAATTAATAAAAGGAAATCTCTTAGATTTGGGGTCTCTAGGGGTTTTGATGGTATTTTCTTGTCTGCACTAGGGTCTGATTGCCCTTGTATCCTAACTCATCTGTGAAAAGGAAAATCATATACAGTAGGAAAATGAAGCATCTTAATTTAACAGCAAATTGCAAATTAGTTTTTAATGGCACTAAAGCAAGCATTTGGTCTACAGTGTGATAAATTATAGAGATCTAACTATAAAATGATAAAATGGCATCAAAACCCATCTGCAGAATCTTCCTGAAAGGGAGATTCTTTCTAGCATTTGGAAGAGAGAAATTTATTTCATCAAGGTGCTTAAACATTAACATCAAACTAATTGAAGTGTTTCAGAATGCTAAAACTTATTGAAATTTTTATGGAATCTCAGCTGCCAATTTCTTCGTCAGAAGGGGCCAGAAACCCTTACTGACCCCAGATAAGATAGATGTTTGTTGCTGTGCATTCTCTTCAAATGCTTTGTCTGCTCAAAAAGGCTGTGACTGCTGCAGGGCATGGAGTTCTCCTTCCATCACAGCTGCGGCTGCCTCAGATCTAGCCAGGGAGGCAGAGTAGTCCTTGGGTTTCATTTAAGGCACAGTGTTCCAGTGACTGTGAAACTCTTGATAAAAAATGGAGGCCCTGACTATTTCTGCAGAACTGTAGCCAACAGGGTGAAGTATGCATGGATTAGGAAGCTCTCTGCAAAGGCTGCTTCACTGAGCTTTAATGAGAGAATTTGAAGGAGCTGGCTTATAGCAAGGGGCCCAGTGAGGCCAGAGATCCTCATCTGCCAAGAACCCAACACCTAAAAGGCAGAGAAGTCACAGGGACACACTCAGGGACCGTCCCTGCTGGCCCATAGAGTGCCTTTGCATGAATTAGAGTAAGACACCCTTTCCTCAGGACACTTTATTGCCCTCTGTCAGACAGCTGTTGTAATCAATATACAGATCCACGACAGCTATGTACAAGTGGCACCTCCTTAGCTATGGTTCTGGCCATGTCCTGGACTGCTGGCCAGGCCACCATGTGCCCACTGGGCTGGGTCAGGCAAAGATGCCCAATTGCCCATGTTTACTTTTTTGTTGTTGTTTACCCAATAGGGATATAAAATATGAATTTTTTTCTCTTTGAACTCTTTTATTTGTAAAGTTAATTATTTAAGTAAAGGCTTTGGCTTTAATCACAGTTATTAGCATAAGAAACTATTCTTCTAGCCTAGCATCCCAGTGGGAAAAGTAGGATTGGTGAATTCAAACCTTTCTTCATTTATCTTTGGATTATAATAAAATAAAGTATTTTTAGGTAAGGCACAAAACCAGCAAGTGTCAGTAAAAGGTGAAACAGAACCAATCTACTAATTATTTCATTACGAGGCTTTAGGATTGCCACAAGTGCCATTCCTGTTCCTTCTGTTCTACTTTACAGGAAAACACCCAAGGGCTTGTACTAGAAGTAACTGGTCTTCAAACTTGTAGAGAACTGGATTTTTATTTTTCAGCTTCGGGCAGGGTTTAGAGTGGTGAAAGTAATTGGGGTTTATTCATTCTTTGGGTTCATGATCAATTTATGCAGGTTTTCAATTGTAAAAATACCAATTGGGTCTTTAAAAGTCCTTGATATACTTCGGAATTTGGTTGTAAACTTGGCTTGAAATTCAACACAAGGCAGGGGTTCAAAAGGGCTGAGTTTCTGAATTCTCCAGAGAACTTCATTTTGGGGTGGATTTACTTGTAAGACGATGCCAGATGTAGCAGCCTTCCTCAGAGGAAGGGTTCAGACTGCTTTATTTAGTGTTTTTTGAAAGTGTTCTTTCTGGGGATTCAGTTTCTTTACATGTTTACAACATTATTGGGGGCAGTGATGATGCAGGCCTCAAGTCATCACAGGGATTCCCAGAGTTCAGTGGAATTGAGATGTGGGTCTGTCTCTTTGGACGCCCAGCTTGGGCCACCTGGTGCAGTTCACAGCCCCAACCCCTGTGGGGTTTCCCACCCTGAGCTCATTGGAAGACACCAGCCTTGCTTAGAAATTAGACCAATGGCCAGGTCTGGTGGTACAGGCCTGTAGTCTTGGCTACCTGGGAGGCTGAGGCGGGAGGATCACTTGAGCCCAGGAGATCAAGGCTGCAGTGAGCTATGAACGCGCCACTGCACTCCAACCTAAGAGACAGAGCAAGACTCTGTCTCAAAAATAATGAGAAAGAAATTAGACCAGTGTTAATATCGAAGATCCAGAACTCCAGTCAGATTTATAATTTTGTTTGTAATCAAAATTTCTGGATAGGATTTCTAGAAAACCTGTGGAGTTTGTTTCATACAATTTGATAAGAGGCCTGGACTATTGTGGACTTCTCCCTCAAGCTCCAGTTCCAAAGCTGAAGAAAGGAGGCTTTTGTTTGAGAACCCTGATAGCATTCCGGGTGGTGGAGCCTTACATTCCCAACTAGGATAGAATAGCCCAGCAGCTTCTTAGCTTTCTCCTTCTCCAGCCTCCTCTTCCTTCCTTCTCCTCCCTACCTCCTCTTTTTATGCACACATTCCCTTCTTCTTTTTCTTTATTCAACCAAGTTAATTGCCAGGCTTGATCATGGAATTAATGAATTACTAGAAAATCATCTCAGTTTTTAAAGTTCAACAAAAAATTTCTCAACAACTAAGTGTCCAAGAAGATAGAATCTACATACAAGGACGTCTTACCCTTGTGCAAACAAAAAACTGTCTTGCACTCGCATGCTGGGCTGTGTCACCTGTGTACTTGTGGATATATGAGCCACCTGGAGCTAATACATAAACTTGTTAATAGTGAGATATATGCACAGAAAGTGCTTGCCACCAAGTGACAGTATGCCTGCTTACTCACCCTGCATCTATAGAACCATTGAGTGCTACTCAAAACTCCAGGAACTGTTGACTTTGAACTGAAATAAATGAAATAAACAAATCTGTGACTAAGTAGAGATCAATTTTCCAGCTTCTAGCTTTTTTTATCACATTAGAACTAAATTATCAAGGGCCAGATATCTCTAAAATTTCTGATGGATTTTGTAATTTTTTTTCTTTACTTCTTTTTTTTTTTTTTTTTTTTTTTTTTTTTTTTTTTTTTTTGTTGAGACGGAGTCTCGCTCTGTCACCCAGGCTGGAGTGCGGTGGCCGGTTCTCAGCTCACTGCAAGCTCCGCCTCCCGGGTTTACGCCATTCTCCTGCCTCAGCCTCCCGAGTAGCTGGGACTACAGGCGCCCGCCACCTCGCCCGGCTAGTCTTTCGTATTTTTAGTAGAGACGGGGTTTCACCGTGTTAGCCAGGATGGTCTCGATCTCCTGACCTCGTGATCCGCCCGTCTCGGCCTCCCAAAGTGCTGGGATTACAGGCTTGAGCCACCGCGCCCGGCCTTTTTCTTTACTTCTTTAGTGAAAGTTCCATTTTGTTGCTAAAAGCCATCTTTGAAAGAGGGTTCAGGCCGCACGCGGTGGCTCACGCTTGTAATCCCAGCACTTTGGGAGGCCGAGGCGGGTGGATCATGAGGTCAGGACATCAAGACCATCCTGGCTAACACGGTGAAACCCCATCTCTACTAAAAATACAAAAAATTAGCCGGGCGAGGTGGCGGGTGCCTATAGTCCCAGCTACTCAGGAGGCTGAGGCAGGAGAATGGCGTGAACCCGGGAGGCAGAGCTTGCAGTGAGCCGAGATCGTGCTACTGAACTCCAGCCTGGGTGACAAAGCGAGACTCCGTCTCAAAAAAAAAAAAAGAAAGAGGGTTCAAATTCCACAGTGTGTCAAGCGAGCATCCATGTGCCAGATGCTTTACATGCATCAGGTTCTATAGTCCTATGAGGTGGGAGTTGTTACCCCCACTCCGTGTGCATACAGAAACAAGCTCAGAAGTATAGAAATGTGCCCATGGTCGCTTGTCTTGACCAGCCTCCAAGCTCTCTCCTCTTCTCCACACCCAGTGTGACAAGGAACCTGCTAGACAGGGCAAGCAAGTGAGCATGGTTCTAGCCAGTCACTGTCTACTGGGCACTCGCTGTGTGCCAGGCACTGGGCCAGGCTCTGGGAGCCAAAGGCAAATAAGGCATGGCCTCTGCTTGGCCTTCAAGGTCCCCACCTGCCTTGTCTGACTTATCCCTGACTGCTCCCCAGTTCCCATCCTGGACTCCTGCCAGGCTGTGTGCCTCTACAGATGTGTCACTGTCTGCTGGACCACAAGACAGAGGCATGGAGGCAGGACGTGAGGGATGTTATGTTCAGGCAGCTGTGGAAGGTCCCTGCAATTGGGTCCTGCATCAGCACATGTTAGCAAGTTAGCTTGTGACCAGGTGGAAAAGGGCATTACCTGCCTTATGAAGGAGGCTTTGGGCTTTATCTGGAGGTCACTGTTAGCCCTTGGGAGCATAACCAATATTTCCTCAGGGCTTGGCAGCCAACAGCCCCAAATAATGTCCTGAAAACTTTAATGCCTCCACTCTGGTGACTCCTGGAGCCCACTTCATAATGGCAGGACCCTTGCCCATCTCCCCCGCCAGTCATGCCTCTGACAGCTATTTCTGGGGGCCCAAAGGGACACTTCCTCTTTGCATCCACAGCCCTCTCATGATCTGGGCCTCCTAGCAAATTCAGAGCCAAATCCCAGTGTGTCTGCAGGTTCAGTATATATCAGAGGCCATGGGTCAGCTCCCTGGGGCAACAGGGAATGGTGTTTAAAGCTCAGAATTCTGGAGGAACAATGCAGGACTGGGGTCTGTGCCCCCAGGGACTAGGCCTGAACCCTGGCATGAATGAAAACTAAATACTAGAAGCTCATTGATTCTATGTATATGTGTGTGTGGTGGGAGGGGAGTTGAAAGAGACTGAGACTGGCTGTGGTGTCAGCCTTAGCTGGAGCACCCTCAGACTAAAATCTCTGAACCTAGGGGCAATATGACAAGGTTGGTGGTATTGTAGGTGGCAGGTTGTGGGACTAGAGATGGGAGGCGGGGAAACTGTTAGGAGGCTATTGCAGAAGTTCTAGGAGAAAAGAACAGTAATCTAAACAGTGGGGATTCAAATGGGGATAGGTAAAAGAATCAGGAATTTTTTAACCAATGGAAGCCGATTCTGAGGGTTCTAGTTTGGGTAATGAGAGCAGAAGAGATGCCAGTGACTGGGCAAAAGGGCAACGATCAGGCTTTGCAGAGGGGATGAGTTCTGTTTATCCATATTGACATCTGAGCTCTAATGTGGGTTCCAGTAAATATCCCTACCAGGCACTGACCCTAAGGGCTGGAGATGGAGATCTGGGCATTGTCAGCACATTTCAAAAGACTCTGACCTGTGCCTCCAGCCCTGGCCCTATCCAGCCCATTGCTCTCACTGCAGCCAGATTGACCTCTTTGAAAGCATCTTTTTGTATACCTGTTGCCTTCCTGGGCAAAGATTTTCAGTGACTCTGACTTTCTGGTGTGTGATGGTCTAAACCCTCAGCCACCAATGTTGGGCTGCCCTCAGCCAGTCCTTGAGTTTCTACATCAGGACTGCTTTGGTCACAAGTGACAGGGATTCCATCATACTAGCCTAGCTCACAAGAGGAGTTTGCCGGCTGATGTAATCAGCTGGGGCTTAGGGATATGCATGCTAGGGGTCACTTTCCATCTCTTGCTCCTCTTCTCTTTGCTTGCTGGTTTGATTCTCTCAGCACTTTGTTCTACCTGGCAGGAAACACGGGGGTGAAGCAACTTCCACGCTTCAAATCTCATGATGTTTTCACTGGAGTGGGATAGAGTACCTTCTTCGCTCAGTACCATCTAGAAAAATCCCAGGAAGAACTCTGATTGGACCAACTTGGTACAGGAGCCCTTCCTGGGCCAACTAGCCATGGTCAGGAAGGTGGGGTCAGAACCACATGCTTGGAGTGAAGATGGCGCTCTCCTGGGGGGTGGCGGGGTTGCTGGATGATTATAAAATACATAACATACCATTGTTGTGCCTTCGCATGCTTTAGCCCTCTCCTCCTAGCCAGAACCTTCCAGCCAAGGCCAGCTCTTTTTGTCTTCAAAAGACACAAGGAAATGTCTCTTAGCTCAAATGTCCCAAATACCCTTCCTATCCCTGTCCTTAAGTTTTATCCTCACGGTCCAACCCTGGTTCTCCAGACTTCTGTCCTCCTCCTGTCTCCATGAAGCTGTTTCCAGGACACTCCTGGCCACAGTGACTTTTCTCATTTTTCCACGGGGAAAACCAAAGGACAAAGAGGTAGGGTAACTTGCCCCAGCTGCCGAGCTGGGAGGGACAGGGAGCAGATGGCAGGACAAACAGTATGCTTCTAGAGCTTGGGGTGTGTTAAACTGTTTGCCTGTCATCTTCCAAGGAGACTGTGCCTTCCTTGAGTGCAGGAACGAGGGCATCCATCCCCCACCGGCAGCCAGATGCTGGCAACTGTTTGGTCATGACAGTGGATGGCCATGGCCTCCTCAGCCTCTTTCCACCCTCGGTTCCTAGGCCTGGGGAAGAGTCTTTCCTGCCGATTTGCACAATTTAAAATCCTGTGGGAACTAGGAAGCCTTTCTTACAGGCAGGGATAGAGTAAAATAATTATTAATTATAATGCAGATGCCATCTTTTTGAAATTCTGCTGTCTCCTACATGCGAATGAGTGTCCCCAGCCTCCTCTGGGCGTTTCTGACAGATCGCCCAAGTGCACCCCTCCCCCTCCCCTGTCTTCAGAAGTCGAATCTCCTGCGCCTCCAGGGCCCATTGTGGTGCCTAATTTGAAATGCAGGCTCTGATGCTCACGCAGGAGACCCCAAGCTCCATTCCTCCCATGCCGGAATGGCTTTTCTTCCTTGGAGAGCTGCTGAAATGTGGGTTTCTGCATTAATCGAGGTTCCCAGCACGTTCGCAGACCTGGCTCTGCGCCTCCAGAATGTGTTTTCCAATCATCTCCTGGGCCCTGGCTATTCCAGCGTGTCAAGACTGGACTTGCCAGGGCCATGTGGGGCTGCAGAGATGTGCTTTCCAGATTCAGAGTGATATTTATGATTTCTTGGAGCCAACCCCAGCAAGCTAGGACCAGCCCTCTCCGTGTAACCGAGCAGAGGTGCTGGGCCAGGCGGGCAGTGAGTGAGGATTGAAGAAACCTGTGGCAGGCAGCCTCCAGGCACTCAGCAGGCTCCAGGCTGCTTTCCTTAACTGCTTCCCTCCCAAACACCTGCCTCCTTCAGCCTCCTGCATCAGACCTTGAACAGGAAGCCTGCTTATTTTACAGAAACAGATTAGTAGCATCCTGATATGAGTCTATTATGACAATTGACAGTGCTTAGTGCCAGGGATGCTCTTAGTGCTTTCCAGATGTTGACCCATTTAATCCTTATTAACACCTCATGACATATTATCATGCCCATTTTGTAGATGAGCCTGAGGCTCTACGGAGTTAATGTCACTTGCCCGAGGCCACACAGCAGGTGCGTGGCACAGTGGCCTGTGGATTGAGGTGGCTCTTAAACACCTTGCTGTGACACTTTTTGATATGAGGGCTATTAAAGTGCTGGGGATAGGAAAGATGTAGCTAGACTCAGATTTTCATGAAAAGCATCAATTATAATAACTTATGAATTTTCTAACTATCCTGCAATTTGGTTGGACAAGAGGGGGCGTCATCCACTCCCTACATTTGCCCTGTTTGTCACTTTACCTACATCTCATCTCAGACCCCAGTGCTAATGACTGGGACAAACATGAACATTTTGAAGTGGGGCCATGTGAGTGGGTGACCATGTACAGTAGTTACTAACTCTCCCTCTCTTCTTTTCTTTCTTTCCTCCTGAAGGTATACTTATTATTTATGTACATAGTACCTTATCTTACTCTCCCTGTCCCTCTAAAAGGACTACTCAAATTTCTCGAAGCACAGGATATGGGCCCTGCCTGCACATTTGTCTCATTGTGGTCTCATCATGGTTGTGGGTGGATTTGGTCCCTGGAGTGAAGCTGGCAAGACCCGTGGGCACAATATTCTTGATCCAAAGCCCAGCAGCATCCCTCCCTCCGGAGGCTGAGCCCACAGCTGCTGTGTGGGATGAGCTTAGGATGGCTAGAGCCTCTGCTGAGGCAGCAAAAACCAACCTTGTCTCTCTGACTCCTCCTCTGCTGCCACCTCCTTCACTTCAAGACAAAACACTGGAAAAACAAGGAATCAGATGCCTTCTAGGAATGAGGTTCAAACTCAGGGGCAAATGTTAGAGAATTTAATCTTGGAGAGAGAGCTGTATTACTAGATAATGTAATCCTTATTAACGTTTATTGCATTTATGTGAGCGAATTGATTATTCACAAGTTATCTTGCTCTGCCTGGCAGTTGAAGAAAAAGTACAGTCCAGAGGGCCACAGTCCTGCGTTCGCACTCAGTGTCAGCTTTCTAAGAGAGCACAGCCATGTTACTCATTCTGGGTGCCACAATGCCTGCTGTCCCTTGCTGACAGAGGGATTGAGGATGACTTGAGTCCAGCCCGTCCTTAAAGCACACTGAGTTCAGAAGATGTCTACAAATGTGAGAGAGCTGGAAAGGAGCTAGGAGAAAAGGCTATGGGAACTGGGGTGGATTTGAACGATGTGCTTGTGTCTATTTTCCCAAGATTGGAAGCAGTTGGAATACCTAGGACCTGACACCTTATTCTGTCTCTTCTCATAAATCATTCTGGGCTATGCAAACAATAACAATGCATGTGAATATTATGTGAGTGAATACAGTACTAATCTCTTCTGCCCTTCCCTTAGAAAGGTAGTCTGAGGAAGGGCAGGAGGATTCTTAGGGCATTCATAGAATAAATTAGAACTTAGATCAATTAGAGGACCCCGATAGCCACACAGAGGGGATGAAACCTTTGCTGAAGGCAGAGGCTCTGTTGTGTTACCTTAAATTGCTAGAATTTGCTTCATAGCCAAGTCCCAAAAACTAGCCTATGCCATGAACAAAATGGTTGCATTCCAGGGAGAAATCCAAATTCTTCCCACATGGCAGCAGAGAAGTGGAAGGATACACTGTCACCAGTAATTCAGGTTGTATGTGGGAAGCCTACAGAATTCTGCCAAATGTTACAGACATGCATGACCAGTCCTGTGAAGCAGAAATCTCATTTCTGGTCCCCAAGAAGCACAGATATCAATCACAATGTTCTCAGAAATACAGATGGATATATTTTGCACAATTTGTTATATGGTCACCTCTCACTAACCTGTGGGGTTTACAGTCCATCAAAGTACTTATCTATAGTGGCAAAATCCCAGTTGGGAGATCCAGATCTCATAAAATACAAGCAGCTGGGAAAAATAATTGCATTAATATATGTGACAAAGGCAGTAGTGAAAGTTCTAGAAGGTTTCCACTCCCAAAATAACCACTATTTAATCATGAGGTGGGCATATGGGGTGATCGTTTTGAATTGCTTTCTTCAGTTGTCTGGCAGACTTGTCTACATCATCTGCTGAGGCAGAGGCGCCCAACAGCACACATGGCTCTCTGCAGTATATTCGAGCCAGCCCTCACTGGCTGGAAATGGAAAGCCTTTTGCAATTGCTTGTTCACTCTGGGTTTCCCTCTCTCCCTCCCTCCCTCCCTCTCATTTTCTTCCCTCTCTCTTTCCCTCCTTCCCTTTTAAAATACAAGTCTAGGCAGTTGTGTAACCTTCAGACTTTTCATAAATTATGCAAGAGCTTAAGGGCATACTTTTTGAAGTCTGGTCTTTCATTCCAAATTATTTGAGAGCGTCAATCTTAATATCTTCATTTCTCTCTCTCTAGGTACTTTCCTGTAGTACCCTACCTCCTATAGTACCCTGTAGGATTCCCTCTCTGGAGTCTACAGGGGGAAAGAACAATAATTTAGAATTTTTCTGTTCTTCTGTTAGTAATTAGGACAGAAGTAGCAAGATAGTTGATTTTATGTTTTTTGTAACTAGTTTAAAAGCATTATCTCAAAATCTGGAATAAAAGATTGATGCATATAAAGTGCTAAAAAATAATAATAATAACTCTTGCAGTTATGAGCAGAGCTGAGAAAGGAGCCGGGGAGAGGGAGAGGTGGCTGAGTGTTAGGACATCAGGGAGGAAGGAAAATGCAAAGATAAATATGGAAATAGCTTCTTGGATATAAGCAAATAAATTTTCAATAAAGAACCGTGCAAGACCTGCTGTATGTTTTCAGATCTCCACATTGTCAGAGATCAGACCAAAAAGTGGGCCCAGGGTGCAGCACAAGGGATTTAGGCTAAGCCTGCAGACTGCCTGTCAGGGTGACTCAATGGGGGTCAGGTCACAATATGGGTTAGGATTTAGTTCAGCCACCAGTAACGGGAACACCCACCAATCACAGGCGTCCATAAAGTAGATCACCTAGAAGACCTGGAGGCTGGCGGCCCAGGGCTGGTGTGTTGGCCCCACAGTCATCAGGGACCTAGCCTCAATCAGACCTTCCACCCAGCCATTCCTAGGTGTGGCTCCCCACTCATGGTCCAGAATGGTGTTGAGGCTCCAGCCATTGCATCTCAGCTCCTTGGTCAGAACTGAGTCCTGTGGCCACATCTCCCTGGAAGAGACAGAGATTGAGGAATGTGGTCTTTTGGCTGAATGGCAGCATGCCCAGCGAAAACAGGGCTTCAGATAACTTGAGAAAGAGAGAATCTCCATAACTAAGCAAAGTCAGCATCTTTTCTCATCCTGGGGTATTTGTTTACTAAATACCCAGTGCCTGATATTTTCAGGCATTGCTCAAGGGCGGTGGGGAAAAAGTAAATGGATTTCTGTTTTCATGAAACTTACAGTCTAGTGGGAGGCAAGACAGACAATAAAAGAACAGTAAAACGTGGCCGGGTTGACAGCCTGCGTTCCACACTCAAGCTGTCTTCAGATGAAGCTGCACAATATTAATAATGGAGCGGACGGTGTCAAACATCACCATTAAAGCCTGTAGGCACCCTG
Organism: Rhinopithecus roxellana; assembly: GCF_007565055.1. Classification (NCBI taxonomy): domain Eukaryota; kingdom Metazoa; phylum Chordata; class Mammalia; order Primates; family Cercopithecidae; genus Rhinopithecus; species Rhinopithecus roxellana. The sequence goes on along the minus strand of NC_044556.1, from coordinate 21,834,506 downwards.
GACAGCCAGCATCAGCATCTCTTTGATGCAAATTCCATCGTTCAGACACTCTCCAGTGAGTGTCTGCCCAGTGAGAAGAGGAGGAGGGAGAAGTAAACACGTAGTAAGCCAGAGCCCCGTTTAAAAATCAGCCCGAGTGACTCTTCAGCTAACTCGCCTCATGGGCCAATGTGCAAAGAAACACTAGAGGATAAGAATCTAGCCCTAAAATTCCAGGGTTTTTTTTTCGAGGCGGGGTGGAAAAGGATTTGGAGCTATTTCTTTGCTGAGGTGCAAAGTAGTATAATAGGCCGGGCACCGTGCCTCGCACCTGTAATCCCAGCACTTTGAGAGGCCGAGGTGGGTGGATCGCTTGAGCCCAGGAGTTTGAGACCAGCCTGGGCAACATGGCAAAACCCTATCTCTAAAAAAAAAAAAAAATTACAAAAGTTAGCCAGGCATGGCGGCACGTGCTTGTAGTCCTAGCTACCAGAGAGGCTGAGGTGGGAGGATCGCTTGAGCCCAGGAGGCCAAAGCTGCAGTGAGCTGAGATTGCGCCACTGTGCTCTAGCCTGGACGACAGAGTGAGACCCTGTCTCAAAAAAATAAAATAAATAAACATTTTTAAAAAGTAGTGTGATAAGTAATAATTTTGTGGCTCCCTTGGGGGTTTGAAAGGCAAGCTGGGAAACTTGGGAAAACCACAGGGACACATCCTTTTTCTGCTCATGGGACCTTCAGCAAGCAGTTCCTGGTCATCAAGCCTGGTCTTGCTGGGAACTGGGCAGGTTTCCAGGTTCAGTTCACATGTTGTAAGTGGGCATGGCTCTAAATTAAACCTGGAGCCACTGCTGCCCACCTAGCACTCCCTGCCATGGCCACTGTGCAGTGCCGCAGACTAGTGATTCTCAAACATCTGAGGTGAAGGACCAGGGTGGTCTTTTAAAATTCGTTTCAGTTTCCTATCTGTCATAAAAATGAAATATTAGAAACGTGAAATAAAGACATAGACTTCTGTTATTAGATTCAAGAGACATAAAATTGCTGTGTCCATTTGCCCTAAAAGTTTCTAAAGACGGACTCAATTCCTGAACTTGAGTTTACCAACAGCAGAGAAGTCAGGGCCATCGCTACCAGCCCAAGGACTCTACTTTGGGCCTCACTGCCCGGGGCCCAGTATCTAAGGCCAGAAGGGAACAGCTGCCCTCCCCACGCTATGTCAGGACAGTCCTGAAGGAGAATGAGGAAGCTCTCGGCTGGGAAGAGAGCAGCCTGGGCTGCTGTGTCTTGCCATCTGTTCATCTCTCTGGCCCTTCCTGCCCATCTGCTTGAGTAGACTGGTAAAAGGAACCTCTTGGTGGACTCTCCTACCATAGTCCCCATGTGCAGGTGAAAATTTTATTACATGATTGCGGCCAGAGAAACGAAAGGTCACAGCTTTGTAATCATTATCTAGGCTCCCCTACCTGAACGCAGGCTTTATTTAGCATGACTGGTTGGATTAGTGAAGCAGGCGGTCACCTCCAGCTGGCATGGCCTGGTGTGGCCTGGGCAGGGTGAGCTCATGGTTGACTCTGTGTTGCAGTTCTCCAAGGAGAGGCACATCATGGACAGGACCCCTGAGAGGCTGAAGAAGGAGCTGGAGGAGGAGCTGCTGCTGAGCAGTGAGGACCTGCGCAGCCATGCCTGGTACCACGGCCGCATCCCCCGACAGGTACCTGGTCTTGTCCCTTCCAGCACACACAGGGCTGCTCTCAGGCAACCTACAGATTGATCATCTGCAGGGCCCCACTTCGAGGCCACATGGGAGGAAGCTCCTGTGTAACCAAAAACAGATACTCTAAAAATGACTTCATTTAGACCCTTCTCTAAGAAGACCTTGGGAAGAGCTGAGGTCAAGAACCCAAAGCACACATCCACATGTTCAGGAAGTAGAGGGACAGCCAGCACTCCTGGGGTCTGCAAGCACAGAGCTGTGGGAGGCAGCAGCCACAGGGTCAGTAACCGGAAGAACTAGGAGGGCGGGCTGTGGCCCACGTACTTGGACTCTTGGCCAACTGCCAGCAGCCTCGGACCATTTTGCAGCCCCTCCTTCTCAAGGCAGTGGCTTAGCTTCGGGAGGAGAGAGGGCGGTGGCCCAGACCAACAAGGCTGCCTCTGGCCTGGTGAGCTGGCAGTTATTCACACTCTCCATCGCTTCCCTGCTGGATCCCGTGACCAGAGGTGGGGAAGAAGGGGAATTAAACCCATGACCACAGACTCGTGGCCCAGAATATACTGTGTGATCGTCATTTGGGTGATTGCCATGAATAATGTTTTTTCATTTAATACTGTAAAAATTGAAAAATAGAGTAAGTCTGCAGAATTGAAGCATAGAATTTCCCTTGGGTTTTTATTGTAAACCTGATCTGGCCAATCATTAACCAAGGACAACATGACAGGAAATGTGTGGACAGGGGCTGGGGGGAAGGGCATCATGTCATACTTTTTTTTGTTTTTTTTGAGACAGAGTCTTACTCTATCGCCCAGGCTGGAGTGCAATAGCACGATCTCAGCTCACTGCAACCTCTGCCTCCTGGGTTCAAGCGATTCTCCTGCCTCAGCCTCTCCAGTAGCTGGAATTACGGGTGCCTACCACCATGCCCTGCTAATTTTTATATTTTTAGTAGAGACAGGGTTTCACCATGTTGGCCAGGCTGGTCTCGAACTCCTGACCTCAAGTGATCCGCCCACCTCGGCCTCTCAAAGTGCTGGGATTATAGGCATGAGCCACTGTACCCAGGCTTTTTTTTTTTTTTGAGACGGAGTCTTGCTCTGTCGCCCGGGCTGGAGTGCAGTGGCCGGATCTCAGCTCACTGCATGCTCTGCCTCCCGGGTTTAGGCCATTCTCCTGCCTCAGCCTCCCGAGTAGCTGGGACTACAGACGCCCGCCACCTCGCCCAGCTAGTTTTTTGTATTTTTAGTAGAGACGGGGTTTCACCATGTTAGCCAGGATGGTCTCGATCTCCTGACCTCGTGATCCGCCCGTCTCGGCCCCCCAAAGTGCTGGGATTACAGGCTTGAGCCACCGCGCCCGGCCTGCTTTTTTTTTTTTTTTAATGTAGCAGATTTCTTGGCACAATCAAATAAATAATTATTATTCTGACTTTTTTTTAAGTTTAAAATTGATTGTAGAAAATATACATAGCAAAAAGAAGGAAATTAAACTCTTATCCATAAGTCTCCTCATAATTCTCCTGGGGATAACCATGATGAATACTTTTGTGTACAGACATCATCCCCGGCTTTTCGAAATCAAGTATGAGATCATACTGCATATACTTTTTTGGTAGCCCATTCTACTTACTTACTGTGTCCTGGGAATTTTCACCCACTGTAGAATATTCTTCTGCACCAGACTACGTTGTATGTCTGTCCACGGTATGCATGCACCACAATTTATTGGACACGTAGAGTGTTTCTAATACTTTGACCAACATCCTTTATGATTGCTATGTTCATACCTACAATTATTTTCACAGGCTCAATTCTAAGAAATGGAATTTCTATGTGAAAACATTTTTAAGGCAAAGATGCAATTTTAAAGTAACCATGGTAGCCTACTCTTTTGAGGTAACAGGAGTATACTGTTGATCAAATATTGGAATGTCCCAGAAAAATTGTCAGAATTATAAAACTGATGACTATCACCACTGTCCGTCTCCTTATCATGGTCATCAAATTTGTTTACTACTTGCCATGAGTATTAATTTGCAGTGATAAATCGTTCCAAACTGGATAACTGAACACTATAACCATAACCATAATAACAAGTTATTGCTAACATTTTAGCCCCTTAAATCTTTATAGCCATTCCGCAGGTAATATTATCATTTGTGTTTTTCAGATGATGTAAGTGAGCCACAAGGAGATTATGTAATTTGTCCAGAGTCATACAGCTGAGCCAGGATGCAAACCCAGGTGGTCAGGCTACAGGAACAGCCAGGCTGTACCACATTATAAATTCTCCAGTTGCTATAAGCAGCAGCATCATGCTAGTTAACTATTTTTGAGCATCTACCGTGTTCCAGCGCTTGCATATATTATGTATACAAATACATAACCCTCATAGTAACTGTAAGATGGACCCCAGCCTGACTTTGTTCCAGGCCTCCTAGCTAGTAATTGGTGTGTCCAGAATCCATACCCTAGTCCTGCATGCAGAGTCCTCCTCCCCATTGGCCAGGCCTGGAGAGGGGCATCTTAGGAGAGGGCCCCGAGGACGACTTCTAGACACCAACAAATACCTTCTTTCTCCTCACTCCACTTGTTGGGGAGGGAAAATCAGGCCTGCCAGGCACATATTTTCTCATTTCTTATTTCCTGTTGCATTATGTCATTCAGGTCCGTATTAACATCATGTTCTTGTGACACCTCCCCAACCACCCTATTTTACTGGACAGCCCTCATCCCCTCCCCAGCACTCCCTGCCTCCTTTCCTGGTTCACTTTTTCCCTAACCTTACAACTGGCATGCATAGCTGCTGGTTATTTATCCTCACTCAGACAGAAGCTCCCCACCAAAACCAGGAGCTCCATGAGGTGAGCTCTTTGGTGCCACTGTCACCACCGCATCCCCTGAGCCTGCAGTGGTTCTTGGCACGAGTAGGTGGTCAATGAACAGTTCTTGAATGAATGAATGGATCTTCTATGAATTTGGTATTTGAAAAACTAAAGAACTGGCCCAAGAAGAGACATAGTAGCATTGTCTTCTGTTGGCCCAGAGAAGTGGGTAGCCATAAGCTTTTAGAAGGAATGTGAATTTGCCTTTCCTACTCCTCACTCACCTTTTTGTCCCAAAGGTGTCAGAAAACCTTGTGCAGCGAGATGGTGACTTCCTAGTTCGTGACTCTCTGTCCAGCCCTGGGAACTTTGTCCTGACCTGTCAGTGGAAGAACCTCGCTCAGCACTTCAAAATCAACCGGACAGTTCTGCGGCTCAGCGAGGCTTATAGCCGCGTGCAGTACCAGTTCGAGATGGAGAGCTTTGACTCCATCCCTGGCCTGGTGCGCTGCTACGTGGGCAACCGCCGGCCCATCTCCCAGCAGAGTGGCGCCATCATCTTCCAGCCCATCAACAGGACAGTGCCCCTGCGGTGCCTGGAGGAGCGTTATGGCACCTCTCCAGGCCAGGCCCGGGAGGGCAGCCTCACCGAGGGAAGGCCAGACATGACCAAGAGGCTGAGCCTCACCATGGGTGGCGTCCAGGCCCGAGAGCAGAATTTGCCCAGGGGAAACCTCCTCAGGTAGGTCAGGGCCTCCTCCTCAGGACTATGAGGGGTGCCGGGGTGCCCAAGGTTAGTTAGGCAGGTGAAGAATTCATCATGGAACAGAGAAATAAAAGATGTTAATAGGAATGCCGACTGTTCGCGGAATAGCAGTCACGAGGCAGTGCACGATCAGCTCCTAGCCGAGCAGGGCCAGCAATGAATGGTACAGGAGCTGAGGAAGGATTGTGGGGGCACTTACAGGGGAGACCTTGTGCAGGGGGTAGGCTTAGGCTGGTCTGATGGCTGGGGGAAATTTGGATAGATGCTGCAAAAGGCAGGGGTGTTCCAGGTGGGAGGCACAGCATGGGCATAAGTGTGGGGACAGAAAATGCCATGAAGAGCTTGGAGTGAGTGTGCTGATGGGGCTGGAACAAAGGGTCTGTGCAAGGGACCTGTAGCAGTTGGCTTAGGGAGGTAGCCCCAGCCAAATCATGGGGGCCTTAATGCCAGGTGCAGGGCTTTGAGGGAGCTGCACAGATTCAGCATAGTGAACACGGTGTCCTAAGAATAGAAATGGACAGCGACGTACTGGGGGCGAGGAGTGAGACAGGAACAGGAAACCCAGTTCTGAGTCATGGAGGGCCCTGGCTGCAGGAGTGGAGCGAAGGGAGAGTTGAGAGATGCAGGAGCCTGGCCTCCCAGGACTCTTCTGCACGTGGTAGAGTCAGAGGAGGGCACATTGGAGACCACAGGAGTGACCAGGAAGGGAGGGCACTGTGGAGGATAAAACACGCTTTTTCATCTGAGCTGGAAGACTATGGGTTTGTTGAGTGCCAGAGTCCAGCAGCAGTTTTGGGGTCCAGGAGGGGAGTTAGGGCTGAAAACTTAAATTAGGGCTTGGTCCACATGGAAAGGGTGGTTCACTTGATGAGAACAGATGACATGTCTAAGATAGGAGATGCAGAGAGCATGGGGGCTGTAGTCTGAATTGCAGGGAATAGGGGAAGAGAAGGATTCAGGGCACTTGGTGGAAAATCAGGACTTCAAAACCTCCCTGATCCCAGGCACCCAGCTGTCAAATGTCAGCGATGGTAGGCTGCATTTGTGTGGGGCCCATCTTTCATGGAGCTCAGAGTCTTTGTGCATATTATCTAAAAGCACTGGGAAAGGAAACGAGGGAAAAGGCAGGCGTCAGAACACAGATCCAGTCCAGCCCCTCAGTCACACAGCAGCCTGACCCGTCTCCCAGCTTCTTATCTTATGCACGTAAACCAACATATTTTATTCTACTCAGTGGTTTTCTTTTTGGTCCATGAGGAAATGTCACAAACTGTCATTTCTATACTGCAAAACTTCGGGAGGAAAATACAGGACTCTGTGTGGAATGCAGATGACAGCTGTGTGCTGCCTGGAGGCTCTGGCACATGCTAGTCAGCATCTGGCTGGGGACCCGGCGGCCAGGCACAAATGCTGGTTCCAACCATGGGCAAGCGACTTGACCTTCCTGGGCCTCATCTTCTTTATCTGGAAAGATGGAGCTTGTGAGGTGTACATGATTTAATATATGCAAAGTGATCAGAACAGTGCAGGCACATAGGAGGTGCTAGGGAAATGCTCGTGATAATTATTATCTGGAGGGGCATAGAATGTCAGACTCAGACCCAGCACAGTGGCTCACAGCTGTAATCCCAGCACTTTGGGAGGCTAAGGTGGGCAGATTGCCTGAGCTCCAGAGTTCGAGACCAGCTTGGGCCACATGGCATAACCCCATCTCTACAAAAAATATGAAAATTAATATAAGGAGCTCAAACAACTCTATAGGAAAAAATCTAATAATCTGATTTTAAAAATGGGCAAAAGATTTGCTCTTTTGAGAAATAGGTATTTCTCAAAAGAAGACATACAAATGGGCTGGGCACGGTGGCTCATGCCTGTAATCCCAGCACTTTGGGAGGCTGAGGCAGGTGGATTACCTGAGGTCAGGAGTTCAAGACCAACCTGGCCAACATGGAGAAACTCCATCTCTACTAAAAATGCAAAAATTAGCCAGGTGTGGTGGTGCATGCCTGTAGTCCCAGCTATTAGGGAGGAGAATTGCTTGAACCCAGGAGGCAGTGAGCCGAGATCATGCTGCCGCAGTGGCAAACAGGCATATGAAAAGGTGCTCAACATGATTGGTCATCAGAGAAATGTAAATCAAAACTATAACGGATATCACCTTACCCCAGTTAAAAAGGCCTAAATCCAAAAGACGGGTAATAACAAATGCTGGTGAGGATTGTGGAGAAAAGGGAACCCTCTTACATTGTTGATGGGAATGTAAATTAGTACAACCACCATGGAGAACAGTTTGGAGGTTCCTCAGAAAACTAAAAATTGAGCTACTATATGATCCAGCAATCCCACTGCTGGGTATATACCCAGAAGAGTGGAAATCAAAGAGATAACCTGCACTATGTTTGTTGCAGCAGTTTACAATAGCTCAGATTTGGAAGCAGCCTAAGTGCCCATCAACAGCTGAATAGATAAAGGAAATGTGCGTATACACAGTGGAGTACTATTCAGCCATAAAAAAATGAGATCTGTCATTTGCAACCACATGGATGGAACTGGAGATCATTATGTTAAGTGAAATAAGCCAGGCACAGAAAAACAAACATCACATGTTCTCACTTATTTGTAGGATCAAAAAGTCAAAACAATTGAATTCTTGGACACAGAGTAGAAGTATGGTGGGCCGGATGCAGTGGCTCACACCTGTAATCCCAGCACTTTGGGAGGCCGAGGCAGGTGGATCATGAGGTCAGGAGTTCGAGACCAGCCTGGCCAACACGGTAAAACCCTGTCTCTACTAAAAATACAAAAATTAGCTGGGCATGGTGGCGTGTGCCTGTAATCCCAGCTACTCAGGAGGCTGAGGCAGGAAAACTCCTTGAACCAGAACCTGGGAGGCAGAGGTTGTGGTGAGCCAAGATCATGCCATTGCACTCCAGCCTGGGCAACAAGAGTGAAACTCTGTCTGTCTCAAAAAAAAAAAAAGGATGGTTAGCAGAGCCTGGGAAGGGTAGTAGTGGGTAGGGAGTCAGGGGTGGGAGGGAGGTGGGGATGGTTAATGGGTACAAAAAAATTTGGAAAGAATCAGACCTATTTGATAATACAATAGGGTGACTATAGTCAAAACAACTTAATTATATATTTTAAAATAAAGAGTGTAATTGGATTGTTTGTAACTCAAAAGATAAATGCTTGATGGCGTGGATACCCCATTTGCCATGATGTGCTTATTTCATATTGAATGCCTGTATCAAAAGATCTCATGTACCCCAGAAATATATACACCTATGTATCCACAAAATTTTTTTAAATATAAAAATTAGATGGGCGTGGTGGTTTGTGCCTGTGGTCCCAGCTATTCGACAGGCTGAGGTGGGAGGATTGCGTGAGCCTGGGAGGTTGAAGCTGCAGTGAGCCATGACCATGCCACTACATTCCAGCCTGGGCAACGGAGCGAGACCCTGTCTCAAAACAAACAAACAAAAAAAATCAGGGCAATTGCAAGGAGGGAGGCAAGATCTGATATTTAGAAATCCTCCTATTCATAGTAATGGGATTGGACTTGAGATCCCTTACAGTATTACAAGGGGTACGTTTTCTTCTGTTTCCTTTGGGAGGGATTGGCTGCTGAATGGTTGAAGCAGGGAATTAATGTCATGCACAGAGTGGGAGTGTATTCGGCAAGACAACAGAACCACTGCTGTGGGCAAGGCCTTCTAGTTGGCCCTGAATGAGCCTAGTTTAAAAACTTTCTTTTTTTTTTTTTTTTTTTTGAGACGGAGTCTCGCTCTGTCGCCCAGGCTGGAGTGCAGTGGCCGGATCTCAGCTCACTGCAAGCTCCGCCTCCCAGGTTTACGCCATTCTCCTGCCTCAGCCTCCCGAGTAGCTGGGATTACAGGCGCCCGCCACCTCGCCTGGCTAGATTTTTGTATTTTTTTTAGTAGAGATGGAGTTTCACCGTGTTAGCCAGGATGGTCTCGATCTCCTGACCTCGTGATCCACCCGTCTCGGCCTCCCAAAGTGCTGGGATTACAGGCTTGAGCCACCGCGCCCGGCCTAAAAACTTTCTAAGATAAGAAATGAAAAAAAGACTAAGAAAGTCTCTAAGTCAACAAGTCAGGCCTAATAGAGCCACTTTTCTGTTTGCCCTTTGGAATGCAGATCCTCCTAGAACTTGTCACCGCTTTGTACAGGCAGCACGCCCAGAAATGTTTAAGTGGGAGGAGGGGAAGAGATGGCCTATGGCCTGCTGCCCTGCCCCAGTGTCCTTCAGTGGCTGGCTCCCTTATGCAGCTCTGGCCAGATGCCACCTGCCCTGACGTCGGGCCTGCTAGTTGGCTGGCTGGTGGCCTGCCCTGGGCAAAGGTGTGTGCTCACAGGCAGGTTGCCTTCCAAGCCCTGCCGTTCTGGCCCCTGGAGTCCAGCCGCAGTGGTCACTGCTTCAATATCACTTCTCAGGAGTCATTTCCTTTTGTAATTTGCCCTCCGTCTTGCCTTATCTTCGAAAGGTTGCTGGAATTTCTCTGTTGCTCGGAGTTTGGGGGTTTTTTGATTTGTTTTTTCTTTGGTGCTTGTAAAGGTAGGAAAGAACTTCATGATTTCTGTAACATAAGAATGTTTTGTGCTTATGGGAAGGCCAATTAGAGTTCATGACAATTTGGCTGGTGCAGTGCGTCCGTCTCTAGCTAGGGAGATTCTGGTCCTTGGTGCTGGAGAAATTCCCAATTTGAGTTGGAAAGGGACAGAAGGAATAACAGCGAGTGTGTTGAAAGTTACCTTCCACCTTTTCCTTGTGTGGTTACGCAGCGTGCCTCCCAACTGCTGCTTGGTGACCATGCCAGTGCCTTTCCCAGCTCAGCAGGAGGGGGCTGTGTGGAGGGTCCCCCCAGAGCAGCCAGGAGGTTGGGGATGGCAGCCTCCCCAGGCAGTCCTGCAGGTTATTTGGGGGATGCTGAGATTTGCACCAAAATGGAAGTTTCCCCACAGCTTCCTTCCTAACTGCAACACTGTGGAGCATGTGGAAAATGCATATTAGTTAGGCAAGCCATTCCCTCCGGGCCTATAAGTAATTTTGGGCTCTGTTAAAAGTACACATTCCAGTTCATCAGATTTTCCCGGGGAGTATCGTAAAACTTTTACCCTACTCTGTTCAACAGGATGGAACGGCCCAGGGGAGGCATCCTAGGACTTAGCCGCATTGGTCATGGGGACAGGGGGATGGAGCACACACAGTCATATATTAATCACCCCATCAGTAATTTGTTTCTCCAATGGACATTCCTATACTTTTAGGGTATGCTGTAGCACTCTCGTTCTGAGCGGTTTTCTTTCTTTTTTGTTTAAGTTCCCATGGCATTGCCTAAAGGTTTTATTTTACACTTTAACACGTTTCTGTCCTATTTGTCTTTTGCTTCAGAAACAAAGAAAAGAGTGGTAGCCAGCCAGCCTGCCTGGATCACATGCAGGACAGAAGAGCCTTGTCCCTCAAAGCCCACCAGTCAGAGAGCTACCTGCCGATTGGTATGTTTCGGGGAATTTTCAGGGAGAACATCAGTGTGACCCTGGTTTCCTTCAAGCTGTTACCCTGCCCCATCTAGTCGTCTCATTTGAAACCGACATTTGCCTCAGCTTGCAGCCTGAAGGGGAATGGGTTTGCAGAATTATATCCAGCTGGGAAGCGCTGAGCTAGACACTGTATGCCAGCTTTTAGGCCTCGTGGCAAGCCTTCAGAGTAGGCATGATTATTGCCATTTCGCAGCTGAGGAAACTGAGGCACAGATAGGTTAAGTAACTTGTCCAGAATCACCCAACATTTGAACCCAGGTTTTCTGATTCAAGCCCATTTGAAAACTGGTGGACTTCCTGACAAATGAGCCTACTCCCTTTTCCCCGGTGGGTGGGTGGATCCTGGGGCTTTTGGCAGAACAGCTGTCCAGGCCAACTCCCCTTCCTCTCCATTCTGCTTTCAAGGCTGGAAGAGTGATAAGGTATGGGGTGTGGGGAGACCTACCAAGCAGTTACATTTGTAGGACGGGGGGTTGTTTTATATAAAAGTTTAATATAAATATATTTATATGTTTAAATATGTTTAATAAAAGTCATTATTTTCATAACTGACTTTCCCTGGGACCACAAAGGGATTTTCCTAATACCCCTGCATAAAGTACTTCCATGTGGGTTACCCCAATGTCTTTTCTCCCTTCCCTGTCTCCAGCTCTCCCTTGGAAGCTGGCTGGGATCCATCCTTTGACAGTGGTGTTTTAGGTGGCTAACGACTTCTGTTTCTTAGGGCAAGATTACATTATTCATGCCCTCCTCACTCATATATTTTATCATTCTGACTGTCCGAGCCTTCTGTGACCATACAACAACTTTTGTAGCCCAGGTGTCAGCAGTCCCCGGGATTTCGAATTGTACCCAGGAGTGTGGGATGGGGCAAGCCCAGCCCAGCCCTCACAATGCTGTAGACTCCGTGAGATTGGGCGTGGGACAGTCACATTGACTTTTCTTTTGGAAATGAAAATGAAAATTGAAACCCACGGGCATGAACGGAGGGCCGGGCAGCTGCCACTCTGGTTTTGTTTGTCTTATATTCTCCACACAGATGAGCTGTCTCTGACCTTTTCTTATCCCCCACAGGCTGCAAGCTGCCACCTCAGTCCTCAGGTGTGGACACAAGCCCCTGCCCAAAGTCACCCGTGTTCAGGACGGGAAGCGAGCCCGCCCTGAGCCCAGCAGTTGTTCGGAGGGTCTCGTCGGATGCCAGGGCTGGGGAGGCGCTGAGGGGGTCAGACAGTCAACTGTGCCCTAAGCCGCCTCCTAAGCCCTGCAAGGTGCCGTTCCTCAAGGCTCCCTCGTCTCCCTCTGCCTGGCTCAACTCAGAGGCCAACTACTGTGAACTGAACCCAGCGTTTGCCACAGGCTGCGGCAGGGGAGCAAAGCTACCTTTATGTGCCCAGGGAAGCCCCACAGAACTGCTCACAGCCAAGCAGAACGGGGCACTAGGTCCCCGGAACTCTGGCATCAACTACTTGATCCTTGATGATGATGACAGGGAAAGACCTTGGGAACCTGCGGCAGCTCAGACGGAGAAGGGGCAGTGGGACAAGGGCGAGTTTGTGGCACCCCTCCTGGAGACTGTCTCCTCCTTCAGGCCCAATGACTTTGAGTCAAAGTTCCTTCCCCCTGAGAATAAGCCCCTGGAAACAGCAATGTTGAAACGTGCAAAAGAACTGTTCAGCAACAACGACCCCAAGGTCATCGCTCAGCACATACTGAGCATGGACTGCAGGGTAAGAGCTGGGGGTCCTGGCGCTATTCTGGCTTTTCAAGGTTTGGTAAGAGCTGGTAGTCCCGGTGCTCCTCTGGCTTTTGTAGGTTTGGAAGGAGAGTATCCGTCCTGCCTCACTCTGCCTCACCCATTAAATGCTTTGCCCATAGGAAAGTCCGAAGATAACACCAGCATGGGAATTTATTTAAGGGGTGGGAACCACAAGCTGGGACAACCTTTGCCCAAGTAGGAAGCTTATAAAATTCATCTCAGACAGAGGGATGGCAGGCTGCTGCCGTGGGTGGGGGCCGCCGTCTTCTTCTACCCATCCCTGCTGGCGTCAGCAGCTGCAACAGAATCCTTCTCACACCTGGTGCTTATTTAAAAACTACCCCCTTGCCTCAGCTCCATCAGAACTGGTAAAGCCAAAGCTATAGGAGAGTAGACTGTAGATGAAAATGTAGTTTCTGGAGTAGCAGACCTTGGTTATTTTTATTACATTATACTTATGCATTACATATTTATTACTAAAATGATCTTTAGTATAAACATCTTTAAAGTTATGTTTTAAAAATAATCCTTCCTCAATTTAGAAAAATTCTAAAATGGCCAGGCATGGGGGCTCACGCCTGTAATACCAGCACTTGGGGAGGCTGAGGTGGTGGATCACCTGAGGTCAGGAGTTCAAGACCAGCCTGACCAACATGGAGAAACCCCGTCTCTACTAAAAATACAAAATTAGCTGGGCATGGTGGTACATGCCTGTAATCCCAGTTACTCTGAAGCTGAGGCAGGAGAATTGCTTGAACCCGGGAGACAGAGGTTGTGGCGAGCCAAGGTCGCACTATTGCACTCCAGCCTGGGCAACAAGAGCAAAACTCTGTCTCGAAAAAAAAAAAGATTTCTAAAATACAGATTAAAAGATAAAATCACACAAAATCCAGTTTCCTAGAGATCACCATTGTCAGCATTTGGTTTATGCAAAAACATGATTTTTTTCTCTGTAAATGGATAGGTATAAATAATTGCATGTATAATATCTATTTGCCGCAGAAATGGCACAGGTCTCTACATACTATTCCAAACCCTTCATTGACCAAGGTGACTGTCTTTCCACGTGATTAAATATTTACATCGTCACCTTTTTTTTTTTTTTTTTTTGAGACAAGGTCTCACTCTGTCACCCAGGCTGGAATGCAGAGGTGCGTTCGCAGCTCATGGCAGCCTTTGCTTCCTGGGCTCAAGTGATCCTCCTGAGTAGCCGGGACCACAGGCGCATGCCACCACACCTGGTTAACTCTTTGTATTTTTTTGTAAAGATAGGGTTTTGCCATGTTGCACTGGCTGGTCTTGAACTCCTGAGCTCAAGTGATCTGCCTGCCTTGGCCTCTCAAAGTGCTGGGATTACAGATGTGAGCCACCGCGCCCGGCCCATCACCATTTTTTTGCAGGAAACATTTATTTTACATGTGAGTGACTTTTGTCCATAGGTAGTCCCAAAGCAACCACATCCTGAAGAGAGATTAAGTCACTTTTTCGGATCTGTGGGGATTCGTTTTAGGCCCTTCAGTGGCTAGCAAAATCCACAGAAGCTCGCACTCCTTATATAAAATGGAATAGTATTTGCATATAACCTATGCAATCCTCCTGTATACTTTAAACCATCTCTAGATTAGTTATAACACCTAATACAATATATATGCTTTGTAAATAGCCATTATACTGTGTTGTTTAGCAAATAATGACAAGGAAAAAAGTCTACATGTTTCATACCAATGCAGCTTTTTTTCTTCCCCTGAATATTTTTGATCCTCCTTTGGTTGAATCTACTGTTGCAGAAGCCATGTATAAGGAGGGCTGACTGTATTCTAGACACCAGGTGCTGTCTCAGGCGACGTTGGGCTCGGTCCACCTTTTCATATAAAGAGGCTGGTTCCTGGGCAGTTGAAGCCCTTTTTTATTTGTAGCTCAGTGAAGTCAATTAGCTTCAGATGTCAGGGCTTATTTAGGGGTTTTCCTTCCTAGGTGTTGAATCATGGCAAGAAGTCCCGTCTCAGCGCACTCCTGCAGGGAGTGCCAAAGTTGATGGAGGGCTCCCCCAAACAGGCTTGAGGAACTTTAGGCAGCTGCTGGCCATCCTGGAGTAAACAAGGCCCTTGCTGACAACAGAACTTGAGGGATGACTCAGAAACCAGAGTAACTCATTGCCCAGGCCTGGGAGGTGGGGCTGAGAGTGCACTTCTGCTGGGCAGGCCCTGAGAAGAGAGCCAGGGCTGCACTGGAAGAACAAGGGCCTGCTGCACTTTTGGCTGGATGACCTCGGGCAGTGCTCCCAGGTAGTCACGCAATTTGCGGAGTTAGCAGAGTTATCCGGACCTCGCTTTAAAGCGAGCTTAACCTGTTTGGGAGGTAAGAGTAGTGAGGATTTCTGTTCTTGTCAGGCACACTGGGCCCTGGATCTGAGAGCAGAACCGTGTTAGCGGGCCAGGAGGGAGACTCTGGCCTGGTATGAACCTGCGTGGGTTCTCCATAGAGGAAGCTCCTTGTAGAAACAGGCCTGGGTTTACAGAACAGCCCAATTCCCAGGGGAATGAATGCTTCCTGTGACTCTGGGCAGGGCTTAATGATCCTCTAGGTGGAGGAGAGATGCCTGCCTGCCTGCCCACCTGCCCTTGGCAGGAGGTCTGGGACCTGCCCACTACCTTTGGTAGCCATGAAACTAGACTCCGAGGATGGTCTCAACTGAAGAATGCAGTCTCCCTGGCTTGCTGTGGCACGTTTTGTCCTCCTAGTGGGGCCTCACTCCCATGTCTGCCTGCAGGCACCCCTGGACAAGGGGGCTGGATGGGCTCCCCAGGCAGCGAGCAGGAGCCAGCCTGGATTCTGTCCAACCAGCCCCAGGGCAGGGCCATGTTGAAACTTCCTTCTTCCCTGTCTCTCAAGAGCCGACCATGATTTCTATATTATCTTCTGGAACCACTGACTTCCAAGCAGGCACAATCAGCATCTCTAAGAGGGAAATACACAATCTGTTGTTTCCCACCCCAGATGCAGTGGCAGCCCAGACGGGCCACCCGGAAGCTGAGAGCAGGCTCTGGCTAGCATCTGGGTCCCGTGTGCTGGTTCCCAGCCATGAGGGCAGACACCCAGATAGGCCATCAGGACAGTGGGTGGTCCTAAGAGCCCTCCAGGCTCCCTGCCCTGCTGTGTCCATGCCCTCACCCCCCAAGGGCCTGGTTAGGAGCCACTGAGCCTCTCCCACCATGCACAAGGTCTTTGCCTGTAGCTAGAAGTGAGGTCCAGTAGTGAAGTGCTTGGCCCAACTGAGCCTGAATCCTGCCTCTGTCACATCAGCTGAACAGCCTCCTCTTCTCTGCCTGTCTATAAGGAATACAGCTACCCAGGTGGTTGGCGAGGACTAAATGAGATACTAATATAGTAAAAGCCCTGGGCACCTTGCCTAGCCCACAGTGAGCACAATGTGTTTATCCGGGTTATATATTCAGCCTTGACTGAGTGCCTCCTGTGTGCCAGGGCAGCTTGTGGTCTCTGCTCTTAGAGCACCTGCTATTTGGTGGGGGGTGGGCTGGGGAGGGACAGTGATGCAGGACCTTGGACCATGACCCAGGTGGGAAACGCCCTGCTGGGGAAGGCGAGGAGCTGTGGGGCCTCTGGGCATGGCCTTGAACGGGGAATGGGGTGTGGATATGGGGCAGGGACGCCCAAGATGAGTTTGGAAGGCTGTATCATTGGCCAGATGAACACCAAAAGCATCTTGCAGATGGCAGGCAACGCACACGCGCAGAGACTCAGTTGTCGAAAGCCATGGAGAGAGGGGTAGCTTTACAGCAGATTTGTTCTGTGTGGGTAGAAGAAGATGGAGTTGGGGTGGGTTGTGGGAGGGCTTCACAGGTCTTTCCTTCAATGTTTCTAAGTCTCTGCTTCTGGGCTTATATCAGGTTCCTGCCTTCAAGGCACTTTACAGTTGATTTGGGTGCAGATCTGATCCTCTATGCCAAGGGCAACAGAACCAGCAAGTGGAGCCAGGTAATCTCATGGCGTTTTAGAAAGGCCCTTGCGGCTGGGAGGAGGGCTGGGCCGGGCCCCCATCGGGGCTCTCCTGGGTCCGTGCAGCAGCCTCCAAGGCAGTGGAAGAAGTAGCAATGGGCGGAGTCCAGAGGTAGAGCAGAGTAGACCAGCTAAGATTTGGAGGGCAGAGGGAGGCCTCGTCGGGGGTGCTTCTGCTACCCTGCCCTGTGGAGTCGGCTCACAGTAAATGCTCTAGATGTGGTCGTCCTTCCTTTGTGTCAGTGAGCTGCACAACCTTGGGCATTTGTCAGGGAACCTAATCCAGGCCCTGCAGTGTGAGCTTGGGATCCCCTCGGCCCTCAGGCAAGCAGGTGTGGTTACAGGGAAGTGACCCAGGCCTGGCATATATATGCTGAAGAAATGCAGGCTGGAGAGCAGGGGCCGCCGCCTGTCTGCCAGGTTTTCCAGAGCAAAACTGAATCAATCACAGGCCTTTCAATCTTGCCACCCAGAGCGTGGGGGACACCCCTCAGAAGTACAGCGTTTGGGACGTCTAACAGAGGGCAGCTGTCTAAATAAGCAAGGAAGTGTGCATGGCATGCGTCTGGGCTGCCTTGCCAAGGTCAAGGTGTAAATCTCTTTCTCAAGATCTGGCCAGAATTCTTCCCCTTTCCACATGGCTGATGATTCACAACTTGTATTTTCAGGTAGCTTTTGGAAGTTCTAAAGTTATCTGAATCCTTTGCAGAGTCCTTGAGAAAGGTGAACTTAGCAGTTATGTTAGAAAAGGGGAAACTGAGGCCCAGAGAGCACAGGTAGGAGCACAGTAGGAATTCCGCATCCTGTCCTGGCGTCTGCCACTGGAGAGCTCATCCACAGGGTCATCCCCTCAGGGTTGACAGTAGTTCAGCCACAGAAGTTATAGGGCAGGGTTAGTAATACCACCTAAGCGTCCAGATGTGTTTTGATAGCCTGGGGTAATTAAGGTTGAGGACAGGTGTACCAGATCAAGGAGAGGAGCCGTCTCATGCCTGCCTTGTGTTCAGGTGGCTAGACTTGTTGTTGCAGCTGTTAGTTCCACTCTTAGTACATCATTGTGCTGTGAGGTATCATTAGCCGCCATTTAATTTTTCTTTTGTTGTTAGAGACAGTGTCTTGCTCTGTCACCCAGGCTGAAGTGCAGTGGCATGATCATAGCTCCCTGTAACCTCAAACTCCTGTGCTAAGTGATCCTCCTGTCTTAGTGTCCCAAGTAGCTAGGACTGCAGGGGCACACCACCATGCCTGGCTAATTCTTAATTTTTTGTAAAGATGGGGTCTTGCTATGTTGCTCAGCTGGTCTCAAACTCCTGTCCTCAAGCAATCCCCCCACCTCGGCCTCCCGAAGCACTGGGATTACAGTCATAAGCCACCGTGCTTGGCCTATTGGCCCCATTTTAGAGACACACTGGCTCAGTTGTAACTCTTCTTCGTGACATTGTAATAACTAATACCTGATTCTAATAAACTGAGATTACATACTAGAATGGAGATGGGTTGAGAGCTGTCTGGGACAAAGATTTTAAGAAAAGCCTCTCAGGAGAAAGAAGTGTATTTGAGATCTCAGGTTTCCAATCACGGTACACATTTTTAATAGTTTCCAGACGTATAGAGCATTTACTGAGCCCAGGAGAAGTGTAATTAAGGGTAATAGCAGCCAGCTGTGGCTGTTAAGTGAGAACATGAATGGCAAAGCCCACAGGAGAGAGGCTCTTGGATGAGATTCCGCTTTTCCACTGCAGGGGATCGGTCGGCTCCGAACACATGCAGCCCTGCTGTTGGCAGCAAAACGTCACAGCAGGATCCGGCCTGTGTCAGACAAAAGCTTTGAGAACTAAACTGTTCTCTGGCTGGGCAGAAACACTTAACAAATCTGTGGATCTGCAGAGTAGTGTCGGCATCTCCCACCAGTCTTTCTTTTCCCCCTAAGTTTTATACTCTACTATGTGTATGAAAACACCCTAAACATCATATAAGAACAGCAGTCGCAGTGGTTGCTTATAAAGAAATGCAACACATAAAGTGTGTCCACGCCATCCTAGTACAGTGTGTTTCCTCTCATATGCTGAATTCGTGATCAGGCAAGCCCACTTCCTGATCCAGTGTATTTCAACTTTGGCTCTTGACAGGTTGCTAGGATACTTGAAGTCTCTGAAGAGATGAGGAGGAACATGGGGGTGAGCTCAGGCCTGGAACTCATTACCTTGCCTCACGGACACCAGCTGCGCCTGGACATCATTGAAAGGTGAGCAGTGCTGTCCTCTGCACTTCCAACCCTCCCAGCTCCTTGCAGGCATCAGAGCAGCAGGTTTTAGAACAGAGAGGCTCAGCACCAGCCTAGCCCTGGGGTAACAGCACGTCAGGGCGCATGGCCTACAGCGACTCTTCCCAGAAGCCTGAGCCTGAGAATCCTGGGGTTGCACACAGAGACAGCACAACTCAGGAACAAAGAATGTGTTCCTGTCCCTGCTCCTAGAGGGGTGGATGGAGAGAACAGATGGCCCGAAGCCAGTGACTCAACTGGCCTGTGTGAGCAGGAGTCACAGATCCTGCAGCCTGGGGCAGAGCTGGGGCCCCAGCACAGTGGAGTCTCCTGCCCAGCAAGCTGCGCCTTTGTGTCTTTGGGGGTTAAGATTGCTTGAGGAATTAGGAGGAGTTTGTGGGAATGGCTGGGAAGAGCAGAGTCTAGACAGTGTTTTCTTTGAGGGGTGGACAAATAGGGTCAGAGGTCGGGATGACGGCACTGGCCTGGGGCCTCCGAGGCATCCCTCCCCTCTTCTCATGAAAAGCCAGGGCCCTGGGTGTCCATTGAAATGGAGTGTTTAGGAATTAGAAAGACACCAACAATGAGGTATGTTTTTAAGAAAAGCACTAGACTAGATATCCATATGACCACAAAAGCTGGCCTTTTTGACTTTTTTTTAAAGTTGATTTGGGCAGGACTGTCTTGTTAAGTTTTCTGTCTGTCCAGCCAATGTCCTAGTTGCCATGACTGACTGCCCATGGCTTTCCATGAAGTTCCAGACCACAGTGCTGTCCAGGACAGCTTTCTGTGGTAATAGACACGTTCTGCACTGACCATTACAGTAGCCACCAGCCACACGTCACTCTCGGGCACCTGAAATGTGACTGATGATTTTAGTTAGACTTTACTGTTTTCTGGGTAAAGAGCCACCTCTGGGGGGGTGGATGTCGCTGCGTTGGAGTTTCCTCGGCTGTACGGCAGATAAGATGACTCCCAGGCTGCTGCTGTTTTGGTCTCGCAGCCGTGGTACATCCCATAGAAACTACCGAGAACGCTGAATTGCAGCCGTGTGGGAGGACGGAGGTGAAGAAGTGGGGCCGTGCGGACTTTGTTCGGGAATGCCCTTTGCTTAGGCCTTTGGGGAATTCTAGATCCCACTTCTGAATTTCCCTGCTCTTCCTGATGAGACTTTTCTAGGTTCCAGCCTCTCTCCGGGTGTCCCCTTTTTCCCTCCTGCCCCAGGGGCCTGGCCTCCCGGCTCCACTAGCTTCTGTTCTATCAGCAGAAGGGAGCTGTGCCACCACATTTTGCCGTTTCTTCCATGAGACATTTCAGCCTGAAACCCCCCAGGTTCCAGGCCTCATGAATCTGAGCCCTGTTTTCTTAGTATCATTCAGGGTGCTAGGACAGGCTGAGGGCGACAGGTTTGTTTGGAGCGTCTCTCCTGGCTGTTTTCTGACTTTCCACTTTATTTCTCTTTTCTCCTGACTGCCTCTTGGCTGGGGTCTTGCTTCTTAGTTTGTTTCTTGTGACCTCTGGGATCTTCTTTTTAGAGCCTGGGGAGTAGTTTTATTAATTACAATGTGTTTATTAAATAAAGGCCAAGGTTATAGAGGTCCTGATGTGTCACATGGCATCACCTTCTTGCATTTGAGAATCAAATGCAAAACCACCCTTTATTTTTAATTTACCACCTCACCCATTCCAGGCATACTGCTCTGGAAGTGTCCTTCATGTGACATCTGAATGCCTCCTCTTGCCAACCACAGGAGCTTTTGCTGCAGATTTGCCAGCCTGAATTGTTTTTCCCATAGTCGGTGTATCCAGAAGGTTTCAGGCAAATGTTGGTTGAGTGAATGGATACAGCCATTCAGTTACCCATTGATACAACACTAGAAGGCCATTAAAACATAGGGGGAGAAAACACTGAATAAAGAATCAACTGAATGCAGCATGGGAAGTGAGTTTATAGTTAAAAGCAACATCTAAAATGTTCTGTCAATGTTAATATTTTGCAAATGGATAACAACACTCTTCCAAAAATGTATCAGATAACAGCTGGGCATGGTGACTCATGCCTATAATCCCAGCACTTTGGGAGGCCAAGGCAGGTAGATCACTTGAGCCCAGGAATTCGAGACCAGCCGGGCAACATGGCAAAACCCTGTTTCTACAAAAAACACGAAAATTAGCTGGGCATGGTGGCATATGCCTATGGTCCCAGCTACTTGAGAGGCTGAGGCAGGAGGATCCCTTGAGCTAGGGCGGTCAGGGCTGCAGTGAGCCGTGATCACACCACTGCACTCCAGCCTGGGCAACAGAGCAAAACCCTATCTCGGAAAAAAACAAATAATAAAAATGTATTTTAGGTCTATGTTTGGATCCATTAATTGAGAAAGACAAATCAGGAAAAGGAGATAAATGGAGAAAAGAGGAAAGAGACTGGAGACAAAGAGGCAAAATGGACCAAGATACAGAGGGAGAGACATGCACAGAGACAGCTCTAGTAACAACTGCTATTTATTAGGCGCCTACCAGCGCCAGGCACTTTAATTATTATTATTTTTGTTTTGAGATAGTCTCTCTAGTTACCCAAGCTGGAGTGCAGTGGCCCGATCTCTGCTCACTACAACCTCCGCCTCCTGGGTTCAAGCCATTCTCATTCCTCAGCCACTCGAGTAGCTGCAACTACAGGCATGTGCCACCACGCCTGGCTAATTTTTGTATTTTTAGTAGAGATGGGGTTTCACCCATGTTGCCAAGGCTGGTCTCAGACTCCTGGGCTCAAGCGTTCTGCCTGCCTCGGCCTCCCAAAGTGCTGGGATTACAGGCCTGAGACCTGGCTCAGTTTAATTATTTTCACTCCCATACACAGTCTCTCTTTCTCATAACCCTTGCTCCCATTTTACAGATGAAGAACCTGAGGGGTGGAGCAGTTAGGTACCAGCCTAAGCTTACACTGCAAGTGAGCCCCATACATGCATATGTGTGCAAACACACTTGGAGGCAGAGCTCGTTACCTATTCAACAAACATTAGAGAACTCAGTGATGCTAAGCACTCAGTGAATCCCTGCTGCCCTTTGCTCAAGGACAGCAAGAGACAAACCAACACACCTGGACACAGAGAGCACAGCGTGGAGTAACATCCCAAGCTCTGAACATTCAGGACAGAGTGGCCCTGGAGTTCAAATGCATGCTGTATTTTAGTAACTAGCTATACATTGGGGCTTCGCCTCCAGCACTTGTACCACAGCCTGGAAGAAACTGAGGCAATTCTGGTCTAAAGCAGTTAACTCCTGGGTCCTGATTTACAGTGGGAAGGAAAGGGGGTCACAGTCTATGCTTTTGCAGCAGACTGACCCCATTCATATTAGTCCTGTTGTCATGTGGAGGAAAGATCACCCTGCTTCCTGTTTGGGGTCTCTGAGGTTGACCTGTGTAGTTTAGGATGAGAAAAGGGAGGATTGTTGGGGAAAATGAGATTTTGATTTTATTAGGGTCTGGCCTTACAGGCACATTCCAGCCCATCAATCTTTATCCTCCTCCCCGTTCACTTTCTGGCCTCTGGAGTGGGGCTGGATAACACCATTCTTACCTCCTCTTTCCTGCCTTTGTTCTGATAGCTGTGTTATTGTCCTGAATCAAGAATGTCCTCTCATTTTCCTGTCCCTTCCATCCCCAAGTCCAGGGGGCCCAGTGGAGGTGGCCCTGGGCTACCCTGAGGAGAGATTCTCAGAGCGTGTTGGGGGACCTGCTGTCTCCACGGACCTCTCATGGTGCAGGGTACTAGCAGCCACATGCAACTTCTGAACAGCTTTGCCTCAGGAGCTCCCTCTTTGTGCCCCCAGGTGCAGGGTTGAACATGGCCCTGTCTGGGGACATCTTGCTTTCTGACGAAAGTGTACCCTCTGTGACCTAGTTTGGCCCTCCACAGTCAGCCTGCTACGGGGCCTTCTCTCTGTTGAGATTGGCCATCTAAACTGTGCTGCCGGCACATTTTAGAGCAATAGCAGCAAATGGCACAAAAACAGCCCTTCTCTTGGCTGATTTGGTTTGGTTTTCTCCTAGTCCCATTGGCCCTGAACCTGACCACTGATCTCCTCGCTTTCAGACACAACACGATGGCCATCGGCATTGCAGTGTACATTCTGGGCTGCACGGGCACTTTGGAGGACCGAGCAGCCACTCTGAGTAAGATCATCCAGGTGGCAGTGGAACTGAAGGATTCCATGGGGGACCTCTATTCCTTCTCAGCTCTCATGAAAGCCCTGGAAATGCCACAGGTAAATTTCCAGTTACTTTATGTGTACTTAATGTTCTGTAAAGAGATCTGCATGCCGTGTTTGGCAAATCAGACTATTTTAGTCAATCTCAAAAGTAAATTGAATCTTAGTGAAAGCTGCTTCATTTAGGGGACAGTGTCCTAAGTGTTTGGACTGGGGTCTATTTTTTTTTTTTCTTTTTTGAGACAGAATCTCACTCTGCCACCTAAGCTAGAGTGCAGTGGCGCAATCTCAGCTCACTGCAACCTCCACCTCCCAGGCTTAAGTGATTCTCATGCCTCAGCCTCAAGTAGCTGGGACTATAGGTATGCACCACCACACCTAGCTGATTTTTGTATTTTTAGTAGGGACAGGGTTTCACCAGGTTGGCCTCGAACACCTGACTTCAAATGATCTGCCCGCCTCAGCCTCCCAAAGTGCTGGAATTACAGGCATGAGCCACTGTGCCTGGACTGGGGTCTATTTTTTTTTTTGAAATGGAGTCTCACTCTATTGTCCAGGCTGCAGTGCAATGGCGTGATCTTGCCTCATTGCAACCTCTGTCTCCCGGGTTCAAGTGATTCTCCTGCCTCAGCCTCCTGAGTAGCTGGGATAACAGGCATGGGCTACCATACGTGGCTAATTTTTGTATTTTTAGTAGAGACAGGTTTTGCTATGTTGGCCAGGCTGGTCTCAAACTCCTGACCTCAGGTGATCCACCCACCTCAGCCTCTCAAAGTGCTGGGATTACAGGCGTGAGCCACCACACCCAGTCTCTGGGGTCTATTTTTAAAGTAGTAGATAATTGCTGACAGTCCATGCTTTCTCTTTGATGTACAGTAGCAAGTGTCATCCTCATGAACAGTAGTGATTCATGGAGAACCAATTAGGATGAGACATCTGGCTAAAGTGTGTCGTATAAGAAAGAGACTGCCTCCATCTGGGTCGCCAGGTGTGTGGGCAGTTTAGTATAATCCCTGGGAAATGAGACACTGGCAGAGCTTCTATCAGAGAATCCTTAGAATAGTTTAGTTCAGGTCACCTAAAACAGACTGTCCTATTAAAAAGTTCAGATTCCTGGTCCATCTGCCATAGAACTCCCTAATTACCGTTTCTGAAATTGGGCATTTGAATTTATCTGCTGTGCCAGGGGATTTTTAGGATGAGTGTCAAACATGAATATCTGTATCTGAAGTCAAGCAGGCCTCATAGAGGAAAATCATGCTGCCATCTTTATCGCTTAGGATCGGCACTCCCACTTCTGTTCTCCCAAGCCCTGGGTGCTTGGAGGACTTGAGTATGAGTTTACAATCCAGCCAACAAAACCTTCTAGTAACACCAAAACCACTGGTCACTCGGCTTGGCTGTTTCATAGCCACAGGCTATATCCGAAATCCTGCCAGGTGCTCATTGAAATTCCATCATTGCCACTGGGAAACAGCCACAATCACATGTCCCGCAAGTCAGATCATGGCAGGAACAGAATTTACTTGCATTAAAGCAAGGTCACCTTAAAAATAAAAGGTTGAACAACTTAGTGCCTTCTTCGGGAATTTTTGGGGGGTCAATTCTAATTACATTTCAGAAGCTTTCAAAATTCTTCAGGTAGACTGGAATTTTGTAGGATTGGTATTTGAAATAAGCAGTCCATAAGTTCTGCCGGATTTTCATGATATACCTATTTCTGCTGTAACAGGGGTTATCATTTTTTCATTCAGGTATTTTAATGTGTATTATGTTTATTTCTTGTCATCTAAAACTGCCTAGAATTTTGACAGCAGAGCCAACAGGCCAGGCTGTGGGTAAAGCTTTCCAGCCCAGAGCTTCCCCTGAGACTGGTAAAGGGGATGTTTTGTGGGATCACATGGTTGCCATCCATGACATCAAACTCAGCGGTTAGGGACTTGTCCCCAACCACATTACCATGCTTTGTAGGTGGCTCCCTGCCTTTTAACAGTGTCAGCCTTTCTCTTCTGGAGCACATCAGCAGTGACAGGACACAGTCCTCCGGAGCATTCAATGGCCTAGGAGGAAGTGGCATACCCAGGGAAAGCCCAAAAAAAGAGTCACATTACTTTGCATGTTACCATCCAACCCAGCCCTTACACTATAGCCACATGTGCCACCTTCTCTTCTCAGCTTCTAGTATCAAGAGAGTACATCCAGGAGACGGGCCTAGCCCAGACCCAGAGGCTTCTTTCAGAAAGGCAATGCCTCAGGGAGTGGGTAGGGAGCAGGGGTCTACAGAAGGAAGGGCAGCATGGTGGGCAGCAGGAGGAAGGCCAGCCACAGCCTTTTCTTCACAGCACATCTGCTGGTGCTGAGCCTACTCACCTTCCTTTTGGATACAGGAGCTCTTCAAGGCCAAGTAAATGAATCTCAGCTCTACCACATACCAGCTGGGAAGCCTTGGGCAGTTACCTAATCGCTTCTGTTTTCTGATCTGTAAAATGAAGCCAAAATACCTGTCTTAAAGGGCACTGTGAAGATTAAATGAAATTCTTTAAATATTTGACACAAAGTTGGCTCTTATTCCCTAAATACTAATGCCCTGGCCTTGTTTCATGTAGAAAACTTAACACAGCCTTGCTGGTTTTAGGGTATGACTTGGGGACCATTTATCTCAGGACAGAGTCAGTGGTAATATGCTGCTGCTGACTAAATTGTTCCAGAAGAAAATTAGGCCCCGAGTTACCTGCAGAAGAAAAGAAATGAGTAGCAGGCGTGGTGTCATGCCTGTTGTCCCAGCTACTCAGGAGGCTGAGGTGGGAGGATCACTGGGCCTGGGAGGTTGAGGCTACAGTGAGCTGTGATCGTACCACTGCACCCCAGCCTGGGCAACAGAGTGAGACCCTGTCTCAAAGAAAAAAAAGTCATAAAACTCTTTAAGAGACTAGTTAAACTATAGCTCTCCATACAGTGGACTATTATGCAGAAATTTAACAAAATAAGGCTGTTCTATATGTACTTATACTGAATGCTTTTGAGGCAAGGAATAGATACGGTTTATATGGTATAATATGCATGTATTTATTTTTAAAAGGGGTGTGCATATAGACAGGAATTTTGGGGAGGTCAATTCCAGTTTTATTTCAAGAGCTTTCAGAATTCTTCAGGTACAATGGAATTTTCTAGGATCAATATTTAAAATAAGCAACTTATCAATTCTGCCATATTTTCCTAATAATGCTGATTTCTATTATAGCAAGAGTTATAATTTTTCATTCAGGCGCTTTACTTTGCATCGTGTTTATTTCCTCTCATCCAATACTGCCTTAAATTTTGACAGTGGACTGGCCAGCAGGCCGTGTGTGTGTGAAGTGCACACGCACAAGCAGTTGAAGAAAGTTGTCGTCTCTGGGATGGGCTAACAGCAATGCAGATGGGGAGGATGGGGGATTACTTTTCCTCTCTACCCTGCTTTCAGCCACTTTGACATTTTTACCATGTGTATCTATCACCTGTTCCAAAATTTAAGCAAAAAGGTAATTTTATTTATTTTATTTTATTTATTTTATTTTATTTTATTTTATTTTGAGACGGGGTCTCACTCTGTCACCTAGGGTGGAATGCAGTGGCACGATCTTGGCTCATTGCAACCTTCACCTCCCGGGTTCAAGCGATTCTCCCGCCTCAACCTCCCGAGTAGCTGGGAATACAGGCACACGCCATCATGCCTGGCTAATTTTTTTTTTGAGTAGAGACAGGGTTTCACCATGTTGGCCAGACTGGTCTTGAACTCCTGACCTCAAGTGATCCACCCACCTCAGCCTTCCAAAGTGCTGGGATTACAGGCGTGAGCCACCATGCCCAGCCACAAAAAGGTAATTTTAAAAAGAACCTTTTCCAAAACACTACGTTTCTTCCAGATCACAAGGTTAGAAAAGATGTGGACTGCTCTGCGGCACCAGTACACCCAGACTGCCATTCTCTATGAGAAACAGCTGAAGCCCTTCAGCAAAATCCTGCATGAAGGCAGAGGTGAGCACGTGGGCAGAGCAAGCATGGGGCTACCCCGCTGGGGAGTGGAGTACAAGTACACAGGGCATGTTATGAGGCCCTGAGTTATCTGCAGCACTGTGGATGGCTCATCAGGGCTTTTATCAGATGACAGTGTTGCTTGTAGAAGGCTGCAGTTGCTATAACAAGACAAGGGCTGAGTCACCTCATTCTGTGCTTAACTTTGGAAAACATCTGATATGGAAAACTCTACTCCTTATTCTTCAGAGTCCACATGTGTTCCCCCAAATAATGTATCAGTCCCACTGCTGATGCCCCTTGTGACCTTAATGGAGCGCCAGGCTGTCACTTTTGAAGGAACCGACATGTGGGAAAAAAATGACCAGAGCTGTGAAATCATGCTGAACCATTTGGCAACAGCACGATTGATGGCCGAGGCCACGGACAGCTACCGGATGAATGCTGAGAGGATCCTGGCAGGTGAGAGGTGGTTTTTGTAAGCTTTTCTCTAACACTGTATGAGTAATTGAAATGAAGGAATGGAAGAGCATGGCTGACTTCACTTAGAAAAAGACTAAAAAGGAAGGATTAAAGAATGGACTTCCATTTCCTATATGGCTGGTTATTACTTCCTCTTAATTCCAGAATGACTCAAGTGCCTTGTTTCTCCTTTCTTCTTGAAGTGTTCCTTTTGTTCAATGGTATAGAATAAACAGAGAGAAGGGGTCAAGAACGAATTGGGGCCGGGCACGGTGGTTCACGCCTGTAATCCCAGTACTCTGGGAGGCTGAGGCAGGTGGATCACTTGAAGTCAGGAGTTCACGACCAGCTTGGCCCAAATGATGAAACCCTGTCTCTGCTAGAAATACAAAAATTAGCTGGGCGTGGTGGTGCATGCCTGTAATCCTATCTACCCAGGAGGCTGAGGCAGGAGAATCACTTGAACCCGGGAGGTGGAGGTTGCAGTCAGCTGAGATTGCACCACTGCACTCTAGCCTGGGTGCTGGGCAACAGAGCAAGAATTGGCCAACTTGCCTACCACTTATTAATAGTACCTTTAATAGGTGAGATTAGAAAAGGTGATGTGCCAAGATGAGGTGGAGTTTTATTCAGACCTCATTTATCTGCATTCCTGTGAAGTGAGCTCCCCTGCTTTTATCACCAGACACATCCTGGAAAGTGTGGGGCACTTCTACAATGTGTAAACGTATCTTTCTTATAAGTGCTATGGTGACAAAAAGCAGCCTCCTCAGTCAGCACGGCCAGCATTTATCACAGATGCGGCATGTGCGCGGCACCACGCTAACTGGATGTCCTGAGGAATGTAAGCAGGTATCTCAGCATGCAGCGATAAGTGCAGGGTGTACTGTGGGAGCACTTAGGGGAAGGGACTGATTTGGTCAGAGATGCTAGGAAAGAGGAAGCACCTGGTGACAGCTTCCCAGAAAACACTGCATTGATTGTTAAAGGACAAAAGTAGTTACCAGCAAGCAGGCTGGGAATTCCACTCAGACGGCACAATCCAAGCAAAGCCACTGAGAGGGCCTGGTGAAAACTGGGATCCACAAGTACTTGGGTTTAGATTTGTACAAAGTATGACCTAAGGAATGGCCAACTAGGCTACAGAGGGAGGTGCAGCTGGGAAGGGCCTTCCACATAGGACCATGGCTGAAGAACAGCCCGTGAAGGGTTTAACCATGGGAGGGTGCAACATGGTCAGATTTCTGTTTTAAAGTAAATTACTCTGGTGTCCGTGTGGAGGAAGGCTGGAGGGCTGAAGGTTTGATGGCAGAAAGACCATTCAACAAGGAGGGCTTTGCCAAGGCAGTCGTCGGGGATGACTATTTTCCATTACTATATAATTTTTAAAAATTCTTCAAGGACCCATAGTTTGATTCACAAGGTTAAGAACTACATGGGGGCAGGAGACTCCATTCATTTAATTCTAAAAGAGAGCTGCCTCAGAACCAGAATGTGGGACTCAGTCGTTTGCACCGTCTGCTGTGGTTATAAGTACCACATACCTGTTTCATTTTCTTCCTCAAAAAGTTCTCCAGGATTGGCTGTATGTTACTCAAACAATAAAAACACACAAGTCAACAAATATCAGAGTGCCTACTTAGACAAAGCCAATGAATACATTACCATGGATGTTGCACAAGCCAGTACATCAGCAGGGTGTGTTTTTAGAAAAGTGTGCCATAAGCTGTTCTACAGCTCTAAATCACTTTAAAGGTCGCTGATGGAATTTTTTAGTTGATCCTAATGTAGATTTACATAGCAAGTTCTCATTGCTGTAAGTGACAGTGAACCCAGGAAAGGCAGAGATCTGCTCATCAGCATAGACCAGACCAGGTGAATGGGGAGGGGCTCAAAGCATGTTAACTGAATGAATAGAAGTCACCATCTGGGGGCCGGGCACGGTGGCTCACGCCTGTATTCCCAGCACTTTGGGAGGCTGAGGCAGGCAGATCACCTGAGGTCAGGACTTACTTAGGGGCCAGCCTGGCCAACATGGTGAAACCCTGTCTCTTGTTAAAAATACAAAAATTAGCCGTGGAATTTTGCGAAGGAATACTTAAGAGGGTGAGGCAGGAGAATCAAGCAATTCTCCTCAATTCTTAATTTCAGTGAGCTGAGATTATGACACTCACTGCACTCCAGCCTGGTCTCAAAAAAAAAAAAAAAAAAAAAAAAAAAGTTGCCATCTGGCCTTTGGTTGGTTATACACCAAGGATATTCTGGCATCATCAAGAAGAAAATATTCCTGTTGTCCTTGCTACCACCAAGATCCTGTGATCTAGATGGCAGGTATATTTAATGACAGAACAAACTATCCCAGCAATAATAAAGGATGAGAACCACATGCCTCTTTGGCTAGAGGCTGCTTCCTTTTTAATAGAGTTGCCTGAACATCTTTGGCCTTAAGTAGACCAGATCCTCTCTTAAATGGAGTAGAGTTAAGAAATAAACCCACACATACGATTTTCAACAAAGGTGCCAAAATAATTCACTGGATAAAGTATAATCCGTCTACAAATGGTGCTGGAACTATCGGATATCCACATGCAAAAAAGTGAATCTCGATCCTTACCTCATACCATACACAATATTCCAAAATGGATCATAGACCCAAAATGTAAGGGCTAAAGTATAGCCTTCTCTAAGAAAACATACGAGAAATTCTTTGTGCCCTTAAGCTATGTAAAGATTTCTTGGCTGGGCGTGGTGGTTCATGCCTGTAATCCCAGCACTTTGGGAGGCCAAGGTGGCCAGATAACCTGAGGTCGGGAGTTCAAGACCAGCCTGACCAACATGGAGAAACCCCGTCTCTACTAAAAATACAAAATTAGCCGGGCGCGGTGGTGCATGCCTGTAATCCCAGCTATTCGGGAGGCTGAGAGGCAGGAGAAGTCGCTTGAACCCAGGAGGCAAAGGTTGCGGTGAGCTGAGATCACGCCATTGAACTTCAGCCTGGGCAACAAAACTCCGTCTCAAAAAAAAAAAAAAAAAAGTTAACATATACTTACCATATGACCCAATAATTCCTCTCCTAGAGAAATGAAAACACGTGTCCACACAGATTTGTACATAAATGTTCACAATCAGTTACTCATAGCAGCAGAAAATGGAAACAACCCAAATGTCATCAGTTGGTGAATGGATAAACAAAACATGGCATGTCCATAAAACTGAATACTGATCAGTAAAAATGAATTATTAACATGCAACATGGAATAATCTCAAAAACACCAGGCTAAGTGAAAGAAGTCACACATTAAAAAGTCCATAGTGGATGATTCCATTTATCCCAAATTCCTAGAAAAGGCAAAACAGTAGCAACAGAAAGCAGATCAGTGGTTGACTGAGGTCTGCAGTAGGAACAGGAATTGACAGCAAAGAGATACTAAGGTGATGTAAGTGTTCTAAGACTGGTAGTGATGGTTTATATAGACTTACTGTCATATATCAAACTGCACAGCCAAAAACAGGTGAATCATATGACATGTAAACTGTACATCAGTAAAGTTGGTAAAAACAAGTAACAAACTCCTAGGTACCATGAACCCTCCTTCCCACAGCACTACTTCCCACAGCGGTTTGTACAAACCAATTTCACTCTATTGTTTTTTAATGAGTTTACCTGTTATTTCTTCTCTGAAGGTGCTCAGGTTCTGCAGGGTGGGACTCTGCTCTCCCTTATACAGAATAGATCCTATATTTTTCTTTGGGGACATTTTTTAAAGTTCTGAGAGAGAGAAGAAGTTCATTTTGATTCTACTTTAAGCAAGCTTTCAGTCTACTTAGACAGAACTGAAGTAACTTTCTGTTTGTTTTGTTTTGATTAGGTTTTCAACCAGATGAAGAAATGAATGAAATCTGCAAGACTGAATTTCAAATGCGATTGCTATGGGGCAGCAAAGGCGCACAAGTCAATCAGACAGAGAGATACGAGAAATTCAACCAGATTTTAACTGCCCTCTCACGCAAATTGGAACCTCCTCCTGTAAAGCAGGCAGAGCTTTGATAACTCTCCAGAGAACCTTTAGAATATCTTTTCAAGTTTCCTCAGCTTCATCTTTGGGAAAGCTTACTATTTGATAAAGTAATAATGTGCAAATCTGACAATATACAAGCTTTTAGTATCCACAGGATATTAAATGTGTAAATTGCACAGAGCACACTTATTTATGAATTGTCTAAAATTACTACTGATTTTTAAATGAATAATTTATTATTAAGGTAACTACTGCTAATGTTGATCAGCAAATTTAAGAGAAGACCTAGCTATGTTGGCTGGTTGCTTTCTATTATCATGGTATTTGACCATTTTAGTTTTAATTCCATGTCAGATAAGTGTAAATAGAAGAGTTTAAAAGCATGAACCATTTCAGAAGGTATCAGTTATATGATATTCTTTAAACAAATATGAAAAATGTAAATACTCATGAATGAAAATATATCTTTTTGTGAAACAGTTGTATCCAGTCTCTTTCATATTAAACAATTCATCTTGGTACAATAATTCTACCTCTTAGCCACCTCAGGCATGCTCTCCCCTAGGCACCATATCCTGATGGTAAACCACAATGAATGAAAGTGGTATGAAAAATTTAATATTCCTGGATTAGGAGACAGAGTGATAGTGACACAAGGTAGAAACAGCTGCACAGGACCTAGGTTCAAACTCAAGCTGTGGTACTTGCTAGCAGGTGTAGTTAGGCCAAGTTTACCTCATTGAAATCCATGTGCAGCATAGCAGCCTGTACAAACTGGGCACCCAGATGTTATGAACAGAACATCTCTTCACATATTTCAGAGTAATCAACTGTTACCTTTTCCTCTAGCTGATAAGTACAACAATGCGTTTCCTAGGTTGGCTTTCTAGGTTTCTCATTTTGCAAAGGGGATACTTTCTACTTTCTTTCTAGTTTATCAATATCCCTCTCAACTTTCCCTATTGCACAGAATTTGGAATGTAAGACTTTAACATATCCTGTCACTCTGCCACCAACTGTCAAACATTTAATAATCTGTTTTTCCTTCTCTTTTAAATAGTATTAGGACCATACCAACTTTTATATTCGTCTTAAACTGGCTGTGAAAATTTCTCCACAATGTTAAATAGCCTTTAAAAACTATGATTTATTGGTGACAGAAGTTACACTGTAACTTAACTATCGCCCTGTGATGGTTTTTAAAAACGTGCCACATTTTTTTAAAAGGTGCCATAATATGTTATTTTTTGTTGAAACAAACCAAAGCACATTTCTCCTTCTGGCAATATGGTGGTTCAGCTGCTCTTAGCCCTCTCACCATAACTAAATCCTGAATACATTTTAATAAACATACCTTTTAGTGTATGATCAACCTTGATAGAAATCCCCAAGGAACAAACTTCTCCCCCTGCCGCACCTGAAAAAGGTACAGCAAATTTGAATCAATTCCTTATGAGAACTTAGGAGCTGGGACAGACCTAGAGGCAAAGAGTAACGTCAGCTCAATGAATGAGAGTGTCTGTCTTGGGGGAACTTAAAATGCCTCCATTAAGCAGGACTCCTTAAAGGGTCCCTGTTAATGGAGTAGAAAACATTCATCTGCCAGCAAAGGGAGGCTGCCAGGAAACATGACTGTGTTCACATATAGCTCCAGGAAGAAAATAATTATAATGACTATAATCTTCAATGAGGATCTGCAACCACACGCCTGTCCTCATACAGGTCTGGAGTAAAAATTACAAAATCCAAAACCAAGAAATTGATTTACAGTGGTCACAGGTTGGTGGTGCCTACCAGATATGAAAGCTCATAATTAAGCTACAGTAATTAAGGTATCATCAGAAATTTAACATGACAGAGTGATACTGTTGATCAGCAAGGGAAAGGATGACTTTAATTCTTGAACAATTGGTTAAGCAAATGAAAGGGGGAAAATGGTCTCTTACCTCTTATCATACACAAAAATAAAATTTGGATGAGTTAAGAACCTACATGGGAAAGGCAAAATCATAATACTTTTAGAATAAAATATATTTTACTTTGAATCAAGTATTTCTTAAGTTAGAAAAAGCATTAATTATAAAGTAACAACTAATCTGCATTAAAAAGAACTTCCATTCAAAAGACAACATAGAGAACCTGAAAAATCAGAAATATTGGCAACGCATAAAATGGACAACAGATTAGTATAGTAGGCAGCCTCCAAGATGGCCCCCAATGTTCTCTGCCTTCTGGTGCTCACACTCTGTGTTGTCCCTTCCCACATTATACCAGGCTTTGTGCAACCAAGCACACAGGGCAGAAGTAATGGTATGTTGCATCTGAGATAGGTTATGAGAAGACTGTAGCTTCTGTCTTGAGTCTTGGATCACTCACTCTGGGGAAAGCAAGATGCCACCTTGTGAGTATCCCTATGGAGAGGTCCTCATGGCAAGGAACTGTAGCCTCTGGCCAACAGCCAGCAAGGATAATCTTGGAAGTGGACTCTCCAGCCCCAGTCAAAGCCTTGAGGCGACTACAACCTCAGCCAGCAGTTGGACTGTGACCTCATGAGAAACCCTGAGCCAAAATCAGCCAGCTATGTTACACAGTAAGAGATAACACAATTAGCATCCTTAATATGTAAAGAGCTTCCATGAATAAATATAAAAAGACAATTGACCCCCCCCCCCCCCGAAAAAAGGATGAAAACAGGGTTTTTACAAGAAGGGGAAACACAGTAAACACGAAGATGCACAACATCAATAATCAGGGCAACAATTGAAGCCTATAATGAAATGCTCTTTTATATCCTTTAACTGACAAAAATTGAAGTCTGACTCCTAAGTGCTGGCCAGGATATGGAACATGAATAACCCTTATACAATGCCTGTAGGAGTGTAAAAATATTACAATAACTTTGGGAGGAAAATGTGGCATTATATTTTAAAGCTGAAAATTAAGGAAGTCCTAGCCAGAGCAGTCAGGCAAGAGAAAGAAATAAAAGGCACCCAAGTACGAAAAAGGGAAGTCATATTTTCTCTGTGTTGATGATACGATTCTGTACCTAGAAAACCCTAAAGATTCCACCAAAAGACTCCTAGACCTCATAAATGACTTAAGCAAAGTCTCAAGATGCAAAATCAATGTACAACAATCAGAAGCATTTCTATATACTAGTAACATTCAAGCTGAGAACCAAATCAAGAATATAATCTCATTTACAATAGTCACCAAAAAACAAAACAAAACAAAACAAAACTAGGACTGCTGAAATACTGCTGAAAGAAATCATAGGTGACACAAACAAATGGAAAATCAATCAGCGTTCATGCATTGGAAGAATCAATATCATTCAAATGTCAATATTGCCCAAAGCAATATATAGATTCAACACTATTCCTATCAAATTACAAATGTCACTTTTGACAAAATTAGAAAAAATTATTCTAAAATTCATACGGAACGAAGCAAAAAGAATAAAGTGGAAAGTATCACATTACCTGACTTCAAACTATACCACAAGGCTACAGTAACCAAACCAGCATGGTACTGGTACAAAAATAGACACAATAGACCAATGGAACAGAGTAAGGACCCCTGAAATAAAGCTGCTGCACACCTACAACCAATTGATCTTCAACAAAGTTGACAAAATAAATAATAGGGAAAGTATACCCTATTCAATAAATGGTGTTGGGAAGACTAACCATATGCAGAAGAATGAAGCTGGACACCTACTTCTCACAATACACAAAAATTAAGATGAATTAAAGACTTAACTGAAAGACCTCAAGCTATAAAAAGCCTAGAAGAAAACCTAGAAAATACTCTTCTAAATATTGGCCGAGGCAAAGAATTTATGACTACATCCTCTAAAGCAAATGCAACAAGAACAAAAGTTGACAACTGAGACCCAACTAAACCAAAGAGCTTCTGCATAGCAAAAGAAACTATCAACAGATTAAACAGACAACCTACAGAATAGGAGCAAATATTTGCACACTACACATCTGACCAAGGACTAATATCCAGAATCTGTAAGGAACTTAAATCAGCAAGAAAATAACTACATTAAAAAGTGGGCAACGGACATGAACAGACACTTCTCAGAAGACACACAAGCAGCCAACAAACATGAAAAACTTCTATCATTAGTCAGCAGAGAGATGCAAATGAAAACCACAATATCAGCTCACACCAGTCAGAATGGCTACTGAAAAGTGAAAAAAAAAAAAAAAAAAAAAAGATGTTGGCAAGTTTGTGAAAAAAAGGGAATGCTTATACACTATTGGTGGAAATGCAAATTAGTTCAGCCCCTGTGGAAAGCAGTTTGGAGATTTCTCCAAGAACTGAAACTAGAATTATACCATTTGACCCAGCAATTGCATTACTGGGTATATACCCAAAGGAAAAGAAATCATTCTACCAAAAAGACATCTGCACTCGTGTATTTATCACAGCACTATTCACAACAGCAAAGACATACAATCAACCCAGGTGCCCATTAGTGGTTGACTGGATAAGGAAAATGTGGTGGGCAGGCACAGTGGCTCATGCCTGTAATCCCAGTACTTTGGGAGGCTGAGGCGAGTGGCCTGAGGTCAGGAGTTTGAAACCAGCCTGGCCAACATGGTGAAACCCCGTCTCTACTAAAAATACAAAAATCAGCTGGGTGTGATGGCGGGCACCTGTAATCCTAGCTACTCAGGAGGCAGAGGCAGGAGAATGACTTGAACCCGGGAGGCAGAGGTTGCAGTGAGCCGAGATTATGCCATTGCACTCCAGCTGGGTGACAAGAGCAAAACTCCATCTCAAAAAAAAAAAAAAAAAAAAAAAAAAGGAGAGAGAAAAAAGAAAAAAAATGTGGTACATACACACCATGGACTACTACACAACCATGGAAAAGAATGAAATATTCTTTGCAATAACATGGATGCAGCTGGAGCCCATTATCCTAAGCGAATTAATGCAGAAACAGAAAACCAAATACTACTGCATGTCCTCACTTTTAAGTGGGAGCAAAACATTAGGTAAACATGTACATAAAGATGGAAGCAATAGACACTGGGGATCCAAAAAGCGGGGAGCGAGAGAGGGGAGAAAGGCTTGAAAAAATACCTATTGGTTACTATGTTCACTATTTGAGCAAAAGGATCATTAGAAGTCCAAAGCTGAGCAGCACACAATAAATCCACATAATAAGCCTGAACATGTGCCCCTTGAATCTAAAATTTTAATGAAAACTATAACGATGACCTAGCAATTCTACTCCTCGGTGCAGATTTTAGAGAAACTCTTAAATCAGTAAACATATACATAGATACACATAAGCAGTATATTTTTACTAGCAAAACTAATAGCCCAAATGTCCATCAACAAGAGGATGGATAAATTGTGTATACTTTTATAATGAAATACTATACACAATAAAATTATGCATAAACAAGGATAAATCTTAGAAATGATGTTGAGTGAAAAAGACAAGTCTCAAGATACAATGGAATATTTAAAATATTTGATAAATGGGATATTACTAAATTCATAAATATATAAATCAGTGTACAAATCATTTTATTCTTTAAACTACATAAAACTTTATCAAGTGATAGAAATAGCACAAACCATTTATCAATCACTAATAATTTTCAAGTTGTTTAAACAAATGGGTTGGTATAATCTGTTTGATATGGCTGTCACCAGATAAATGATGCCCCTGTGATTTGACACATGGAACTGCAAACTCTTCCAGTGACTTCCCCCATTCAACTGATCGCTGTCATTAGTTTGCTAACCACTTTCTGGCACCTGAAGAGAGGGGACAGGCAATAGATCGCCATCTCACCTCCTACCCTCATCTCACCTCCTACATCAGCACAGCACCATCTGGGTGCTGGCTATATGCCAAGAGCCAGTGGCAGGAGCTCTCAGCCATAGAAGAGAATGGAGAAAAGGGTGAGAGGGAGTAAGATGGTTGGGGATTGCTGATCTTGGTTTGCCAGAATTGGAAGCTTGTAGTTTTTATCTGTCTCACTCCACACTCAGACAGTGCTTCCACTGCACCCACCTGGTAATATTCTATTTGTTAAACTGGGTGATACATTTATCTTATAATGGTTCATAACATACATATACATATAAACTCCTCAGGGTGGAGATTCTGGGTTTACCAAATCAGGTCGTCAAATGCTCCCATTCTCCCTAACGGTGCTGTTACAACTCACAGAAAACAAGTGAGAAATCTTGTCAAACTGAAATTGTGTTGAAAGCAAGACACAAATTGTGTCTTAGAATTCCCCCATTTGTATCAAAAGAAAGAAATGAGGCTATTTTGAAATGGCTCATTCTTAGGAACCTGTCAGTTACCCAATACACTGTCCCCTAAAAGCTAACATTATTTAATACTTTCAAGGGTGGTTGTCCAACTTCTCAGAATTTACTCTTCAAAATGTATGTTTGCCAATTCCCCAATCTTTTGGTGCCTCTTATGTTTTCTGTAGTTTCCCTAATTCCTGACAGTGACTATCTTCAGGAATACATTGATCCTAGGTATAGGAACTCATAGAAATAAGTTCATTGTTTCTGAAGCATTTTTTTAAACCTAAGCTATTACAAGTTGAGTATCCCAAATTCAAAACTCCAAAATCTGAAA
The DNA here is from genome assembly GCF_007565055.1 of Rhinopithecus roxellana. NCBI lineage: Eukaryota > Metazoa > Chordata > Mammalia > Primates > Cercopithecidae > Rhinopithecus > Rhinopithecus roxellana. Next base: position 21,796,290 of record NC_044556.1, on the reverse strand, counting down.
CTTTTTGAGCACTGACATGATGCTCAAAGGAAATGCTGACTGGAAAATTCTGGATTTGGGGATTAAGGATGCTCAACTGGTAAGTATTTAATGCAAATATTTAAAAAAGAAAAAAAAAAAAAAAAAAAAAAACAGCAACACTTCTGGTCCCAAGCATTTCAGATAATACAATCTGTTCGTTCTTCAAAATAAAATCCTTTTCAATGAGCCTGGAGAACCTTTTCATTTGTTGTTATTGTTATAAGGACGTTATCTTCTCCTCACAAATAGGATGTGATTTCCCTGATCTTAGTTTCGATAATAAAAGCCTTTTTCATTGTTTTAAGCTCCCCACCCCAAACGTCTGTCCATCTGAAGCTTTAACAATTGCCACTATTTTCCTACTATTTTGTTTTGTGCGTTCCTACTTCCAAACTTGGGACTGATCTCTGAATTTTCATCTCAACAATCACAGCCTCTCATTGTTCAGCATCTACCCTGAATTTTATTCCCTTTTCTGAGTTTCTAAAAGTTTGCAGTCATAGTTTCACATTTCCATTTTTTAAAAGGGGAATCTTCTGAAATTAGACTTTCTGAAGTTACAGATAATGTGTCACTAATTATGGCAAACGTTCTTCCCATGCTTTGAAATGCCAGGAAGACTTGGGTGTTCTAACTGATCAGGAATCAAGCCAGAGCACAGGAAATGCTGTCCAGCGTGTAGTGGCTAGACTGGGCTATGAGGTACAGGGAAAGTTCTTATGGATGCAGTGGATAGATGGTGTAAAAGGAAAGTCTATGCAACACAGCTACTGGAGAAGAAAGATAAATCCAAATTATTGCAAGCAATTTAAATTCACTCTAAAGAGACAGTGAACTTTTTTTTCCCCTTTAGGAAAGCTTAGAGAAACCAAAATTAGAATAAAATTTCCAAAACTGCTTTGCAAAAAAAAAAAAACAGTTGTCCCACTTATGGAATTTGTCATCTACTCTGTATTACCTGAGACTTGGCACATTCAAGGACAAAATCATCACATCTCTGGTTCCCAGAGCAATGAAAGATCACACACTAAACACCTTAACAGGCCATGAAAAGATTGTTTTATTCCATGAAAATATTCTCAACAGAGAACACTATCTTTAAATGAAGGATTTACCATTAAGAAATCAACATGTGCACAAAAAGAGTAAAAATTACCAAAAAATTAAAGATTTTTTGGGACAATTCACATGTTCAAAATTTAAGAATGATTTAAACTGTGCAAGTACAAATGTCTTTCCTATTATAATAACCCATATACAGGTTGCACTATTCCACGTCAAGGAACTTGCCTCCTACGGAAGCAAATCCTGCTTTTAGAAAAACAAACAGTAGCTTGAAAAGAACAGTTAGTCCTTACAAGATAGTCTTAAACTTTGCCCTCTGTGGCTGTTAGCCAAAAAACCATAAGCACTTCAGGCTTTGTACAGAAGAGAAACACAGCCAGATCACATTTCCTCCTCATTGCTAACCTTCAAAATAAAAATAGCGCTAGATTTTAAAACTACTTCACGTAGTCTGTCAGTACTGAATAATGTCACATTATATAAATAACCCTGTAACGAGATTCAATATCTAAACTTTATAGTTTACTAGCTGCAAAGGTAATACACCATATGTCAGCTGTGTAACAGTGGTGACTTGATATTATGAAGGCAGTAACTTTCACACAATTGTCATTCAGCTTTAGTATAACTGGTAGTATGATTCAAATAACACTGGGAAAAAGTTATTAAAGCAGTCACACAGCTTCTAAAATATTGCTTAAAATTCAATAATACACAAACCATTTCACGTTCTTTCTCCCCTCAAAACAGTAAAGAACCAAATTAATGAAGATTCAGTGGTACAAATAACCCCCCACCTGCCCCATCTCCCTATTACAACACCACTAAGAAATTAGTTAAGATACAAGTCATTAACAGAATCACAAATGCGAGGCAGGACACCATGAGCAACAGGAGCACTAACAACAATCCTATTTACAAGTATAAACATACAGAAATTCCATTTTACAAGTAAAAGTGCACATAGATCATTACAAAGTTTCACTAAATTTTATCAGGTTCAAACAAAAGCATCACGTGGAAACAGACTATCATTGTAATTATCAAACATGATCGTCATAACCCCAAATAAAAAGACAATTGGGGGAGGTCCATAAAACTTCTCATAAAAACACTGAGGAAAGTAAAATGGACTTGGACATGTCTTTAGTTTGATGCATAAATTTGAAGATGCACCACTGTATATGGTAGAGCTCTAACAGCCACCTACCGAGGCTACATCGGTAGCTGCAGCACTGCTGCAGAGTTAAAGGAGGTCGCACTGAGCTGACACATAAAGCCCTTTGTGGGATACTGTAGTGGTAGTGTTGGCAATCAACAGATTTAGGCACTCTAGTTTAAGGCAGCATTTGAATGGAAGCAGCTGACTTTTGACAACAGTCCTTTGTCTTGAGGTGGTGAGTATCTTCTGTGTTTATTATGCCAGGATTTCAGTGCTGACTATAGATTCTTCCCAGACTGAGGTGCTGAAGATGTATCACGTTTCAAAGAGTTCTTTCAACTGGGCTGTAGGCTACAGCAGAGATGTTTTCTTTTTCTTATCATAAATACTTCAGGTTCACAGGCTACTTCTTCGTAATGCCAAAACTGGAATGTTTGCAGTGGGGAAGTTATAGCAGTGTGCACAAATACTAGGATGGAAACATTAGTGCTGGAGATGTTTGACAAAGTGATTCGCACTACAAATGTAAAACAAAACAAAGGCTTTGACAAGAACAAGGGAATCTAAAGACATGCCTGAAAAATCTAGCTCAGTCACTCTAGACATGCAACAGGATGTTAAGCAAGCACGGAGGTGGCACAGGCAGACACTGACAGATGGCAAGGATCTGACAGATAGTGGGTCTAAAAGCCAATTAAAACAGAGCTGGGAGGGAGACAATCCTGTTGGGATGCTAATGTAAGACACATTTTTTGACAGCTCTGCAATCTTTATTGATTAGACAGCAATAAAATAAATAGAAAAATGGTACACTATTGTTGGCTTTTTCTTTTGTAGGAATAACTGTGAACTAGGAACTTAAGGGTTGGTATGATTTTTAAAAACAATGTATGGAAATGCTAATGAAGTTAGTAAAAAATAATCATGTCTACATGCACTCATGCAACTTGCTTCTCTCACTCTCTTTGAGCCTGACAACTCTAATACCCTCCCCCCAAAAGCAGCTGCATGTAACCTCCTTCAACATCTTGCCCATTTCCTCAGAAACCCTCTTCAGGAACCTGCAGTCCAGGAGGAAAAAGAAAAGAACAATTACTGAAGACCTTTGGTAAAACCAAAAGGGGTGTTCAGTTTAAAGTGCCTGTCCCAAATGTCTCTAATCATTTTACAGTCAGCTACTGAAAACACCAGGAGAATTTAAAACATAGGCAAAATTAAAAACCAATCTTACTGCTTCTTCACTTTACTTCCCCACACCACTGACTCAGGGTGTGATCACATAACCAGCACTGCACAACCCTTGACTGCACAGTGTTTCCAACAATGCTTGCTGAAATTAACTGGAAAAATTTATCTATCCTAATAACGAATGATTCAGCTGAAATAACAAAATACCCTAAAGGGTGGTACACATATTTTCCTTTAACCCAGATAGTCAAAAAGTTTCTCCTTTAAAATTAAAATCTGTCAAAACTTTCCCTCCATTCAACATTTCCTCTATCTTCAAATGTGTATTTTTCTATATAACTATGTATTTTCCTGTGTAACTGCTAAATGCTAAATAATCACTAAAGTGGTATTTCCCAAAAGATATTTTCAAGATGAAACATACAAAGTATAAGATTAGTTTGGAAGAAAGCCTGTAAATTACTGAAAATTACCAGTTAACCTCAAAATATTTTGAGGTCTCAAACAAAATCTCTTTTATTCACCTAAGAGCTAGACCAGGAGATTTATTTTGCAACTCTCTTTAAATCTATTTAAATAGATTATGTGCTACGTGTTTATTTTCTTCCTTTAGGAAACCAAAGTTAAGAAAAGGGAAGAAAATGAAAATGATTTTATTTTACCAAATTTCCAACTACTATTTTTCTTCTTGAAAACTGTAGCTACAAACTCAAACTCCTAGAAGAAACCACTCTTTGGGGAGTCGGCTTTCCATGGCATTTCAGAGCAGTTTCACTTATTCAAATTCACTAGAGTCACTGTGTTTTCTGAAGTAAAGGGGGCAGAGAGCATTACTATCCATGAATTCCTGCCCAATAAGTCAAATTCTATTTGTAAGGCAGAAAAACACAAATCCTTCACACAGACTTAAGCAGGACATAAAGCAAAAGGCATCAATTAAGCTTCACACCAACATTACTCAAACAGTAAAGTGCCACAAAATGTTTCTTGTGGTAATATTCACAAGATCAAGCCTACACTCAGCTCACATAGTGAACAATTAATCTTGGATGCCCTTTAAGTTTTCTTATTTTTTTCAACCTGTTGAATGTGTTTTCATTTTATGTTACTCCTATGTCACACACGGCACAAAGGTGCCTGGTTAGTTTAGATATAAGTTACTGCACCTTTACTGTTTTTCTCTAGAGTTACATCTATGTATGACGTGGGAACGTAGCCTTCTTCACCGTTCTGTCTCCGAGCTCTTGTCCATCCGTCACCTTTGTCCTCCTCTATAATGTAGAGAACTTCACCTTCTTTCATTGCTAGAGTACCTTCATTATGTCCTAGATGAGAGTTTTCACAAGCATAATTTAAGCAATGTGATAATTTTTTTTTAAGTTACAAATACAACACACAAAATACAATGAAACCCTATTAGATTTCAATGTATCTGGAACTACTGACTCTCATTAGCAACATCTCTGTTGTGCTTTGTGGCTTACCCAGCACTTTCATATTCATTCTCCCATTTGAGCTGCATAATAAGCCTGCAGGGCTGGATAACATCACCCCCATGTAACAGATGAAGGTAATGGAGCCACAGTGACATTACATGAGTTGACAGAGTATTCTAATTCCTATGTCACTATTCCAACTCTTTACCCAAATGTTAGTGTCTTACTATCTAAAACAATTCATTAGGTATGGACTAGGAAAATAGTAACTAGAGAGCAAAAGAGTGGGAAGAAAGAAGGAAAAAATGCCGTTTGAAGGGAGAGCAGAGAAAAATACAGGTTTGACTCTAGAGGTGGTAGAAACAGAATGGCCATACACAACTCTTTTACGCTCTATCCCCAACCACTCCCAACCTGCTTAGCAGTAACAATTTTCACAAGTGAGTCATCATTTAACATGTGCTAAATTACTTCCCTACTCTCTAGATTACATTATAGCAAGTATTTTGTTTTGTTTTGTTTTAGAGATAGGGTCTTACTGCCCAGGCTGGATTCGAACTCCTGGGCTCAAGCAATCCTCCCACCACAGCCTCCCAAGTGTCTGGGACTATAGGCACACTTCACTGCACTTGGCTGCAAGGTCTTAAATTTAATATATTTTCTAATAAGAAGTTACTAGAGACTTTGCTCAATTTTAAACCAACACGAAGTGGGGAGAAAGACCTTAAATCAAGCACCATTTTACAACAGTTTTTTTATGAAAGTGTTACTCAGCTCTCCTGCTAGTTGAGGGAGAGTATTTTTCAGAGTCCAGGAGAAAGAGGAATTAAAAATCTGCAGGAGAGGGCCTCAGTGCCTTACTTCCCTTCCAGAGTTGGTTCTTCAACTTTCATGAGGTAAGAGATAGCACAGTCAGTAGCTACTACATTCTCTCCCACTTTCATCTAAACAGGTGGCCTACAGACTCAGTATATGATGATGGCATTCAGCTAACTATGCCTCGTACCTGTCTCTTAATGTTAGTAAGCTACAAGGAAGAACATGAAGTGGCATCCACCAGCATCCCGCTTCCCGGGTTGGGCTACATGTTCAAGATGTCTCAACTTTGTTTAGGACATAACTCTGATGAAAATTCTGCATTGACCAAAATTGATAATTAATTAATAATCTGTATTAGGATGCTAGTAACGTGGGTAATTTCCTTTTAATTCCATGTATGGAAGAAGAATATCTACATTTATAATACAGTTAAAACAAAAGTATGCATACTAAAGAAATGGGATAATTTTCTGACAACGTGTATTACTTAAATAAGGACACTACAATGAGTGACTCGATGTAAATACTTTTAAAGAACCAGTTTTATCAAATACAATATTATTAAGAAAATCATACCATCAAAAGGGTAGATAGCTTTGCAGTGTCCAATAGCAGGCAAGGGATCATCATCCTCAAATTCATCATCAAACTCACTGTGGTGACCATGCTGTTGGGGTGGCCCACGGACTTCCTGGTTTGCATCATCAGTGTAACTTCCCTCAGGACTGTAAAACCAAAAATTATCTCTGATCAAGTATCATAAACATGAGAATTCTATAGATTATTTATAAATTGATATCCTCAGGATCAATTCCAAAAATTAAATATCAATGACACGGTTTCCACTTAAGCCCTATTTTTTTCAAATGGCGAGTATACAAATTACTTCTAATACAAAATGCTGCTTTGCAGAATTTCCTGAAATAAAAAAATTACAAGATTACAATATTCTAGGCACAAAGTATTATTCAGTAAATACATCTCACTATCACCAGGTCTAGAGATAAAACAGAAAAATGTTCTAGACACTTGTCTTCCATCATCCCAAGTTTATCATCCCAAAATTCCTTAGGGGACCCACGCAGACCCCATGGTTAGTTCACACGCTTCAGGATGAATTGTTTCTATTCTGGATCTGGAATGGCCATCAGAGCAAGCATCCGCATGACCAGTTCACAAGAAGTCCTGTAACCTAATCAGATGTAAGAAATGCACTGAGACTTTTGCTTGGGACTCTTGGAAGAGAACTCACTCTGTCCCTTTTCTACTGGACTCGAACCTGCAGGAATACTCGCTTAGAGCTTTGGAGCCTTAAAATTAAGCCAACACAGTAGAAAGTACAGCTGTGAGGTGGACAGAAATCGAGTCCTGGGGATAACATCTGCGCTCCTAGATCAAGCTCTCCCTAAAGTCAGCCAATGAAGTCCATTTTTGGTTTAAGCCAGAAGGCGTAAAGTATTCATTCTGTCACTGAAAATTAGAAGATTCTCAACTAAAATAAAACATAAAGTAAATTTCCAACTAATCATGGTAACAGGGAAGTTGGTAACTCAAAAAATCCAAAAAAGCAGGTAATACAAACATAATTTATTTCTCTTAAAATTTTTTAAATCAGAGAAAAATGTTAATAATTTTGCTGAAGAATCAAATGATTGAATTAGATTTAATAATGGAAAATTTTACAGAATTAGATTTTAACAGTACTTTCAGTAAGCCTGAAGCCAGAGAAATAACACATGCCAAAGAAATTAGATCCTTTTAATCTGAGTTTTACCTAATAACAAAAACCAGTAATTTGTGGGTATCTCTTGACAGATTAAAGATATGTACTCTTTCAAGAAGTCATACTATTATTACCACTATTTACTACTAGGTGCTTTATGTACATTATTTACTTTTATACTAACAAACCTAAAGGGTGGATATTTTAACTCCATTTTATACTTCAGGAAATTGAGATTCAGGGACCATTAAAAATGAACTTGCTCAGATTACACTATAATTAAGTAGAAAACTAAGAGTTGTTACTAGGCCTCTCACATTCTTCTCTAAGATGAATCCTAATTTGTGGACTTTTATTCTGGAAAAAAAGATATAATATATCAAGAAAGAAATGTCACAGTGGTACAGAAACTTAGCAAAGTGTCTTTTGGAAGCTCTGGTCCAAACTAACAATATGTATTTTTTTCTTCACAAAACTCTGAGCTATTTGATAGCAAAATTTTTCTTTGGCATAAGCGACCCTAACTCCACTTGAACCTTAGGAAACCTTCCAATGCCTGAGGAGCCTACGCCCTCAGACTGTAGCTCCAAGAATTTTCTATGTTCCCAGCTCTGTGTTTAGATGCATGACAAACTAGGATTGAATAGCAAGATGAACTTTCCTACTTCATCTGTAATTGTCACTAAAGAAAATTACTTAGGTTCAAAAGACTGAGGTTATTAAAAGCTGAACTTGTTAAATTTGGAAGAAAAAAACGAATTGTATAAAGTTTAGGACAAAAGGGTGAGAAAACTTTGGGGAGAAGAAATACAAATAAAATACAAAAAATGACCTTTCTCGTCCCTGTGTTACAAGATGATTTATGTCACTGCTATGTCTTCTGTCTCCTCTCCCACCTGTTTTGCCTTCAACTTCAGAGAGCCACGCCTTAGGAAAAAAATAAGCAAACAACTGAGCTCAATAAATACGTTTAAAAGCTCATAAGTTATACTTCTACATTTAAAATGTGTTTGAGTTTTTGTAATTATGTAATTCTTACAGATGTGAAACCTTTATTCCAAATTGGTCAAATGATCAACTTTATAGCTGATTCAAAAAAACAGTATATTTAATTTTATATAAAGGTCTAAATAAAAAACTTCAAGGAGATTAAATAACACACATCACAATAACACTTTTAGATAATAAACCCTAATATTAAATATAAACATTTGAAGATAACTCTAAGAAAAACAAATCTATCATAACGAAGTTTATAAAAATAATTTATCTTGACAACTGCTGAATAACAACTCTACCTCATTCTTATGAATTTCCATTCGTAGGCGGTCAATGTTATTCATGGTCTCTGCTAATTTAGGCTGCAAACTCCCTGGATCCCCCATTTGTGGATTCTTCTCATACACATCTTTCATTTTGTTGAGTGCATCTCTAAAAAAGAGAAGGAAACCACAGAATTAAATATTAACTTCATATGCTTCCAGATAAAAGAGTTTTATTTGACTCTGGGGACTCGTACGCAGCTTAATCTTAAGTAGAGTCATACCTTTTAAAGTTTGTCTAACACGACCTGATTAAAGACAATTTGCATAAAGGTGATAACATATATAGAGTCAGGTGATAACATATATAGAGTCAGTAATTTATCAAGACAATTGGAATACCAAAAGAGAACAGAGTTCATTTCTTATTTCCTGCTTTCTAAACAAGGAATTTTATTTAGATGTATATGTACAAACACACACACACACACACACACACACACAAAATCAAGGGCTGGAATAACATTCTTCAGCTCATCATGTCCCAAATCAAATTCATTATATTCCAACTCAGCCACACTATTCCACAGTGTTCCTTAGCTCATACATCATCATTGTCCTCCCACTCACCTCTGCTAGAAATAGGAATGGCAGCTTTAACTTGCCCCCACCCAAAGTCAGTCATTTGCCAACTCCTCTCAACCTACCTCCTATTCTCTAATCATATCACAATCGGTTATGCCTCAATTAGCTGTCCTTGACTCTAACATCTGACACTATTGACTAACACTCCTCAATACTCTTTTTCCTTCATGACTTCCTAGAGGGTACATTTTCTTTTTCCTCTTTCTCACCTCTGCTTTCTCACAATCTCCCTCACTGGCTTCTTTCTCCTTCTTTGTTCAACCTTTAAATGTGTATTACATAAAATTCTCGTCTCTTCCTACAGTCTTGTTTGAGGATGATCTCTTAATTGTTTTAATATCATCTATGTTCAGATGATTTTCAAATGCATATCTTCAGACCTCTTTCTCTCCTGAATTCTAGATTCATATTTCTAAACTCAACTGGACACTTCCAATACGGACTTTTCACATTTCAAAAATCAACATAAACAAAATATTTATCTTTGCCCTAAACTTTTTTCTTATTGTTGCAATTAAATCTATAGTTGCAAGCCGCCTTTTTTTTTTTTTAAGCTTCCTCCATGTTTTCTCTTCTCCAGCATCCAATCAGGAGAAAAATACAACCTACTTTGGCTTTGAAATGATTCTTTTATCTATTCCTCCTTTCTATTCCCATGGCCATAGCTTAATTTAGGCCCTCAGCATCTCTCATGTGGATTGTTAAAGTCATCTACCTCCAATCTCTTTCCTATACTATTTACGCTTCATACAGCTTTCAATTATCTTTTAGCACACAGAGCTAATAATGTTACCCCTTCTCTCAGTAACTGGGGACTGTAATACCTACAGAACTCCTCAGAAAAGCATTCAGAATTTTTTACAAGTCCTATACTTCTTCATCCTCAACTTCTATTATTATGCTCCACATAATTTTGAACCAAGTCTCTCCGGATTAGCACTCATTCCAGGCCATGGCAAGAACATTAACATTTCTGTGCCTTTATTCTTATTTTGGACATGGAGATATCTGAGAAAAATTTGAGTCACCAGAGGTAACATTCAGGTTCCAAGCTGAGGTCAAACCAGTAATACTCTGGCCTTTCTGCTTGTATTCTCATATTCTGGACATGTATCCTTTTTGCAGTCTACTCATTTAGTGCAATGTTTCTCACATTTTTGCGCTTTTTGTTGATCTTGGTGTTTAAAATAGCCCCTAAGCATGGCAATGAAATGCTGTCTAGTGTTCTTAAGCAAAAGAAGGACGTAATATTATTACTTACAGAGAAAATACATGTCTTAGATAAGCTTTGTTCAAGCATGAGTTACAGTGCTATCAGAAAAAATTCAAAGTTAATAAATCATCATCACATACGAAATAAGGTGTTTGGGTTGTGTGTCAATCGGCTGACGGAAACATTGTGATCAGTGGCTACCTAGAACCTAACCCTGTATCGGAGAGCAATGTTTCAATATTCCATAATTCAGGGTTCACAGTGACTTTACAGAACATAGCTACTGTGAATGAGAATCAAAAGTATTGCAATATTTCATTACGATTAAGCGCCACTTCACATCTGATATACTAATTCTTAACATCAAAACTTCAATCTCTCATGCTACAATTTAAGCTCCAATTTTATCCTCAGTGAAGATCTAGCAAGTCACCAATTCACTGTAATAACACTTTAATTATCATAAATAATTCTTCTATATCCATTAAAAAAATTAAACTAGAGGACACTTCTTGTAAAAATGAAATAATAAAGTAAGTCTATGTGAGAACAAATATGAAGCTGTTAGTAATTAAGCACTGTCTGCCAAATGTTTTGCTACGTACAAAACAGCCTCAGGTTGCTAATGAAATCAATTCATATATAAAAGCAAAATGAAAATGTATCAAAGTATAAGAGGTGGTTAGTGTTGCTGAAACTACTCTTGATAATAAAACACTGAGAAATTTTTTGCAAATTAATGAAGGCATAAATATACACTATTAGCATCCAATAAAAAATCTGCAACCAAGGAAATTCTCTAACCTATGACAGGGTAACCATAAAAATTTCCAGGGTAAGAGTATAATTTTCTCTCAAAAGATATTTCAATTGGTATATATGATTTTTAAACCTTTTGTATATCATACTCAAGGGTGTCACTCAAAATAGATCCTAAAATAAGTACTAATGATAGAGAAAACTTAAAGGAATAATACTTTTGGTCTGATTCTTTCTGTAGTTCTCTGTTAAGTTCATCAATGCGCTGCTGTAGTTTTTTACGTCTCTGTTCTGGTGGCAGATGACTGAAATCTTCTAGTGCTGGGCCCTGAAAAGAGAATCTAAATCATTATAACAGACATTTTCAGGAAACGTTATTTTAAAAATACACCTGCTATAAAATAGGAATACATACCAATCTTAAGTTTAATTTCAAATTTGCCTCAAGCAACCCCTTAAAAAAAATCTACACAGATGTGTTTATGCGTATATGTTAATGAAACAATGTACTGAAGAAAGAGCTCAAATTTCATTCATTTTATAAAACTATGTAACAGAATAGGTAAAATCATACCCAGATACAGATAACCGGTAGGTAGTATCACATTACTTTCCAATCTTGGCAGATTATAATGAATACATGTAAACCTTTTTACAGCAACAACAACAAAATGGAAACACATAACATTTCTTGTCTATACAGGGTATTGTTTTATATATAACATATCACAACATTTCCAAATAAAACCCATTGCCATGACATTCAAAATGTTACAAATGTTCAAACTGAAAATATGAATATAATTAAGAAACTTACCTCACAAAGACAATCTAATGAAATATACTTTAATACTACATACAGTCTTTGAACGATTAACCATTCAAAACATACCTGGTCATTAAAAACCAAAGACAGAACTATCCACTGAGCAGAAACTATATTCCAACAAGGAGTGTATTTTCAATGAACCTTTTGTAAACCAAATAACACACCTCAGTTGTTACTGAAAGAAGGATAAAATCTTTCTTTAGGAAAGATCCTTGATGTCTGAAAAATTTTTTAAATTTTGATATTCAAGAAACTATGCAATTTAAGAAAAAGTACTAGTATCTAAATGTAAACATCTGATCCAAATGACATCTTTTCCCTTAAATGTTATTTTAATCACTGTTACTTATGTTATTACAGATTACAACAGAACCAATATTAACAACTATTGAATCTATTTAATATAAACCTATATTACTTAAATCTTTATATATACTCCAGAAATTGATGATGCCTGTCACTATTCATTTTCTTTTCAAAATGGTTATTTTAAGAATATTAATATGAGGCCAGGCGCAGTGGCTCACGCCTATAATCCCAACACTTTAGGAGGCTGAGGCGGGTGGATCACCTGAGGTCAGGAGTTTGAGGCCAGCCTGGAGCCTGGCCAACATGATGAAACCCCGTATCTACTAAAAATACAATAAATTAGCCAGGCGTGGTGGTGGGCACCTGTAATCCCAGCTACTCAGGAGGCCGAGGCAGGAGAATCACTTGAACCCGGGAGGCAGAGGTTGCAGTGAGCCAAAATCGCGCCACTGCATTCCAACCTGGGAGACAAGAGCGAGACTCCATCTTTAAAAAGAAAAAAAAAGGAAAGAAAAAAGCATATAAATATTCAATTTGTTAAAGTGATGCTAAAAGGAGCTCTCAAAACAAGTACATTCTTGCTCTTTGGGCCTCTTATGCCTGTAACATATGCTAAATAGCTTTATATCACCACGTGTAAGAATGAGTCACTTACTTTCAGAAAAGAGAAAACTCACTCCTAGGATGAGCTATAATTAAATATAACATTTAATTAATAACAGAATCCCTAGTCTCTTTCCCCAGTGGGATGTACATTATGGATATTCAACAAGCTTGCTGGAAAAACGCAGGGGATCCTAAGTATTTTTTATTTTTTTTCACTTACCAATCACTAGAAACAAGGATCTCAATCAACCCAATCTGACCTAAATAAATCAACAGTGAAATTTCCTTTGCTGATTTCCTTTAGATTTACTGGTTAATTTGTAACATAAATTTGTCGTATTTTATCTAATTTGGAGTTGAAGGTTTTTTGTAGAGACAGGGTCTCATTCTGTTGCCCACAATGGAATGCAGTTGAGTGATCTTAGCTCTCATGGCTCACTATAGCCTCGAACTCCTGGGCTCAATCAATCCTCCTGCCTTAGCCTCCCAAATAGCTGGGATTACAGACAAGGAGTACAAGTTTTGAAAACTAGTATATATATGCCAAAAATAAACTTCCTAATTTATATTTTTAAAAATATTTCTAAAAATCTTGAAAAATCATTGAATAAGATGAAGAAATGCATGTCAACATACTGTGGGTTTTTTGTTGTTAAAATTATGATAAACTCACAATAACCTACAAGTAAATCTGCCAGAATTCCACGTATCCCTTATCAAACCCTGTTCTCAAATTTATGAACAGTAAATACTGAGGCACTTACATTTTGAATATCCCATTTGATATTAGAACCCTATTCTTACATAGAATATGAGAATTAAACTTAACTTTATTTCCTATGGATGTTCAGAAGACCTCTGAGGCATTTAACAACCTCTCTTACTACAAACGAATTTATAAAAGGCTGATTCCAACAGTGTAAAAAAAGAGTAATCTATTTTTCAATAGCTTCCTACACAATAATTTTGGGGTTAGTTCCTAATGTAGATCCATTAATTTGCTTGAAATAAACATACCAAGGAACATCTCAAACCCCCATATACACCTTCTCTGCCACCGCCCCCGCTGCCTGCCAAACACACACAGGATATTTAGATCATTTGTGCTTCTATTCTCCTTCAATAGTACAGAAGAACCAAGGACTAACTCCATAATGATACTAGTAAGAAATTTTTCTTTCTTTCTGGAAAAATCTAATGATTCTGGTGATAAAACTACAAATCAAATGTATATTTTTTTTAAAGGCTATTAAGTAAAATAATATTTGCTAAATTTTCCTTCTGCATAACAAACTGTGGGCTCTACCACGTAATCTTTAAAAAATGTTTAACCACAATTTTACCCTCTTCTGTAACATGACAAGGACTCCATTCAATGACATTTAAGAACTTAATGGGTTGATGACAATTAACCACATTATTTTCTAATCTTATGACATCAAGAGTACTGGCATATGCTGGACTATGAAACTATAAAAAGAAAAAACACACAAGGTGAAAACGTGGGATGTAATTTACCACTTGCTTTGAATTAAACAAAACAATGTTTTGAGATTACTTAATGTTGGCACAGTATATAGATCAGCACATAAGGCTTACCATCTTCACCGACCACTGAATAGTTCAATGGAAAACAGAAAGAAATGGTAAATTATTCACAGGAAACCATAATACAGAAGATGCAATAGCCTATTCTTTTTTACAATACTAAAATAGATCACATACATTTCACAATCCAAACAATTATGCCAGAAAAACCATTTTAAGCACATTTTGGAAAAGCAAATTACTTGCAAAAAAAAAAAAAAAAAGCATACACTGATAATGGGCAGATATTTTCTATGTTTAACTAAAACTTAAAAATAAACATTCTATCTGTAATCATGCATTTTCTTTTAAAGTGAATTTTATGTAAGTGGATTTCACTTCTATAGCAGTTTATCCTCAAATTGCTAACATTTGAAAGGTTGAATACGAGCTCTAAGATTAGACATTTAAAAAGAAATCTTACGTGAAATATTAAAAAAAAATAGAATGTTCTTTCCAGTGCATTAAAGAAAACACTATTATCTACATTTTTATAGTTCAAAGTACTGTTTGAATTTAAATATACCATGGTTAGGTGAGGGTAACATTTTTACTTTCATTTTAAGATCTTTTTAAATGTAGAGATACATTAAAAACACATTATTTTCAAAATAGTGAGTTATCCAGATTCAAGTTTCCCATACACATTTCCTAATATATACAAATATATAGGTTGAATTTTGCTTTAAAAATACAGCTTCTATTTTTCAGGTTTTATTTTAAAATCCATATGCTTGAACAACACTAAAAACATAACTTTAATTTTTAGAAAATTGATTAAAATGTATTCTTTCTGAAAATATGAAATGACACAGATTCTGAAGAGACCATAGTGCTCTTATACAATAACAATACTTTATATATGTATATATATGTGTGTGTATATATAGATATGAATATGGATATGGATATATCTCCCACATTCTGTGGGTCAGTAGGATTCTCCAACTGGCATAGCATCTATCTAGCATCCCAACTACACACACACACACAGTGACCCAGAATATGCAAAGTTAATCTTCACATTCATCTCAATTGGTGAGCAGCCTCTAAAATTTTTACTTTTCCCTGTTTTCTAAATCATGATGTTTTAAGAGAAGGTGTTGGGGAGATGTCAGGTAAAAAATTCACATTAAAAATATGAATGAATTTTAATAAATAATCTGACAAAAATATCTACCCCTTATCTCTGATGAGTTGGTCACTGCTATGCATTATCTTTCCAAATTAAGTTTAACATTCTTTAGACTGTCAGTATTTTTGAGAAACAAAAACCACAATTTACTTTGCTATGAAAAAACTCCTGGTAAGGAAATAAAAAGGTTTAAAGAAAGATATTCATGGTCTTTCAAAAATGTTATTAAATGAAATTCCATACAGGACAAGCAACAAAACATTTAAAGTATTTGAATTTGACTTATCTGTTGATAATTTTCACCAGCGAAATTTCTAAGTGATGCAAATTATCTTTCCAATTTCTATATTAGTCTTTTAGAGAAAGCATTAAGATAATTACAGCTGAAATATCAAATTTTTTAGCTGTTTGTTAATCTAGTCTTACTATCAATTGGAAATCTCATAATTAGATTTGGGGATATACAAAACTCAAGTTCTTTGTAAAAATAGTAGACATATATTGTGTAAGGTTTTAAACTAATACATGTTCCACACAAAAATATCTTATACTCATATACAATTATATACTCATAAACTAGAAAATTTCATATACTCAACTACATTTAATAAACACAAGAGAGCTAAAAAGGAAATCATTTAGGCAATTAAAATTATTAGGTGTATTTCATTTTACATAGGACAAAATTTCATGAGAACTACTCTGGAGAGATAAAAGCTTAGAAAAAAGTCTCTGAAAGTCTATAAAGTCATAAATAATTCAGAGAGAAAACCTGGACTCACTGCTAATAACTTAAAAAATAGTATCCAATAAAACTCAAAGTTGCAATAGAGTAAAAATTATTAGTTTGTTTTTAAGTAGTTAAGTTCGAGTATATCCTCAAATATCCATTAACAGTTAGAACTTAACGTCACAGAATGAAATTATAGACCTTCCTCCCTCAGAAAAGATCTGCTGATACCACTGTCAAACTCAAAAACACTGGTGTAAGATAACATTTTTCATATCCTTAATTTATATTGGGTTCTGTACACACCAGTTTTTCTTTAAAAAAGGAAAAGAAAAAGAAAGAAAAAAAATCATAATTTTTTAAAAAAGTTATTTAGGAAAAGCAATGTGCAGCAAATATCGCACAAAACAAGAGTTTCTGAACTGAATGAACGGTACAACTCATCAGTTTTAAGAAACCTCTAGACTTGTTCTGTAATCTTTAATAGACTGAAAACTCCATGTAAAAACATAGAAACAGGCTTACTTAAAGCTTACCTCCTTTTTTTAAATTTTTCTATATTGAAAAAAAATCTTCAGTGGGAAAAAAATCTCTATAGGTTAATTTTTGAGATACATATCTAGTAAATACCAAACAGTAATCAAAAGAAAAAAAATTCTCAACCTCAAAGTTGTAATCCACTTTCCTCCCTGCTCTGTCCTCTAAACCCCCAGTTGGTTTGTCATATTTTCTATCTTGCACGCTGCTTTCTTCTTCAGAATGGTAGCCAATAATAAATCTGGGAGGGGATTTCACACTTCTAAAACTAGGCCCCTACAAAAATAACTTATGAATATCTATAATCTGTGAAAAACAAATAATAAGCAAATACTTTAAAGTTTTACAGTTGTAAAATTCTACCTACAAACTTATTAAAAATAATAATAATAAGGTGACACATATTTAAGCTTCTCTGTCCAGGGCTCATAGCTCTAATTGCCTGAGGTTTTTTTTTTTTTTCTTCTTCTTCTTAGAATTACACTTACCTTGCATCTCTATGACTATATGTGAAAAATATGACTATGACTATATAGTGTAAAAATATGACTATTTTAACTGGGCCTGGTAGACTCATTATGTAGGATACACAAATGATTACAAAAATGTGACTACTATATGGTAATTTCTCATGATTTATGTAACAACATAATATTTAGTGTAGTCTAAATTGCCAGAAGAGTGGTGGTTCATGCCTGGAATCCCACAACTTTGGGAGGCTGTAGTGGGAAGACTGCTTGAGCCCAGGAGTTTGAGATCAGCCTGGGCAACAACACATCTCTATTAAAAAAATTAAAATTAAAATTAAAAATAAGTAATAAATAAACTGCCATAGGGAAGCAACATGGAAATGAGTTCTAGCCTCGTAACTGAGGCAACAGAAATCCCAAATATGATTTCTCAAAGTCTTTCAAACAAGTCTTCAGAGCTTTTGGAAGTGATTATAGGCATGCCTGTAGTTATAATACAGACTCATCCACGGGGACTTTTCAAAATGTCATCAATTACCTACCATCCACACATAGAATTAGGTAAAATAGATGCAAAGAAGTTCATGTCCTTGAAGGAAAAAAGAATCCCAAAGAAAGACATAACACACCTGGACATTTCTGCTGCATTAGTTACATTAGTTAAGTTTGCCATAATGTTTTAAGGCAACATAGATATAATCTTGTCCCTAAACTAATATGTCTTGTTCCACAGGAGGCCAAAATGCAATTTGAAGACAAAAAGAAAGAAAAATAGAAGGGAAGGAGGAGAAAGAAGAGAGAAGAGAGGAGAAAGGAAGGGAGGGAAGGGTCTAAGAAGGAAGAACGAAACAACCTAACTTTAGATTATTGTTGTTAGGCTTCTTAGGGCACTGACAGACTGATTTCTCATCTATGGGTTAACAAACCTATGTTTTTCAAATCTTTCAACAAATGCTCAAACAAATCTTATAAATGAGTCTAAATTACAGGCTACTAGTATTAAAAGCACACCCTTAAAATCAAACACAAACAAGAAAAATTACCTCACTAACACAGTAAAGTAACACTAATGTATTTATTAGTAGTATAACAGCTGTTGCTAAACAACAGTTTAGTAAACATTACTCAGTGATATCTAGTATTTTTATAGGCTTTACAATTTACAATCTACCTTCTATTATCTCAATTTGATCTACAACAATCTTGATATTTAAAATGCCTATCTTTAATTTTTTTAACTATTGGAAACTGTTTATACATCTGAAAATAAGCAGGGCAATTAAAATTGAACTTGACATTTTATTGTCGACAAAATAATACTTTATAAAATTGGCAGGTGAAGTCAGCATTGGTGACAAATTATTACAGAGTAACTCCAGTGACAAATTACTGAAAGTCTTAAAAATGTAAATACATTACAAGACAATGGTGAACATATGATTTCACATAAACAAAAAAAATAGCTAAAAATATGATTGTACCCAGCACCCTCTTTATAATACCATTCTTTTATGGTTGAGCATTTCAAATGTTATAAAGAGGAGTTGTTTTTAACTTGAGGGCAGCTATTCTTAATTCTGTGGTGTTTTTAAACTGTGTATTTATAGGAGAGTGCCTTATAATGAGGGTGGAGAGTATTAAAAGCCACACTACACACACAATAGGCCATCATGCATTTTAACCCATTATTAAACTTACCCCTCTTTTGAGGCTTCTGAAAGAAGGAATTCTGGGCTTCCCTGTTTTTATTTCATTCATACAATAATGCACGGGCTCAATGGAGAATGTGAGAAACTGGGACCCATTAGGAGTACTGGATGTGAATAAACTAGTAGGGGTTAAGGGTGGGGACTGTGGCTAATATGGAAATAAAGAAAGGAATCAATAAGCCAAATGTGCATAGTTTTTTCCTAAATGAAAATTCTATTTTTGGCAACATACTTTTCACAAAATAAATCTCAAATAAAGTTTTCTGTAAAAATATTATGAGAAAGTAAACATAGTTTTGCCCAAAACTATCATTTAAAAAAATCAACTTTACTTTTTAAAATGTACCATTTCACTTGATTACTTTTTACATTGGACAAATTAAAAATACAGAGTACACACATTATATTGTCAAAGAAAGGAATATGGCCTAGATTTTAAAATTCTCTTCTAATTTCTAGAATATTAGCACTACCATGGTATTTGTCAAGAAATAAAGCTGGCAGCTACACCTAAAGTTATCTAAATAGGTAATGTCACACATAAAATATTAAAACTATAACTGATTATTATCAAAAATAGGCAAAAAAATTTTCATTACATTAATGGCTTTCCTCTCAGGCTGTTTCTATTTCATCCTTATTTCACCTTTTTAATTCCAGTATTCCTTCCATATCTAAGCTCTTCTAGTTACCTTGATCTGACTAAAACAGGTCTCACTTCTCAACTTTTTGACTGGACAATATTATTAAAAGCATAAATAAAGCATGAGTTAATTATAATTGTGCTTTTAAAGATATAGGTATATTATAATGAGTTAAATTTTAATTTTATCTACACTCATATGCCATGATCAAAAAATGAATTAAAATAATCAAGTATACTTTAATAAATATAGTGCATCAGATTAAAAGTATTTCTCTATTCTCCTCACTAATAAGACACTAGTACACCCACTTAATTGATAAGAAAGACAAAGCACCCATCTATTTCATTTGCTCACATGCTGACCTAGATCTATCTAAAATAAAGAGCACATCAGAAGGCGGGTTCTAACAAGAATTCAAAGGTGAGATTCTCTTACCAAACTAGAAATTGTTTTAAACTTCAATTAACCAAGAAGACTGAACTCTTCCCATTAAAAACTCATATGGATGATAAAAATAATTTTAGTAGTATGATCTATCAAACCTAATTTGACATGTATTACGGCTGTGGTCAATCATTCATTCCATTTGAGAATTGCAATTTTAGTGGCATTTTAGTTAGATCATGTTTCCTTAAAAATTCTGATGGAAACTACATACAAATGAAACTTCAAAAGCATATAATTTAACTAGATATTAACAACTTTGTTAATACTCTTACCCATTATTAAGTGGTAATCAAATGTTAAATCCATAAATAACTGTTACTATTAAGGTATTTGTAGTATAAGTGAAAGGTTAACTGAATCATTCAAATTGAAAATATTTATTCTCCATTAATGGTAAATCATTTTCCATTCAATACCCACATTGTTTTAGTTGGTACACTTAAACTGATTAGCATATAAGAATTTTATGACTTTTACCTTTGGTTTCTTTCCAAAGAGCCACAATTTGCCCTTGGCCTTTCCTACTGTGGTTTTGGCATCCATCTTCCCACTCTCCTGTTTGGATGCACTGATAGTCCCATCAGAAATGGTTCTATATATATGTTGACTGTAATCTTCAAATGGAAAGTCTCCCGGAGGTTCAAAACCAGATTTGAAGGAGTCTACCACCATTTGAGAGTCCTATACAAAAGAAACTAAGTTTTAAAACTGTTTCACTTGCTCATAATTCTACATTAGCTTTCATACCTTTATTCAGTACAAGAAAACAACAAATATAAGTTTAAATAAATAATTCCACAGTAATCATTAAAGTAAATAATTTATTCCCATGAATGTGTAACAAACTCAAAATATTTTAATCCCAATATACTTGCAAATTACCACTTAATTAATTTATAATATTCATAAAATGTTTTTACTTGGTAGCTTTAATGACCTGGAATTCATCTGAAGACTACTTAGCTGAAAAAGACCTAACTGACAAAAAGAATACAGAAAGAGGTTATTATCAAGTAGAAATGTTGTGAAGTTTCAAAGGAAAAGGCTTTTTGCTTTAAAAGACAGATGCCAACAAAGAAGCTAATCTTTGAAGTGAGGAAAGAACATCTAACTGTAAAAGAGAGTAAAAGATGAGTAGGAAAAGCTTTCTAACGCATCCAACATGGGAAAAGATAAATAAATTAAACACATACTGTGGAACGTTAACAGAGCAACAGGGAAAAGATCTCATAAACACTACTGAGTACAAAAAACGTTTGAAAGTAAAGTTTAATACCATGTACTTAAAATTTTTAAACTCACATAAATATTGTTTTTAGATATACATACCTCTGCCTGAATGCTTTACTGACACCTTAAACTCATTATTTTCAGAGTATCTCTACAAACTCCTCCCCACCCCTAACAACAACCTCTCCTCTTCTGTTGCCTATTTCTGTTAACAGTACATTTTGCCCTTCATTTAGTCAAAAGTCATCCTTAAAAGTCATAACCTACTTTTGTCAGTAATGCTACCCTCAGCAATCATTTGCTTAGGGTAATTAAAGAGAAAAGGGCTCTAATGATATTGTATAAACCTGTATCCAATCACGCTGAAATAATATATGCACTTTGGAATTTCCAGTTAAAGAAGCCAAAAACCCTCTTTTCTAAATTTAAGAACTCTATTAGCTGTTACAGAAAGGATCCTCACTAATATAATATCTACTTCATAGGTTCATTAAGACTAAAATATGTGGCACATATCTGATATCCTCCAAACACCAGTTCTCTTCTCTTGCCACTGCTTTTCCTCATTTCTGCCAACCATGTTTTTTGATCACTCAATTAATATTTACTGAGATAAAAGATCAGTAGTCCTTAATCAAGATACAATGTGATTACCTATATTTCCTCAAGGGGAGGCAGCCTATGCTGTTTCATCTGCACATAATGCCTCCTTCCTCCTCCTCATGGGTCATCACTCCATATGCTACCCACATTTCTTGATCCAGCTCAAGTGCTAAAGGCAACTCTGACCACGTCCTTCTCTAAATTTTCACTAAACAAATAGTATAACACAATTTGTAACACACAGTTCCTAGGTTAAGACTCTTTGATAAGAACTGAAAACTTAGTGGGAGAAGAAGGGAGTTAAAAATCTTTTTTTTTTTTTTTAAAGAAAGAATTAGAACTTTTGCATTTAGAATGAACTTAGAACTCAAAGGAATCTATTGCAAGACATTATTCTACAGAATATAATTTAGAATCACACATCAGATTACTTTATCCCTTTCTCAACTCATTTCACTAACTTAAACTGCACACCTAAACCAAACAGATGCATTCAAAGATAATTATGTAGCACTTACTCTTCTTTCATCAACAGATTTTGCTGCAAGAATCATTCCTTCCAAACATTTTGAAATGATAGGAATAACTTTGCGTTCTGAGTCAGCAAATCCTCTGTAACACTCACTGAGTTTAATAGTCCTTCGTTCATCCATTTCTTGTAGTTGCTAATAATCAAGAATTTTTTAAAAAAGAGAAAACTGAATTTTTCAATCATTCTAAAGGAGATCAATTAGTGATTCCCCACCAAAAAATAAAGATTTCTACCCTCATAGTTACGCTGTTGTTGTTAATATCTTTTAACAAGTGCTACTGACTTATAATACTTAAAACTTGAGGCATGGTAAACAGCAAAATAAATTTAAAAAAAAATAGTAAGGCTCTTAATATTGTTTTCCTAAAACCAGATGACACTGGGATTCCAACCTTCCAAAAGGATCCCTTACTGGCTATCAGCTCCCTGCCCCATACTACTGCCACCTTTTACTCTTCAATTAGAGTATTTCTTATTTATGCTTCCAGGAAACATTTCGTTTGATGACAAAATTCTGGTGCTTTTTAAAAAAACTTTTTTATTTTTATTTTTATTTTTGGCAATTGGCCCATAACATATACAAGTCTGAGACTTTTTTTTTTTTTTGAGGCAGAGTCTTGCTCTGTCGCCAGACTGGATGGAGTGCAGTGGTGTGATCTTGGCTCACTGCAACCTCCACCTCCCGGGTTCAAGCAATTCTCCTGCCTCAGCCTCTCGAGTAGCTGGGACTACAGGCACGTGCCACCATGCCCAGCTAATTTTGGTATTTTTTAGTAGAGATGGGGTTTTACCATGTTGGCCAGGATGGTCTCCATCTCTTGACCTCATGATCCGCCTGCCTCGGCCTCCCAAAGTGCTGGGATTACAGGCGTGAGCCACCACCCCCGGCCAAGTCTGAGACTTCTAACCTCAAGTTTATTCAGGATATTTTGGTAAGACCTGGCTGGACCAACAGTCCCTACTCATTGTTTATCAACAGGTACCCAGACCTACTGCAGTGTACAGCTCAGAGCTGGGAATATATGAGGAAAAACAGCAAGTCACAAGCTCAAAGTGGCACATACAGAATTCTCACAACTGAAAATTCACTGGCACATGCCACTAGGAAATATGTTGAAACACATGAAGTCCAACAACTTAAAGGCTTTTTTTTTTTACATATCCTATTTGCCAGCACTGACCTTTCTGTTCGTTGAAAGCACTTACACTGCTTGTGTCCCCAAACTCCCACAGCCTGGGACTTTGAGACCTGCATTTTCACAGAAGAATTGCTCCATAGAAAGGTCCAAATGTAAGTATCAGGCCCAAAACACAAAAGGTAGTTTATCTCCGAGTTATGGTTTCCCCAGAATATGGAGACTTAACTATTAAGCCTAGAAAAGCATCACAGTGAAGACTGGCAGGCTTGGTCCTCTGGATTCAGTGACCAGAATTCTGGTCCCCACTCCAGTTCACCAACTCTCACTGTGCTTCCTTTGTATTTCCAACTCGCCTTATAAAGAGGAAAAAGTGTACCTAGGCTGACATTCTTCCCATGTAAGCTCTGCGTTTTGAGATACTACCTCATCAACACTGTTTTACTAAATCCCTTTTCTGTAATTTCTCTTCTTTCTAGAAAAGGCAATTAAATAATTTAATCCTCATGAAAATTCTGAGGTCTTTTTTACCTGAGGCTGTTTTGCAACTGTTATCATCAAGTGATGACAGACAGGATTTATAAGCAAGCTCCAAGTCTGAATTACATTTATCATCTAACAGAGTCAGCATGATAAGCAGGCAAAACCCACGCTAGCAAATACATTTTGTAAGATTTATTTCTGCCATCTAGACTGATGCCAAAGACTCTGGTTTGGTATAAAAAAGCTACATCTCAATTCTAGGTGAACAGATTACAATATACAAATGCAATTAATTCTTCTTTGTCGTGTCAAAACAATTATACAGTATTTAAATGTATCTTACAAATGTCATTGTTTAAATAAACTGTTTATAACACTAATAGTAGATATGTAGGAAAATGTGTGACTTAAAAGTTAGAAAAAACTTGTTTTCAAATCTATAATCATAAAGGAATCTCTCATCACTAACCTTGATGACTAGTGAGTCTAGAAAGATTCTGATGTCTAAGATTTACAAGTTTTATATTTAAACACCAGCTCTTCCAACTCTAAAACCAGATTAACTTCATATCTAAGATTTACCTTGTAAATCTGAGGAATCACTACATAAAAATGTTTGTGTTGTTCTCCATTGAAGTTTTGTAATTGTGCAGCATATTCATTTTTATTTTCATCAGCCATATGCGTGCGCAGATTCAACTGCTGTTTGGCCTAGGGGCAAATTGGTCGAAATTATTACCAAGAACAACAAAATCACAACAATTCACTTTTCTGAAAATTATACTAAAACTCGATTTTATCAATGGAGAAGCCAACACCTGACATCAAAAGAATAATGAAGTGGCATGACTCTTTTGAACTATTAATACCATTTAAAATATAAGGAGACAATTGCAGATCTTATTGTCAGAGCGGTCTCCTTATTACAATATTCTTCCCTCCCTCATTACACTAGTATTCTCTGATAGCAATAAGCCACTCTAATATAAACTCTCCTTACCAAATCCAGATAAAAAAATAAACAGATGAAAACATTATGGTTTGAAACAGTGTGCTTTTAATCAGAAGAGAAAAACAGGTATCTTTAGGAATATTTTCATATTGTTAAAAAAGTTAACAGTAAAACATTTCTTTATGATCCACCTATATCCAACTAAAATATGGAACTTAAATCACAGTGAAACTAAATAATAATATGATTTTTGAATAATGCACCATTCAACAGTGTTTCCACCTATGTGTAGAACCACAGATACTTTAAGGAATGCTTATTTAAGGAAAATAGTTCTGTTCCTCTTGATCTCTTGTACAAAGTCAAATTACAACAGTTATTCTCTAACTAATTAGTTATTACCCCATCAACACATCTTAACAAAAACTCAATCCCAGTAGCAACTACATCTTTCCTCTAAATTTGAATGCAGCTAAGATATTGTAATAAACTAACGCATATTGCTTTCTCAGACCAATACATACCATTTAAAGTTGGCAAATATTTGTATATTTTAGACTTAGATACAGTGTATCTCTTGAGTAAATTCTAATACTGTACTGATGCAAATGTCGTGACTACTTTCCTTACGCAAATAATAATATTTTGACATTAAAGTTGGAGTATTTCTTACCTTTTCAACATCTGCCTTGGTTGCATTAGTATCATTATCCAATCTTTCATAACTCTGTTGTGCCTTTTCTGCCTCTCTACATTCTCTTTCAAACTTCTTTTTACTCTGTTAAAAAAGATTAAAATATCACACTGAGAAAATAAAATTAGGCTAACTTAATTTAAGAAATAACTTTAGATAGCATTAGGAGAAACAACTAACACAGAGGATGGGTTGATGGGTGCAGCAAACCACCATGGAACATGTATACCTATGTAACAAACCTGCACGTTCTGCACATGTATCCCAGAACTTAAAGTATAATACTTTTAAAAAGAGAAAAAAAAATAACTTTAAAATGTGCCAATGTGTATTGTGTGGAAATGAACTGCACGCTAAGTAAAATTTGTCCTTTCTAAATTAGAAAATAACTTTTACTATTACAACCAATCCACATTCCTTGAATATCAGATATTACAGACCATGAAGAAAAAAAAATAGGCATGACTGAGTTAATATTTACTATGCATCTCATTCAAAAAATGTGTGTTTTATACTTTTTATTATAAAAAATATAAGTCCTCATCTTCAGGAGGACTTTTTTGGTTTGGTGTTTTTGGTTCAGTTGGTTTGTTTTGGCATTTGTTTGTACATTTTTTTGGTGAGACCCAATGTAGCTTGGGATATGGAGTGTCCCTCCAAAGTGGTTTTATATTGTTTTTTTCCAGGTGTCCCACGAAGACCATCAGCCCAGACCCCAAATCTTTTTAAATTTTATTTCATTCAAATTATTATGACTTTGTAAAGCTATTCACAACTGAGCCATATAAAATATATGTCATATTATATTTCCTTTCCTACATAATTTTTTGAAATTCTGGAGTTAATACATGTCTTCATTTTTTCAATTTGCTTAGTTTCCAATGCACTTATCTCTAATTCAACCCCAGTTTTTTCCAGTTCTTTAAATCTGTCTGCAGTTAATTCTAACACATCAGGAATTCTATTGATTTTATTTTCTTGATAAATCTCTCCCAAAGGCTTCTAAACTTGCTGAAATTTGAACTCATTACCAACTAGGCCTAATGCATACTTGTTACCTTAGCGTTTCCCTCTCCCATCAACCTGTGGGTTCATTTCACCTCTATCTTTGTTTGGATCTCCTATTTCCTAGTTTTATGCTTTTTCCTTTCTTGATTCACTTCCTCATTTTGCTATAACACATTCAGCAGCAGCCTCCTAAAAGGTCTGCAGGAGATAACTGAATCTCCATGGCTAAAAATGCCTTTACTATCATTTTTAATCAACAAAATTTGGCTGGATTTAGACTCTAAGTTGGAAATCATTTTCCTTCAAAAACTTAAGAAGTATTGCTCCACTATTCTTCTGGCTTCTTGTGAGACTATCCTGTCTATTCCATTCTGATTCCTGATCCATTGTATAAACCATGTTTATTTGTTTGGGGTTTTTTCTTCCTGGAGGGTGGTAGAATCTTCTCTCTCTCCAAAGTGTTCTGAAATTTCAAGAGATGTGGACCCACTGTGCCAAGCACCTGGGATATCCTTTCCATCTAGAAATTCATGTCTTTCAGTTCTGGGAAAACTTTCTTGAGTTATTTTTGTCCTTTTTTGTTTTTCTCTTTTCTAGTATGTTTATTATTTTGGAAATGAACCTACTGGATGAGTCTTCAAATTTTCCATATTTTCAATGTCTGTCATTTTGCTCTACTGGGGTATTTACTGAACTTTATATTTCATTTTTTTCTAGTGGGCTTTTTTTCCTATTATCATAAAGTTATTTTTTGTTCTTTATATGTTTGTTTTAAAATAACACCTTATTCTTATTTCATGGATGTAAAATTTTCTCTATTCCCTTTGAGAATATTAGCTAACAGCTGCAGGTATTTTCCTTGTTTGTTTTTGCATTTTAATTTTCATTTCCTTTCACAGTCACATTGACTTCTTTCCTGCATATTAGTTCTGGTCTCTGATGTGCACATTAGATGTCTTCTTTAAATATCCGGGGATCCTTGGATATCTGCTCTTATTTAAAAAGCTGTTGAAAGCTCCACAGATGGGGCTTTATGGATCATGATATTTTCCTCCAGGGTGACATGGCCAGGTAGTTTGTTTCCTTGGAAAAACCTGGCATCAGTTTTTATAAACTTTTTCTCCCTAACTGATTAGATTACCCTGAAAGACTTCCAATTTCTTGCCTGGAAAATTCATACCTTGCAACCTGTGCTCTGAGAATTCCTCAGAAGAAGCAGGCAGGGGATCTCAATATTTCGTATTTATCTAACCTCCTTTATCAAACGAGTTATAACCTGGAAATCCAAGCCCTTAGCAAGTACTAGGTCCAGGAAACCATTATACCTCAAACACCCTGTCGCCATTTTTCCAAATGCCACTGTATCAGCTCAGACACCTATTGCTCTGGGTTTGTTTACCCATGGTTCCTAGTAGTCAGCAATTTCCTTTTCTTTCAAGTAACTAAGAGTTTAAAATACAATTTAAAAATACAATAGCTGTTATATGGAGCCATTTGTAGTCAAAAGATTTCTTAGTTCAGTTTGTAATATAGTTACAACCAGGTAGGTCTATAACTTACATCAAATAAATGCGCTCCAGAATTTTTTACAAATTTATTTAAATGTAGGCTCTATTCCATACAGGTATTTTGATTAGTATGACACACCAAATGAGATACTTGTAATTTACTCAAATCCCCTAAAATATACAAATACTCATACATAAAGTTACTTTGCTATGAAAATTAAGTTACCACATTTCATTCTCTGAAATTGAGTTCAGAACTGCGTTTTCCAATCAAGTAACTACAGGCTACTAATTTTGGTGCAAACTGAGGCTACTTATGTACAAAAGTATTTTTTTTTTTCAGACAGAGTCTCGCTCTGTCACCCAGGCTGGAGTGCAGTGGCCGGATCTCGGCTCACTGCAAGCTCCGCCTCCTGGGTTTACGCCATTCTCCTGCCTCAGCCTCCCGAGTAGCTAGGACTACAGGCGCCCGCCACCTCACCCGGCTAGTTTTTTGTATTTTTTAGTAGAGACAGGGTTTCACTGTGTTAGCCAGGATGGTCTCGATCTCCTGACCTTGTGATCCGCCCGTCTCGGCCTCCCAAAGTGCTGGGATTACAGGCTTGAGCCACCGCGCCCGACCACAAAAGTATTTTTATATTTGGTATCTTATTTGTGGAAAAACACCTACCTAATAATTCCTTGCAAAAGCAAAAGAACTAGTAGTACAATAACATTAAAAATGCTCCTTCCCTGAAAGATAATATAATGTTACACAATATAGAAATATATTCCAGAAAAGATTTTTTTTCCCTTCATCCTTGGTGTGGCAGATGAAGAACAGCCACTTCTACTCCCCTACTCTTGCTTAGCAGAGCCTGCCCCCCAATACAGAGGCAGAAAACAGTTAATACTTGCTGTCCTAGACTCCCCACAGCCAGGGCAGAGGTAAGTAATCTAATTCTGTCAAAGGCACCCAGAGGAAATTCGCTGGGGACTTTCTGGGAAAGTTTTCTTTCCCTGATAAAAAGGGATAGTTGTAAGTGAAATGCTGCCTTTTTCCCACCTCTGGATGAAACTGAATGAGGATATGGTGTTTAGCTGTTTAAGCCTACTGTTGACCTTAAGGAGACATGGCTGAGGAAGAGAGCACCTGGTCAAGATGGCAACGTAGACAGATGAAAAGGAGATGGAGCCTGGTGACATCCTTGGGCTACTGACTAACTATGGAACTGCTCCATTTCTGAGCTCTGCTCTTATAAAAAATTGCATGCTCTGTTACTTGGAGCCTCCTAATTGATGGACCTGGCATCTCTGATGCTTCTGTCTTCTTCTTTTTTTTTTTTTTTTTTTTTGAGACGGAGTCTTGCTCTGTCGCCCAGGCTGGAGTGCAGTGGCCAGATCTCAGCTCACTGCAAGCTCCGCCTCCCGGGTTCACGCCATTCTCCTGCCTCAGCCTCCCGAGTAGCTGGGACCACAGGCGCCCACCACCTCGCCCGGCTAATTTTTTGTATTTTTAGTAGAGACGGGGTTTCACCGTGTTAGCCAGGATGGTCTCGATCTCCTGACCTCGTGATCCGCCCGTCTCGGCCTCCCAAAGTGCTGGGATTACAGGCTTGAGCCACCGTGCCCGGCCAGCTTCTGTCTTCTTAATCTCTGACCATTCCTTTAAGACCTCCTTTACAGGCTCTTCTGTCTTGATCTTAAATCCCAGTACTGCCTACTTTATTTATCCCAAGGTTAATAACTGTCTTTTAATTTTTTTCCTCAATTTTTAATACTCTGTCAGTAATTCAACCTGTCTACCAGTTCTTTACATTGCCTCACAATTATTTCAAATGTGTTAGGAATTCTACAATTTCACTTTCTTGACTAAACAGGAAGACACGGAACTAGGAAATAGGATCCTACACTTGTTTCTACATATTAAACAGAAACTATATTGGTTAGTTTCCCTCACTAGACTGCAGGTGCTACAAAAACAAGAACCCTGTCATACTTACTTTTGTACCTCCAGAGTACAGGTCAAGGATACTTTTCAATAAACACAAGTAGAGCTGAACTCACCTTTTTTTATAGTATTGTTAATGCCTTAAAGAAATCTCTCCTACATTTTTGATGCTTCTTTCTTATGACCTCTAAAACTTTCGCTTAACAACTGTCAATTGTTCTAAAGGCAAGTTGGCACCTATTAAGAATAATCTGTGCCAACACCAATTTTTAAAGGAACCAACGACTCATGAATGTAGGAGTATGTTATTTTGTGCAAATGAAAACACACACACACTCATTAGGTGGTAGATACTAAGCATGATAGTAAAGGCAATTTAAAACTTAATCAACATAAATACTTTGTAAAGTCTTGCTGAAACCAATTAGAAAATCCAAATGAAAATGAAAACAGATTATTAATATACCTAAGAACTTTCAATCAGCACTGGTGATTAGAATATTACATCAATGATAGTTACATAGTAGAAATGTAATCCAAGTTTTGAATATGCATTTTTAAAAGGGAAAGAAAACAGGCTGAAAGCAATGGAAGTATATGCATGAGATTTTTAATCTCAAAGTACTTTTTCTAACAAGCACAGGCTAAACTGATTAATTTAACATGGAAAAACTCTCTTCGGCATAATTTTCAAGGAATACTGCAGTGCCAATCAGAGAAATATGCTAGTAAAGAGTAAACTGTTCGATAACTTGAGGGTTCAAAAAGAGTATCTTATACTACAGAATATCTTTTAATAGAGCTTTTTTTTTTTTTTTTACTCTAATCCCATGACACAGATTATAGAGCATTTTATGTAAAGGCAACTGCAGTGTTCCATGTGAACGTCTTGTTTTTCAAATTATTCATGTACTAGAGCATTTAAGAAAAACTACATGAGGAAGTGCCTTGGGGAAATTTTTAAGTAAATAATTATTATGTCTTTATAATTTTGCCCTACAAAGTACTTTATTTCTTACATTGGGATGGTCTCTATTAGCAGGCCAATATCAGGAGCATTTACAAAATTATACAATGACTGAACTGGAAGAAACATTTCATATCATCTCGTTCACTCTCTTCATTTTTCACATGCTAAAAATGAAGTCAAGAGAAATCAAGTGCTAAGTTAAAGGTAGAAAAAGAACCTTGATTATTCTCAGTCCTCAGTCAAATGGTCTTCTAAGACATATCACCCTTACCCTCTTACTTCTATCCTCTATTAATACTTTATAGTAACTATTTTAAAGTAAAAAAAAGAAATCTCCTTAAATGTTCACAATGATTGAAGATTATAGAGTTCTTAAGTATAGTTATAAAGTAAGTTATAAAGGTCAAGAAAAATGACAAAATGATCTCACATCCTCTATTTACACTATATTGACTATTATGCAATAATACCAATGTCAAATTATTAATAATACACTGAGAAACATTAAACTCAAATAGATATGAAGCATAAAAGAATTTAGGACTAACCTAGTCTAAGAGATTTTATGTTAACCATGAAAACATCATAACTCACATTATCCATCTGTTTCCAGCACATGTCAAGATATTGTTGAGCTTTTCGTCCTTCTTGCAGATGCTGAAGATTATAACCATGGCCAAAAAAAACAAAATAAAACAAAACAAATAAAAATAATTACATTTAAACACTAAAGTCTAAAGTCCCCAAAAGGCTTTTCACTTTTTTTTTTTTTTTAAGGTACTAATTATAACTTTACCAAGACTTAGGAAGAAAGCAAAACTTCCTAAAAATGCATTTTATAGGATATTGTCTTAATACTTTAAATATAACCTTGAAAACAAACACAATTTTCAGAAAAATAATGATTGTCTTGAATAGTGGATGACAAACATTTTTTATAAAAGGTCAGATAAATATTGTAGGCTTTCAAAGCCACACTGTCCCGGACACTCAACTCTGCTAATGTAATGCAAAAGCAGCCACAGGTAATATAAAGTCAATTAATGTGGGTCTGTTCCAATAAAATGTTATGTATGGACACTAAAATTTCATATAATTGTCAATATCATGAAATATTATTCTTTTACCATCTAAAAACATAAAAATCATTCTTAGCCTATGGCAACTAGCAAACAAAACCAAGCACTAGGTTGGGTTTGGCCCATAGGCTGTAGTTTGCCAAACTTAAATCCAAAAGAATCATAAATTAGCAAGAGTAGTTTGTGATAATTTTTAGCTAGAAGAAATGTAGTGAAATAGAAAACCAGTTTATGCTGAACACACATTTTAAAAAAAAAAAGTATTTCTGTGCAACTATTTCATATACTACTGCAATTGGATGAAAATTGTAAGAATTACCATTTTTCTTTCAGTTTTCAGATCATGAGCATATCTCATTAATTCACCATATACTCTGTGCGCCATTTCTTCTGCTACAACTTCTCGCTGTCCTGCATAGTCATTTAACTCATTAAGGATATTAAAAAAGGCTACACACGAGGTAAACCTGGCAAAAACATTTCAAAATGGTGAGACTTAATTTTATTTTCATTACAAATGTTGGTGAGGTATGGACTGAATCTAACATTTCACAAATTTTAGCATATTCAACCTAAATCTCAGCTACTAGTTCTAAATTAACTTCATATGGAAAAAATCCTGCATTACGCTCAAGTTGTACACGTCTGTATATCTTCAAGTAGTCTTTCATTTATTAGTAAAGGGATATTTGGGGTCAAAAAATAATAAGAATACTACCTGCAGGCTCTTTTGGCATACTGGAATCTCTTAAGTTGCCAACTGACTGGCCTGAGCTTGGGAATGAACTTGGTTGGATTCCTAGGCTTGGCAGCTGAACCTGTTGCAGAGATGATGTGCTTGCCAAATGCATCTCGATGGCTGATCTATAGAACAATTTTGCTATCAGCTCTGGACACAGCTGCCTGTATGCCTGCCCATATCCTGAATGGAAGTGAAGTGCCATTATATTGACACCACAGGGGATAGAAGGGTCAAAAATAAGGGTAAAAACGTGTGTGAGGGAAGGAGAGAAACAAAGAGAATCACTGTATTAACGTATATATCTACTTCGAACATACTGCGGAACACTCTCTTACAGCTGAAGATTAACAGCTCAGATAGGACTCCATTAACACTAAACCTGAGAATCCTAACAACTGACAATTATACACAGAGTTGTTTGTTCGTAAGTCTAATCTCTTCTTGTTTCTGCATCTAAACAATCATCCACATATTCCTCTTTAAGACCACCAAAAAACTCGTAAGTGATTTCTAACCTTTTTATTTATTTCTAATGCAAAAACCCTCAGCGCTTTCCAACATCCCTTTATACCAATTAGTCAAATTGTTTTACTACCTATAAAAGTAAAAGCAAGAATCTAAGAAGCCAACAACTATGTAACAAAGTGTGAAAAATATCCTTTTCTTCTGCAGACTAAATCATTCAAGTGGAGTCCTAGTCTACATTTTAATTGAAAATCTGTATTTGACTATTCTAGAAAACCACTGATCAAGCCCACCGCAGTATTTATCCTCATAAAACATTAACAGTAGTTCCCTCTTTCATAAACATTAATTTTTAAATTAAACTTTATAAAATCTTTATAAAAAGCTAAGAATATATTTATCTTACTAAATAATAAAAATATAAGTATTTTTAAATTTTTTAATATGTATTAATGAACAGGTATGTAATTTACCGTGGCTCTTCATCTTTGGATGAACGTTTGGGGCAGTACTTCTTAACCAGATTTCTATAGGAAGAAGATTTTTTAAAATTTATTAAAAATTTCAACTGTTGTTACAATTGAAATAGTCTAAGTTTTCAATTTCATTCAATCATGAATTTTATGATATAAAACAATTAAGACAGCAATATGGTCTCTTCTCCATTAACATCATAATATGTAATCATTACTTACATTTTGTTCTTAAAATACTGATATCTGGAGAAAGAAAGCTTATTTCTGTATTTTCATATGAATGTAATCACAACAATTTGGCTGATGTTACTATCAAATAAGAAAAGAGTTAGGAGGAAGAATAGAAGAAACAAAGTACAGCTGGCCCTCTGTATTCCAGGGTTCCACAACCACAGATTCAACCATGGGTCAAAAATATTCAAATAAGTAAATAACAATACAGCTATAAAAAGTAATACAAATTTAAAAACCAATAGAGCCTAACAAATATTTACATAGCATTTACACTGTATTAGGCAGTCTAAGTAATCTAGAGATGATTTAAAGTATGAGGAGAATGTGGGTAGGTTATAGGCAAATGTTATGCCATTTTATACAGGGGACTGAGCATCTTTGGATTTTGGTACTCATGGGTCTGGGAACCAATCCCCCTGAGGAACAATTACACTCAGTATGTGAAACTGAGTCGGGGCAAAAAGAAACATTTCAAAGAAATATCATCACTTCTTTTGTTTCACAAATTGGGGGCTTTAATACTAACTAAGGTAAATTGTAATCAGATGCTGACTCAAGGGATAAAAGAACAGTTTGTCACCATCTCCATAACTCTACTTTTATATGAAAATCATGATGTAACTCCTTAGCCTTCTCTTTTCTAGGCAAATGAATTACATTCTGACTTGTAACTATTTTTGCCTTCATCCATGTCTGTTCTTAACATTCTTACAGTAGAATGCTACCTTATTTCATCCTTTCAAAATCAGAAAGAGACTAGCATATGGACTTTGGAGCCAGACTGGACTACCTTTGTTTGAATCCTGGTTTGTTTGTTTGTTTGTTTATTGAGATGGAGTCTCACTGTGTCACCCAGGCTGGAGTGCAGTGGTGCAATCGCAGCTCACCGCAACCTCCGCCTCCTGGGTTCAGGCGATTCTCCAGCCTTAGCCTCCTGAATAGCTGGGATTATAGGTGCAGGCCACCACACCCGGCTGTTTCTTTTGTTTTTAGTAGAGACAGGGTTTCACTATGTTGGCCAGGCTGGTCTCGACTCCTGACCTCAGGTGATCCACCTGTCTCAGCCTCACAAAGTGCTGGGATGAGCCACCAGCCCAACCTGAATCCTGGCTGTTTTATGTAGTACCTGCGTGACCTTGGACAATGTGCCTAACTTCTCTGTCCCCTCATTTCCTATAAATGGTACAAACAGTACCTACACCATATAGTTAGGAGAATTAAATGATATAAAGTGCTTTATACCCTGAGTCTCAAAGTATGGTCAACCTGGGTCCAGCAAGGGTCCATAGACTCTTTGGTAACAATCTACAATGAGATAAGTACAGAAGTTGGGATTAACTGTATTTCTTTTGGATCTAGTAATTAAAAATTAGGACCTATATTCTGTATGTCTCTTTTATGTCATGTTTCTAGTATTTAATTTTTATTGTATTTTACTGTATATTATAATACAAAAATTTATATATAATATAAAATTTACAATACAAAAATTTATATAATATTTTATTGTATTTTACAAAAGTACACAATGGATTGGAAATTAAAAGAAACTAGTCCATCATCACAAACAATTTGAGATGCACTGCTTTAAACTATAAGCAGTTTTAAAGTAAGTGGCCCTACTATCTTTCAATACTATAAAAGAATCACTGTCTTAATCTCAGATTAGTACCAATTACTTCCACTTGAATCAATTTATTCATTCTACAAATTGTCTATTATGTGCTAAGCACCATGCAAACTACTAGGAGCATCATAAATAAAAGAGGACCCATGAGCAAGAGACTTACACTCTATTGAAAGGAGACAAGTATGCACCAATAATTGTAATATAGAGCATGGTAAGTGCTATGATAAAGATATACAAAGAAAAGGAAGACCTAACACCCAGTGAGGGGTGGATAAAGAACAGGCAAGACACTGAGAAAAGAGTTCAGATCAACATGTATTGAGTTCCTACCACCAAGAAACCCATAGTTGTCACTGAATGTAAAGTTAGGGACAACATGAAAGCATTAGCACGCACTTCAACCACTCTAGGGTGCAACCATAGCTCACTGTCGCCTCAAACTCCTGGGCTTAAGTGATCCTCCTGCCTCAACCTACCAAGTAGCTGGGACTACAGGCACACACCATCATGCCTGACTAATAATATCTATATATACTTTTTAAAGATACAGGGTTTCACTACGTTACCCAAGCTGGTCTTGAACTCCTGGCCTCAAGTGATCCGCCTGCCTTGGCCTCCCAAAGTACTGGGATTACAGGTGTGAGTCATCCTTCTTGGCCTTCAAAGCTTTGCAGATATTTAATATGTCACTACATTAATACATGTACAAACTGTACAGTCATATGCTCAAACATTTTTTACAGGTGAGCAATAAAAAGTTCAGAGATCTCTGGTCTAGAGAAATCAAATATATAGACACTCTTATATAACCTAATATGGTAAGAACAATAGAGGGCTCTGTAAAGAGGGTTCCCCAGGGGTAGAAAGCTAAAATTTCTGATTTGCTGACTGAGCCTAAAGAGATAAACAGGAATTGGGCAACTGGAAACCCCTAGAGAGAGGATTCTGCTCATTAGTGAAGATCTAATGAGCAAAGACAAAGAAGTGGGGGAAAACAGAGCATTTAAGAAGAACTGTAAGTAGGTTCAATGTTGCTGGAACATCAAATATGAGCTAGAGAATTACAAGTAGTAAGGTTGAAAAGTAAGTGGGGAACGAAGCAGAGACCCTTCTAAAGTCATATGAAGGAACTCTGAATAAATACTCTTGACCAGTGGTTATTAATCCTGGTTACCCAAACACTATCAAAACTCACTGTTGTGAATGAGTTAATTTACTAATTCACCCAAATATCAGCAAAGCTACTATCTGCTATAAATTAATTACTTCAGATACCAGACAGAAAGAAAGGGACGAGTCACGGTTAGCAAACTAGTAATTGGGCATGACCTACAGTCCTTTCTACAAAAGAACTCAAAAAGGAAGAAGGGGAAAACATGATGAACAGAATAATTCACTAGAATAGGCAAATTCAGAGAGAGAAAATAGATAATGGTTGCTAGCACATGGAGGAGGAAGAAATGACTGCTAACGGGTACAGGGTTTTCTTTTGGGGATGATGAAAATATTCTAAAATTCAATCGTGTTTATGGTTGCAAAACTCTGTAAATACACTAAAAAACCACTCAAGTGTATGCTTTTAGCAAGTGAATCTTATGGCATATGAATTATACCTCAATAAAGCTTCTATAGGAGAAAGAGTGGCAGTTGCATAGGCAGCCCATCTGCCACAGGTACCTCTATTCAACAAGTCTAAAACGAAATTTATCTGCTTCTTAATCTTCTTTTACATACCTCTTTTCTTACATTAGTGGCACTACCAACCATCTAGAATCTAGACATTTAAGCCAAAAATTTGACAATCATCCTACACTTTCTCCCACCTTAACACGTTCAATCCCTACAGATTCTATTTCCTAATTAACTTAAAACAATTTTTATAATAAAAAGGAAAAAATACACAAAGAGAAGCCCTGTCTTGTGACTACTTTATAAAATTGTTTTGTATACAGATGTGGGAGGACAGACTGCTGGAAGCTACTGCAATATCTTGAAACCATGAGGGGAAAGACCAAGAGATGTACGATAATGCCCTGACATCATCGCTAAGCTCTAGAATGCCACTTCCAAATTTGTTACACAAAACGACTCTATTACGTGAAGCTGAAAGCTTCTTAACTGACACTATAGAAGAGTTAAATAAAAATGCCCAGTAGAGATATACAGTAAAAACTAGAACTCTAAAGAAACTTCTGGGATCACGATGCAGATATGAGGGTAAACATGTAAAGACAATAACAGAAACAACAAGGAGTTACCATTTGTCATCCATGTATTATTTGCCAATCTTAATGCTTAAACACTTTATATATAATCTTATGCTTACAACTGCAAGCAGATATTATTAGCCTGACTTTACAGGACTCAGACATATTAAGTGACTTGCCCACAGTCAAATAGCCAGTAAGTGACAAAGCCAAAACCTGCCTCAAACCTGATGCCAACACCTGAGATGGTTAAAATAATGAATGCGAATGAGGCTACTGAAGAAGTATGAAATGAAAGGTAGCTAAAGACCATCTATTAACACAAATTTAACACGGAAGGAAGAAGAGCTGCTTCAGAAGAACAATAAGGACGAACAGCTAGGAAGATTAGAGGTAAACAAACTATGTCCCACCACCTATTTTTAAAACAAAATTTTATTGGAATGCACTACACTAATTCATGCATGTATTGTCTATGGCTGCTTTTGCATTACAACAACAAAGCTGAGATAACTAAGTTGAGTAGACATATGGGTAACAGAAAACCCAAGAGTCTGTCATTGAAGAGAAGGGATTTCTTTTTTAAAGACGTTCTCAGACACGCCAGGTGAGGTGTCTCACGCCTGCAATCTCAGTGCTTTGGGAGGCCAAAGTGGGAGGATCCCTTGGGGCCAGGAGTTCGAGGATGCAATGAGCTATGATCATTGCCACTGCACTCCAGCCTGGGAAAGAGAGTGAGACCTTGTTCCTTAAAAAAAAAGAAAAAAAGAAGACAAGACACTTTGGGAGGCCAAGGCAGACAGATCATTTGAGGTCAGGAGTTTGACACTAGCCTGACCAACATGCTGAAAACCTGTCTCTACCAAAAATAAAAAAAATTAGCCAGGCATGGTGGCGCACTCCTGTAGTCTCAGCTACTCAGGAGGTTGAGGTACGAGAATTGCTTGAATCCGGAAGGCGAAGGTTGCAGTGAGCTGAGATTGTGCCACTGCACTCCAACATGGGCGACAGAGTGAGGCTCTGTCTCAAAAAAAAAAAAAAAAAAAAAGAGGAAGAGGAAGAAGAAAAGGAAAAGAAGAGGAGGAGGAAGAAGAGGGTGAAGAAGAAGAAGTTGTTCTAAGAAACAGTCAACTCATCAAAGATAATAAAACAGGTACCTAAAATATCCACGGAATTTAGCAATTACCAGGTGATTTAACAGTGTGGTTATGACAGGCATAGTCTCTAACCTATAAATGGGGTTGTGTTCTAGAAATTACTTTTAAGTTCAGTGGTTTTCAAGCACAAACTCATGAACTGCATTAAGTAAGTCAAATTTAAGCAAAAAGCATTTCATAGAGTGAGTAGTTTCAAAAATTGACATTTGTATATATCAACATTTTAAACATTGTTTAGGGTCCCAGTCTGTAGTGGACATGTTTTAACTACCTCTATCACTACCCTTCTTCTGCAACAGCTTGTGGAGACACATTTCTGCTCATCAAAAAGCCATGTTATTTCACACACTTCCCAGCCCCCTAACAGTTTGGTAGAACCACGTGGTCCATTCTGCATTGGGCTATGAGCTCTCTGTAAGTACAGGCTGAAGCATTTAGAGCTTGTGTACAACCCTCTGGGCTCCCTCATCCTCTGCTGAAGCAACCCCGTGGAGGTTGAATGATGAGATGAAGATGAAAAGAGTATGGATCCTTGAGTTACCACATGAGCTGTCTGAACTTGTAACAGACTTCGCATGATTAAGAGTGTTAATAAGTAAGTGTTTAGTTAGTTATGTTTAGTCCCTGGGATTTGGAATTTAATATTC
This sequence comes from Rhinopithecus roxellana, assembly GCF_007565055.1. Lineage (NCBI taxonomy): Eukaryota > Metazoa > Chordata > Mammalia > Primates > Cercopithecidae > Rhinopithecus > Rhinopithecus roxellana. Next base: position 21,756,308 of record NC_044556.1, on the reverse strand, counting down.
TAGTATAGCCTAATATATCCTAAAATACAGCTCCTCCACTGTCATACCTATGAACCTGTGGTCGCGGTGACCACATATTAAGGTCTGGGAGTATTCATTTGATCCAGGTCCATTAATCTAAGCCAATGAAAGTCAATCCTAAAATTTCTGTTGTAATTCTTAGGAAGGCATGCTCTCTTTCTGCTGAAGTTGTTAAACTGATAGGACATAATCTTAAAGCTATGGGAAAAGAGCCTACTGGGAAATTAAACCAACACAGAGAAAAGCGAAGCCAAGAAGAAAGATCCAAAACACTTCTCTAAGTGCCTGGATCCCTAAATTTTTCACTCAAATAAGCCAGTAAATTCCTTTCTTTGTTTAAACCAATCTGAGTTAGGCTTCTGATACTTGAAAGAATTATGAGTACTACCGACGGTAACCACAGAAGTCATTAATAGCTTAAACATCACATAAATAGCCGGGCGCGGTGGCTCAAGCCTGTAATCCCAGCACTTTGGGAGGCCGAGACGGGCGGATCACGAGGTCAGGAGATTGAGACCATCCTGGCTAACACGGTGAAACCCCGTCTCTACTAAAAATACAAAAAACTAGCCGGGCGAGGTGGCGGGCGCCTGTAGTCCCAGCTACTCGGGAGGCTGAGGCAGGAGAATGGCGTAAACCCGGGAGGCGGAGCTTGCAGTGAGCTGAGATCCGGCCACTGCACTCCAGCCTGGGCGACAGAGCGAGACTCCGTCTCGGGAAAAAAAAAAAACATCACATAAATAACACTAATTTGAACTCTAGCTTCTGGGGGGAAAAGCACATGTAACACAAGAGGTAAGGGGAAGAGGAAGAAAATAACTCTGTATTTTGAACATGCAAGGTAATCCTAAGCAATTTTAAAAATACATTCATCTTGCCTCCCTGTATGTAAAACTCACACATCTAAAGGTGACTCATCCCAAACCCCAATATTCTGAGCCCTCAGATGCCATACACAGGTCACTAAAGACTCCATTCAAGTCAACCCTGCAACCTGAAAAACTACAGCACTGTCCAAGACATTCTTCTCATTTTTCACCAAATCCAAATTTATAGGAAAACATATGCTCTGAAAGAAGACACACTAAATTATTATGAGACAGGGTCTCACTCTGTCACCCAGGCTGGAGTACAGTGGTGCAATATGGGCTCACTAAAACCTCCACCTCCTGGGTCAAGCAATCCTCCCACCTCAGCCTCCCAGGTAGCTGGGACAACAGACACATGTCACCACGCCTGGCTAATTTTTTTTATTTTTAGTAGAAATGGGGTTTCACCATGTTGGATCCACCTCCCAAAGTGCTGGGATTATGGGCGTTAGCCACTGCCCTGGCTAACACACCAAATTATTAATAGTACTCACTTCTCAGGAGAGGAACTGGGAAGGGACTTGAATTTAAATGTTATAGTGATCATATAATGCTTTCATAAAATAAAACTAGGCCAGGCATGGTGGCTCACCTGAGGTCAGGAGTTCAAGACTAGCCGGGCCAACATGGCAAAACTCCATCTCTACTAAAAATACAAAAATTAGCCAGATGTGGTGGTGTACACCTATAATCCCAGCTACTAGGGAGGCTGAGGCAGGAGAATTGCTTGAACCTGAGCAGCGGAGGTTGCAGTGAGCCAAGATCGTGCCACTTCACTCCAGCCTGGGAGAAAGAGCGAAACTCCGTCTCATAAATAAATAAATAAAACTAATAATAAAAATATACAATAAGAATGTATTCTTCCGAAGCAGCTGATCTCATTTGGGCCTTCCGAAAAAACAGTCTAAAGTCAACAAAAAGTCATACAAAGGCATGAATGGTTCAGTAAGTCCCGCAAATCCCTGCTTTGCAGTTTTAACACAATATGCTTATTAGCTCAAATAAATTTTAATATGTAAGTGCAAAGTATTCAGGTCGTTCCTAAACTAAAAATATTTCACACAATTCATCTAGTTTAAGAAATCTGCCCTTAATGTTACTTCCCCTAGGCTCTTTTTCTGTTCGCCCCTCTTCTAAATCCAGATTCTCCACCAAACTGACAGCAGTTTATGTATGAGACATGTTTTTAGTATGTTGTCATAAATCAGGAGTTAACTAAAACACAAAGTTTTATATACACACAATACATATTACAGAAATTATAATAGATTCCACAGATAAGCTGGTACATTGTTTTGGGGGGGAAGGGGAGGAAGGGAGGGAGAGAGGGAGCAGAGAGAGAGAGAGAGAGAGACAGTGAATGTGTGTGTGGATCCATGTTTTTCTATGTACTTTGGCTTTATGCACTTTGGATACAAAAGAAATTAGTGTTGTTCTTTCAGTTGTCAGAGAAGGCTTCTAAATTTAGTGGGCATCTCCAAAGATTATAGCAGTCTATACATATTAGTTATATATGTGATATTAAATATATCACCCTTTTTAATGTATATTTAAGTTGTTGATTCTAATCTTTTTATCCATTCTGGTTTTGTCATGTCTATATTTACTTTTGAGTTTCAGTAAAAATTACAAAATATTCCAAAATTTCTAGTCTCAAAACATTAATTCACTTCTATTAAAACACTTTGCAGCTAAGTGCCAGAATGTAAACTATCTCAAAAATCTTAAAAGACTGAGAATCACCTCTATACATTTTCAAACTTTCAACATTTGAGAGGCTGAGTTCTAATTACTGTTTAAGAGGTGATCAATATTCTATTTATTTACAAAATGGAATATAAATCATACCGTTTCTTCCAGCAAAGGGTAATATTAGAGATCTGAGACTCACTGACTAGTACCCCTTTTCTTAACCTACTTAAGAGCTGCCAGATTAACACATATGGCCCAAATTGTGGGCTCAGTTAAGTGACCCAACGATAGTAAACGAAATAGCTGGACCAGCGAGATCCCTTTCTGAAAGTTCTAAGACTTTGGACTTGACACAGCTTTGAGGCCAGTATGGGAGCTAAATCTCTAAGACATAAAACTGGCACTGTTGGTGACTGTATTTCCTGCCACATGGAGAAAGTCAGTCTGCGCTAAAAGAATAAAGCCACCAACCCACCAAAATGAGAGGGGGGAGAGCAGCAGGGGGAGGAGGGGGAGGCAGAGGAGGGGGAAGAGGGGAAAGGGAGGAGGGGGAAGGGGGGAGAGGGAGGAGGAGGGGAGGGGGAGAAGGAGGAAGCGGAAGAGGAAGAAGAAGAAGAAGAAACAACAAAGGGCTTTGGCTGTGTTTCAGATACTGTCTTTATTTTTTTCTGTGACCTAGCTGTAGACCAAGCCTTCTAGCAGTATGACTATTCCACTTCTTGAACTCAATAAAAAATTAAAATCAATAAATCAATAAATTTATACTGTAAATAAATTTCTCATTAAACTTAAATTAGCTCAAGCTGGAGTTTCCATCACTTGCAGCCAAGAACCTTCTCTCTTACAACTTAAACATAAAAGGCATCCATTGCAAAAGAATGAAACTGGGCCAGGCGCAGCAGCTCATGCCTGTAATCCCAGCACTTTGGGAGGCCAAGGCAGGTGGATCACAAGGTCAGGAGACCAGCCTGGTCAATATGGTGAAACCCCATCTCTACTAAAAATACAAAAATTAGCCAGGCATGGTGGCAGGTGCCTGTAGTGCCAGCTACTCTGGAGGCTGAGGCAGGAGAATCATTTTGTAAAAAGTAAAGTAGCGGTTCCTCTTCAAAGACTTTCCTCCCCATCTAATTAGGAATAAACAGTAACTTCTCTTAGAAGCAAAATTTATTTAAAGACATGTGCTAACATTCTTAAATACCTGCTAGCTGTAATAAGGAAATCAGTGTACTTTATGTTCTTAGCTCCCACAATTTAGCCCAAATATTTGCCCTAGCATGCTCAGACTGGTCCAAGCAAGCATTAGGTCATAGCCTGTTCCTCTTCCTTATTTAAAAGTGTTTTTACCTTTCTCAACATTCCACAAGTTACTTCCTCCTTCCTTTGCTCCCCTCTACCTTTACCTCTTTTTAAAAAGTTCTAAGTTGCTAGCCAATCAGGGTGAGGTCCCGTTCCAGCTAATGGAAACTGGACACACCAGTAGGGTGGATGTGTCAGGTTATAAATGACCCTGTCTCCTTTGTTCGGTGTACTCTTGTGGCACGAGTGTACCCTTTCTGCAGGAAGTAAAAATGGTCTTACTAAATAAATAAAATTTATGTTCAAGTGCTATTTCTTTACGGCTCCGAGGAACAAACATTTCAAACAGTCTGAACCCAGGAGGCGGAGGTTGCAGTGAGCCAAGATTGCACCACTACACTCCAGGCTGGGCGACAGAGTGCGACTCTTGTCTCGGGAAAAAAAAAAAAAAAAAATGAAGCTGGACTCTTATAACACATACAAATATTAACTCAAGATGCATCAAAGACCTAAAACTATGAAACTGAGAAGAAAACATAGGAGAAAATCTTTGTGATATTCAATTTTGCAATGATTTCTTGGATATGACACCAAAAGCAGGCAAAAAAAAAAAAATAGATAAACTGACTACATCAAAATTTAAAACTTCAATGCATAGAAGGACATAATCAAGAGAATGAAAAGGCTACCTAGAGAACGGGAGAAAGAATCTGCAAATCGTATATCTGGCAAGGGGTTAAAATCCAGAATATACAAAGAACTCCTAAAACTCTAAAACAAAAAAACCAAGTAACTCAATTTTTAAAAACTGACTTGAAAAGACATTTCTCCAAAGATACACAAATGGACAACAAGCATATGAAAAGATCACTAGTCATCACTGAAAAGTAAGTCAGAACCACAGGGAGATAACAAACTCACACCGATTAGGCTGGTTACTTGCAAAACAAGGATGTGGACTAACTGGAAGCTTTGTGTATTGTTGATGAGAATGTAAAATCTTTCAGCCAGACAAAATAGAGTGACATAGAAACCAAATTCTGATAAAGAGGTATGAGAAAAGTAAAATGAGATAGAGACATACCCGAAACAGGGAGGAAAAAGAGGTTTAATTGGAATTACAGTTCCACAAGGCTGGGGAGGCTTCTGACTCATGGCAGGAGGCGAAAGGCACTTCTGACAGACTAGCTGTATTTGGATTGCTCTGTATCTAAGCCTACCCGAAATATTTGGGGCTGCTCTTAGTAGACACAATGATGTATATAACACCAACTTGACCACATCACAATGATGTACATGACACCAAACTCCAGTATTAATAGAAAGCTGCTATGTAGTCAAAGGTTCGGCATGCGGTCAGAGATCCTAATTTCTAAACTAAACTGAAACACAGATTATTCCATTACTTATTCATTCAACTTATATTTAATCACCCAGTTCCAGAGGTACCAGGTAGGCTTAGTATGGGGTATAGAAATGCACATAATATAATCTCTGATCAAAAGGAATTCAGAGATTTCTGCTTTGGCCAAAATAATGGCTTCCTGTCTTACAGCCTAATTATCTTCCACTATACCATACTGCCACATTTGAACCAAAAATTTATGTATGCTCTGGGGTGGAGGCTGGGGAATATAATTTCATACAGCACTATCTCTATGATAGAACTGAATACAATTACTTTTACTAGGAAAAAACTAAAATGATACATACTTATCACATATATAGGGCTCCTTTTTTTACTTAGAAATCTTAATCTGTTATACAAATACAATAGTATAAGTTTATTAAAAGAATGATTGATTTCAGTTGCATATATCTTTGCAAACAAAACACACTCTACCAAGTGATCTGAAGTAACCATTTTCCATCAATCAAAATGGACATGATTCAATTGTATGTAACTATGTCTTCAAATGTAATTAGATGCTTTATTTTCTATTTACTCCCATCCTAAAACCAAAACCAAAAATCAGTATAAAACACCAGAATAAAGTTAAACCAACACCATCAAAACACAAGAACAGAAGAGTAGAGGGAGAAAAGAAGAAAACAATCTGGAATTGCCAAAGATTAAGAAATTTTAATCTTGCAATATATTTAAAATGTAATTGTTTAACATCATGAATATAGTTGATATGATTTGGCTGTGTCCTTACCCAAATCTCATCTTGAATTACAGTTCCCATAATCCCCATGTGTCATGGGACGGACCAGGTGGAGATAACTGAATCACGGGGGCAGTTTCCCCCATCCTGTTCTCACAACAGTGAGTTAGTTCTCACGAGATCTGATGGTTTTATAATGGGATTCCCCCTTCACTGGGCACTTATTCTTCTCCCTCCACTATGATTATAAGTTTACTGAGGCCTCCCCAGCCATGCTGAACTGTGAGTCAATTAAATCTTTTTCCCTTATAAATTACCCAGTCTCAGATATGTCTTTATTAGCAGCATGAGAATGGACTAATATAATAGTTATTATTTAGGAGGGAAAAAAAAGTGCTGCCTCACTATGAAAGAAATTACCCTCTGCACTAGCAAAAACATGGGGAGTTAACCAAAAGAAATTTTCCCATTAAAGAGGAGGAAACAAACAAGGCAAACCTCTTCCCTTTGGATAAAAGACATACTATAAACAGCAGCTGATAATCCAATCATTTACCAAGTAGTCATCCAAAGCAGCAAATCTCAGTGTAGATCATTTCAAATTAAACATGCTTTCTCTCAACTCTTCATTACTCCTCATACCTCACCACTCCAATAATTCTACCCTTGCTGAGAATCACTGCTATTTAGAATTATCTTTAGAATGGAAATGTGCCAAATTCCTTAAGTGTGCTTTATTCCTTCAAATCACCTATCTAAAGCATCAGTACATAATAAAACCCACTTTCTCAATACAAAATTCTACTTTTCATATCATGAAGTTGTGGGTTCTAGCCACCCTTGCTTCAGTGAACCAGAGCTCAATCCCTTTTTTGCAAGTAAGTGAAAACTGTAATGGTTATTATCAGCCTCAGAACAGACAGAAGGCAAACGAGTCTGCCATTTGATTAGATGAGTCCTGTTACACTAGCAAAACCCTGGCCATCTCAAAAGCTTTGAGGTCTAAGTAGTCTTGGACAGTTAAATATTCCAGATTACTGAAGTTTTGTCTTATAAATTATCAATTTTTATAATTTGTGATAGGAATCTCTTTTGAAGCATAACCTCTTCTTAATAACAAGTGTTTTAAATTACAAAAGTAACACACAATCATTGAAAAGACTACAATTCAAAAGTGTATGAAATAAAAGGTTCCTTCCCTTATCATTCTCTACTCTCATTTCATAAGGGTATCATTGTAACATAATATGGGTGTATTCTTCTAGACCTCTTCAGAATACATACAAATTTTATACAATACTGTATATACAAACACAAGTAAGCAATAAAATGATGTTACTGTACATTCAGTTCTTACTGTACATTCATCATTCAACCTGATGAAGAAGGCTTTTAAGTTTTAAAATATTGGTAAACCTGACTTTTTTAAAACTTTATCTACCACAGTCTTTTTCATCCTTCTTCTACTGACAGGCACTTTTACAACCAGAAACTTTTTTTTTTTTTCCTGCAATGAAGAGTTTTATGCAAACACCTTTGCACACTTGTGTTTTTCTGCAGGGAAGTTTAGAAATGAAAATGCTAGATTAAAGGACAGATTAGACTTTTTAAACATTTTGAGATACACTATTATATTCTCTGCCTTCTTTAAAATAATCTGATTCTTCTCTTGAGGGCCCAAGATCATTCTTACCAGTATTTACTTTTTCACTCTGTATAATACAGTGATTCTCTTGGGGCCTTAGAAGTAGGTTCACTTTTCACTATGGTTTGGATATGGTTTGTTTGACCCCAACCAAAACTCATGTTGAAATCTGATCCCCAAAGTGGTGGTGTTAGGAGACGGTGCCTAATGGGAGGTGTTTGGATCATGAGGGATCCACCCTCATGGATAGTGGTTTGGTGTCATTTTTGGTAGTGAGTTGTGTTCTCACTCTAATAAGACTGGATCACTTTTTGAGAGTGGGTTTTTTAAAAGCCAGTACTCCTTCAGGTTTTCCTTCTCTCTTCATACATCCACGCTTCCCCTTTGACCCAACAAAACCCTGCGCCAGAAGCTGGGGGCATGCCTTTGAACTTACCAACCTGTACAACCATTAGTTAAATAAACCTCTTTTCTTTATAAATTACTCAGACTCAGGCATTCTGTTATGGCAACACAAAATGAACTAGGGCACTCCTGCATTAAATTTCATCTATTTTTGTAATTTTTAAACCTTTTCCTTTATTGTTTGTCCCTTCACACTGCCATCACTGTATTACCTATAGCATTTTTTCTCATTCATTTCTATTGGAAAAACTGAGAATTTTCCAACAGAAATCTGATCATTTAATGTGCTAAAATTGAGATCAAATGAAAATTTAAATAAAATTTTTATTTGTCACACAAGAATACATCTGGTAGCTGCTATTTTAATCTCTCAGAGGCCATTTCAAGCTCTTCTAGATTCTAGAGAGGTAAGGTTCCCAGATCATTAACTTTTGGACAGATGAAACATCATCACTATGATTATTAATATACTAATAGGCTCCCTGTTTATATTCTCATGTGGAAAATACCTTGTTTAAAAAAACAGGAGAATGATGGATTAGGAAATTAGCATAATGCCATTATTCAGTAAATATCGTGTTTATCATTATAAAAATATTATAAGCAAGCTGTTTATGACTCTATTCCATCCCTGCATCCAGTCAGTTGGTTACATGCACTATTATAGTGGATATATGAGGCACTCAAGTATCTCCCCCTTCCTTCTAGGACCACTAGTTTAAATTAATTTTGAGTAACTATCCTCCCCCCATCATTAGCTATAAGTCAATATTAGTGAATTGTTCAAGATAAACACATAACCTAACCAAAGTCAGTATGACTAAATGAGACCCTCTGCTAGTATTTCTGGAGAAAAGAAGCTTGGTGCAGGCTTGCACTTTCCCTTACTTTCATGCCCCTTTCCTTTCTTCTATTCCCCCACTCCCTCTTTCCCTCCCTTCCTTTCTCCCCAAAGGTACAATAGAGAAGACCATCATTCTTCTCCAGAACATGGGGGTATGAATATGTAAAACCTAGAGCTAAAGGAATAGAGAGGATGGTATGAATGGAACCTGAGAATAAAGAGAACAAGTGGGAGCACAGCCAAGAAATGGGGCCTGAAGACTATTTGACCCCTGAATCAAAATATGCCTGGACTTTGTAGTCATGTATGCCTGTTTAGGTTGCATTTTTTTGTCACTTCAGGACACTTTTTTATCCTAAATCCTACAGCTAAAACCTTATACTGGTGTCTAGTCTTCAGACTTCAAGCACCCATTTTTACTGAATAAGTTCCAGCAACTACTTGTCACAAAGTCCATCAGTTTTAAGACTAAACTTTTCCCTTTAAAACTTTTATCTTCCAAAACATTCTAGAATCACATTCATTTATAATATGTAACTGAATACTGACAGAAACAAACTCAGCTCAGTACACACTGAATTTCCAAGTCTTACAAACGCTGAAGAAAAGAGAAACTCTGAAGAAATATTCAATACTTTGAAAAGATGACTAAAGCAAAAAGTTAGGAATAAAAGTATAAAACAGAATAACACCCAGATATTTCTTTTTCCTGGCATTATGCCCCCCAGTTTTCAGATTTTTAAGTGTCTTTCTGGAATGACAGCTATTTGTGATCCAGCTAGTCAATATTCCTTGTGGTACTGTACTGGCCAATGATTTAATTAATCATTAAAACAAACCAGTTATCTATTCAATCTAATTCTGATGAAAAATATATAATTTAACCTCTGGAATATCACACTCCTCTAATATCCAACTGTTTAAACATGTAATTTCATTTCTAAAAACTGAAAAAAAGTTAACTTACCTCAATTGTTTCGCGTAGTTCTGTTCAATTTCTATCCTCTCTTTAACAAATTTGGCATATCTTTCCAAGAAGTCAATTCCCCATTGTGTATGCTTGTCTAAGCTGTCGAACTGATCCTAGAAAAGGAAGATAAAAATGCATTTTCAAAAGTCTAAAATGTTATCCACATATATTTTAAACAGCTTCTGATATTTGTACAGAGAAGCAATGAGGTATAAAAGGAAAAACCCAGGCTCATCTACTAGTTCCCTCACTTCGCCCGTTAAGACCTAGAAACAGGTCCGTAAGCATAAATCTTGCTACTTTATGCCTGAATGTCTTTACAAACATGGCTCTCCCAGTTGCAACACCCTCCCCTGTTCTGCTTTTTGCAGTCAACTCTTCCCCAAATCCCCCCTACCCTGGCCTTTGAGATTCAGTTCAGGCATTATGTCCACCAGAAAATGGTCCTAAACTCTCAGACTTTCTCCATGTCCCCAAGGCTCCCTAAAATTACTATCTTATTCGTTTGCTATACTATATTGAGAGCCAGAATCATGCATTATTCAACTCTGAACTCCCACAGCCTAAGCACCATGCTTGGCACCATAGCAGGTACTCAACGAAGAATTATATAGCTGGACAAAATCAAATATACCTGAGTTCAAATTCTGGGATCTGCCATTTCCGAGATGTTTGAAACTGGGCAAGCTAACAAGGCTCCTTGAATGTTTTCCCATCTTAAAATGGAAATCCCATCACCCACCTAACAGGATTGTGGTGATGTTATTAAACATGTTCTGCAACGCAGGAAACATGATAATGACATATAATAGAGTACCACTGTCCTACAAGGCTCTTTCAGTCCTCACAGATGCCACCTCCTGCCAGAGAAACCACCATTTCCCTTGCTTTAAGAACAAGCTCCAAACTGACTAATAACTTGGTGCTGTCTTCCTCTCATATATCAAGTCTGCAGTGCTGAAAAAATATTCAAGTATCATCCCTTTCCATATTTACAGCTTCTTTTAAAATCACTTGTGGTTTAGTCACATTATTTACAAATTATCTCCTTTTGACTTTTCTCTTTCTCTACCTTAAACCATCACAAAGAAATTCTACTCCTAAAAGCAAGTTGCCACTCTAATTCTATTCTTCCAAGAAGCTTTCTGATTATCATCTGGTTTTCAAAATATATTTGAATACAGCAAGAAAATGCACTACTCAGTAAACTCAATCTGCATAATATGAACTACTGTAAATTAGAATTCTCATCAAACTGAAACTGAAACACACTCAATGACAAACAATTCCCAAAAAAAAAAAAAAAAACACTTCAAAGCTGAAACAATCTTCCTTTATTTTTCTAAATTGCTTCAAAGGCTTCTCTTCCCACAATCTTCTTCACCAAATTTTATATTACACTTCTTTATCCTCTAGATTAAGTCTCCAAATTTTAAATTTCAAACCCCATCAGTAAAAAACCTGAACAAAAACTGTATTTAGTTATTTATATATTAAATTATATACTATTGAATTATGTAGTTATGAAATCCACAATAGAAACTTTAAAAAGAGATGAAAATGAAACGAACATTATTTTTAAACCTTTTTTTTTTTTTTTTTAACATATTTGACAAACAAAAGCCTTTGAGCAATGACTTTTAAAATATTATGGCCGGGGGCAGTGGCTCAAGCCCGTAATCCCAGCACTTTGGGAGGTCGAGGTGGGCGGACCACTTGAGGTCAGGAGTTCGAGGCCAGCCTGGTCAACATGGTGAAACCCTGTCTCCATTAAAAACACAAAAATTGGCCAGGCATGGTGGCACGCCACTTGTGGTCCCAGTTACTCAGGAGGCTGAGGCAGGAGAACGGCGTGAACCCGGGAAGTGGAGCTTGCAGTGAGCTGAGATCGCGCCACTGCACTCCAGCCTGGGTGACAGAGCAAGACTCTGTCTCAAAAAAAAAAAAAAAAAAAAAAAGTTCAAACCCCACTAAAACTAATTGTGATTACTACCTTTATGTGTCATCTAGGCTGTGCAACTGTGCCCAGATATTTACTTGGTTAAACATTATTCTGGATGTTTCTGTGAAGGTGTTTTTTAGATTAAATTAACATTTAGGCCAGGTACAGTGGCTCATGCCTATAATCCCAGCACTTGGGAAGGCCTGGATGGGAGACTCACTCAAGTCCAGGAGTTCAAGATCAGCCTGGGCAATACAGTAAGACCCTGTCTCTACAAAACATAAAAAGGCTAGGTGGCTCACATATGTAATCCCAGCACTTCGGAAGGCTGAAGCAAGAGAATCTCTTGAGCTCAGGAGTTCAAGACCAGCCTTAGCAACATGTTAAGACCCAATCTCTTAACAATTAGCCAGGCATGTTAGTACATGCTTATAATTCCAGCTACCTGGGAGACTGAAGTGGAAGAATTGTTTGAGCCCAGAAGGTCATGACTGCAGTGAGCCGTGATCACTGCACTTCAGCCAGGGTAAGAGAGCAAGACCCTGTCGCAAAAATAAATATTAATAATAAATAAATAAATAAAATTAGCCAGGTGAAAGGTGGAGGTGGGAGGATCCCTTGAGTCCAGGAATTCAAGTTACAGTGAGCTGTGACTGTGTCACTACACTCCAGCCTGGGTGACAGTGAGATCCTGTCCACAGGAAAGGAAGGAAAAAGAAGGAAGGGGGAGTGAGGAGGGGGAGAAAACAAGAGGGAAGGAAAAAATTAATATTTAAATAGGTGAATTTTAAATAAAGCAGATTATGCTCCAAAACGGGTGGGTGGGCCTCATCTAATCAGTTGAAGTCTTTCATTGAACAGACTGACCTTCCCCCAGCAAGAAAGAATTCTGCCAGAATACTGACTTTGGTCTGAAACTATAACTGTTCCCTGGGCCTACCCTGCAGATCCCAAGCCTCCACAACCACATGAGTCAATTTCTTAAGAGAAATTTCTCTCTATATGTGTATATATCCTGTTGATTATCTGTCTCTGGAGAATTCTGACTAAAACACTGATTTTACAACAAGCAAAAAATTTCTGTTTCTAAGAATTTTAAGTGTACAGACAAAATAATACTTGCAGGTGACACCGATCATTTTCAGCAACAAAATTATATAATGAATACATTTCCAAATATTCATCATCAAAATGCTTTCTATATAGCTCAAATTTCTTTGGAAAAGCAGCTATTCAGTCACCATTAAAACTTCTCTTTTATCTTGAAGGCACAGATTAAATTTTCTCAAAAATACCTGGTAGGTAAGCATACTAGTTAAAGAAAAATGTCAACAAATTTGAAACAGTCAGGAGAGAGCAAACCTGTATTAAACAAAGATTTTTCAATTGTCTCTCCCTGTTTCATTTGGAAACACTGTAGTCTTAAAGGTATTATTTTTATAAAACTAACCATAACAAAAATACAACTTAATATTTTGTGAACTTCCTGCTTTAGTTTTCTTTGCTTACCTACAAATGAAGTGAATAAATTCCAACCTTATTCCAATTTCCTTTTTAAAATTCCAGCCAACACACTACTTTATCAGTGGTTAATACATTTACTGTTAAGAATAAATCTTTTTCAACACATCTTTCCATCAGTGGGTCACAAAAAGGCAGTTTTAAATATAACTGCTTTATTGAAACAGTATTCATTACTGAAACAATCTGGACATTATAAGCTGAGAAATGTTGGAAACATCTGTACTTTAATGAAACTGTACAACAAACTTTCTGTGTGAAATCTTTTCTAAAAAAAAATTTCTATTTTTCCATATGGCCTAAGAGTATTTGCTGAGATAATTTATTTTGCTGCCATATTTTACACATATAATATCACTATTTTCACCACAAAAGGAAGAGCTAGTGCTAACGATTGATACCATTTGGCTGTGTCCCCACCCAAATCTCACCTCAAATTGTAACAATCCCCACATGTCATGGGATGGACCTTATGGGAGGTAATTGAATCATGGGGGCACGTTTTTCCCTTGCTGTTCTCATGACAGTGAATAAGTCTCACCAGATCTGATGGTTTTATAAAGGGGAGTTCCCCTGCAAATGCTCTCTTGCCTGCTGCCATGTAAGATGTGACTTTGCTCCTCATTCACCTTCTGCCATGATTGTGAGGCCTCCCCACCCATGTGGAACTGTGAGTCAATTAAACCTCTTTCCTTTATAAATTACCCAGTCTCGGATGTCTTTATTAGCAGCATGCGAACAGACTAATACAGCTACGTAGTAAGAAATGCACACATTTTGTCTCCACTACTGATTCCTGAAACAGAGCTTCCAAAACCCTTGGAACTCCATGAGTTGTAGGGGTAAGAGGAGCATCTTTTGTTATTCATAATAACCCCCTTTCAATCATACCTAAATTTATACTAATGCGGTGACTTTGAAGGACAAGGACTGGTTGCTAGAGGAACCATCCATGTGATTTGAGGGTTGAAACTTTCAGCTCTCCCTATCCCCAAGTCTCCTGGGAAAGGAGAAGGGATGGAGATTGAATTCAATCAACAATAACTAATGATTTAATCAATCACACCTATGTAATGGAGCCTCCACAAAAACCCTAAACCATGGGTTTGGAAACCTTCGGGGTAGGTGAACACATCCACTTGCAGTGCATCTCAACTCCACAGGAACAAAAGGTCATGCATCCCGGGTCTTTCTAAAGCTTACCTTAGGTACCTCTTCGTCTAGCTGTTCATCTGTGTCCTTTATAATATCCTTTGTAATAAACCAGTAATAGTAAATAAAGTGTTTCCCTGAGTTCTGTAAGGCATTACAGCAAATTATCAAACCGGAGGAGGGGGTCACAGGAACCCCTGATTTGTAGCCAAGTCAGTCAAGTACCCAGATGTCCAGGACCTGCAATTGATGCTTGAAGTCCAGGCAGTATTATGGAACTGAACCCTTCAACTGTAGGATCTGTACCAACTCCAGGCATATAGTGACAAAACTGAACTGTAAGACATCTAGTTAGTGTCCAGAGAATTGAAGAACTGGTTGTTCAAGTGGAAAAAACTCACGTTTGGTGTCAGAAGGAACAATTTTTCCTTTTAGCAAGAATATTTCTAATAGTGTACTGTCTTTCACCACTAAGTTCAAAATTTCAAGACACTTTGCAGTAACACATATTCATATCATAGCAGCATTATGGAAGCAACCCACTTGTCCATCAACAGATAAGTGAAGAAAGAAAATGTGGTATATAAATACAATTAATATTATTCAGCCTTAAACGGAAGGAAATTCTGGCACATGCTACAAAACATGGATAAATATTGAGGACATCATGCTAAGTAAAATAAGACAGAAAAGGACAAATACTGTATGATTCCACCTACATGAGGTACTTAGAATAGTCAAAATCAGAGAGAAGGAAGTAGAATGGTAGTTGACAGGGAATAGGGGTAGGAAGGAATGGGGAGTTATTTAATGAGTGTAGAGTTGCAAGATGAAGATCATTCTGGAAATATATGGTGGTGATGGTTGTACAACAGTATCAATGCACTTAATGCCACTAAACTGTACATTTAAAAATGGTTAAGATGGTAAATTTTACACTGCATATTTTATACAGTAAAAAAATCTGCACCCCTCCACCAAAAATAAATTTCCTGTGGTTCACCCAAGCATTCACCATCATAGCTCATTGCAGCGTCAAAATCCTGGGCTTAAGTCATCTTCCAGCCTCAGCCTCCCAAGTAACTAGGACTACAGACATGCCCATGGCTCACTGCAGACTCAACCTCCTGAGCTTAAGTGATCCTTCCAGCTCAGCTTCTCAAGTAGCTGGGACTATAGGCGCGTATCGCCATGTCCAGCTAATTTTTGTATTTTTAGTAGAGACAGGGTTTTGCCATGTTGCCCAGGCTAATCTCAAACCCCTGAGTTCAAGCGATCCTCCTGCCTTGGCCTCCCAAAGTGCCATCTCAAATAACCTTCTCAATAATTTCTTAGAGGGGGAAGGTTACCTCTAGTCCATATGATTATATAGACATTATATCTTTCTTTTTTAATAAACATTATGTTTTTTTCTCAAACACATTAAGAAGCATCAGCCTGGTCATTCTTATCGTTTGCCTATATTCACATTAAAATATTATATTTAATCCATGGTTTCTTTTTTATATATCTTTTTTAGGTTTTTAAGAGATGGAGTCTAGCTCTTTCACCCAGGAATGTAGTGGCACCATCATAGCTTACTGCAGCATCGAACTCCTGGGCTTAAGCTAATTTTAAAAAATATTTTGTAAAGAAGGGGTCTTGCTTTGTTGCTCAGTCGGGTCTCAAACTCCCAGCCTCAAGCAATTCTCCCACCTGGGCCTCCCAAAGCACTGGGACTATAGGCGTGAACCACCACACCCAGTCCAATCCACGGTTTCTTTACAGGAAACTTTTTAAGTCCAAGACAAGACACCAGGATCAACTCACATTTTGAATACTAGTAAAGTATCCCATTTCTTATTTTTTAGATAACATATAAACAGAAGTTCTAAGCTCTGTCAGTGGATCATCTTGTGCGCTCTTCTTTGGAGACCCAGGTTTTAAATAATGCATTATCCTTTATCTAATTTTTATCAAGTCCTTCCTACCCTACTAATATGATTTTACTGGCTTTTTTCTTCTTGTTGTTATCTCTTCCACCAGTGCTTCCCATAAAGAATTCATTTTCTGTTTATCACTTTTCAAGCTCTTTCAGGATTCTCAAAGAAAAATTACTTCATCTAAAAAATAGATATCTAAGACCTGTGTCAGACTTTTTAAAAACTAGATGTCATTCTTATTTTCTCCAATACTCAAAATCATGCATGCTGTGATTCCACTGGATAAAACCTTGGACTAGGCCGGGCGCGGTGGCTCAAGCCTGTAATCCCAGCACTTTGGGAGGCCGAGACGGGCGGATCACGAGGTCAGAAGATCGAGACCATCCTGGCTAACACGGTGAAACCCCGTCTCTACTAAAAAATACAAAAAGCTAGCCGGGCGAGGTGGCGGGCGCCTGTAGTCCCAGTTACTCGGGAGGCTGAGGCAGGAGAATGGCGTAAACCCGGGAGGCGGAGCTTGCAGTGAGCTGAGATCCGGCCACTGCACTCCAGCCCGGGCAACAGAGCGAGACTCCGTCTCAAAAAAAAAAAAGAAAAAAAAAAAAAAAAAAAAACCTTGGACTATATCTATGTATTAGCTCTCTCCAAAAGGTATTTTTAGAGTTGGTCACCATAACAAATGTGTAAAAGCTCAGCTAATCAGAATATTGAGAAAGTTTAGTCAAATTTCATTTTTCAGTTACTGATGGTTAAGTTACAAATTATAAAATTTATTTAGATACCATTTTTTAAAGTTTTAAATTTATTTTGTAACTGACAAAAACTGGATATATGGATACAATGTTTAATTGTTAATGTTGATTTAAAACTCAAAATAGAACTGTACAAGTAGAAAACATAACAGAAGCCTATAACTGTGTTAAGTATATTTCATTAAGGTTGTACCATACTTTTAAAATAAATAAAAGCCAACTTCAAAAAACAGCAATCAGCTTTAAAAGGTACCATAAAGGTAAAATATAATACAAGTTTAGCTACAAGTGAAACAAATTCTCTTCTTTGTAACAACCGTGACCTGGCCATAGCGCATGCCTATCATTCCAACACTTTAGGAGGCCCAGGTGGGAGGATAACAAACAAAAATTTTTTTTACACTAGGTAGTGGTGGCAAATCCCTGTAGTCCCAGCTACTGGAGAGGCTGAGGATGGGAGGACAGCTTGAGTCTGGAGGTTCAAAGTTACAGAGAGCTGTGATTGTGCCACAACACTCCTGGGTAACAGAGCAAGACCCTGTCTCTTTGGGGTGGGGAAAAAAAAGTCATCCAGCCTTTCTTTAGTAGTCACACTATCAGTGATCAAACAACTCCAGAAACATGAGAGAAGGCTGGAAAGCAAGCAATGGTTTTAATCACCACAATATAAAGTAGAAAGTTTTTAAATTAAAATATAAGAATCAGCCAGGCATGGTGGCTCACGCCTGTAATCCTAACACTTGTGAGGCCAAGGTGGGAGGACTGCTTGAGTCCAGGAGTTGAAGATCAGCCTGGGTAATGCAGCAAGACCATCTCTACAAAAAATAATTTTTAAAAAAATTAGCCCATGCCTGTAATCCCAGCTACTCTGGAAGCTGAGGTAGGAGGATTGCTTGAGCCTAGGAGGTTGAGGCTACAGTAAGCCATGATCACACATTGCACTCCAGCCTGGGTGACAGAATAAGACCCAATCTCTTAAAAATAAATAAGTAAATGATAAAATGTAAGAATCAAAGTCATGAAGTCTTAGATTATCAAAAGTAACATCTTCCAACCTCTGTAGTTTCAAAGCCTGAGATCATACATCTTCCCGCTCCACATCAGCAAATACTTTGGGACTATGGAAAAGGTCAAGGGAAAAGATCATGAAAAACTAAAGAAGTGAAGGTGAGCAGTATTCTGAAATCATCTGTAAGTTAGAAATAAAGAAGAATATTAAGTCATTAAAGAGGCAACACTTCCCTATTCTCTCTACCTTTAGCATTGCTCTTATTCCTATGGATTTATTCCAGATAGAATCCGGAATAAATTACTAGTTAGTAATTTCAGCTAGCTGGACTTACTCAGAGTTCAACTTCCTCATTTCCTTGTCTTAATTATCCTCTCACTTCCTTTTCCAACACATTCATTCTTACCATACATAGCTTTCGTGAAATTAATCTCTATATCAGTGGTGAGTTCTA
Source organism: Rhinopithecus roxellana (assembly GCF_007565055.1). Lineage (NCBI taxonomy): Eukaryota > Metazoa > Chordata > Mammalia > Primates > Cercopithecidae > Rhinopithecus > Rhinopithecus roxellana. Next base: position 21,737,703 of record NC_044556.1, on the reverse strand, counting down.
ATCTAAACCTTATCATCTTATATTTAAACTCAAGAAAGCTCATTTTCTGTTTCCTTTGGGCATTCTTTTTAATTTTGTAAGATATTTAAAGTTATTTTACTGTATTTACTTGGAAACACAGGAAAATATCCTAAATTAAAGCTGGCATCAGCACCAACATAAATGTCCACATTATGTAGCATAACTCAAATTATACAAGGTTCTACTGCATAGTAATGTGAGGCAATAAATATTATGTTTACTCAATCTTCTTGCTTTTATCTGTATGTCTTTAATGTAATTTAAAAGAACTATTTTATATATCACAAAAGGTTATTTTTTAGAAGTCACTATTTAATATTCAATCCTTGTTTTCCTAATTACTTTGATACAGCCTTGCATCTAAATGAAGTTCCAATAAAGTACTTTTTGGTAAAAAACCAAGGGTCACCATCATTTTAAAAATACTTTCCTCACTAAAAAGCAGAATAATGACTTTGCTGTCCTAGTTTGGACTTGCTCTATGGCTCTGACTTTCTGCCAAAGTTCCTCCAGCACTTCTGAATACCAAACTACCACCAAAAATGTTTTTAAAGATCTAACACAACTGACTTTTCTCCCTCTTTAACTCTTATGGACTGCAGAAACTTTTTGTTTCAGTCTCATAGAGCTAAAACACCAACTTCCATTCAGGATCAACCATGTCTATCCTCAAAGAAAATTGAGAAATATTGCAGAATTTTTTAAAAATCAATTTAATTATTTTCGGTTTCTCATGGTGTTGTTTTTTTAAAGACAGGTGAAAACTTGCATATTTGGGAAATTCCCCCAATCTTTTCATTTAATTTTTTCTTAAATTAAGCTCTTAGTGACTTCAAAATCTACCCAAATGATCTTTCCAATATCCTACTGCAATTTTTCTTTTTTACTTCTCTGTGACTTTCACTTCCACTCCACCTTGATAAGTCATTCCCATGGTTGTCTCCATTGTCATTAGCAATAACTGCCTTATAAAGTAGGAAGAATGTCAATCTTGTCTCTCCCACTCCACTTCCCTGCAATAAATTTCAAGAATGTCTTTCTCAGGCAGCTAGCCCTGTCAAGTCACTCCCTGAAATACCCCAAGTCCAACAATTTTTTGGCCCCACAGAGACCACAACCCATTGATCCCAACACATCATTATTATTATCCTTCACCCCCTCCTGTCGTCATTTCCATCTTTATACAGCTTGGATTCCCTAAGCTGTCATTATAATCACTCCTTCCAAATATACTCACTGTCCTTGCCCCTCTCTAGCTTTGCCAAATTTCAGCCCTGATTTATGGTTAGAGTTTTACTAACTCTTCCTCATGCTGCAGAAGAAAATTGGAAAAAAGGAAAGAAAAAACCAGGCTGGCTAATTATACTTTGAAATTCATGTCTATTACCTACAGGACTTTAATACTACTTAGTTCAAATCCATTCACTACTTCATTATCCTAGCCAACTATCTCATACCTTATTCTTTTACTTTAAATTTACACCATCTCCTATCCATCTCACTCTTAGCTAATAACCTTGCCTCCTACTTTGCTACAAGAGAAACAGAAGGTAACTCCTTGCTCACCAACTCTATTTTTTACCACAATACCTGCATGTTTTTATTAGGCCTTCCTGATTATTACTTTGGATAAACTGTCCACGCCCCTAATACTTCAACTTACCTGGAGAACTAGTGCAGTTACAAGTTCAGTTGTTAGAACGGTTAAAACCCTGGGCCTACATATGTTTGACGTATTCCAGAAAGAGCAAAAAGCTGAATAAGCAAGCCACAGCTGAGTGAGCAAGAGGGGAGGGTAGTAGATACTGAAGTGGAGTGTGTGAGCGCCAGAATGCCAGTTTATATGCCCTATCTTCCACCATAAGGACCTTGGCTTTAACCCTGAGTTGGAAATACACTGGAGGGTATAACCTCCAATAAACTTGGCATGACCCAATACAAGTTTTTAAATAGATCACTGGAGTTTCTATGTTGATTAAAAACTAGCTCAAGGTCCACAGACCCACCATCCTTGAACACATCTGATCTTGTCTGATCTTAGAAGCTACGCAGGGTCAGGCCTGGTTAGTATTTGGATGGGAGACTGCTTGGGTATACCGGGTGCTGTAGGCTTTTTCTTTTAAAAAAAAAAAAAAAAAAAAGACAAAACACACACACACACACACACACACACACACACATATATATATACACCGAACTCAGAGTAAGGGAGACCTTTTAAGGAAGCTACTGCAATAATCCAGACCAGAGATGAGCTGGTTTGGTCCAGAGTAAAAGCAGCAGGGTGGTGAAAAGTGGTAAGATTTTGGATATATTCTGAAGGTAGTGTGAACAAATTTTTCTAATGTTTTGAGCATGGGTTTTAGAAGAAAAACAAACATCAGTTTTGAGCCCCATGAACTAGAAGGATGAAACTGCTTTTAACTAAAAGAAGAGATCAAGTTTGGGCAATGGGAAGAAAAAAGTTTTGACTTTAGACAGTTAATTTTGAGATGTCCTTAAGATATCCAGGTTGATATGTTGAGTAGGCAGCTAAATACATATGTCTGGAATTAACAGAAGTGGTCCTGCTGAAGATACGTGATAAAGAAATTACCCTGGACATGATCTCAATTAAGTCTTGTTGCACACCAACATTCAGAGGTCAAGGAATTGATGAAGAACCAGCAAAGGATACTGAGGAGTAACCAGTGAGGTACAAGTAAAACTAGAAAAGTGTGGCGTAATTTATAAGAAGACAAATGAAGATCACTACAGTGATGAACATCTTAGTCCTGAATTCAAGGCATTTACGGCTAGGTAGGTTGACCTGTTAACAAGATCTTCCAAGGTCTTCTAAGGAGCCTTATTCCCTTATATGATTTTCTTTTTCTGAATTTCTACCAGGCCTGGAGTCAAAAATCTCTGTTACGTCGTTGGTTAGTGAAAACTTATTTGTTCTGCCTTCCTCTATCGAATGCAGTGACAAATTAAGTATGATGAAAATTGAGATGCCAAACATGTAGTACTGCCTAACTTTGTAACATTTCAGACTGTAAGAGTTGAAATTTACTTGACGGGCCGGGCGCGGTGGCTCAAGCCTGTAATCCCAGCACTTTGGGAGGCCGAGACGGGCGAATCACGAGGTCAGGAGATCGAGACCATCCTGGCTAACACGGTGAAACCCCGTCTCTACTAAAAATACAAAAAACTAGCTGGGCGAGGTGACGGGCGCCTGTAGTCCCAGCTACTCGGGAGGCTGAGGCAGGAGAATGGCGTAAACCCGGGAGGCGGAGCTTGCAGTGAGCTGAGATCTGGCCACCGCACTCCAGTCCGGGCGACAGAGCGAGACTCCGCCTCAAAAAAAAAAAAAAAAAAAAAAAAAAGAAATTTACTTGACAAACTATACTCTCAGTTTGAACACTTTAACTGACTTACCCTGATTATCCAAATCAAGCTTTCTTGGATGAAAAGAAAGTGATAGGGGAGTAAAGAAGGGGTAAAATCAAATCCCAGGTACCCACTGTTACAGACATGAAACAAAACAAACAAAATTAAAAGCCAACATTTGGGGGGAGAAAAAAAGAAGTCAAATGAATGATGTATTATTTCAAGGAGGAGAAAGTGATCCACTTTGTCAGGTGCTACTAAAAGTAGTAAAAAGACTGAAAACTAACCATGTTAGCAACATGCAGATCACTGACTGTCTTAACAAGAGCAGTTTTGTTGAAATAATGAGGGCAAAAGCCTGACTGAAATGGGTTCCAAAAGATTAGATAGAAGTTGAAGACAGTTAAGTATGGACATCACTTTTAAGGAATTTTGCTTGAAAGGAGAGAAGAGATACAAAAAATAGCTAAAGAGAAGAGTGGGATCAAGTAAGGGTGGTTTTTAAGATAAAAGAAATAATATGATTTTATTGCTAATGGAAATGATCTGAAAGAAAAGAAAACACTTAAGTGTAGAAGCAGTGTTCACTGCTGGAGCAATGAGCACTCAGCCTTTGCTAAGAGCATGAGAAGTTCAATTACAGTAACAGCAGAGAAGGCAAAGTAAGTGGGCATAGGTCTAGACAGCTTGGTAGATGTGGTAGTAGGAGTATGTGAAAATTCTCCCACGATTGCTTCAGTTTATTTTCAGTAAAATAGAAGGCAAGGTCAAGGTCAATAGCTGAAATTTACTTATTCAGAAAGTCTTTGAATTGAGTTAAGAATTATTATTATCAGTTAACTGCTCTGAGATTCACTTTCCTCAACTGTCAAATGAGAATACCTGTGCTGCCTACTTTACAGGGTTGTTGTGAGGGTCAAATGAGAATGTACGTGAAAGACCTGTAAACAGTAAAGCCCTAAAAAAAAAAAAAGTATTCTGTTACACAGCCACATTTTACCATTTTCTTTCTTTTTTTTTTTTTTTTTTTTTTTTGAGACGGAGTCTTGCTCTGCCCCAGGCTGGAGTGCAGTTGCGCAATCTCAGCTCACCGCAACCTCCGCCTCCTGGGTTCACACCATTCTCCTGCCTCAGCCTCCCGAGTAGCTGGGACTATAAGCGCCCGCCACTACGCCTGGCTAATTTTTTGTATTCTTTAGTAGAGAGGGGGTTTCACTGTGTTAGCTAGGATGGTCTCGATCTCCTGACCTTGTAATCCGCCCGCCTCGGCCTCCTAAAGTGCTGGGATTACAGGCGTGAGCCACCGCGCCCGGCCATACCGTTTTCTTCATCTTCTTAAAAATTACGGAATTATAGAAGAGTGACATTTTTACATCTGAAATTCTAATAACTAGCTGGGCACATCTCAACATGCAAATGATTCTGATTTTTTAGATTCCAAAATAACTGTATTACACCAAAATAGTGGTATATCTGTGCATTAAAGGTATATGAGACCAAATATCAATGTGGTAATAACTATACATGAACAGTAAGCTAACATTTTCTATGTTCACTTGGAGCTTTCAATACACTAAAAACTCTAAGTACAGAATCCATTTCTAATTCTTTGCATCTGACACTTAAACCAGTGTCATTTACTAGTGCTTGATCTCTAAGCTTCCTGTTCCATATCTGTAAAACTGGAGTAATTACACAACTCCAAAGTGAAAAGATTAAATGAAATATAAATAATGCGGCCAAGCACGGTGGCTCACGCCTGGAATCCCAGCACTTTGGGAGGGTGAGGCAGGCGGATCACAAGGTCAGGAGTTCGAGACCAGCCTGGCCAACATGGTGAAACCCCGTCTCTACTTAAAATACAAAAACAATCAGCTGGGCATGGTGGCAGGCGCCTATCATCCCAGCTACTCAGGAGGCTAAGGCAGGAAAATCGCTTGAACCCAGGAGGCGGAGGTTACAGTGAGCTGAGACCACGCCACTGCACTCCGGCCTGGGCAACGGGGCAAGACTCCCTCTCCAAAAAAAAGAAACAAAAGAAATACAAATAATGCATTTAACATAGTACTTGGCACTGGTAGCTATTACTATTCATTTAATGCAACAAATAAATGAGTGCTGAGCTTGGCACTAGGGATGTGAGTAAAAATACACTTAGCGGAAAGGAGATTTATTAATCAAATAATCACTTTTCTTTAATTTCACTGGCTAGTACCTCCAGAATGTTATATACAGTAATGACTGTTAACAATCTTTAGTGGTCAGCTTTGTATGACTGAACTTCATACAATACATAGGTTTTATGTTTTCTAGCAAACTCAATATATAAATGTATTTATTTAAAAATTAACTTACAGGTACAATTGTTCTCTGTAGGGGTCTTTAAAATAGTATGTGTTCTTAGGACAATTAAAATGATTTGATTAATCCAAAATAAATTTACAAACTATCAGAGCACATCTGCTGTGTGAAGTAAGCTCTGTATCTGTGTAGTATATGAGCCATCTTGCCATCTTCACATGTGGCCATCTTATTTCACAGTTTTTTGTAATTTGGAGATTCTGCTACCTTTCTTAACTTTGTCTTTTTTTTTTTAAAGATAAGGTCTCATTCTGTTGCCCAGGCTGCAGTGCAATGGCACAATCACAGCTCACTGCAGCCTTGACCTCCTGGGCTCAAGCAATCCTCCTGCCTCAGCCTCCCAAGCAGCTGGGACTACAAGTGTGAGCCACTATGCCCAGCTAATTTATTTTATTTGTAGAGACAGTGTCTTGCTACGTTGGCAAGGCTGGTCTCGAACACCTGGCCTCCCAAAGTGCTGGATTACAGGCGTGAGCCATTCCCCCCAGGAGCTGTCTTTGTTGTCTTTCATTTCTGTTTGACATTAGCCTTTCTATTGTTCAGCACTGCTCTGCCTCCCAAGATCTCAAACTTAAGCCCAGGGTCATTCAGTAGTGAGGGTTAACACCACAACTAGAGATTAGGATTAACTATTTTAAAACTAGTTTTCTTTATGTTATTCTGTTTAGCCTTTTCTCAGATTCTCAAGTCATTTGCTTGCATCATTATCCCTGCTGCCTACCAACCTGGACCACTTCCTGCCAGGAGTTCCTCTACCCTCACACCAATTAGCAACACAGTTTGGTCCCCCTGTGCTGACATTTTATCCTACATGAGAGAACATAATTAGCAAATGGGATTCAAGAACAGAGCTAGTCTTCGTGTACAGGCAGTCATATTTTTAACATGAAAATTCTCTAGAACAGTGCTAAACATCCCTTTGCACCATCTCTCTTTGATTTCTTGGCTTCTCACTGGGCTCATTTTCCATTTTACTCTAGTCTGCTTTCCCCTTTTCCCTTTCTGAGACTCAATCTACTTGATGACTGCAATGTTTAAGTATGAAATTTAATCATAGGCCTTTATGGCTAGAAGAGACTTCAAACATCAGTCTCTATTTACAGATGAGGAAACTGAAGCCTCAAGATTAAACTATTTGCCCAGTCAGGCATGGTGGCTCACGCCTGTAATCCCAGCAGTTTGGGAGGCCAAGGCAGGCGGATCACAAGGTCAGGAGTTTGAGACCAGCCTGCCCAACATAGTGAAACCCGATAGCTACTAAAAATACAAAAATTAGCCGGGCATGGTGGCGCATGCCTGTAGTCCCAGCTACTCAGAAGGCTGAGGCAGGAGAATCGCTTGAACCCAGAAGTCAGAGGTTGTGGTGAGCCAAGATCACGTCACTGCACTCCAGCCTGGGCAACAGAGAGAGACTTCATCTCAATAAACTGTTTGCCCAAAGTAACAGAGCTAAGAAATAGCTAAATCAATGATCCACGTCTTGACTTAATTAGTTTTGTTCCCTTGTGTTGATGCCTTAAATCAGTTCCCTTAGTTAAGTAAATTCTCTAAGACTATTTATTATTTGAAAAGCAAATAGGCTTTCTGGCTCTAATATAATCTGAGGGATACTTAGTTCTTGGTATATTCATGGGAATAACTCCAAAGAGTGACCTCATACTACCCTTAGCATATAATTATGGTTAAATATTGAGATAATTTAGTTTTATCTATAAATGGTTTATTATATTTTGGAAGAAGCAAAACTGATCTAGACAGAAGTCTCATGGCTCATTTTTATCCATAATATTGAAAAATCTTAAGATTTAGAATAAATTATTAATGTATTCAATTTTATATAGTAGATACAGATGCATATTAATTTAATCAGAAGTCTCCATGATCCAAAACAGCCATATTCTGAACATACACATGCATAATTTAGGCTGTTGTTTATTCTTTCATGGCTTACTTGACTGTAATACTGGTGGGAGGCATTGAGTAAAAGGGAAATGATTAAGTAAATGAATTCTCCTGCACATCAACATAAACTAGGCACTATTAGTGGCATGTAACATTTACATGGTAATTTTGTCCTTTTCATATTGACTGTATATAATTGTTTATTCAACATCAAAAACTTGCCTGTGACCAGGTAGGGTGGCTGCTACTAGCTTTCCTTTCCCTTTTTTTTTTTTTTTCATTTTTGGAGACAAGGTCTCACCCTGTGGCCCAGGCTGGAGTGCAGTGGCACCATCACAGCTCACCACAGCACCACCAACTTTCTGGGCAGAAGTGGTCCTCCCACCTGAATAGTTAGGACTACAGGAATGTGATACCATGCCCGGCTACTTTTTGTATTATTTTTTTTAGACGGAGTCTCACTCTGTCGTCCAGGCTGGACTGCAGTGGGGCAATCTTGGCTCACTACAAGCTCCACCTCCCGGGTTCAAGCCATTCTCCTGCCTCAGTCTCTCAAGTAGCTGGGACTACAGGTGACCACCATCACGTCCGGCTAATTTTTTGTATTTTTAGTAGAGACGGGGTTTCACTGTGTTAGCCACGATGGTCTCGATCTCCTGACCTCGTGATTCACCCGCCTCGACCTCCCAAAGTGCTAGGATTACAGGCACGAGCCACTGAGTTTTTGTATTTTTTTGTAGAGACAGGGATTTCACCATGTTGCCCAGGCTAGTCTTGAACTCCTGGGCTCAAGTGATCTGCCTGCCTCAGCCTCCCAAAGTGGTAGGATTACAGGTGTGAGCCATTGCGTCTGGCCTGCTACAAGCTTTCAATTCAATAAACCATTACCATGCACAGTATTTTAAATGAATATATAATTTCAGACTTTTAAAAATAACTTCATTTTAAGAATGATTCTTTTTTTTTACTCCTAAAAGAACACTAGAGTGAACCTTATACTGCACATGAAGTACTTACAAGCATATCTATAAAAAAATTAAAGAAAAACTATTATAATCCTTAACTTGAGCTTTAACATTTATATAAAATGGCTCTAAATGGAAAAGGAATGATTTCTTTTTGCTAATGTGAAATAAATCATGTTTACAGTAATAATTAACAGATATACCAGGAGAAAAGTATATACATGGAGGAAGTTTAGCAGCTAAGAAGAAATGAAAATAAGGCAAACAAAAAAATTTTCAAGGTTGTGCCTGTGTTTATTTGGTTTGTTTGTTTGTTTGTTTATTTATTTGAGACAGGGTCTCACTATGTTGCCCAGGCTGGTGTGCTGTGGTGCAATCACAGCTCACTGTAGCCTGCACCTCCTGGGCTCAGTGATCCTCCTCCCACCTCAGCCACCCAAGTAGCTGGGACTACACGCACACGCTACTACGCCTGGCTATTTTTTGCATTTTTAGTGGAGATGGGGTTTCGCCATGTCGCCAGGCTGGTCTCAAACTCCTGGGCTCAAGTGATCCTCTGATCCTCTGGCCTCAGCCTCCCAAAGTGCTGGGATTACAGGTGTGAGCCACTGTGCCCAGCCTTTGGCAGATTTTTATTCAAATGCAATAGACTGAAATTTTACATAAATACGGACCAACACTTTCCTTTTTTTCCCAATTTTTAAAACATTTATTTCTCTGTCTACTTTCAAAAAGGATTGATAAGAATGATGAACAATTACGTAGAAATGGACAGTTTATTCAGAGGTGGCAAGGAACTATAACAAGGTGTCAAAAAGGTATTATAATTAGGACAGCAGTCTGTTACTCTCTTGCATTCCAAGTTCAGAAGTAAAATTTATTTTGAACCTCAATTTCTCTAGAATTTTACTGTATGTTCATTTCAGTACAGGAGTAAATTGATAAGAGGCTTGCAAGTGTGACTTGATAAACTAGCTAAAATTTCTGACTATTATTATTTTATCCCACAATTAATGGACCAGTCTCCTTAATTCCCCTCTTAAGCATCCTTAAACATGTCAGACATCAATATTGCTTTCCTTTCTTATGGTGTTAATACTAAAGTAGTTAGAACTCTTCATTTAGTAGCTATATATTTGATTATTGACAGGCTGGTAAAGATGGATATGAAGTGTGCTTTCACTAAAATACTGAAGGAATAGTATGCAACAAATGCCTGCCTCACACTTTTAGCCTTAGGGAAAAAAAAAATAAGGAGCACACATGGACCTCTGGGGCCTATCTAATTGCTTATACAGAAATTAAGAAGTTTGTTCTACACATGGAAACACTGAGATTATGTGTTGTAAAGGGACATCTACATCAAAAGTGGGGAAAGTTTCAACTGCTGATTGGTTATGTGCTTCTTCCACTGGAACATTTGTCAGGAAAATTTCTATGGTAACACAAGTACAATTAATCACATCATACGCTGGACGAAGGGATTGGGATTATGATATTTTTCCCCCACAAAATTCTACCCTAACCATTATTTGCTCTTGCACAAATTGGAAGATGTGAGATACAATGTGGCAACTTCATTATACAGAAACTTGTGGAAGAGATTTTAATCAGTTGATTCCTTAAGAATTAAGAGACAGTTGGGCGTGGTGGCTCATGCCTGTAATCCCAGCTCTTTGGGAGGCCAAGGCGAGTGGAACATGAGGTCAGGAGATTGAGACCATCCTGGCTAACATGGTGAAACCCCGTCTCTACTAAAAATACAAAAAATTAGCTGGGTGTGGTGGCGGGCGTCTGTAGTCCCAGCTACTCGGAAGGCTGAGGCAGGAGAATGGTGTGAACCTGGGAGGCAGGGCTTGCAGTGAGCCAAGATTGTGCCACTTCACTCTAGCCTGGGTGACAGAGCGAGACTCCCTCTCAAAAAAAAAAAAAAAAAAGAATTAAGAGACTCTAAGAGACCCAACTTACAGGACCCCTAGAGTCATCAGCAAGAAAGTAGAAAGACACTTGAAGGGAAGCATACTCCAATGCATAATGTCTAGAGAAAATTTCCATGCATTTCTCATTTAATCTTCACCCACAACCCTATGAAGTTGGTGGTTTTACAGATAGAGGAGTGGGTTCTCAAAAGATTAAGTGATTTGTGAAAGTTAAAATTTTCAGAGTCTTTCCACTCACTTTGGCAAGAAAAAGACAAGAGCACTGTTGATGTGTCCAAGGTATTCAGACTTAGACTGGTATGTGGATGGAACAAGTGGCCACTACAGGTTTACTCATTTCTCTTCACTAAACTGTTCTGAGGTTTAGTAAAATCATAAAATGAAGAACTGCACGATTTGTGGGGAAAGGGATTGTTGCGGGAAGTCAGGGACCCCGAACGGAGGGAATGGCTGGAGCCATGGCAGAGGAACATAAATTGTGAAGATTTCATGAACATTTATCACCCCCCTAATAATACTCTTATCTTCTTATGCCTGTCTTTACTTCAATCTCTGAACATAAACTGTGAAGATTTCCTGGACATTTATCAGTTCCCAAATAATACTCTTATAATTTCTTACGCCTATCTTACTTTAATCTCTTAATCCTGTTATCTTCGTAAGCTGAGGATGTATGCCACCTCAGGACCACTACTGTACAAACTGATTGTAAAACATGTGTTTGAACAATATGAAATCAGTGCACCTTGAAAAACAACAGAACAACAGCAATTTTCTGGGAACAAGGGAAGACAACCATAAGGTCTGACTGCCTGCAGGGGCAGGCAGAATAGAGCCATATTTTTCTTCTTGCAGAGAGCCTATAAATGGACACGCAAGTAGGAGAGATATCACTAAATTCTTTTCCTAGCAAGGAATATAATATTAAGACCACAGGAAAAGAATTGCATTCCTGGGGGGAGGTCTCTAAATGGCTGCTCTGGGAGTGCCTGTTTTATGCAGCTGAGATAAGGACTGAAATACGCCCTGGTCTCCTGCAGTACCCTCAGGCTCACTAGGGTGGGGAAAAACCCCACCCTGGTGAATTTGAGGTCAGACTGGTTCTCTGCTCTCGACTCTGTTTTCTGTTAAGATGTTTATCAAAACAATACGTGCACAGCTGAACACAGACCCTCATCAGTAATTCTAATTTTGCCCTTTGTCTTGTGATCTTTGTTTTTGTCCTTGCTGTTTCCTCAGAAGCATGTCATCTTTGTTCTCTTTTTGCCCTTTGAAGCATGTGATCTTTGTGACCTCCTCCCTATTTGTACACCCCCTCCCCTTTTGAAGTCCTTAATAAAAACCTGCTGGTTTTGCGGCTCAGGTGGGCATCACGGACCTACCAACATGTGATGTCATCCCCAGCAGCCCAGCTGTAAAATTCCTCTCTTTGTACTCTTTCTCTTTATTTCTCAGGCCGGCCGACACTTAAGGAAAACAGAAAAAACCTACGCTGAAATACTTGGGGGTGGATTCCCCCGATAAGGGATAAGATTTAGAGGAGTTACAAATTTTGATGTATGAATTTTGCTTTAAGTTTAAATAGCCGCCTTTTAGAAAGCAAACCTCAGGATGTGTCAAATCATTAAGTATCTTCCTCGTCAATGTGACTGTGTGAATTAAAGAAGACCTGAGTCCAAATTAAACTTATCATTTGTCTCTTTATTTCTATATCTATCCATCTATCTATACAGAAAACCATGAGTTTACACCAGTATCTCCAATTCCAATCTAACACTAACACCTTTTCAATATTTGTAATTTCCTTCTCCAACAGTGAAAAAACTTGGCTCCCTTTATCCTTAATATATATACTCACTTAAACAATCCCCAGCAGGTAATCAGTCTCTCACTGCCACCATGGCTACACACAGGTACCCTCCTTACTGTACTCAAGGCTTCACACCTTATTAGACTGCCACTGCTGCCCCCAACTCTGACACTCTCAGTCAGGCTGATGCCACTGTGCTGCTGTCTGCATGGATTGCCCCCCGCTCCACCTGGGTTCTACTACTCTGAGGCTGGCTGTCCTCCTGCACGGGATACCCTCATCATTCCACTTAGGCTCCAACATACTGCAATGGGTTATAGGTGCCACTCTTTCCACTCTCCTAAATGGTCATCCTCTTCATCCCATTCTTGCTCTGATACTGCACACTGAGTCTGCCATCCTCTCACATGGAGGCTGTCCTCTCTCTGCTTAGGCTCTGACTTACCATTACAGGCCACCTCTTACACTCCTCAAGACCCAGGTTCTGATACCCTGCTCTAGACCATCACAGCTTCTAACACCAAGGACACCAACCTTGCCGAACCTCACCTGAATTGCTCAGAGGATAAAAGAGAGAAGGGAAAGTTCCTGCCATTCACTTTAAATTCTGATTTACATTCTTGAACTATCAGTTCCCCATTTATCCCTAACTGGAAAGATTCTTAATTCACACAGTTTTCACAGTGTGAATTATTCACAGTTTGCTTATTCTACAACCAAAGTGAATTTGTGTGAGTTCCAGACATTTTAAAAAATAAGGTTTACTTCTTTTTTTTGAGATGGAGTCTCGCTCTGTCGCCCAGGCTGGAGTGCAGTGGCTGGATCTCAGCTCACTGCAAGCTCCGCCTCCCGGGTTTACGCCATTCTCCTGCCTCAACCTCCCGAGTAGCTGGGACTACAGGCGCCCGCCACCTCGCCTGGCTGGTTTTTTGTATTTTTTAGTAGAGACGGGGTTTAACCATGTTAGCCAGGATGGTCTCGATCTCCTGACCTTGTGATCTGCCCGTCTCGGCCTCCCAAAGTGCTGGGATTACAGGCTTGAGCCACTGCGCCCGGCCTAAAAAAGTTTATTTCTAACAAAGTATTAGTCTGTGTCTATCGATGGTACTCACAATTATAGAAAGTAAAAGGATTGTTAAAGAAACAGAAAAGGCAGAATTAAAAACAATTATTGTATCTTATTACAGCTTTTAGCTTTCTGGAATAAAAATGTTTTAACCACAAAATGCACTAATGCAGGGTATGGTTATAGTAGGATGTCTGAAATAGAAATACAGATTTTTCAAATTAGACCCAAGTATTTATTCTGCCTATCTGCCTTTACTGTTCAGGAAGGTTGTGATTTGCAATTTTAGAGTGAATGATCTCTTCCCTTTAATTCATTTATATTTATCTTTAGAGCATTCTTCCTTTATTTTCCGAGAAGCAGTAATAGCTTTGTACTATAATTCACTTTTGTGCTGAAGAGTATTTAAAAGTCTAATGAGAAATAGAAGAGCTTTACAGCATCAAGTGCACCTAAAAGTTTGCAGAGTGATCATATACAAGCTACTACTTTATAGATTAACATATTTTTCTACCATGTATTTAACACAAAAACCTTAGTTGGTGGTAACATAAATCTAAATAGGTTTATATTTACCTCATGATTTTTATTTCAACAGATAATTCAGCAGTTATTGCTTATAAACTCTGTACAGTAAGACAGCACACTGCCATATTATACATGTGTCTCACCTCATTTCATTCATTTTTCATTTATTCACACAGGATACACTCATTTTGTAAAATAATAAGCCATCTACTACTCTGTATCTCTCTTGCCATCATTCTACTCCAAGCTACAATCACCATTTGTTTAATACCATTTGTTTAAGAGGCAATAGCCTCTTAACTGGTCTCTCAATGTCCTTTCTAATTATCCTCTAATCTATCTTTCACATTGTAGTTCGAGTGATCTTTTCAAAATGCAAGTGATCATGTCAGGTAATATGGTACAAATATTAAGGGCACTGATTCAGTATCTAGGCCACCTGTGTTCAAATACAGACTCTGCCATTTATTAAATGTGTCACCTTGGGCAAGCCATTTAACTTCTCTGCCTTGTTTCATCATTGGTAAAATGGAGAGATGTCAATTTATGTATCTTAAATGACTGGAAGGATTAAATGAACTAATATAGTAAGTGTCCTGTGAATGGTGGTCACCTTACCAACTTCAGTAACACATCTTTCTCTGTATCTGTTTTGCTCTGGCTACAACGGATTTTTTGTTTGTTTGTTTTGTTTTGTTTTTCATTTGAGAAAGACACCCTCCTGTTTGAGAGTATTTGCACATGCTACATTTTCTTTCTGAACTCCCCCCTCTGCCCACTCACAGACACCTACCATCTCCTAACCATTTTTCAGATCTCTGTTACAATCCCTTTCACAGGACACCCTCGCTGAACTTAGTGGTGGGTTATGTGATCTCAGCTCACTGCAACCTCCGCCTCCCAGTTCAAGCAATTCTCCTGTCTCCACCTCCCGAGTAGCTGGAATAATAGACATGCGCCACTATGCCCAGCTAATTTTTGTATTTTTAGTAGAGTTGGGGTTTCACGATGTTGGCCAGGTTGGTCTTAAACTCCTCACCTCAGGTGATCCACCGGCATCAGTCTTCCAAAATACTAGGACTAGAAGTCAAATTTTTTATTCCTCCACCACTCTGCTGTAAATTTCCTATATTCCCCTACTAAAGGCCATAGATCTGTACGCAGCCCTTTCTGCCTACAGCTACTGCTTAGGGGGCTAGTAACCAATGCCTCTCTTTGCCCTTAAGGCCTAACTACTAGCAGCTCCCAACTGTTACTAGCTCTAGGGTAACACACCATCCATTGCTGGCTCCACAGACCAGGCCCACACCTTTATAAAAAGTTTATTTAAAGCTCCTCAGTTAAGCCTTTTGAGTGCTATTTCCTACCAGGACGACAGACTAATACAAATATCTGTTCAAATACATGTTAAGCTCAAGTCAAGACATCCTATCCAGTGTAGCAATTTCTAGGCAGTTGGGGATGTATACCCAGAACTAGGCACAGTGCTTTCTATAAAGTATTTTATGAATGCTTGTTGAAGATGTAAATGACCCCCACTAGAGGGTTAAGAAATCTCTAGATAAATTAGATCCATTAGAGGCACACAAAAAAAGTTTTGGAGTCACACAAATCTAGATCAGAGTTTAGCTTTACATGACAAAAGTTAACCTTAAGTTTCACCTTCTGTAAAATGGGAATACCACTACTTACCTCGCAGAGCTGGCATGAAAGTAAAATAAAAAATAAAAGAACATCTAGCAAAGTTCCTGGCACACAGATAATGTTCCAAATTACAAGATCCTTTCTTGCCCAAATTCAAAAATCTTTCAAAAAGATTTTTGGCCAGAATTACATAAAATGGTTCAAAATCACTTATTACTTCACACTTCCCTCTAAAGCAACATAAAGATAACAGAGCAAGATACAATAATTATAAAAGAGATGAAAAAATGAAAAAAAGAAACAGACAAATCTAAGATGATACTAAGAATAAAATTTGTAAACAAAATGCAGACAAAAAAATCCTATACATTTGCTAACAGTGAACCAGAATCTGACTTTAAGTTTTCTAGCAGCAAGTGCAAAATGAGAAACATAAACAGTCATAGAAAATGCAGTTTCTATACTATAAAAAAGCTAAAGAGTAATTTATTCCATGAGTCTCACAGAGAATAGCACAATAATGCAATCAGCAATATTCTTAACATCTTTATGGTAAACTAACGAATTGTTAGGATTTTTTTTTTAATAATCTCTGCATACACTGATGGTTGCCTTCTCAACAAAATCAATTCAATAAAAGCAGTATAATATTCATGGTAAAGAATAAGGGCTCTGGATACAGAAATATCTGAATTTATATCACTCTGCCACTTACTATGAAGTAGTTTTAGACAAGATACTTAATCTCTCTGAACCCAAAAATGTGATATACACTGCTTAAGTATTCAATAATCATTAGATTATTATTAGTATTAGTAAAATCAATTTAATAGGAGTACAAAGGGAATATGACTCAGTACAAGAATAAGGAGATTTCTAATTCCCTGACTTAAGTACAGATTTTAGAGTACATGAAGCAATGGTATTCAAACCTTGGTACTGTTAGAATCATCTGGAGTATTTTCAAAAAACACAAATTTCTGGGCCTCATGCCAGAGATTCTGATTCAAGAGACTAGAGTAGGATTTGGGAGTATGGTTGTTACTGCCTTTAAATTCTCTAGATGATTCTAATGACTGTCCAAATTTCCGTACTGCTAATTAACAGCACCATTTCTCAGCCAGACGAGAATCACAATCATCAATGAAGTCTTACAAAACTATAAACTGCTGCCCACCCAACACTCCCATAAATTAATGTTATTATTAGACTCTCCAAGCCAAATGCCAAAGGCCAAATGAAATAAAAAGTTGCTGCTGATGTTTAAAAGGTATAAAATACATAAAATAAACGACTAACTTATCGACTACCAGAAGTTGAACAAAGAAATGAACCAACATTTCACCCAAGCAAGAAATAATGAGGATAAATAAAAAAGAATTAGGTTTTTGGTTTTGCTTTTGTTTTTTGAGGCAGGGTCTCAGTCTGTCACCCAGGCTGGAGTGCAGTGGCACAATCACGGCTCACTGCAGACTCCACCTCCCCAACTCAAGAAATCCTCTCACCTCAGGCTCCTGAGTAGCTAGAACTACAGGTGCACACCACCACGCCCAGCTACTTTTTGTATTTTTTGTGGAAACAGGATTTTGCCACGTTGCCTAGGCTGGTCTTGAACTCCTAGGCTTAAGCCATCTGCCCGCCTTGGCCTCCCACAGTGTTGGAATTACAGGCACGCACCACAGTGCCTGGATAAGAATTAGGTTCTTCATACAGATAATAAAGTCAAAACACTAAGCAGAATAAAAACAAAAATGTAGCTTTGATTAACATAAACTAACGTTCCACAGGTTGAGCACCCCTAATCTGAAATGTTCCAAAATCTGAAACACTCCAAAATCCAAAAGTTTTTGAGTGACAGCATGATGCTCAAAGGAAATGCTCATTGGAGCATTTCCTATTTCAGATTAGGAATGCTCAACCAGTAAGTAAAATGAAAGTATTCCAAAAATCCAAAAATAATCCAAAATATGAAAATCTTCTGGCCCCAAGCATTTTGGATAAGGAACACTCAACCTGTAGCTACAATATAAATGAGTAAGTAAGTACCACTGCAGTATTTGCAATTTTGCATCACTAAAAAAGAATAATATTGCCATTATTCTTATTAGATATTACCAAAAAACAGCCAAAATATCTTAGTTATAGGAATTAATCAAATTCTAAAGTCATGTTTGAATTATGCAGAAGGTTTTCATTACTTAAGTATCTCCTAGCCCCGACATTTCTTGGACTTTCTTTTTTTTTTAAGATGCAGTCTCACTCTGTGATTCTCCTGCCTCAGCCTCCCGCATAGCTGGGATTACAGGCGTGCACCACGACGCCCAGCCAATTTTTATATTATTAGTAGAGA
The DNA here is from genome assembly GCF_007565055.1 of Rhinopithecus roxellana. Classification (NCBI taxonomy): domain Eukaryota; kingdom Metazoa; phylum Chordata; class Mammalia; order Primates; family Cercopithecidae; genus Rhinopithecus; species Rhinopithecus roxellana. The sequence goes on along the minus strand of NC_044556.1, from coordinate 21,719,747 downwards.
TGGGGTTTCACCATGTTGGCCAGGCTAATCTCGAACTCCTGACCTCAGGTAATCCGCCCACCTCAGCCTCCCAAAGTGTTGGGATTACAGGTGTGAGCCACTGCGCCTGGCCCATTTCCTGGACTTTCATACCTGATACTACTGACATCTTACAACATAAGAAAGCTTTCTACTTATACAACAACAAAGACTCCCATCCATAGTCAGAGACAAGAGAAGCAAGGCAACTGGAGTGCCAGTTAGTGAAAAAGTTTCTTTTAAAAAGTAACAGATAAGGCTGAGTGTGGTGGCTCATGCCGTAATCTCAGCACTTTAGCAGGCCAAGGCAGAACGACTGCTTGAGCCCAGGAGTTTAAGACCAGCTTGGGCAACATAGAGAGACCCTGTATCCACACACAAAAAAAAGAGCCAGGCTTGGTGGCATGCACCTGTAGTCCCAGATACCCTGGAGGCTAAGATAGGAAGCTCACTTGAGCCCAGGAGTTTGAGGTTACTGTGCTGTGATGGCACCACTACACTCCAACCTGGGCAACAGAGCAAGACCTCATCTCGGGAAAAAATAAAGAAAAGAGAGCACAACTAACATTCACACTTGGATTTTAAGTTTCTTAAATTAATGTCAAAATCAAACATCTCAGTATAAAAGACTGGCTGGCAAGTTCAGGGAGGAATATCAAAGATAAATATGGTACTTTAACACCACAATTACATTTTTTCCTTTTCTTTTTTTCTTTTGAGAGTCAGAGTCTCACTCTGTTGCCCAGACAGCAGTGGTGCAGTGACAAGATCATAGCTCACTGTAGCCTTGAACTCCCGGGCTCAAGTGATCCCATGTAGCTGGAACGACAAGTGTGCACCACCATGTCAGGCTAATTGTTTTATTTTTATTTTCTTAGAGACAAGATCTTGCTATATTACCCAGGTTGATCTCAAACTCCTGGCCTCAAGCAATCCTTCTGCCTCAGCCTCCTGAGTTGCTGCCTGGCAATTTTTCCTTTTCTTAATACAGTACCACCGCCACCAATATTAGTTTTTTATAGTTTACTAGTACATACTACTGCAGAAATTTAAGGTGAACATTCATACTTAAAAGTTAACTGAGGTAACAAAGGATTATAAATCATGCTACTATAAAGACACATGCACACATATGTTTACTGTGGCACTATTCACAATAGCAAAGACTTGGAACCAACCCAAATGTCTATCAATAATAGACCAGATAAAGAAAATGTGGCACATATACACCATGGAATACTATGCAGCCATAAAAAAGGATGAGTTCATGTCCTTTGCAGGGACATGGATGAAACTGGAAACCGTCATTCTCAGCATACTATTACAAGAATGGAAAACTAAACACCACATGTTCTCACTCATAAGTGGGAGTTGAACAATGAGAACACATGGACACAGGGTAGGGAACATGACACACTGGGGCCTGTTGGGGGGTGGGGGACTGGGGGAGGAATAGTGAGTGTTAGGAGAAATATCTAATGTAAATGACGAGTTGATGAGTGCAGCAAACCAACATGGCACATGTATGCCTATGTAACAAACCTGCACGTTGTGCACATGTACCCTAGAACTTAAAGTATAATAATAATAATAATAATAATAAAGTTAACTGAGGTAAGCAGATACTTCTTTAAGAAAGATATACAATAAGCACAAGAAAAGATGCTCAACATTATTCATCATCAAGTAAATGTAAATCAAAACCACAATAAGATACTACTTTATATCTAACTATGAAAGCTATAACCAAAAATTCAGATGATATCAACTGTTGGCAAGGATGTATAGAAATCAGCACTCTCACACATTCCTGGTGGGAATGTAAATGCAAAATAGTCTGGGAGTTCCTAAAATGGTTAAAAATAGAGTTACCATATGACTCAACAATTCTACTGCTAAGTATATACCCAAGAGAAAGAAAAATATATCCACACAAAAACTTGTCCATCGGGCCAGGCGTGGTGGCTCACACCTGTAATCCTAGCACTTTGGGCAGACTGCTTGAGCCCAGTAGTTTAAGACCAGCCTGGGTAACATGGCAAAACCCCATTTCCACCAAAAATATAAAAATTAGCCAGTCGTGGTGGCATGTGCCTGTGGTACCAGCTACATGGGAGGCTGACATGGGAGGATCACTTGAACCCAGGAAGTCGAGGCTGCAGTGAGCCAAGATTGCGCCACTGCACTCCAGCCTGGATGACAGAGCAAGACCCTGTCTCCAAAAAAGACAGAAAAATTTGTCCACTAATGCTCAAAGCACACAGCAATATTATTCACACCAAAAATAGAAAACGCCTAAATGTCAATCAACAGATGAATGGATGAATAAAATGTGGTATATGCATACAAGAGAATATTATTCAATTTAAAAAAAAGAACGAAGTAATGCATATGTTACAATACGCATAAGCTTTGAAAACATTTAAACTAACTGAAACATGCCAGTCACCAATGACCACATATTCCGTAATTCCATTTACATGAAATGCCCAGAATAGGTAAATCAATTGAGACAGGAAGATTAGTGGTTTGCTAGGGCTGGGGTTGGAGGAGAGGGAGAAGAAGGGAGTGACTCCTAATGGGCACCAGCTTTCCTTCTGAGGTAATGAAAAGTCACAGTAAAAAGATCAATGGTTGTACAGGAAGAGGGGATAACTAGGGGAAGCACAGAGGAATTGTGGGGAGGAGAGAAGAAATTTTTTTATTGTGGTAAAATACACATAATGTAAAATTTACAATCTTAACTTTTGTTTAGAGAGAGACAAGGTCTTACTCTGTTGCCCAGGCTGAACTCAAATTCCTGAACTCAAGCAATCCTCTCAACTCACCCTCAAGAGTAGCTGGGACTATTGCATACACCACCATGCCCAGCTTTTTTAAGAGTTGGCATCTTGGCCGGGCACGGTGGCTCAAGCCTGTAATCCCAGCACTTTGGGAGGCCGAGACGGGCGGATCACAAGGTCAGGAGATCGAGACCATCCTGGCTAACACGGTGAAACCCCGTCTCTACTAAAAAATACAAAAAACTAGCCGGGCGAGGTGGCGGGCGCCTGTAGTCCCAGCTACTCGGGAGGCTGAGGCAGGAGAATGGCGTGAACCCGGGAGGCGGAGCTTGCAGTGAGCTGAGATCTGGCCACTGCACTCCAGCCCCGGCGACAGAGTGAGACTCCGTCTCAAAAAAAAGAGTTGGCATCTTGTTATGTTGCCCAGGCTAAACTGCAGTGGCTATTAACAGGCACAATTATGGCACAGTACAGCCTCAAACTCCTGGCCTCAAATGATCCTCCCACCTCAGCCTCCTCAGTAGCTAGGACAACATGCATATGCCACCACGCTTGGCTCTACCATTTTTAAGCATACAGTTCAGTGGTACTACGATACATTCATACTGTTATACAACCAACACCACCAACCATCTCCAGAACGCTTTTCATCTTGCAAAACTGAAACTCTATACCCATTAAACGATAATCCCTTTCCTGCTAACCCCTATTCCCTGGAAACCATCATTCTACTTCCTTCTTTCCAATTTTGACTATTATAGGTACCTCATGTAAATGGAGTTGTATAGTATTTGTCCTTTTCTGACCTACTTGTTCCACTTAACATGATGTCCTCAAGAGTCATCCATGTTTTAAAGAATGTGTCAGAATTTCCTTCCTTTTTAAGGCTGAATAATATTCACTGCATGTGTATACCAAATTTTTTTTGTCCATTTATCTGCTGATGAACAACTGGGTTGCTTCCATTTTTTAGCTATTGTCAATAATGTTGCTATACACATAGGTGGACAAATATCTCTTTAAGACCCTACTTTTGGTGAGGTGCAGTGGCTCATGCCTGTAATTCCAGCACATTAGGAGGCCAAGGCGGGTGGATCACTTGAAGTCAGGAGTTCAAGACTAGCCTGGCCAATATGGTGAAACCCCATCTCTACTAAAGATACAAAAATTAGCCAGGCATGGTGGCGCACACCTGTAGTTCCCAGCTACTTAGGAGGCCGAAGCAGGAGAATTGCTTGAATCTGGGAGGCGGAGGTTGCAGTAAGCAAGATCGCACTACTGCATTGCAGCCTGGGCAACACAGCTAGACACCATCTCAAGGACATGGAGGACACAAGGAGGACACAAACAAATGGAAGAACATTCCATGCTCATGGATAGGAAGAATCAATATCATGAAAATGGCCATACTGCCCAAAGTAATTTATAGATTCAACGCCATCCCCATCAAGCTACCAATGACTTTCTTCACAGAATTGGAAAAAAACTACTTTAAAGTTCATATGGAACCAAAAAAGAGCCCGCATTGCCAAGACAATCCTAAGCAAAAAGAACAAAGCTGGAGGCACGCTGGTACCCAACCTCAAACTATACTACAAGGCTACAGTAACCAAAACAGCATGGTACTGGTACCAAAACAAGAGACAGACCAATGGAACAGAACGGAGGCCTCAGAAATAGCACCACACATCTACAACCATCTGATCTTTGACAAACCTGACAAAAACAAGAAATGGGGAAAGGATTCCCTATTTAATAAATGGTGGTGGGAAAATTGGCTAGCCATAAGTAGAAAGCTGAAACTGGATCCCTTCCTTACACCTTGTACAAAAATTAATTCAAGATGGATTAAAGACTTAAATGTGAGATCTAAAACCATAAAAACTCTTGAAGAAAACCTAGGCAATACCATTCGGGACATAGGCATGGGCAAGGACTTCATGACTAAAACACCAAAAGCAATGGCAACAAAAGCCAAAATAGACAAAGGGGATCTAATTAAACTAAAGAGCTTCTGCATGGCAAAAGAAACTACCATCAGAATGAACAGGCAACCTACAGAATGGGAGAAAATTTTTGCCATCTACACACCTGACAAATCGCTAATATCCAGAATCTACAAAGACCTCAAACAAATTTACAAGAAAAAAACAAACCCCATCAAAAAGTGGGCAAAGGATATAAAGATACTTTTCAAAAGAAGACATCAATATGCCCAACAGACACGTGAAAAAATGCTCATCATCACTGGCCATCAGAGAAATGCAAAGCAAAACCACAATGAGACACCATCTCCCGCCAGTTAGAGTGGTAATCATTAAAAAGTCAGGAAACAACAGATGCTGAAGACGATGTAGAGAAACAGAAACACTTTTACGCTGTTGGTGGGAATGTAAATTAGTTCAACCATCGTGGAAGACAGTGTGGCGATTCCTCAAGGATCTAGAACTAGAATTACCATTTGACCCAGCGATCCCATTATTGGGTATATACCCAAAGGATTATAAATCATGCTACTATAAAGACACATGTAGACGCATGTTTACTGCGGCACTATTCACAACAGTAAAGACTTGGAACCAACCCAAATGTCCATCAATGATAGACTGGATAAAGAAAATGTGGCACATATACACCATGGAACACTATACAGCCATAAAAAAGGATGAGTTCATGTCCTTTGCAGGGACATGGATGAAGCTGGAAACCATCATTTTCAGCAAACTATCACAAGGACAGAAAACCAAAAACTACACGTTCTCACCCACAGGTGGGAAATGAACAATGAGATCACTTGGACACAGGGTAGGGAACATCACACCCCGGGGCCTGTCAGGGGATTGGGGGTCTCGGGGAGGGATAGCATTAGGAGAAATACATAATATAAATGATGAGTTGAAGGCACAGCAAACCAACATGGCACACGTATACCTATGTATCAAACCTGCACGTTGTGCACATGTACCCTAGAACTTAAAGTATAATAAAAAATAACTCCCCTGCCCCCCAAAAAAGAGACAACCCTCATGACGCTGAAACAGGGCCTCCCAAAGGGTAACATTCTCTCAGGGCAAAATAGAAAAACCTCACCCCATAAAATGAAATCGTGATATGCATAATTCTCTCAGCCTTAGTTTGGGAGGAAGAGAAAAGGTTTCCCCTGATGATTTTTAGCCTCAAACTTCTACTTATTTAGCTATGTAGCCTAAATCTTATGACTATTGTGGCCCTGAGAAACCCCCAAGTCAAAATTATTGCTTATATGGATTCTGGGTTGGTATCGTCCCCAAGGTACCTGACAGAAGTAATAGAAATCATTTCTGGAGGAACACATGTTATACTCAAGCCTCAATGGTTCCTGCAGATAAATTTAAAGTAACATGAACTTCTGATTAAAATTCACTAAACACACAAGTAAATAGCTCACATCTTGAATGAGAGTCAGCAATAACATCAACCTAGGTATTTAAGTTATTAGGTAATAATTTAATAATTACGTTTAATATGTTTAAAGGTTGCTACTGAAAGTATGATTAAAGAACAAGAAATTGGCCAGGTACGGTGGCTCACGCCTGTAATCCCAGCACTTTGGAAGGCCGAGGCAGGCAGATCACAAGGTCAGGAGATTGAGACCATCCTGGCTAATATGGTGAAACCCCATCTCTACTAAAAATACAAAAAATTAGCCAGGCACTGTGGTGGGTGCCTGTAGTCCCAGCTACTCAGGAGGCTGAAGCAAGAGAATGGCATGAACCCAGGAGGCTGAGCTTGCAGTGAGCTGAGATCGCGCCACTGCACTCCAGCCTGGGTGACAGAGTGAGACTCCGTCTAAAAAAAAAAAAAGAAAAGAAAAGAAATTGACTATTTGGAAAAAAACAAAATAGAATTTGTAGAAAAGAAAACAACATACTATGATTGAAATATGAAACACAATGAAGGTGTCAAACAACCAATTAACATAATTTATCATAAAATTTATTGAAAAAATCTGTAAAAAGAAAATAGAACACAGTATAGAAATATAAATAATGAATGTTTTATTGATGTGGAGGATAGAGCAAGAAGATCCAACAAACATGTAACTGGGATTCCAGAGACACATGACAGAAATAAAGAGGCAATTTTCAGAACACAAATATTGTGTTTAGTAAATAGTATACCAGATTTCAGGTTCCTATATTGAATGAGCATAAATTAGAGAAAATTGTACATATCTTTATAATTACAAGGAGAAGATCAGTATGTATTGTAGCTACTCAATAAATCTTTGTTCTTCTGAAAAACAAAACCCTACTTTCAATTCTTTGGTATATGCTCAGAAGTGAAATTGCTGAATCATACATTTAATTTTTGGAGGAACCACCACACTGCTTTCCGCCACACAGTAGCATTTTACATTCCTACCAAAAGTGCACAAGGGTTTCGATTTCTTCATATCCTTGCCAACACCATTTATTTTCTGTTGTTCTCATGGTAGCTGCCCTTATGGGTATAAGGTAGGCCACAGGGGATTTTTAAGGTAGTGAAACAATTCTACATGATCTTGGAATGTTGGATTCATGGCATTATGCACTTGTCAAAACCTACGGAACTTCACAGCACAAAGAATGAAAGTTAATGCATGCAAGTTTTAAAAATTATTTAGGAGGTCAGAGAATCTCAGGACAGAATGTAAAATGTGATAAGAGAATCTGTTTTACAAACGTATGAAACAAACTCACTGAAGGGGATGAGAAAAGGTGCTGACGTAAGTAACTTTGGAAACGAAGAGCCTAAAACCAAATGCAAAGGAACTGCACATAATCAATGTACTCCAGTTGACAGAGTTGTTTCCCACAGGGATATCAGTTAACAACTCTAATACTGCTATACATATATACTGGAAATAAACGATTAAGCAAATGGATGGCAGGTAGAGAAAATCACTGAAGTAGGAATTTATGGATAAGCAAGGAAGGAGGCTAGAAAGATAGATGTGGTAATGGATTAGATTTGGAGGTATCAGTGAGAACTCAGATTTAATTTAATACACATGGTTACATACAGAAATATTTATAAATATGTACACAGACGGTTCCCAACTTACGGTTGAGAATGGTTTCAACTTTACGATTGGTTAAGTGGAACACAATCCCATCCTAAGGAGCATCTTATACACAGGTTAGTATACAAACACATATTTTTTATTAAGCTAAGAGGGTCTAAAAAACTGATACAGCAGTAGCAATGAGCACACCTAGCACCCAGATCTGTTTCTAACACTATTCTACAACAAAATGAACCAGGGCTCTTTGAAGAAATGGCTTATTCTAGGTTTCAGGCAGGAAATGCACAAAATGAGCCTGGATCACATATCTTACAGTCCCAGAAAGTAAGGAAGTGCTTTAAAAGAAAATCCTTATTGATGGCAGTCTGTTAAAAAGACACAAAAGCCAACCGAAAGAGCTCAAATGGTCAAAAGCTGCAATAATCTGAGCAAAAAAACTAATGAAAGTAGTCTTGGATTATAACTCAAAGTACAAAGCAAATATCCATCAGTTCATACTGATATAAATAAATGATTGATGAATAAATAGAGGAGAAAAGACAAATCTTCTGTGCAAAAGAACTCTAAATAAATTATGTAGATACTCTACAATAAAGGATGGGAGCATAACTCCCCTCTCCAGTTTTTGCTATACATAATGACTTCCTTCCCAAGAGTACAGTATAGAAAAAGGAGGGGGAAAAAATACAGTGGAAAAATCTGATAAACACTACTTTAGCCAGGTGACCAAGATCAATGCCAAAAGTGATAAAATCCTGTCAATAACAGATACCCTTGAAATGATGTGATGCAAATGGCATATTGTCTTCCTCCCCAAAACCCATAACTCCAGTCTAATCATGAAAAAACATCAGACATTTTCCAATAAAGGGGTATCCTACAATATGCTTGACCAGTACTCCTCAAAATTTTCAAGGTTATCAAAAACAAAGGAAGTCGATGAGAAAATGTTACTGCCATGTGTCGAAGGAGACATACAACTAAATGTAATATGGAACAAAAAAGGGGCATTAGGTAAAAACTAAGGAAACCTTAATAAACTATGGCCTTTAGTTAATAATAATGTACCAATATTGGTTCATTAGTTACAACAAATGTACCATACTAAAGTAGGATATTAATAATAGGAGAAACTGGGGCAGAAGGAATAATAAATATCTGCTCAATTTCTAAGTAAATCTAAAAGTGTTCTAAAAAATAAAGTCTATCAATTAAAAAAAAGTAACTCCAGGCTGATGTGATGGCCTCTTACTCTCTGCAGACAAATTTATAGCTTGGTATTATATTTAGGTGACTAAGAGATCTGGGTTAAATATAGATCTTTGTTTCCAACATCCCGGGAAACCTTCTACTCACAAAATAAATTTCTGGCCTTTTGTTTCATGACTCTTTCCTCAGTCCCTAACGTATCTTCTCATCTGACTAGAGTCGGGTCAACTCCACCATGCACTGCCCATCAATTCTGGATACTTGCTCAAAACACCCTTCCATTCTGGCAAGTGATGTCAGCATGGCATGGTGTGTGACAAATAAGAAGTAGTCACAGAGTCCAGCTAAGACACACGAGCCCTTCACCAACAGGACTCTTAAAATGATGGTGGGCTTTGTGAGATCCATGAAGATGTCATCTCTTCTTAAAATGTCTGATCGGGCCGGGCGCGGTGGCTCACGCCTGTAATCCCAGCACTTTGGGGGGCCGAGACGGGAGGATCACGAGGTCAGGAGATCGAGACCATCCTGGCTAACACAGTGAAACCCTGTCTCTACGAAAAAAATACAAAAAAATTAGCCAGGCGTAGTGGCGGGCGCCTGTAGACCCAGCTACTCGGGAGGCTGAGGCAGGAGAATGGCGTGAACCCGGGAGGCGGAGCTTGCAGTGAGCCCAGATCATACCACCGCACTCCAGCCTAGGCGACTGAGCAAGACTCTGTCTCAAAAAAAGAAAAAAAAAATGTCTGATCAGTTACCTGTATTATTATCCTTAACTCCCATGTAATAATTCAAATATCCACATATTTGTTTTCCCTCTACAAAGCCATCATTAACTCCTTAGAGACAGAGATCATATATTCTATGCTTTGGCATACCTTATACCTATTCCTCTTCTTCCTAATAGAATCCTAATTTTGTTCAGTTCCAATGCACCCAGCTCTGCAGGAGAAGTTTTTTGTAGGGTTTCTAGAAAAGCTTTTGCATTCGTGATAAGGAGGCAAACACTGTTGATGTTGTTCCCTGATTTTTTTTTTTTTTTTTGGCCTTAAATACAAACATGATGGTTAGAACTGCAACTATCACCTTATAACTTCAAGGGAAAGTCCAAAACAATTGCACATGCTGACTCTGAGAGTGCTGATCTCGTGAACCCATGCCAGTGATGGCCTACCTCCAAATTTCTTGTTACGTAAGACAAGCTATTTGTTTAAGCACCTGATTAAAAAAAAAAATTCAAATTGTGCACTCAACACCATAAACAGCAATGGTATATGTGACATCAACAAGTCAACTTGCTTCTACCCTGGAAAGATTCTGCATACCTCCTGGGCTTTCACAAAAGGATTGGAAAAGAGAAAGGGGATTTGAACACTCCAGGGTAAACTAAGAAGAAAAATACCTTTAAAAGGATCAAAAACTTCAAACAACCCAAACTCTAAACTTACAGGTAGAGTATATCAGAGCTCAGTATGCCCTAATTTTAACAAACATCTTTCCAAAGTCCTAGAATCATAAAATACTTGAGGAAAGCCTCTAACATGAAAGACAGAAACCAAAACCGACAAAGAAAAAAAATGCAAACTTGGAGGTCACAATATTATGCAAAGATAGGAAAACTAAACACAACAAACAAAAAACCTATTTTTTTATTTTTAATTGACAAGTAGAAATTGTATTATTTATGATATAAAACTATCCTCATAGCAATTTTCAAGTATACATTATTAACTATAGTCAGCATGATGTACAATAGATCTCTTTAACTTATTCTTCCTGCATAACTGAAAGTTTAAGTCTTTTGACAAACATCTTCCCAATTCTTCCCACACCCAGCCTCTGGTTACCACCATTTTGCTCTGTTCCTATGAGATCAACTTCTCTACACTCCACATGTAAGTGAGATTGTGTGATATTTGTCTCTCCGTGCCTGGCTTATTTCACTTAACATGAAATCCTCCAGGTTCATCCATGTTACTGTAAATGACAGGATTTCCTTTTTTTCTTTTTCTTTTTTCTGTGACACAGCCCCCAGGAGATCCTGAAAACATGTGCCTGGATTTCCTTCTTTTTAAGGACTGAATAGTATTCCATTCCATTGTGAGAATATGTATTTTCTTTATCCATTCATTCACTGATGGACATTTACATTGCTTCCTGTTTCAGTCCCATTTGTGCTGCTAAAAGAAAGTATCTGAGACTGGGTAACTTATAAAGAACAGAAATGTATTTGTCATCATTCTGGAGGTTGGGAAGTACAAAATCCAGGTGCCAGGAAAACTGGTATCTGATGAAGGCTGCTCTCTGCTTCAAAGATAGCACCTTGGTGCTATGTCCTCACACATCAAAAGGGCAAATAGGAATGGAAAGTGTGAACTCTCTCCTTCAAGTCCTTTTATAAGGGCTGTAATCCCATTCATGAAAGCAGAGCCCTTACAGACTAATCACTTTTTTTTTTTTTTTCCAGAAAGCAATTGGTTTTTATTTATAACTAATCACTTCTTAAAGGCCCCACTGCTTAAAACAGATTGAGCATCCCCAATCTGAAAATCCAAAATCGGAAATGTTCCAAAACCTTTTGAGCGCCAACATGATGCTCAAAGGAAATACTCATTGGAACAGTTGAGGTTTTGGATTTTCTGATTTGGGATGCTCAATTGGTAAGTATAATGCCAATATTCCAATATCCCCCAAAAAATCACAAAAGAAAATCTGAAATCCAAAACACTTCTGGTCTTCTCTAACCATTTCAGAGAAGGGGCACTTAATGTGTACTCTTGCACTGGAGATTAAGCTTCAACTTGTATTTTGGAGGGGACACAAACACTCAAATCATAGCAATTCCGTATCTTGGCTATTGTGAATCACGTTGCGAAGAAAGTGGGTGCAGGTATCTCTTCACCATACTGATTTCCTGTCCTTTGGATAAATACACAGAAGTGGGATGCTAGGCCATATGGCAATTCTATTTTTAATTTTGTGAGGAACTGTCATATTGTTTTCCATAATGGCTGCACTAATTTACATTCCCACCAACAATGTACAAGGGTTCCCTTTTCTTCACCTCCTCACCAACATTTATCTTTCCTTCTTTTAATAATAGCCCTACAACAGGTGTAAGGTGGTATCTCATCAGGGCTTTAATTTGCATTTCCCTGATGATCAGAGATGCTGAGCATTTTCTCATACACATGTTGGCCAATTACACGTCTTCTTTCAAGAAATGTATGCTCAGGTCCTCAGCCCATTTTTTTTAATCAAGTTGTTTTCTTGCTACTGAGTTGTGTGAGTTGCTTGCATATTTTGGGTATTAACCCCTTCAGATGCATAGTTTACAAATACAGTAGTCCCCCTTTATCCACAGGGATACATTCTGTTCTTTTTTCTTTTCTTTCTTTTTTTTTTTGAGACAGAGTCTCGCTGTGTCGCCCAGGCTGAGTGTAGTGGTGTGATCTCAGTTCACTGTAACCTCCACCTCCTGGGTTCAAGCAATTCTTGGAGTAGCTGGGATTACAGGTGCATGCCACCACACCTGGCTAATTTGTGTATTTTTAGTGGAGACGGGGTTTTGCCATGTTGCCTAGGCTGGTCTATCCCTGGCCTCAAGTGATCCACCCACCTTGGCCTCCCAAAGTGCTGGGATTACAGGCATGAGCCACCATACTCAGCCCACAGAGGATACATTGTAAGACCCCCAGTGGATGCCTGAAACCTTGTGTAGTACCAAAGCCTATACGGGTCTATACTGTTTTTCCTATACTTCTATACTTATGATAAAGTTCAATTTATAAATTAAGCACAGTAAGAGATTAACAACAATAACTAATAATAAGAGAACAATTAGAATAATAAATAATAACAAACGTTATGTGAATGTTTATTTCTGAAAATTTCCATTTAATATTTTCACACCACAGTTGACCACAAAAAGCAAAACTGAAGGGGGATTACTGTAACATTCTTCCATTCCATGGGCTGTCTTTTCACTCTGTTGACTGCTTCCTTTGTTGTGTAGAAGCTTTTTAGTTTGATGTAATCCCTCTTGTCCATTTTGCTTTTGTTGCCTATGTTTTTGGAGTCATAACGAAAAAATCTCTGCCAAGATCAGTATCATAGAACTACATGTTCTTCTAGTATTTTCACAGTTTCAGGTCCTATGTTTAAGTCTTTAATCCACTTTAAGTTGATTTTTGTATATGGTGTGACATGAAGGTCTAGTTTCATTCTTCCGGGCTAGGCACGGTAGCTCATGCCTGTAATCCCAACACTTTGGGAGGCTGAGGCAGGAGGATCGCTTGGGCCTAGTAGTTCAAGACCAGCCTGGGCAACGTAGTAGACCCCATCTCTAACTAAAAACAAAAAACTCATTCTTCTGCATGTGGATATCCAGTTTTCCTCCTCAAAAACCTGTCTTTGATCTATAAAAAGAACTAAGAGAAGACATTGCTCCAAGATACAAGTAGAAGATGCTATTTGTAAATTACATTGAGAAAACAAAACCAAAAAAACACGGCTCTTAGAAATAAAAATAGCAAAAATTAAAAACTTAATATAAGAAATTTCCGTTTCCAGTAATGGAGGGCTAAGTTGTCTGGGTCAACTATCACTATTTAACTGAATAAAAAATCTGGATGATATATATTTCAAAAATTTTAAATCATCCAAGAAGACAAGCCAAGAAATGTGAAGTAAGAGGGAGAATCCAGAAAGGTAAAAGAGCACATAAGCTACTCTTGCCCTGAGGATGTTTGCCAATCCTGAAAAATTAGAATCTGTTTTGATAATCTAGCAAGAGGCACAGGGAAAAAAAAATCAAAATCCAACAACCACACAAGGGAACTGTACATCTTTTTTCTGTACATCTTTTTTTTTTTTTTTTTTTTTTTTTGAGACGGAGTCTTGCTCTGTCGCCCAGGCTGGAGTGCAGTGGCACGATCTCGGCTCGCTGCAAGCTCCGCCTCCCGGGTTCACGCCATTCTCCTGCCTCAGCCTCCCGAGCAGCTGGGACTACAGGCGCTTGCCACCGCGCCCACCTAATTTTTTGTATTTTTAGTAGAGACAGGGTTTCACTGTGGTCTCGATCTCCTGATCTTGTGATCTGCCCGCCTCGGCCTCCCAAAGGGCTGGGATTACAGGCGTGAGCCACCGCGCCCGGCCGGGAACTGCACATCTTAAAACTGCTTTAAGGTAGTCCCAGACCAGTAATGACCCCAAGCAAATGGCAGAAGAAAATACAAATTCTGTACATAAAATAGAACATTGCAACTAACCATGGAAGGATGATTCTCACAGATATCAAGGAAGAAAATGCAAAATGGAAGAAAACAGATGTTAAATGGAAGAGGGTGCAAAGGAGTACTTATCATATGGTATCATTTATACGAAATTTTAAAACCTACAAAAGTAATCAATGGCGATACAATTCAGAATAGTGGTTGGAGGTCAGACGCAGTGGCTCACACTTGTAATCCCCAACGCTTTGGGAGGCTGAGGCAGACGGATCACTTGAGCCCAGGAGATCCCAGCCTGGGCAATATAGCTAAACGCTATCGCTACAAAAAATACAAATATTAGCCAGGTGTTGTGGCAAGCACCTGTAGTCCTGCTACTCAGGAGGTTGAGGACAGAGGATCACCTGACTCAGGTAGGTCGAGGCTGCAGTAAGATGTGATGGCACCACTGCACTCCAGCCCGGGCTATGGAAGTGAGACCCTGTCTCAAAAAAAGATAAGAAAGAAAAGGAATTGGCATATATTAAGCACTAAAATTGGTTGAATCAATAGAGGGATTCAATGGCTTGCCATCCCCAGTAAATACTCCCCCAAAAGCAACCATTATAATCTTTTTTTTTTTTTTTGAGACAGGGTCTTGCTCTACCACCCAAGCTAAAGTGCAGTGGCAGATCACAGCTCACTGCAGCCTCAACTCCTGGGCTCAGGTGATCCTCCCGCCTCAGCCTCCTGAGTAGCTGGGACTACAGGTGCGCACCACCACGCCAGCTTATTTCTGCTTTTTTTTTTTTCTTGGTACAGAAAGAGTTTCACCATGTTGCCCAGGCTGGTTTCTCTGGGCTCAAGAGATCTGCCCACCTTGGCCTCCCAAAGTGCTGGAATTACAAGCATGAGCAGCTGCACCTGGTTCCTTTTCTATAAATTGGGTATGCAGCAAGGACACAGCAAAAACAAAACAGATATCCTTTACTCCCTAAAAACAACAAAATTATGGTGTACCAAAAATAGTAAAAGCTCATCTATACATTGATTCTTTTCAAACTATAACAAGTATACAAATACTAGTATTTCCCATTTCATGAGATATCTGTAAAGTCTGCTGATTAGTTCTCTATCAAGAACTTGAGGGAAAAAATGCCCCTAATTGCCAAACATGAATAACTAATTTGGATTCAACATGGACACTTTACATAAACTTTTATCCTTGTTGTTATAGATTTTTTTTCTTGGGCTCCAAACAGATTCTAAATGCTGACCCCACATTACAAAAAGCAGTCAGACATTTTTTTTCCTTGGAGACAGTGTCTCATTATATTGCCCAGGCTGGACTCAAGTTCCTGGGTTCAAGTGATCTTCCTGCCTCAACCTCCCAAATAGTTGAGACTAGAGGGGAGTATCCCCATGCCCAAGTAGATAACATCTCACAATGCCCGACAGCATCCCCCTATGGTATAAAAGAGGTTTCAAAGAACTAGTCAATGAAAATTCTGTAAAACCAATCATAGAAGTTAATACAACTTATTTTGGGGAAAAAAGGAAAATGCTGAAAGGCACAGATGACAATATTAAAATTATCTGTAACACTAATAGATTATGTTTATTATTTTTAAAGCACATTTTGCAGTTTTAGAGCATTTATCATTGTCATCAATTAGGTGATGTTTCAAATATTCTAAAATATTTTGTTATTAGAATACTCTTAGTATATAAATCAGCTCATGAAATTAGGAATTAAAGCAGAAGTGTGGGAATCAAAACTAACTGCATTTTCCCAGTGAACACCCTCTCACCTACAGAAAAAGCGCTGATACCTAAACTGATAGAGAAGTAAAAATATAGTTGTCCACTAGCACTGGTATTCACCATGGATGTTCAAGTCCCTTATAAAATGGCATGCGGCATAGGGCCAGACACAGTGGTTCATGTCTGTAATCCCAGCACTTTGGGAGGCCGAGGGAGGAAAGTCACTTGAGGCCAGGAGTTCACGACCAGCTGAGCAATGCAGCAAGACCTTGCCTCTACAAAAAAAAAAAAAAAATTAGCTGGGTATGGTGGCGCATGCCTGGAGTCCTAGCTACTTGAGAGGCTGATGCAAGACGATCACTTGAGTCCAGGAGTTTGAGGCTGCGGAGAGCTATGATTGTGCCACTGCACTGCAGCCTGGGTGACAGAGCAAGACCCTATCTCTAAAAAAAAAATAAATAGGCCGGGCACGGTGGCTCACGCCTATAATCCCAACACTCTGGGAGGCCGAGGCGGGCGGACCACAAGGTCAGAAGATGGAGACCATCCTGGATAACATGGGGAAATCCCGTCTCTACTAAAACTACAACAAAATTAGCCAGGCGTGGTGGTGGGCGCCTGTAGTCCCAGCTACTCGGGAGGCTGAGAAGGGAGAATGGCATGAACCCATGAGGCGGAGTTTGCAGTGAGCCAGTATCGCGCCACTGCACTAGAGCCTAGGCCAGAGAATGAGACTCCGTCTCAAAAAATAAATAAATAAAAATAAAATGGCACAGTATATGCACATAACCCACATAATCTACACACATCCTCCCATATATTTTAAGTCATCTCTAGATTGCTTATAATACCTAATACAATGTAAATGGTATGTGTAAACAGCTGTTATGCTGTATTGTTTTTAGATTTGTATTATTTTTATTGTTGTATGATTGTTTTAATTAGTATTTCCAGTCCATGGTTGGTTGAATCCACACATGTGGAAATCACTGATATGGAGGGCCTACAGTATAAAGTCACAGATAAAGGGGAAAGAAAAAACAGTATAAACAAGTTGTAGTAATTATATTTTAAAATAAAACTGATTTCAAATCAGTAGCATATTATTAAAGGAAATAACGTCCTTCAAATATTCTTGCATGGGTGATAAAACAAATACACTTTCATCTTCCAAAACCCAGAGGTATTCCCCTCCTGCCACCAAAGTATTCAGAAGCAAGAGGTAATCCTTTCCACCAACAAACTAAGACTTCCTTCTGTGAATTTTTAAATGGTCTGAAAAGTGGGTTGATTATATGCAAATGCGTAACTACACACACACACACACACACACACACACACACACACACACAGTCACACACATACACGCACACAAAAGGTTCATGAATCAAGCAGCCAGACCAACCTCTTTGCCTGCCTGGTTCCAGTCTACCCTTTATCACTAATTTCAGACATTCTGCACTCAAATTCAAGTCAAACGCAACACTAGACTCAGGTCAGTCCAGCAAACATTTATTAAAGACCCTAATAATATCAGGCTCTAAGTCAGGCAGGATAGAGCAATGAATCAAACAATGAATAAGCAATGAGTAAGACACAGTATCTGCCCTCTAGAAATTTCTCAGGAACCCCCACCTGCATAACCCTTCTTATTCCAAAACCTAGGTCAAGTGACAGAGTCTTCCTAAAGATTTTCCTGTGATGTCTAGAATGAAAAGTCATTTTTCACAGCCCTGAAGTCCATCTATTACTTTCTACTTGTTTTAAGGTTGCTTTGAGGCTCATGCTGATATCTAACTGATTCTTTTAGTATGTCCCACAAAGCCTAGCTTAGTGCTGAAGCCATAATAGGCATGAAATAAACATGTGTTGAATGAACAAGCCTCAGTCCTGTTTACATGTTTCAGGTGTATTAGACAGACATGGCCTGAACTGAAATATGGAACAGCTTTTACATTCTGTAAAACAAAACCTTTACATAACCTTTCCTACCAGTTTTTAATATTCTATAGATATATTCCCCAAGACAGATTTTTTTTTTTTTGCTATTGAAGTGAAAATGTTTAAAGATTGAAGATTATTAAATAAGACAGCACTTGTTGATATACACAGACGGTATTTGACAATTATAAGCCATTACTATTCTCTTGCCATATTTTCTCTCTACAAACTAGCTGATAGAGCAAAAAGTTGGTAGAAGAGGTATTTTTAAAATTTCCAGCCAAAATCATATTTTATAGGTTTATAGGGTGGGGCAAGGACAAAGAGCAAATATTTTAAGAAAAAGGCAGGGAAAGCAAATGGAAGTAAATGGAGTATGAGCTGCAATGCAAAGGAGATACTGGTTAGAGGCAGCTCTCCAGCTTCCAATTTATTATAGTCATTACGGAATGGTGACATAAACAGATATCTTGATACCTCTTACTCATCCTCCTTAACTAATAGCAATAACATCTGTAATACAATGTTGAACACAACAATTTCTACCAACAAAAGGGAATGTAAGATACAAGTAATTATATCATGACAATTTCCCTAAGATTTGAATGCACAAGAAATAACTATAAGATAAGGTGGTAGTCCCATAAGAAAGATAATATCCAGAATGCATAGTCTGGAGGCATGGGGTTGATAGGAATTGGTCAACAGAGGGCATTCTGGGCAGTAGTATCAATGTGGGGGAGTATTTTGAAGTTAGTAAAGTAATATTATCTCAAAGCAACTCTACCTTTTGTCAGGGCAGGGCCAATATCATAAGCCTTCATAAATCTCACCAAACATAACAGTGCTTCCCATATAATAGACACAAAATAATTATTGTATTTTTAAAACAAAACTGAATTACTACAGCAGTTTCATGGCCTTTCATTTACTTTTGGAGAAGCAATTCAGTTTACATTAATAATGAATTTTCTTTGTCAACCTCCTCCAGACAAGCACCCTCTAAAAAATGTAAAGTAAAATTAAAGTCAATATTATAGACAGTCTCAGCTTCTTGGGAGCGTAAGGCAGGACAATTGTGGAGCGCAGAGTTCAAGACTGGCCTGAGAGTATAGCAAGACCCCATCTCTAAAAATATACATATATATTACAGATATGGTCTAACCAGTGGACTATGAGACCCAATTCCTTTTCACAGATAAATCTATTAATGTGGCCTAAGATTTCACCAGTTACTTAGGCAGTCACATTACCAAGCTATCAATCAAGTAAATTCACCAGAAATTACCTGTAGGTCTTTTCTTCCCCATCCTTTCACCATTTTACTTGATAAAAATGTTTAACCCAAGTAATAAAACTTAACTTTATAATTTTGGTTTCAGCTTTAGACTTTCTTGAGCTGTTATCTAGATCACCTAACCTATCATCACCTACAAAAGCCTTCAGAACCCTAAAGATACACTTGTTAATTAGTCACCAATACTCTGGGTAATGCAATCAACTATCAATGCAATTGGGCAAAACATGCATGGTCACCTACAAGCATTGTTTTGGTCAGTGAAAACAAAGATGAATCCAGTCTTTCTACACTCAAGGACAATCTAGTCACTTACAATGTAAATTTAAGTCCTATATAAAGTGCTATGAAGTCAAGATAATGATGCATTAAAAGGTTAAGATTGAGGGTAATACATAAATTATCCACCTAATCTATCACTCAACCCACATTTTTCAATGTCTTCCAAAAAGATATAAGCTTTGTCAAATGCATTTAGTTAATAATATGATGAAGGCTGGGCACAGTGGCTCATACCTATAAACCCAGCACTTTGGGATGCCGAGGCGGGCAGATCACAAGGTGGGAGTTCGAGACCAGCCTGGCCAACATGGTGAAACCCTGTTTCTACTAAAAATGCAAAAATTAGTTGGCCGTGGTGGTGTGCACCTGAAATCCCAGCTACTCAGGGGGCTGAGGTGGGAGAATGGCTTGAACCAGAGAGGCTGAGGCTGCAGTGACCGGAGATCGCACCACTGCACTCCAGGTTAGGCAACAGAAGAGACTCTGTCTCAAAAATAATAATAATATAAATAATATGATGAAAATAACAATGGCTTTTAAATTATACATTCTTAAACTAAGGACCAAAGGTTATATTGACCAGGAAATTAAGGCATTATAAATTAAATCAGTTATTTGAATCCATCTTTTTTTTTTTTTCTTTTTTTTTTTTTTGAGACAGAGTCTCGCTTTGTCGCCCAGGCTGGACTGCAGTGGCCAGATCTCCGCTCACTGCAAGCTCCGCCTCCCGGGTTTACACCATTCTCCTGCCTCAGCCTCCCGAGTAGCCGGGACTACAGGCGCCCGCCACCTCGCCCGGCTAGTTTTTTTTTTTTTTTTTTTTTTTGTATTTTTAGTAGAGACAGGGTTTCACTGTGTTAGCTAGGATGGTCTCGATCTCCTGACCTCGTGATCCACCCGACTCGGCCTCCCAAAGTGCTGGGATTACAGGCTTGAGCCACCGCGCCCGGCCTGAATCCATCTTCTAACTACCAGACTTATCCAGCATTTCCCTTGGGTAGCAAAATTTTCAGTAAGTCATATGTATGTGAGGTGCTCAGCCATATTTTTTTTCATATCTATACACACATTCACAACCTATACACAGATTTTTTTCTGTCGAACTTTAACCAGGTCCTCAAAAAACTAAAAACCTATTTCTTAATAAGTAAAACTTATTTACTAAACATAGGTCTTTTTCAATCTCTAATTTCCCTGTTAAAAAAAAAAAAGCAAATAATTTCAAAATCTGTGCTTTGTGAAATTATTAATTCATATTTGGCTCTGTATCTGATCCATCCATTCTTGCTATGTAATAAAGAAATGAACACAGTAAGCAATGCCTAAGATGCTACCATGCATCCTGAAGAAGTGAACACAGTATCATCTCTTTCTTTGGTATTACCCAGAATACAATGCAAAACTGTGACTGTAGTATACATTCACCAACTTATTTACTCATTTGGAACACTAGAAATCCTTGTAAGCACAGCTCAAATTTATTACAAGTTAATTCATATCCCCTAACAACTACACAACCAAAGTCTGACACGACCCACTTAGCATATCACTAAAAAAAAGTCCCCCAAAGTCAGTATTAGAGTCGTTCTATTGAATTCCTTTCTTTTCTCAAATTTAACATAAGACTTAAGAAGCATTAAAATAGCAAATAAAATAAAAAAAAAATTCAATGATTGTTACAAGAAGCAGACTTAGGTTTAAGTGCATGGCTACATATCATTTTTCTGTAACAACATATTCTCAATAACTAACTCTTTGGGACAGTAATGTGATTCTAAACATGAAATAATAGGATAACTGGTTTCTAAATCCAAAATTTCAAGAGAATTTCCCAACCTCGAATTCCTCAATGGCAAGAGCACAGTACAGGTGTTTGTATTACATCACAATCCATTGGAAGTACAATCTTTTTTCAAAACTGAGAACAGTAAAAACAGGAAGCATACTCAAATTTTCCTAAGGTTTCTTCTAGTCCCAACAATAGTCCTCTACAGCAAGTTCTGCTTATCTAAGTTTTAGACACCAAGTTGGTATTAGTTGATTCTACATTACTCAGTTTCTAATAAATGTTTCCCTCAAATCCTCAAACTAAAAATCTTAAAATATGGAGATGTGCTAAATGTTAAGAGAAAAATTAAAAATCTTTTTTCAGAATTTCCGAAGGACACAAAACAAATTTTAGTTAGAACAAAAATTCCCATCTCTTCTACAGTTTATCTTTTCAGATTGCTGAGAAACTATTTAAATGCTGAAAGTAAATAACCAAATTACAGGAGACAGCAGAGAAATGGAATAGTTTCCTTATGTAGTACCATAAGTTTAAAAAAAAAACTTTAAAATAACATTTTATTATACACTAAAATATTGTTTTCCCTTAAAACTGTTATTCTTTAGTGTGATACAAGGTGAATTTTTTTTAAAAACTTGAGTTAAATCTAAATAACATGCCTCCACTGTTTTCCTATGTTTACTTTTTAAAAGTAATCTACTTACATTTTAATTTCCTTTGAAGCACGAGTCATTTAAGCAGGCAAAAATTAAACATTTTGTAATTATAAAAATGGATGAATGCACTCTGGTAAGCATGAAAAAATTGAAAAATTGAAAATAAAACTATACCGATTTCCTTTCATTGATAATTCACTATAATCAATTATAGAATGCACAAAGTGTAAGGAAAAAAAGGCCAATAATGCCTGAGACACTAACCAACGTAAAAGGATTAAACTTTACATAATTCATTTACCACACAATCCTCCCCAATATAAGAACAATTAATGCTATCTAAGAAACGGAATGAAGGGGCTCCTAAGGTATTTTCTCTTGGGTGGTGTGTTTACAGACTGGGTAAGCACTTGTCCAGAATGTTGCACAAGAGAGTCCTGGCTAGCTAAGTAAGCATTCACTAGATGGACTCTAAAGTCTCACAGTTCTAAGATTCCCAATCTATGAGTAGACGAGAAAAATAAGAAAACATTTTGCCTTTCAATTAACCGATCGGCTTTCACTCCCACCCTAGCCGGGCACACACATACTCAAAAGTTATTTCTCCCCTTTCTTTGCAGTGATTTCACGAGATCCTCGCGAACAAAAGGCACGGAAAACAGGCACAGGTGGAATAAAAAGGGGAGTGGCTGAGGCCAGGCGGCTCTCGGGACAGCGCCCCCACGCCCCCAGTTCCCGCGGCCGCACCTGAGAAATCACAGCCCTCCACACCTCCACCCTTCCGCGCCGGCGCCAGGGGCAAATTCTCCGACCTATTACCCTCCGCCCGTACCTTGGCCAGACACTGGCATTGTCTGGAGCCTCCTGTGCCAAAGAAAGGCAGGGAGGAAAGGAAAGGAGAGAACGAAGGAGAAAGAACAAATGAGAATAAAGAACGGAAGGGGAAGTAAAGCAACAGGGAAACCGTACGCTCCTTTTGGCAAAATTAGCTTCCTGAATTAAATCACTCGATTCCATTCAGCCCCCAAAACCAAGCCACCAACCCAAAGGCTGCAGCCGGGGTTGGCCAAACCGGAGTCCCTCGAAGCTGTGCCCGCCCGAAGCACAGAGGCAGGGAGAGGGAAATGGGAGTGTGGGCTGGGCCTGGCTGGCCCGAGGCCGGGCTCCGAACAAAGCCGCCTGGCTCCCCATACCTGGGGCGAGGGCTTTGGGCGGCGCCTCCCCGATCGCCGCTCCCCGCGCCGCCCCAGTCGGGCGACGCCCTAGCCCCGTGGACCCGGCCCGGGCGAGGGATCGCGGCCGGTCCCCTCCCCGCCCTCGAACAGCGCCCATTGGGGACAATGGGCCCCCTCCCCCGCCTCCGGGAGAAGAGATACAAAGGGAGAGACGAGCCGCTGGGCGCGAAGCCAGGCGTCGGGAAAGTGAAGGCGGAGGAGGAAGGGACAGAGGGGATCAGGGCGGACGCAGTAGCCCGCGGGCTGCTCCCCCGGCCGTCCCGGGCGCCGCCCGAGCCTCACCGCGGCGGCAAAGGCGGGAGCACGGACTAGCGGCCCCCTAGACCCCCGACCGAGAAGGGAAGAGGAGTCTGCACACAAAGAGGAGCGAGACCCTCACCCTCCGCCAGCGCCGTACCAAGGACCGCGGTGCGCGCTCTCACCGCCGAAGGTCCGCGACGCCCGCCCAACCCGCGCTTCTCAGGGGCCGGGGTCCATGCGGGGCGCCCCTTTCCCCCACTCACCCACAGCTCTGTGCCCCAGCTCATGGCGGAACTTGAGGCGACTCTGGCCGTCTGGCGTTGCCGCTGTCCGTCCGTCTGTCGGCTCCGCCGTCAGTCGATCCGACCTCTCACTCGCTGGCCGGCGGGCTCGCAGCTCAGCGGGTCTGCCTCGAAAGGTGCCGCCACCGCCGGGCTCCCCAGTGAGTGAGAAAGACGCGACTGGAGAAGGCGCCGCCGCCGCCGCCGCCGCGTCCCCGCCTCCCCGAGCTGGGCGGGAGGGGGCCGGGGCCGAGGGGAGGTGGAACGCGGCGCGGGGAGGGGGCGGGGCGCAGTGCATCCTGGGATCGGGGAGGACCTGGGCGCCCCTGGCCACTGCCGGCGGGGTCCCCCAGCGGGCACCTGGTCACCCTCGCTGGCCCCTCTCGCTCGTCGAGTCTCTTCCCGCCGGTACCCCGGAGCTTGGACTGCCCCCGCTTCGCCGCCACTCGCACCCCGTTTCCAAGATAGAAAGGGAGAGAAGGGAAAAGATCCCACCGCCGCTATTATTCCTCCTCTGCGCTGAGCCCCTTTACAAGAGGCAATTTCAGTTACCTGCCTTTCCTGCCTTTTGTATCCTCCACTCGGGAGAAACCTTGACAGGGAAGCGTCATCCAAATCCTAGACTTTAGATTGAGGAGAGTTGTGTGTTTTTTTTTTAATCTTGCTGCTTAAGGTGATCTTTCGAGCCTGATGCTTTGGCATGACGATTCTTGGGGACCACCAAAATGTGCACAGGTTGAACATCAAATGTGAATGCAACATGTCCCCGATTCTGTCTTTAAATGTTTAATTTTATAAATTCTGTCAGGAAATTATAAAAAGACAGCTCTTCTAGTAATCATTTGGGGATGTTGCCAAGGCACGAGATGGAAGACGTGGACAAATGTGAGCCGAGCTGTCACCTACGGAAGATGAGAAGGCAGCTTGCCCCATGTCTGGAATGGGCACCTCGTGGGTGGGGGTTGGATGGGAGCCAGATTTTTCTCTGGTAGTGTAAACAGCCTATTAGGAACTTCAGATCTCTTTCACCTCCTGGTATCGGAACTTTGGAGGCAGGTCCACTACTTCCTTTTTTCTCTGTGGAGCTACTTCTTGGCCCATCTCCATGGGAAGGCTGTTAGCTAGCTTGCCTGGTGCTACTAGATATCAAGTACACTGAGCAACTCCCTAACATATGCTTTAGTATTAATAGCTTGTCTCCTAAAGCAAGCAAGCGCACACACACACTTCAAAGCAGTCAACTAGTAGAGTACTCCTCAGTGCGTCATGACAGCTGGGTGTTTTAGGAAGCTCTCTCAGCGGGTTCTTTGTCAGCATTGAAACTCCTCCCCTACCTGGCCTGCACAGGTGTTCCAACCTCTTCCGTTTAATCCGTGTCCTTGCCTAGCTGCGCTCCCTCTTGGAGTTGAGGCCAACAGCCTGAGTTCGCCTGACAGCCCAGTTGCTAATCTTCCTAAATTCTCTGCTGTCCTTCCCTGAGGCCACTTTAAGCATACGAATGCCCTCTTCCAAGTGGGTTATAGACAATTTTTAAATGCTTAAGTTTGTACCATGCAGTGAAAAGCCTGTGAAGCACTGAACAACAGCTTCTAATATTTTTCCACATTGCCTCTATTCCAAAAAGAATTTCTTCGTTTATTTATATCACCTAACATTGTTAACCGCCTTACCTATCACTTCCTGTCACTCCCTGGAATCATGAATGTATTTTGCAATTGCAAGTAACATTAATTAGTAAGGGGAAATGGAATTTTATTTTTTTAAGACGGCGTTTCACTCTGTCGCCCAAGTTGGAGTGCAGTGGTGCGATCTTGGCTCACTGCAACCTCCACCCCCCAGGTTCAAGTAATTCTCCTGCTTCAACCTCCCCAGTAGCTAGGATTACAGGCGCCCGCCACCACGCCCAGCTAATTTTTGTGTTTTTAGTGGAGGTGGGGGTTTCACCATGTTTGGGCTGGTCTCGAACTCCTGACCTCAAGTGATCTGCCTGCCTCAGCCTCCCAAAGTGCTGGGATTATAGGCGTTAGCCACTGTGCCCAGCTGGGAAATTGATTTATTAAATGAGTATCTCATTATTTAGCACCACAGCAATACCAAGATTTATTATATGTAAGTATTGTCATAAAAGCTAAGACCTATAGAGTATAATTTAGACCGAAGTTAAAGGATTTATCTCTTTTTTTTTTTTTTTTTTTTTTTCTGAGACACAGTCTTGCTTTGTTGCCCCGCAGTGCAGTAGGGCCATCTGGGCTCACTGCAACCTTCGCCTTTCTGGCTCAAGCAATTCTCCTGCCTTAGCCTCCCAAGTAGCTAGGATTATAGGTGCTCACCACCACACCTGGCTAATTTTTTGGATTTTTTTTTTTTTTTTTTTTTTTTTTTTTGTAGACATGGGGTTTTGCCATTGTTGCCCAGACTGGTCTTGAACCCCTGGGCTCAAGCGGTCCAACCCCCTCAGCCTCCCAAAATTCTGGGATTACAGGCCATGAACCACCACACCCAGCCAGGATTTCTCTTTTACAGTAAAATAATCTACTGTTCACATTAAAATTCCCAACCGTGCTGTTTATGTAATTTCCCAATAGAACATAAAGCTCACCTCCTACATGAAGATTTTTTCTTCTTCCAAGGTTCTGAAGCGGGATTCCACACTTAAAACAATTCATTTCTCTTCAAAAAGCTCAATTTGAGGGTTATCAAGGGTTTTCTTATTTGTTTTTGCTTTGAGACAAAGTCTCCTGTCATCCAGGCTGGAGTGCAGTGGCACCATCATAGCTTACTACAACCTCGACCTCCTAGACTCAAGTGATCCTCCCACCTCAGCCTCCTGAGTGGCTAGGACCACAGGCACACAACCACACCTGGCTAATTTTATTTTGTTTTATTTATTTAGGAGAGACAGGGGTCTCACAATGTTGCCTGGGCTGGTCTCAAATTCCTGGACTCAAGTGATCCTCCTACCTCAGCCTCCCAAAGTGCTAGGATTACAGGAGTGAGCCACTGCACCCAGCCCTGCATCAAGTTTAATATTCAAATTTAAATAAAATTTCTGTTACCCTCCATTACTATAAAATTTTTAATGTAATTCATATTACCACCTTAAATAGATAATATCTTCTAAAGAATTATTTGTAATTTATAAAATTCTTTCATGACATTAAAAGTCACTGGTTCAACAATGTTTAAGCAAAAATAATTAAAAAGTGAAAACTTTCACAATAAAGAAATAAATGTTTAGTGTTATATTTTGTTACAAAAATAATAAAGATTAATCAGATTTCAAAGTATTTCCTATTAGAACAAATCTTCTCTAAAATAGCATATAGGCATTTAGCCAACAAACATGCAGAGATATTTTACATACACATAGTCACATACACAAATATATATTATGAGTATGGCAGTTTATAAGACTATGATTTTTCATATATTCAAAATCATTTTGGCATTAAATTACTTTTACAGATAATTTATTCTTTATAGACTCATGACAAGGCATTTTGTAAGCAGTTCAAACACAGAATTTTTATCTCTAAAAATGTTAAAACTGGCCAGATGCAGTGGCTCACGCCCGTAATCCTAGCACTTTGGAAGCCTGAGGTGGGAGGATTGCTTGAGGTCAATAGTTTAAAACCAACCCAGCCAACATAGCAAGACCCCATCTCTTATTTTAAAAGATTAAAGTAAATTAAATTTAAAATGTTAAAACATAACTTTCAGAATCTTGAAAGAAATATCTCTTTATTATAGTAGAAATCTAATATTAATTTATTCCAGATGCTACCTCTATATCATAATTTGAATCATTAAATATAAAAATCTTCAAACCAATTATACTTTTTTGCTACTTGACCTATCTTGGCAATCACCACATAGTTTTGATTTCATATTACATAATTTATAAGGTAATAATACTAAGAAAAAAATCAAGAAAATGATATTATTCTATTTTCTCCATATACAGTGAAGCTACTCTACAAGTAAACTTGAAAGGGCTTAAATTACAAAGGTGCTTTAGCAATTTAAACAATTATTACAATGTATCTTTTAATTATGAAAAATAACTTATCAAATGCATTTTCTCTTCAGGCATATCATAGAACCCTGGTCTATAATAGTCCCTTAAAGTGTTATGTTTTCTTTTGCATATATTATGTTATAAACATTTAACTAATGCCCTTTCTGGTTTCGAATATTCCCTTCATGAATCCTTTGTTAAGGCAAATTATGAAACAAAGTTTTTCACTGCTGCATTCTGGGATATATAATAATTTACTAGTCCAAGTACATCAACTTTCAACCATAAATCAATCCCATGTCATTTGAAACTCTTAAGACTTTGTCTTAAAATTAAAACTACAGAGACAATGTCCAGAAATAAAATTATCCTCCAAGTAGCTGGGCCAGAACAATCAAGCTAAAACTACCTTAAGGAAGAAAATCAAAGAGCAGTACCATTTTAATGTTTCAAAAATGGGATCACACTAGCATGCTGAGTCCATGCCAGCCAAATGAAGAATGGCACTGGCTAGTTAATAGTCATCACTACTTTCTGTACTGCCAGTTTTCCTACCCAAGAATTGGAAGAAATCCAAAACTTCAAGGGCATTGCTCAAGGTGGCTCACTGAAGAAAGAGAGAAAGAGAGAGGGAAAGAAAGTGAGAGGGAGACAGAGAGGCCATTTTATGTTTTTTGGAATTCTACTCGCCATTATTGAATCTAGTTAAAGCATTTCATGTAATTGCTCCAGTGAAATGTGGAAAAACAAAAGAAAATTCAATATAAATCAAATTGAATAGATGTGTTTAAAGAGGTAACTTATGTCTACTTTTCTTTTTTTTTTTTTTTTGAGGCAGAGTCTCACTCTGTCGCCGGGGCTGGAGTGCAGTGCCCGGATCTCAGCTCACTGCAAGCTCCGCCTCCCGGGTTTACGCCATTCTCCTGCCTCAGCCTCCCGAGTAGCTGGGACTACAGGCGCCCGCCACTTCGCCCGGCTAGTTTTTGTATTTTTAGTAGAGACGGGGTTTCACCGTGTTAGCCAGGATGGTCTCGATCGCCTGACCTCGTGATCAGCCCGTCTCGGCCTCCCAAAGTGCTGGGATTACAGGCTTGAGCCACCGCGCCCGGCCACTTATGTCTACTTTTCTACGTTTGGATTTTTCCCACTGCATTATGATAGAACTGTGTAACTTTAAAAATGTTTAGGTATTTGTTTATATTAAATTTTCTTCAGGGCCGGAGACCTGGTAGAACAAAAGTTATGGTTTTCTCTAGGTGTTGGTTGTACTTTCCCAAACCCATTCAAAATTTATATTAATTTCTTAAAGTATTCCTATCTTTTTTCTTGTTTTTGAGTTTTGTTTGGAAATTTTTTTGGCATGTGATAAAAAAATTTCAATATATGCACACCAGTTAACAAAGAACAAACATTCTCTGTTTTCTTTTTATGAAAACCAGACAGGTACATCATGTGAACTCATAGAAATAAAATCAGCTTGTACAGGTTCAAAAGAACAAATTGCTAAATTTTCAGGAATTTTGCAAACAGGTTGTTAAAAAATGTTAGCTTGATAGCAGTCATGGTAAGAGTATTTACACCGTGGGAATTAGCAAATGCTTCAAATCAGGGCTTTTTCCCTGGAGCGCTGATTGTTAAATATAAGCATACCACTGTCTAAATCCTATGTAGATTAGCCGGGAAGGAAATGAAAATGTACTATAGCTACAATTCTGAAATGAAATGATAAATTTTAATTTTATTGAGTCTATTCAGACATTGGGATACTCAGGTTCTAATACAATTATAGGTTCTTTTTCATCTCTAATGTAACAGAATCATATCCATTGTGGTTATCTTTGCCTCTACTCTCTTCATAGTAGAATTCTAACATTTGTAATTCTTTGTCATTTGATATTTATTATAATATTGTTGCAGGCCGAAAGAGTGAGGTTTGTGATCAACTCAGCAAACTGTTCCCATGAAAGCAAGTTGTTGGCAAACTGACAAACTGTGTCTGCCGCCCAGAAGGAATGCTGAGGGCAGTCACGCCCCAGGCACAAGTGTTTCTTGTGATTAGGCACATCTGAAGCCTGTTAGCAATAATGTGAACCTGTGATCAATTAAGTAGCCGACCAATCGTTACCTCCCGCTCCCTGCTCTTTCTACCCAATAAATATGAGGGGCTATAGAAGCTCAAGGTGGCTGCCTTTGCTCAGTAGAAGCAAGAAGCCCTCTTCTTCCTCCCCAGACCCCTTCTTTAAGACAGTTTCTTTTGTTTTAAGTTTTCATTTCTTGTTCATCCTCCTTCATTCAGTCCTGTGGTAACCGTGGCAAACTGTAGCATAATATGTTATTATTGATTTACTTAAAAGATAATAAGCCACAATTCTGCATCTTTCATGTCAGAATTTTTCACCATTTAAGTAAATGCTTAATAATTTTTTATTGATAATAAAAATGATTTAAATAATCAATCATGAATACTTACCTCTAGGCTGGTTCTCCTTATCCTTATCCAAATCCAGTCAGCTAAGATTTTAATGTTGATTTTAAAGACTAACATGGCTCAGACTAGATATTTTAAATTCTTTAAAAGTAATACAGGCCGGGCGCGGTGGCTCAAGCCTGTAATCCCAGCACTTTGGGAGGCCGAGACGGGCGGATCACGAGGTCAGGAGATCGAGACCATCCTGGCTAATACGCTGAAACCCCGTCTCTACTAAAAAATACAAAAAAACTAGCCGGGCGACGAGGCGGGCGCCTGTAGTCCCAGCTACTCGGGAGGCTGAGACAGGAGAATGGCGTGAACCCGGGAGGCGGAGCTTGCAGTGAGCTGAGAGCCGGCCACAGCACTCCAGCCTGGGCCGCAGAGCAAAACTCCGTCTCAAAAAAAAAAAAAAAAAAAAAAAGTAATACACATAGTCTACTATGTGTAAATTCAAGATTTAGTGTTTTGGTTTTTTGTTTCTTTTTTTTTTTTTTTTGAGACGGAGTCTCGCTCTGTCGCCCAGGCTGGAGCGCAGTGGCCGGATCTCAGCTCACTGCAAGCTCCGCCTCCCGGGTTCACGCCATTCTCCTGCCTCACCCTCCCGAGTAGCTGGGACTACAGGCACCAGCCACCTCGCCTGGCTAGCTTTTTGTATTTTTTAGTAGAGACGGGGTTTCACCGTGTTAGCCAGGATGGTCTCGAACTCCTGACCTCGTGATCCACCCGTCTCGGCCTCCCAAAGTGCTGGGATTACAGGCTTGAGCCACCGCGCCCGGCCTGTTTTTTTTTTTGTTTTAAGAGATGGGGTCTTCCTCTGTTGCCCAGGCTGGAGGGCAGTGACGTGAAGCATAACATATTTCACAGCAGCCTTAAACTCCTGGACCTCAATTCCTCCTCAAACTCAAGTGATCCTCCCACCTCAGCCGCCTGAGTGGCAGTGACTACATTGCATTCCACCAAATCTTGCTAATTTCTTGTGTTTTTTAGAAAGAGGGTGTCACTATTTGTTCAAGCTGGTCTCAAACTTCTGGCCTCAAGCTTATTTTTTAATTTCAGTGGCCACGTCACTGTAACAATACAGGTTTATCCCATGAGATAAAACAGCAAGTTAAATCCACTTATGTTGAAGTAAGCCAACAGATAGCTAATTTATCATTAAACTCAGAGAATTTGGCTTTAACCTAAAGGGCTTGGTTTTCAAATTATAACCTAGGTCGTCTCAAAAAGAGGGGATTTTCAGACTATCAGTTGGAATAACTTCCAATGAATCAAAATTTTGTATAGGACTGCCAGATTAAATATTTCAGACTCCCACTTAAATTTGAATTTCAGATATTACAAATATTGCATGGAATATACTTACACTAAACACTATTTATTGAATATCTGAAATTCAAATTTAACTAAGCATCCTATATTTTAATCTGGTAACACCAAGTATTCTTACATTGAACACCCTAGATCAGAGAGTCTTAACCCAATGAATTTAGACCACATATTTGAGGGCATTACTGAATACATGAAATTAGATATAAAAGATTTTTAATAAATGCATCCATAGCTTTTAGGGAGGAACAGAAGCATAGCTTTTTATTAGCTCTTAATGAGGCAAATGCCTTAATGAGGCATTTGGAGAGCCTTTTAAAAATTAGTGACTTACAAGATTCAGAACAGTAGTAAATGATGCTATCACTTCTGTTTAAAAGAGAAATTTTTACTCTCTGTATGCACAGAATACCTCTGGAAGGAAACACAAGAAACTGGAAGTAAGTACATCCCTCTGGACAGGGGAACTAGGAGACTGGGATGATTTTTTTTAAGAGTTCTACTTTTCACTACTTCTCTTTTGTACATTTAATTTTATTACATGTGTTGTCCATATTTTATCTATCTAAAGAAAGTTTAGGCCGGGCGCGGTGGCTCAAGCCTGTAATCCCAGCACTTTGGGAGGCCGAGACGGGCGGATCACGAGGTCAGGAGATCGAGACCATCCTCGCTAACATGGTGAAACCCCCGTCTCTACTAAAAAACTACAAAAAACGTGGCGGCGCCTGTAGTCCCAGCTACCCGAGAGGCGGAGCTTGCAAGAGCTGAGATCCGGCCACAGCACTCCAGCCTGGGTGACAGAGCGAGACTGTGTCTCAAAAAAAAAAAAAAAAAAAAAGAAAGTTTAAAATTACAAAAACCAACAATGCCCAGGCCTCTCTGTAGGCCTATTAAGTCAGAATTTCTAAACTTCCAATGATTAAGCCATAATGTTTGCATGTATTTTTGTTAACTCCACAGTGTATTTTGATTATACGTGAATATCACACACATTACTCTGTGGAATTTGCCAAATAAAACAGCAAACACAAACAAACACACCACATACTCACAGGAACACCATTCCCTGCATCTCCCGGGAAAGACCCAGAAAATAAATTACTCACTTCAAGCAAGGCTGGAGAGGTTCTGTTTAAGGAGTCATGTGTGGTGAGTTCAAACAAATCTCCGCTTAGGTGTGGTGAGACAGGAAGCTGCTCGATGTTTAAGCTGAAGACTCAGGAGAGGGGACTCTTAATTAATGTTTTTGGCCACCAGATTACACGGAAGGGTAATTGAACATTTGCTTATCCACCTATTAAGTAACCTGCCTTTTCTGTGCTTCTAGTGGGTGTGTCCAGGAGTAACAAGGATCTGCTAACCCTGGAAACTCTTCCTAGTGTTGTGCCATCGTAGCAATTTACCCAGCCTGCTTCAAGGAGACACCCTTCCTGTTCACAATTTATCTCGTCTTCACTATTACTCAAATGTCATTTAAGGCCAGGTGCAGTGGCTCGTGGCTATAATCCCAACACTTGCCATGCCAAAGGCAGGAGGATAGCATGAGTCCAGGAGGTTGAGACCAGCCTGGGCATCATAGTGAGACCCTCCTGTCTCTACAAAAAATAAAAATATTAGCCAGCCATGATTGCATGTGCCTATAATCCCAGGTGCCCAGGAGGCTGAGGTGGGAGGACTACTTGAGCCCAGAAGGTTGAAGTTACAGTAAGCCGTGATCATGCCACTACACTCCAGCCTGGGCAACAGAGCGAGACCGTGTCTAAAAAAAAAAAAAAAAAAAAAAAAGTTTCATTACATGTTAAAGGAATGACTGACTGCAATACTTCAGAATTCAGTCTGCAAAGAGAAAACATGCCCAGCAGAGTATCCTAGAACACTTCCTAGATCATTGTCCTGGAGTTAACCTGAAGAAGTGGTGTCTCTTGCGTACCTTGCTTCTCTCCATTTCAGCAAAATTGGCAGGAAAGAATTTCTTCACAAGCAAACATACAATCTGAGAAAAAACAAATTTTTATTCTCTGTTCTTAGTATCCTATTGCTGGTTCCTGTGTCCAGAAGAAAGGAATGCCACAAGTTACACGACTGCAAGCAATAGTAAACAAGTGTATTTCACAGTTTGATCTAAGATCTACCTGGAGTTGAATTTTATGAAAATACAGAGTTTCCGGTGGCTCACGCCTATAATCCCAGCACTTTGGGAGACCGAGGTGGGTGGATCACGAGGTCAAGAGATCAAGACCATCCTGGTTAACACGGTGAAACCCCATCTCTACTAAAAATACAAACAATTAGCCGGGCGTGGTGGCGGGCACCTGTGGTCCCAGCTACTTGGGAGGCTGAGGCAGGAGAATGGCGTGAACCCAGGAGATGGAGCTTGCAGTGAGCCGAGATAGCACCACTGCACTCCAGCCTGGGCGACAGAGTGAGACTCTGTCTCAAAAAAAAAAAAAAAAGAAAGAAAAGAAAAAAGAAAAAAAAGAAAAGAAGAGGCCGGGCGCGGTGGCTCAAGCCTGTAATCCCAGCACTTTGGGAGGCCGAGACGGGCGGATCACGAGGTCAGGAGATCGAGACCATCCTGGCTAACATGGTGAAACCCCGTCTCTACTAAAAAAAATTAAAAAACTAGCCGGGCGCGGTGGCGGGCGCCTGTAGTCCCAGCTACTCGGGAGGCTGAGGCAGGAGAATAGCGTGAACCCGGGAGGCGGAGCTTGCAGTGAGCTGAGATCCGGCCACTGCACTCCAGCCTGGGCGACAGAGCGAGACTCCGTCTCAAAAAAAAAAAAAAAAGAAAAGAAGAAAAGAAAATACAGAGTTTCACAGTTAATACAGTGAAGTTTCTAGAACATATCATATGAGACTATCTTCACAACTCTGGTATAGGCAGAGGTTTTTAAAACAAAGTACAAAAAGCACGAACTAACCATAAAGGAAAAAATGGATAAAATGAGTAAATTAAAATTTACCAGAAAGTGCTTTTAAGAGAACGAAAAGACAAACCCAGAATGGGAAAATATATTAATAATATATATATCCAACAAAGGGCTCATATCTAGAATATATAAAAAGTTTCTACAAAACAGTAAGACCACATGGTGGAAAATTGGCAAAATACATGAATCAACACTTACATAAGAAAATATATTCTAAAAGTGTTTAACGTTATTATTTATGAGAAAAATGCACATTAAAACCCCACTGAAATATCGCTACATGTCTATCAGAATGGCTGAGATAGAAAAGATCGACAACACCAAGTATTAGCAAAGACATGGAATGATGGAAATTCTCACACACTGCTAGTGGAAGTGTAAATTGATACAACTTTGAAAACCTATTTGGCAATATTGCATACTATGCAATACAAAAATTCTACTCCTAGGTATATACTCAAATGCCATATGTTCTTATGTGCACCAAAGGCACATGCAAGGATGTTTATCACAGAAAATTATTTATAATAGCTAAATACTGGAAACAACCTAGATTTCCAATAGTAGAATGGATAAATAGTGGTATATTCATATAATAAAATTTGTTAACCACAGGGGAAAAGAATGAAATATACCTACAAGCAAAAATAACAAAAATATTGAGTGAAAGAAGCCAGACATAAATGATATATAATAACACTTAAAAACTTTCTCAAAATAGGAAAACCTAAATTATAATGTTGGAAGTCAGGATAATGGTTACCTCTGGGGAGAAGGGAGAAGGTAATGATTGGGAGAGAACACAAGGGAGTCTTCCGAGATGCTGGTAATGTTCTTTCATTTTATCTAGGTGATGCTTATACAGGTGTTTTCACTTTGTGATGATGCCTTAAACTGATGGTGCTTTCTGCATTTTACTGTACATATGTTATACTCCAAATTTTCAGAAAGCGTATTTTTAAAAAAGACCTGATCTCTTTGGGATACCTATTTACCTTGTAAAATGCCTGGTTTCCAAGAGGAATGTTAGATCATTGACAATGTCTTTCAATTTTCACAGAGCTTTTTATAAATATGTCCACTGAATAACATGTTGTACCTATGCAAATCATTATTAAACTTGGAGTTTAATCATTGCATTAGTTTTGACTGCCATCTAATGGCAAGAATACTGAACTATCTAGAAGTAAAAAGAACCAGTCTCGCTGCAGTAAGCAAAAGAACATTGACTTTGGCTACAATTTGCAGGACTGTTTTACAGTAGAATTTATTGTCTGCACTCAGTGTAAATATTAGGACATCATGCAAATATTACGTATTCAATTAGGATTGTTCAATCTGAAATAAAACAGAATTTTTCATTTCTTTGTGTAAGAAGTTCATGACCTTACTGTAATTTTCATTCTTTCTTTGACCATACATTATAGTCCTTTCAGATTACAGCCCACTTAGTACAGCAAATATTAGGCAGTAGCACAATATGTAGTCCTTTTACCATGAAAGTCCAAAAGGAGAAATAGACTTAATATATGTAATTCAATTCCTTTCCATATAATCAGTACAAAGCATTGGATTAATGTGCTGCTTAAAGCATTCTACTTGGACCCTAATTTTTCAAGTAGGGGCCTGTGTGTCATGCTGCTATACTCTGACCTAGAAGTTACACACATTGTGATGAAATCTACAACCAAAAGAGAAAGTTGGCTGGGCATGGTGGCCTACACTTTTAATACCAGCACTTTGGGAGGCCAAGACCAACAGATTACTTGAGCTCAGAAGTTTGAGACCAGACTGGGCAACATGGTGAGACCCCATCTCTAAAAAAAATACAAAAATTAGCGAAATATGGTGGTGCTCACCTGTAGTCCCAGCTACTTGGGAGGCGGAGGTGGGAGAATCACTGGAGCCTCAGAGGCAGAGGTTGCAGTGAACCGTGATTGCGCCACTGCACTTTAGCCTGGGGAACAGAGAGAGACCTTGTGTCAAACAAAAACAAAAACAGAAACAAAAAGGGAGAGGGAAAGTTAAAATATTATTAGTTGAAAATAAGCATTTCTGAGCCTCAACTGTTTAGATATTTTTTAAGCAAAGACGAGGCAGAGTCCTCTAAAAGAACCTTTAAGACAGCTAGCAACTTCTTGGTGTGTTTCAGCAACATCTATGGAAAGCCAAAAAAATGAAGAAAAAACCGAAAAGAGGAAGCTTTGCTTATATTTGTTTAAGCATTCTGCCCCCACCAAATCCAGTTTGCTTATGAAGTAACCAAGATGAATATAGTTTCATCCTCCAGCAAAATGTTCCAACTCTTTTATTATCTTTAATCCAAATGGAATCAAATGTTTTTTGTTTGTATTAACAGATTTACTGAGGTACAATGACATATAAAGAACTGCACATCTATAAAGGGATATATGTATATACTCATGAAACCATCACAAAAATCAAGATAATGAACATATCCATCACCCCCAAAAATGCCCTCATGACCCTTGTAATCCAAACCCACCTCTCGCATCCCACTCTGTCCTTAGGCAGCTGCTGATTTGCTTTTGATTACGGATAAGATTATATTTTCTAGAATTTTTCTATAAATAGAATCATACCATATGTACACCATCATCTGGCTCCTTTTATCTGGTGTGATTACTTTGAATTCATCTATGTTGTTGCTGTGTAATTTCTTTTTATTCTGAGTGGTATTCTATTGGGTGGATATATCACAATTTGTTTATCCATTCACTTGCTAAAGGAGAATAGTTTACTTTTTGTTTTACAAATAAAATATTTGTAAATATTACAAATAAAACTGCTATGAACATTTGTGTAAAAAATTTTGTGCTCATGCCTGTAATCCCAGCACTTTGGGAGGCTAAGGTGGGAGGATTGCTTGAGACCAGGAGTTTCAGACCATCCTGGGCAGCGTGGCAAATTTTCATGTTTACAAAAAAAAAAATTAGCCAGGCATGGTGGTGCATGCCTGTGGTCCCAGCTACCCAAGAGATTCAGGTGGGAGGATTACTTGAGCCCAGGAGGTCGAGGCTGCAGTGAGCCATAATCACACCACTGCATTCCAGCCTGGGCAACAGAGTGAGACCCTGTCTCAAGGGGAAAAAAAAAAAAAAAGATTTTGTATGAACACACGCTTTCCTTTATTTTTGGAATGAATACCTAGAAGTTTTTGCCAGACCGGATAATGATCTGCCAAAGACATCCATGTCCTAATTCCCTTTTGCCATTTACCTTATATGACAAAAGGTACTTGGCAGATGTGATTAAGTGAAGGATCTTGAGGTAGGAAATTCACTTGATTACCAAGGGGGCCCAATGTCATCATAAGGGCCCTTGTAAGAAGGAGGCAACAGAGTCAGAGTCAGACAGAAAGTGAAATGACAATGGAGCTGAGAGAGGGATTGAAGATGCTATGTTGCTGGCTTTAAAGATGGAGGATGGGAGCAAGAGCCAGAGAAATTCAGCCAGTCTCTAGAAGCTAGAAGACAAGGAAACTGAATCTCCCCTGGAGCCTCCAGAATGAACCAGCCTTTCCAACTCTTGACTGTAGCCCAATGAGATTGATTTTAGACTTCTCACCTCCAGAGCTGTAAGATAATAAACTTGTGTTGTTTTAAACCAGTGAGTTGGTGGTAATTTTTTATAGCAGCACTAGAATAATATAATAGAATGTAATGACTGAGTTATATGATAGTGATGGCAGCTGCAGCCTGTCTGGAGTGGCCTCAGCCATGACACTGGCTGCAGTGGGGAGGTACAGCTGGGGCTGCGTGCTCCGCAGAGCTGGAGGGAGCCAGGAACAGGTGGAAGCCCTGCGCCTTTCAGAGTTGGATGGGTAGGAGCCCTGCTCTCCAGGTGCAGCTGCAGCCACCCAGCCGGGGTTGTGAACCCGGGCATTCCAGAGCTCTGGGGGCCAGGAAGGCCCCCTACCCCCACAGGCTTGGAAGTGCCTGCTCCTCTCCCTACTCTCGGTGCCTGATTTTGGAGCAGAGTTGAAACCCAGCCTGGGCACTGTCATGACCTGGCCAAGTGTGTACGCTTGGGGCAGCACTGACACACCAGCCCTTGCCACCTCAGTCCCCTCTGGACTTTGGGTACTGAGAGCACGGGAGGGAGTCTGAGAGGAGGCAGAGGGCAGCTCAGTGTGAGCTTGCAGTTGCCCCTCAGCATGAACAGCCTGCGTGCTGGTGAGCACCATGGACAGCAAGTTGATGGCAGCAGGAGGCAGTCAGGCTCCTGGGCGGAAAGAGGCGGCTCCTGGCGAAGCCCTACCTTCAAGCCAGGGATGGCCTGAAGGCTGTGGCCCAGGCTGCCAGTTCTGCAGACTGAAGTGAGAACTTATGGTGCTTTTCCCAGGTTCTCCCATGGCCACCCGTGGACCAGTTAACATGTATCTCCTCCATTCTGAAGCCCATGAAAATCCCCAGACTCAGCCAGACTCGGGCAGATGACCTGTCTGCAGATAGGAGCTAACCACTCCAGCTCTAGTCTCCACTGAGGTCTGCAGACTTGTCAGGATGACCTGCCTGTGGATTGGAGCTACCCACCCCAGGTCTCATCTCCACTGAGAGCTGTAGAGACATCTGGACAAGCTGCCTGTGGATAGAAGCTACCCACTCCAGGGCTTCTCTCCACTGAGGGCTGCAGAGACATTGGGATGACCTGCCTGTGGACAGCAGCTATCCTGCCTGTGGATAGAATCCACACTGAGGGCTACACAGACAACGGGACAACCTGCCTGCATATAGGAGCCACCCACTCCATATCTCCTCTCTGCTGAGGGCTTCAGAGACATCAGGGTGACCTGCCTGTGGATAGGAGCTATCTACTCTGGGTCTCCTCTCCACTGAGGGCTGCACAGATGACGGGACAACCTGCCTGTGGAGAGGAGTTACCAACTCCAGGTCTTCTCTCTGCTGAGGGCTCCAGAGACATCAGGGCAACCTACCTGTGGATAGGAGCTATCCACTCTGGGTCTCCTCTCTGCTGAAGGCTACACAGATGTTGAGATAACCTGCCTGTGGATAGGAGTTACCCACTCCGGTCTCCTCTCAGCTGAGATGATGGGATGACCTGCCTGCAGATAGGAGCTACCCACTCCAGGTCTCTTTTCTGATGAGGGCTGCAGAGATGTCAGGGTGACCTGCTTGCAGAAAGGAGCTACCCACTTTGGGTCTCCCAAGAGCTATACTGTCACTCAATAAAGCACCTCTTCACCTTGTTCACCCTCCAGTTGTCCACATACCTCATTCTTCCTGGATGTGGGACAGGATCTTGGGACCCCCAAATGGTAAGTCTGAAGGAGCTGTAACACTAACAGTGCTTAAACATGCCCCCCTGCTCACCACGTTGCAGGTGATGACAAGGAGAGAAGAAAGGAGAGAGGAGAGCTGTGACCCTTTGGGGAACCCAGACCTTGGAGCTCCCCAATTCAGGGCTGTGACACCTTCTTTGGGGCTCTGTGGTTCCTGGTGTCTCCTAGTTTCCAGGTGCCACTGTATTCCCCAGTGCCCCTAGAAGCCGCTTGCAGTATGCCTGGTCCAGTCACAGCCTCACAGGGGACCAGCGCCTGTGTCAGCACCTGGAGCTGCCTGCCCCACTGCAGCCAGCATGCCTGGCTGTGTGCAGTGGCCAGACCCCGTGCTCATTCACACATTCCTCACCGCTCTGCCCCTGGCTCACCTTTGGTAGGTGTGGGATCCAGACCAATAGTGCAAGCCAAGTGCAGCCTGACAGGCCAAGTGGGCAAAACAAGCCCAGCAGACCTGAGGAAAACTTGGGTAAAGGTGCCACTGGCCACAGAGGTTTCCAGCAGGTGAAGCAACACCCCAAAGATCTCACGATAAGAGGTTCATGTTTAACTTTTTAGGAAACTTCCAAACTGTTTCCTAAAGAGATTACATCAATTTAAAGTACCACTAGCAGAGTATGAGAGTCCTGGTTGCTTCACATGTTCACCAAAGACTAGTATTCCTAGTCTTTTTAACATTCTAGTGGATATATGATGGTATCTCATTGTGTTTTAATTTGCATTTTCATAACAAATAATGATGTTGAGCATCTTCTCATGTACTTATTTGCCATCCACATGTATTTTTTATGAAGTATCTGTTTAAATATTTTGCCCAATTTTTTATTTTGAGATGGGGTTTCAGTTTGTTGCCCAGGCTGAGGTGCAGTGGCTATTCACAGGTGTGGTCATGGTGCACTACAGCCTCAAACTCCCGGGTGCAAGCAATCATACTGCCTCAGCCTCCCAAGTAGCTTGTACGATAGGAATGGGCCACTGTGCCCAGCTTTTTGGCATTTTGAAAATGGGATTATTTGTCTTTTTATAATTGAACTGTGTGAATTCTTTATATATTTTAGATACCAGTTCTTTTATTGGATCAAGTTTTGTGAATGTTTTTTCCCAGTCCATGACAATGTCTTCAGGAGAGCAAAAGATTTAAATTTTGTAAATTTTTTGGAAGTTTCCAAAACTGTTTTCAACAATCCCTACCTTCTGGCATTTGTGACCTTGTGTAATCATCTCCCCTTGAATGTGAGTTAGACATAGTGTTTTATTTCTAATGAATAACTTGTGGCAAAGGTGATAGAATATCACCTCAGGATTACACTAGAAAAGACTGTGACTTGCTGCTTGCTTGTACCCTCTCCCTGACTCTTCTTTCATCCTTCCTTTGATGAAGCAAGAGGCTCTTTTGTGAGCTGCCCTATTAAGAAGCCCACAGGGCAAAGCAGAGTTGCCTCTGGCCAATAGCTAGCAAAGAAGTAAGGGCCTCTCAACAATCCTTGAGAACTAAATCTTGACAACAACATTCAAAAGTGGATCCTTAACTAGCTGAGACTTCAAATCAGAGCACAGCCCCAGTTAAAAGTTGACTGTAGCCTTGTGAGAGACCCTTGAAGCAGAGGTCTCAGCTAAGTCATGCTGGGATTCACGACTCACAAAGGTAATAAGAAGTACTATTTTAAGTCACTAGGATTAAAGGTAATTAGTTGTCCCACGGTAGATAATTAATACAGTGGCTCTTTTTCTTTTATGCTTTTTGAATCCTGTTTAAGAAATCTTTGCCAAATCCAAGGTCATGAATATTTTCTCCTTGATTCTTCTAGAAATTTTACAGTAGTAACCCTCACAATTAAGTCTTTGAGCCATTTTGAGTTAGTTTTTGTAGACAGTATGCATCTAGTGTGAGGTAAGTGTACATAATCTGTGTATAGTGTGAGATTCACGTTGTCACATACAGCAATTCAATTGCTTCAGTGTCATTTGTTTAAAAATTATCCTTTCACTATTGAATTGCATTGATCCTTTGTGAAAAATCAATTATATCTCTAATTCCAAACCCTCTGTTCTGTTCTATTGCCTGTCTTTACACTACCATATCACATTGATTACTGTAGCCTTACCTTTAATTCCAGACTATCTACTCTGTTCTATTGTCTGTCTTTACACCAATACCATACTATCTTGATTACTGTAGCTTTATAGGTCTTGAAATCAAATAGTGTAAATAAATAGCTTTATTCTTTTTTAAAGTTGTTTTGGCTGTTTTAGATTCTTTTCATTTTCAAACACATTGTAGAATCAGCTTGTCAATTTCTGTTTAAAAATTGTGCTGGCCTTTTATTGGGATTGCATTGAATCTCCAGGGGGAGAACTAACATCTGACCAATATTGAGTCTTCCAATTCACGAACCTGCTATATCTCTCTGCTATATTTACTTGGGTCATCCCTAGCTTCTCTCAGCAATGTTTTGTCATTTTCAGTGTGCAGGTTTTCAACATGTTTCATTAAATTTATTCCTAAATATTTTAAATTTTCTAGGCTGGGTGCAGTGGCTCATGACTGTAATCCCAGGAATTAGGGAGGCCAAGGTGGGTGGATCACTTGAGGCCATGAGTTATGGACCAGCCTGGCCAACATGGTGAAACCCTGTCTTTACTAAAAATATAAAAATTAGCCAGGTGTTGTGGTGCATGCCTACAGGCCCAGCTACTCGGGAGGCTGAGGCATGAAAATCACTTGAACCCAGGAGGTAAAGTTGGCAGAGCCAAGATCATGCCAATGCACTCTAGCCTGGGTGACAGAGCAAGACACTGTCTCAAAAAAATTTTTTTTCAATGTTATATAAATGGTATGGATTTTAGAATTTTAATACCTGACTGTGGTTAATATTTTTATATATTTTGTACATTATATATCATTCAATGATGACTCACTTCTTAGTTATATAGTTATATTATCTTTCTTGAGGGGTTCCTTAAGATTTTCTACCTAGATGATTTTGTTGTTCCAAATAAAATTTTCCTTCTTCTTCTATAATCTATATACTGTTATTTCTTTTTATTTTCTTAATACAATGTTGAATAGAAGAGGTGAGCATGGAGGCCCATCCAGTGGCTCATGCCTATATATCCCAACATTCTGGGAGACCAAGGCAAGAGGATTACTTGAGCCCACGAGTTTGCGACAAGCCTGGGCAACATGGTGTAACCCTGTCTCTACCAAAAATACAAAAAAATAAAAAAATTAGCCAGGCCTGGTGGTGCACAGCTGTATTCCCTGTTACTTGGGAGGATGAGGTGGGAGAATTAACTGAGCCCAGGAGGTCAAGGATACAGTGAGCCACAATAGTGCCACTGCACTCCAGTATGGGTGACAAAGCGAGAACCTGTCAACAACAACAACAACAACAAAGAGGTGAGTATGGACATTTCTTTCTTTTTTTTGAAACTTAGACAGAAAGCATTCAGTTATTGATGATAAACCATGAGAGTAGATGTAAATTTTTTATACATGGACTTTGTTAGGTAAAAGAAATTCCCTTCTATTCCCACACTGATGAAAGTTTTTATTAGGAATGAATGTAAGACTTTGTCAAATGTTTTTCTTTCATTTATTGAGAAGAATTGTGTGTGTGTGTGTGTGTGTGTGTGTGTGTGTGTGTGTGTGTAGATGAAATTACATTGGTTAATTTTCAAATTTTTTTCACCACTCTTGCATTTGTGGGATAAACTAGTTTAGTCAGAATGTATTAACTATTGTATTCATTACTGGATTTATTTTGCTAACATTTTGTTGAGTTTTATTTCAATGTTCATGAAGAACGTTGGCATGCAGTTTCATTATCTTCTGTGTTTTTGTTTGGTTTTGGTACCAGGTTAATGCTAGTCTCATATAATTAGGGAAGTTCTTCTTCTCATTTTCTGAGCTTTTGGGAAGTTCTATGCCGGCGCGTGGCTCAGCTGTCCCAATTTTGGAGGCCGAGACGGGCGGATCACGAAAGATCGAGACTTTGCTACCGGTGAACCCGTCTTATAATACAAAAACTAGCCGGGAAGTGGCGGGCGCCTTCCCACTACTTGATGGCAGGAGAATGGCGTTAAATTAGGCGATTGCAGTGAGCGAGATTGGCCACTGCCTCCAGACTCCGCCCAAAAAAAAAAAAAAAAAAAAAAAAAAAAAAAACAGAATGTACTATTTGCCTTTAATTGGTGACTGGTGAAGCCATGTGGGCCTAGAGTTTTCTTAATGGGAAAATTTTTAATTAAAAATTTGATTTCTTTAATAAAAATAAAACTTTGCATATTATCTATTTCTTCTTTTTTTGTTTTTTTTTTTTTTTTTCTTTTGGAGCACGAGTCTTGCCCTATGTTCGCCCAGGCTGGAAGTGCAGTTGGCACCGATTCTAGGCTCACTGCAAGCTCTGCCTTCCCAGGATTCACGCCCATTCTCCCTGCCTCAGCCTTCCACGAGTAAGCGCTGACTATAGGCGGCCCGCCACCTCATCCCGGCTAGTTTTTTGTATTTTTTAGTAGAGACGGGGTTTCACGGTGTTAGCCAGGATGGTCTCGATCTCCTGACCTCGTGATCCACCCGTCTCGGCCTCCCAAAGTGCTGGGATTACAGGCTTGAGCCACCGCGCCCGGCCTATTTCTTCTTGAGTAAGCTTTGGTAGCTTGTCTATTTCATTTAAGTTGTTGAATATATTAGTAAAATGTTTATAATGGTCCCTTATTATCCTCTTAATGTTTATAGATCCTACAGTTATGTCCCCCTTTCCTTCTCAATATTAGCGATGTGTATCTTCTTTTGTCTCCTATCAGTCAGGCTACAGGTTTATCAATTTTATTGATCTTCTCA
Source organism: Rhinopithecus roxellana (assembly GCF_007565055.1). Classification (NCBI taxonomy): domain Eukaryota; kingdom Metazoa; phylum Chordata; class Mammalia; order Primates; family Cercopithecidae; genus Rhinopithecus; species Rhinopithecus roxellana. Next base: position 21,675,088 of record NC_044556.1, on the reverse strand, counting down.
GTATGTTTTTGGCTTTATTGATTTTTCTCTATTCTTTTTGCTTATTTGTTTTCCATTTCATTGATTTCTGCTCTCATATTTATTACTTTCTTTGGCTTGTTTGGATTTGAATTGTTCTTCTTTTTAGTTTCCTAAGGTCACCAATTTGAAACAATTTAAAAAAAATATATGCACTTAATGCTATGTATTTCCTTCTAAGCACTACTTGAGCATCATCTCGCAAATTTTTCTTTTTACTCAATTCAAATAATTTCAACATTCTTTTGCTTGCCTCTTTGATACTTGAGTTATTTAGAAGTGTGTTATTTATATTTAATATCTACCTATTTGGGGATTTTTCAGATATCTTTCTGTTGTTGAGTTCCATTTAATTTTATTGTGGTTGTATTTTGTACATCTGAATGCTTCAACTTACTGAGACTTGGCTTTTGATCAGAATATGACTTATCTTGGTAAATGTTTTGTGGATATTAGAAAAGAACATATATTTTGTTGCTGTTGGGTGAAGCATTTGATAAATTTCAATTAGGTCAAGTTGGTTTATGGTGTTTGAGTCTTCAATATCTTTACAGTTTTTCTGTTTGTCTCTTCTATTAAATTCTAATCAGAAAGATGTTGAAGTATCTTACTATAATTGTGAACTTATGTATTTTTCCTTGCAGTTCCATCAGTTTTATTTTGTGTATGTGAAGCTTAATTATCAGGTGCATAAACATTTAGAATTGCTAAGTTCTCTTGACCAATGGACTCCTTTGTTTTACCTCATTTTCTTATTCTTTCATTTTTTATTTTTTATTTTTGAGATAGGGTCTCACTCTGTCACCCAGGCTAAAGTGTAGTGGCATAATCATGGCTCAAGGTAGCCTCAACTTTTCCCGGGCTCAAGTGATCTCCCACCTTAGCCTCCTGAGTAGCTGGGACTACAGGCACTGGCCACCACACCAAGCTAATTTTTTTCACTGTTGCCCAGGCTGGTCTCAAACTCCTGGGCTCAAGTGGTCCTCTTGCTTCAGCATCTGGAGTAGCTAGGCTTACAGGCATACGTCACTGTACCTGGATTTAGAATGATTCTTTTTAACACTGGCGATATTCTTTGCTCAGAAATTTACTTTGTCTGAAATTAATTTTGTCATCCTAGTATTCTTTTTTTTTTTTTTTTTTTTTTTGAGACGGAGTCTTGCTCTGTCGCCCAGGCTGGAGTGCAGTGGCCGGATCTCAGCTCACTGCAAGCTCCGCCTCCCGGGTTTACGCCATTCTCCTACCTCAGCCTCCCGAGTAGCTGGGACTACAGGCGCCTGCCACCTCGCCCGGCTAGTTTTTTGCATTTTTTAGTAGAGACGGGGTTTCACCATGTTAGCCAGGATGGTCTCGATCTCCTGACCTCGTGATCCGCCCGTCTCGGCCTCCCAAAGTGCTGGGATTACAGACTTGAGCCACCGCGCCCGGCCCCTAGTATTCTTTTGACTAGTGTTAGCATGGGATTTTTTTTTTTTGCATCTTTTAATTTTTAGGTTATTTGTTACTTTGCTTTTCTCATGGGTTTCTTATAGGCAGTATATAGTTAGGTCTTGCTTTTTTACCCAACTTGACAATCTCTGCCTTTAAATTGGGGTGTTTAAGATATTTACACTTAACATAATTAAGGATATAGTAGGGTTTAAGTCTACCATCTTACTTTTTGTTTTCTATTTGTCCTATTTGTTTTCTGTTCCCTCTTTTTCTTGTTAACTTCTTTTGGATTCAGTATTTTTTTATTTTTCCATTTTATCTCCAGTTGGCCTATTAGCTACAACTCTTTGTTTTGTATTTTAATGGTTACTTTAGGGTTTCTAATATACATTTTTTACACTTTATTTTCAAAATGACTGTTTTCCTTTTTGAGACAGGGTATTGCTCTGTCACCCAGGCTGCAGTGCAGTGGTGCGATCTCGGCTCATGCAACCTTCATTTCCCAGGCTCAAGTGATCCTCCCACCTCAGCCTCTCAAATAGCTAAGACTACAGGTATGTACCACCACACTTGACTAATTTTTAAATTTTTTGCAGAGATGAGGTCTCACTGTTGCAGGATCTTTGGGGTGCTGCTTTTCTGGCTGGAAACCTCTGTGGCCAAGTTTTGCTTGGGGCTGCTGAGTTCATTCCACCCACTTGGCCTGGCAGGCTCTTCTCAGCTCATGCTACTGGCCTGGATCCTATGGCTGCCTAGGGCGAGCCAGGCATGGAGTGGTGAGAGATGTGTGAGTGAGCAAGCATGGGGTCCAGCCACTGTGCACAGTCAGGCACGCCAGCTGCTGCAGTGGGGCAGGAAGCTCCAAGTACTGGCATGGGTGCCAGTTCTCTGCAAGGCTGTGGCTGGACCAGGCACACCACCAGCAGCTTCCAAGGCTGCCACTGGAAAACGCGGTGGCACCCAGAACCTTACAGACTCTAGAAACTGCAGGACCCCAAAGAGGGAGTCACAACTCTGGCTCAGAGAGTTCCCAGGTCTGGACTTCCCAAAGGGCCATAGCTCTTCTCTTTTTCTCTTCACCCGCAATGTGGCAAACAAGGGGCAAGTTTCAGCCCTGTTTGTGCTACAGCTCTTTTAGCCCCACCATTTGACAGGCCCTGAGTTCCTGTCCTGCTACCAGGAAGAATGAAGTATGCAGACAAGTGGAGGGTGAGCAAGATGAGAAGGATTTTTATTGAGGGATAGAACAGCTCAGAGGAGACCCACAGTAGGTAGCTCCTTTACACAGCTAGGGTATCCCAATAAGTGTTTCACTCCTAGCAGAGAGGAGGCCCTGGATTGGGAGGCTCCTCTCTGCAGGTAGGTTGTCTTGTCATCGCTGCTGCTTTCAGCAGAGAGGAGGCCCTGGAGTGCGTTGTTCCTCTCTGCAGCTGGTTGTCCCGATGTATCTCTAGCTTTCAGGGGAGAGGAGGCCATAAAGTGGGTAGCTCCTCTCTACAGCTAGTTGTCCCGACTCTGCTGCTCTCAGCAGAGAGGATGCCCTGGAGTGGGTAGCGGGGAGCAGGTGTGTCAGCACTGCTCTGAGTGTGTGCACACCTGGCCATACTGTGACAGCACCTGGGCTCTGCCCTGACTTTGCAGCAAGATCAGAGTGAGCACCAATAGCAGTGAGAAGCCAGGCAGCAGGAGCAGGCATTTCTGAGTCTGCAAGGGCAGTGGGGGGCCTTCCCAGGCCCCGAAGAGTGTAAGGATGCCTGAGTCCAGAGCCATGACTTGGGCAACTGCAGCTGTACCTGGGGAGCTCCTGCCCCACCAACTCGGAAGGGGAGGGGCTCCCACCCGTTTCTGGCTCCTGCCGGCTCCATGGAATGTGCAGCCCAGCTGTGCCTCCCTGCTGCAGCTGGCGTGATGGGAGCAGCTGCTCCATATAGGCTGCCATTGTTATCATCACTATATTGCCCGTCTGGTAAAACAGCTCTTTTTGAGATATAATTCACATACCATGCACTTCATTCACTTAAAATATATAATTTAATGGCTTTAGTATGACCGAATTTGGCAACTATCACCATAATCAATTTTAGAACATTCTCATTGTTCCCAAAAAGAGATCCCCTACACCTAAGCAACCTTCCCCTCCATTTCTCCATTCTCCTCAGCCATAGGCAACCATTAGATTTGCTTATTCTGGATATTTTGTATAAATGAAATCATGCAATATGTGGTCATTTGTGACTTTTTTTTTCAATTAGTATGATGTTTTCAAGGTTCAACCATGTTGTAAAATATATCAGTACTTTATTCCTTTTTATTCACAGATAATATTCCATTATATGGATATAACGCATTTTATTTGTCTATTCATTATCATCAGTTGATGGATAGTTGGATTGTGTTCACTTTTGGGCCATTATCAATAATGATGCTATCAATATTAGATACATGTTTCTGTGTAGACATACGTTTGTATTTCTCTGTACACACCTGGACATGGAATTACTGGGTCACATGGTAAGTCTATATTAACCATTTTAGGAACTTCCAGACTGTTTGTCAAAGCAGCTGCATCATTTTACATTCCCACAACAGTGCCTTAGGCTTCTCATTTCTCCATATCTTCACTAATACTTGTTCTTATTTTTCTTTTTGATTATAGCCATCCTAGTGGGTGTGTCGTTTTAACTTGCATTTCCTTGATGTGTAGTATAAATCTTTAATTTATTATAATCTGCCTTCAAGAATTATGGTACTTCATGTATGGTATAATAACCTTACAACAATATACATCTATTTTCTCTCCCCTGGCTTTGTGCTATTTTCATGCATTTTACTCCTTCAGATGTTATAAGCATTACAATGCATTGTTACTAATTTTTTTTTGGTATGGGGTCTCTCTCTGTTGCCAGGCTGGAGTGCAGTGGTGCAATCACAGCTCACTTGTAGCCTCAACCTCCTGAGGGGCTCAAGCAATCCTCCCACATCAGCCTCCCAGGTAGCTGGGACCAGAGGCACTTACCACCATGCTCAGCTAATTTTTAAATTATTTTGTAAAGATGGGGTCTTGTTATGGTGCCTAGGCTACTCATGGACTCCTAAGCTCTAGTGATCTTCCCACCTTAGCCTCCCAAAATGCTGGGATTATAAGGGTGAGTCACTGTGACCAGCTCATTGTTATTAATCTTGCCTTAAATACCTAGCTATCTTTTTTAAAGAATTTTATTGAGATATAATTAACAATACCAGGCATGGTGGTGCATGCCTGTAGTCCCAGCACTTTGGGAGCCCAAGGTGGGTGGATTGCTTGAGCTCAGGAGATCAAGATCAGCCTGGGCAACATGGTGAAACCGCGCCTCTACAGAAAATACAAAAAATTAGCTAGGCATCGTGATGCATGCCTGTAGTCCCAGCTACTTAGGAGACTGAGGTGCGAGAATCACCTGAGCCCAGGAAGTTGAGGCTGCAAGGCTTTAGTGAGCCATTATCACACCACTGCACTCCAGCCTGAGTGATAAGGTGAGACCTTATCTCAAAAAAAAAAAAAAAGAAAGAGAGAGAATTAACAAGTTATACATTTCACTCATCTAAAGTGCACAATTCAACAATTTTTAGTGTATTCACAGACTTGTGCAACCATCATTTTAGAGCATTTCATCATCCCAAAAAGAAACCCTTTACCCATTAGCAGTCACTCTCCATTTTCCCCCAATCTGCCAAGCCCTAGGCAATCACTAATCTATGTCTATAGATTTGCCTATTCTGGCCATTTAAGGTAAATGAATCCTTACCATATGTGGTCTTTTGTGACTGTCCGGCCAATTTTTTTTCTTAAGAGATAAAGGTCTCGCTTTGGTGCTCAGGCTGATCTTGAATGCCTGAGCTCAAATGATCCTCCTGTGTCAGCCTCTGGAGTAGCTGGTACTACTAGAACATGTCACCACACATGGCTTCAATTATCTTGTAAAGAAATTTTTTAAATTAGCAGGAAGAGTATTTTATCTTTGCCCACATTTTTACCACTTCCATTGCTGTCTTCATTCCTTTGTGTAGATCCAGGTTTTCATCTGGTATCACTTTCCTTCTGCTTGGCAGATTTCTTTCTCTCTCTTTCCTTTCCTTTCTTTTCTTTTCCTTCCTTTTCTTTCCTTTTCTTTCTTTCCTTTCTTTCTTTCCTTCTTTCTTTCCTTTCTTTCTTTCCTTCTTTCTTTCCTTTCTTTCTTTCCTTCTTTCTTTCTTTCTCTTTCTTTCCTTTCTTTCCTTTCTTCTTTCTTCTTCTTTCTTTCTTCCTTCTTTCCTTCTTCCTTCCTTCTTTCATCTTTCTTTCTTTCTTTTCTTTCTTTCTTCATTTCTTCCTTCTTTTCTCTTTCTTTCTTCTTTCCTTCCTTTCTTCCTTCTTCCTTTCTTCTTTCTTTCTTTCTTTCTTTCTTTCTTTCTTTCTTTCTTTCTTCTTTCCTTCCTTCATTCTCCTTCCTTCCTTCCTTCCTTCCTTCCTTCCTTCCTTCCTTCCTTCCTTCCTTCCTTCCTTCTCTTTCTCTCTCTCTCTTTCTTTCTTCTTTCTTCCTTCATCTGGTATCACTTTCCTTCTGCTTGGCAGATTTCTTTTGGTCTTTCTTTCTTTCTTTCTTTCTCTCTCTCTTTCACGTTTTTAAGATGGAGTCTCACTCTGTCACCCAGGCTGGAGTGGAGTGGCACAATCTTGGCTCACTGTGGCCTCTGTGTCCCGGGTTCAAGTGATTCTTGTGCTTAAGCCTCCTGAGTAGCTGGAATTACAGGTGCCTGCCAACACACCCAGCTAATTTTTTGTATTTTTAGTAGAGATGGGGTTTCACCATGTTGGCCAAGCTGGTCTTGAACACCTGGCCTCAAGTGATCCACATACCTCGGCCTCCCAAAGTGCTGGGATTACAAGTGTGAGCCACAGCACCCAGCCCTTTGAGCATTGTAGTGCAATTCTGGCATAAATTCTCTCTTTATATGTATATACATATGTGTATGTGTGTGTGTGTGTGTATTTAATTTATAAATAATAGAAATTTATTCTCATAGTCCTGGAGGCTGAGAAATTCAAGATCAAGGAGCTGGCAGGTTTGGTGTCCGACGAGAGCCCACATCTCTGCTTCCAAAATAGTGTCTTGAATTCTGCATCCTTACATGGCGAAAAGGATGGAGAGCAAAGTAAAATGGGCAGTTTTTTATATATCCAACAAAGCCTTTATTTTGCCTTTTTTAAAAAGAAATTTTCACTGGGTGTAGAATGTTAGTTTGATTGTTTTCAGTGTTTTGCCAACAATGTTCCACCATCTTTTGGTTTGCATTATTTTCAACAAGAAATATGCTGGATTTTTAAATCTTTGTTCTTCTGTATGTAGTATGTGTTTTTTTCTAGCTGCTTTTAAGATTTTCTCTTTATCACAATTTGATTATAATGTGCCTTGGTGTAGTTTTCTTCATGTTTCTTATGTGCAGGGTTCATTGAGCTTCTTGGTTCTGTGGGTTCATACTTTTCAGCATTTTCATTCATTACTTCATCAATTTTTTTGTTGTCCTAGCCCTCCTTTTCAGGGATTTCAGTTATACACCCATTAGGCCACTTGAATTTGTCCCACAGTTCAACTTTTTTTCTTTCTGTGCATCATTTTGGGTAATTCCTGTTGCTACATATTATATTTTCTTCCACCGTCCAATCTGCTATTAATCCCACCCAGTGTACTTTAAAAAAATCTCAGACCCTGTATTTCTCATCTATAGAAGTTTGATTTAAATTTCTTTATATCTTCTGTTTTTCTTTAACATGCTTAAGCTTTCCTCTGCCTTGTTGAACACATACGTTTTATAGCATAGTTATAGTTATAATAACTTATACTGCCTATTAATTTGATGATATAAACATTGATAATAACAGATGATAATCTGTGCCATTCTAGTGTCTATTTCTTTCAAGTAATTTTTCTCCTTGTTATAAGTCATATTTTTCTCCTTGTATCCCTTATAATTTTTCACTGGATGCTTGACATTGGAGTTTTATGCCATTTGATGCTACATAATTTATATTCCTTTTGATGTTCTTGAGCATTATTCAGTTAAGTTACTTGAAAATAGTTTGTCCTTCTGAGGCTTTCCCTCAAGCTTTGTTCGTGGGACAAGAGTAGCTTTTAGTTTAGAGCTAATTTTGCCTCATTACTGAAGCAATACCCTATGTGTATCCCACCTCATGTCCCATGTATTACCAGTTTTTTTTTCACTCTGGCCAGTGGGCTCCTGTGTGGGCTCCAGGGACTGTTCTTCCTGCTCGTCTCTGGTGATTCTCTCAGCAGCCCTAAATGGTTTCTTTCTACATACACTTTGGTGAGTACTCAGTTAAAGACTCAAGAAGGGCTGGGCGCAGTGGCTCATGCTTGTGATCTCAGCATTTTGGGAGACCGAGGTGGGAGGATTGCTTGAGACCAGGAGTCTGAGACCAGCCTGGGCAATATAGGGAGAACTCCGTCTCTACCAAAAAAAAAAAAAAAAGACTCAAGGACAACTTGGCAAATATCCGAAGCTCTCTTTCTCTATTTAGTTCTCTCTTTTCCATGAAGCTGTCTCCTCACTGGTACTCTGCCAAGTGAAATCTAGCTACCTTGCCCTGTGTGAATTCTCAACTCTTTTTCCTCTAGTCAAGGAGACCATCAAGATCTGTTCGAGTCCCCCCTTCCTGTGGTATGGCCTGGAAACTCTCTTCTGTCAGTAACGGAAGCTACTGAGCTAAATAAGCCCCTCTTCATTTGTTCCCCATCATCCTGCCTGTTGTCCAATGTCTGAAATCCTTATGTGGTAGACAGAATAATGACATCCTCCCAACAACAAAATGTTTATGTCCCAATTCCCACAACCTGTGAATATATTAAGTGGCAAAAGGGACTTTGCCTCTGTAATTAAATTAAGGATCTTGAGATGGAGAGGTTTTCCTGGATTATTCAAGTAGGCTTAATGTATTGATAAGGGGTCCTAATAGGTGAAAAGAAGAAGGGGAATTAGAGTGAGAGAAGGAGATGTAATGATGGAGCAGAGGTCAGAATGACGTGTGGCTGGCTTTGAAGATGGATGAAAGCCATAAATCAATGAATACATAAGCCAATTTCCCAGCCTCTAGAAGCTAGAAAAAACAAGGAAACAAATTCTCCCCTAGGTCTTCCAGGAGGAATGCAGCCCAGCTAACACCTTGATTTTAGCCCAGTGAGATCCATTTTGGACTCTTCAGAACTGTAATATAATACATTTGTGTTGTTTTAAGGTACTAAATTTGTGGTAAATTGTCATAGCTGCAATAGAAAAGTAATATACCTCCTTTCTATATATTTTGTTCAGTTTTTGATTTAAGATGTGAGTGTGCTCTGTTGCTCATCAAGGCAACTTAAACATAGACTCTGCAGTTTCTTTTTCCTTTTCTTTTTTGTTTTGAGACGGAGTCTCACTCTGTTGCCCAGACTGGAGTGCAGTTACACGATCTCAGCTCACTGCAACCTCTACCTCTTGGGTTCAAGCAATTCTCCTGCCTCAGCCTCCTGAGTAGCTAGGATTATAGGTGCCCACCACTACGTCTAGTTAATTTTTTGTATTTTTAGTAGAGATGGGGTTTCACCATGTTGGCCAGGCTAGTTTTGAACTCCTGACCTCGTGAATTAACCACCTTGGCCTCCCAAAGTGCTCGGATTACAGGCATGAGCCATTGCACCTGGCCTCTTTTCTTTCTTTCTTTTTTTTTTTTTTCAAGACAAAGTCTTGCTCCGTTGTCCAGGCTGGAGTGTAGTTGTGCAATCGCAGCTCACTGCAACCTCTGCCTCTGGGATTCAAGTGATTCTCCTGCCTCAGCATCCTGAGTAGCTGGGACTACAGGTGCATGTCACCATGCCTGGCTAATTTTTTGAATTTTTAGTAGAGACAGGATTTCACCATGTTGGTCAGGCTGGTCTCAAACTCCTGACCTCAAGTGATCTGCCTGTATCGCCCTCCCAAAGTGCTGAGATTATAGGCATGAGCCACTGTGCCCAGCGCAGACTCTGCAGTTTCTACACACACCCGCATGCGTGGTATTTGTACTTACCACAATAGGCTCCATTCTTGTAGGCACATAGACTCCATTTCTCAGCTTCCCTTGCATTTGGGTTTGGCCATGTGACTTGTGTTCTAGCCAGTGAAAGAGGAGCAGAAGTGAACAGTGTCATGGTCTATCCATACAATGTTGAAGATACAATTAATATCTTCAACAATAAAAAGGAGCAAACTACTGACACATGGTATGTCAAGATGAATCTCAAAAACAATGTGCTACAATGAAAGAAACCAGAAACAAGAGGCCACATATTGTGTATGATTCCACTTAAATAAAATGTCCAAAATAGGTAAATCCATACAGACAGAAGATACAGTAGTGTCGCCCAGTGGGATAGAAATGGAGATTAACAGGAAATGGGCACAAGGGATCTTACTGGGAGCGTAAAAATATGCTAAAACTGACAGGGTAATGGTTACACTGCTTGGAAAAGCTACCAAAAATCACTGAATTGTACACCTGAAAAGGAGAAACTTCATGATCAGAAAAAAAAAAAAAAAAAAAAAAAAAAAAAAAAAAAAAAAAAAAAAACCTCAATAAAGTTGTTTTCTTAAAAATAAAGAATGAAGATGAAAATGTGAATCCAGTCTGTTACCTCATCATGGCCTGAAACAAAAGTCCCTGCCAATTCTTTCTTTTTCTCTTTTGTCTTAATCCAAGTCCACAATTCCAGTCAGGTAGAGACAGAATAAATGTAAAAACTCTCCCTCTAAGGCCAGCTAACTTGGAATAAAAACCTGAGGGACTTGATATAAGGAAAGATTCTAAGGTAACAAAGAAAAGGTAAATGCATAAAATCAGAATGGAAACCTGAGCATGAAAATGCCAGAAGATTACTCATCTTTATTATGTAACTATTAAAATACACATCTAATGGAAAGGGGGAACTGCAATATATAAAGCAAACATGTAGTCAAAACATTTCTGTTTCTGAAGCTATTGAAGCAGATCTTTTTGTTATATCTATGGGATAACTTTAAAGACAAAGAAGAAGAATTTTAAAACTTATATTAATTTCTGAGTTGATGGTTGTTTTCGTGGACCCACACTGCCCAAGAAATCCAATCCTTTTATCATTCTGGAGGAAAAAAGGTAACTCCTCCCATGCTATATAGAGTAGGTCAGAGTCAGTTTGTGAAAGTATTCTCTTGGCTTAGAGTTCCCTGGTAGAAGATTTTAAGTTATGGAATTGTACTTTAGAATTTTCATCGGTTTTTGTTTGTTATTTTAATAGTTTTAGGGGTACAGGTGGATTTTGGTTACAGGGATAAGTTGACTAGAGGTGATTTCTGAGATTTTAGTGCACCCGTTACCTGAACAGTGTACACTGTGCTCAAGATGTAGTCTTTTACTTCTCATCCCCTTCTCAATCTTCCCTCCTGAGTCCCCAAAGTCCAGCATGTCATTCTTATGCCTTTGCATCCTCATAGCTTACATCTCACTTGTAAGTGAGAACATACAATAGTTGATTTTCCATTCCTGAGTTACTTCACTTAGGATAATGGCCTCTGACTCCATCCAAGTTGCTGCAAAAGACATTATTTTGTTCCTTTTTATGACTGAATAGTATTCCATCATGTATATATACTACATTTTCTTTATCCACTTGTTGGTTGATGGGCACCAAGGTTAGTTCCGTGTCTTTTCAATTGTGAATTATGATACTACAAACATGCATGTGTACATGTCTTTTTCATAGAATGATTTATTTTCCTTTGGAAAGATACCCAGTAGTAGCAATGCTGGATCAAATGGTAGTTCTACTCTTTGTTCTTTAAGGAATCTTCAAACTGTTTCCCATAGCGGTTGCACTAATTTACATTCCCACCAGCAGTGTAAAAGTGTTTCTTTTCACCTCATTAATGCCAACATCCATTATTTTTTGACTTTTTAATTACGGCCATTCTTGCAGGAGTAAGGTGATATCTCACTGTGGTTTTAATTTGCATTTCTCTGATAACTAGTGATGTTGAACACTTTTTCATGTTTGTTGGCTGTTTGTATATTTTCTTTTGGGAAATGTTCTTTGCCCACTTCTGGCCACTTTTATTCATGTACTTTGCCAACTTTTTGATAGGAATTATTTATTTTTTAATTACTAATTTGTTTGAATTCCTTGTAGATTCTGGATACTGGTCTTTTGTAAGATGTATAGTTTGCAGATTTTTTCTCCCACTCTATGGGGTTAATGTTTACTCTGCCGATTATTTCTTTTGCTGTGCAGGAGCTTTTTAGTTTAATTAGGTCCCATTTATTTACTTTTTGGTTGTTGTTGCATTTGCTTTGGGGGGGTCTTAGTCATGAATTCTTTGCCTAAGACAATGTTATCTTCTAGAATTTTTATGGTTTCAGGTCTTAGATTTAAGTCTTTAATCCATCTTGAGTTGATTTTTGTATAAGGTGAGAGATGGGGATCCAGTTTCATTCTTCTACATGTGGCTTGCCAGTTTTTTCAGCATCATTTATTGAATAGAGTGTTCTTTCCTTAATTTATGTTTTTGTGTGCTTTGTCAAAGATCAGTTGGCTAGAAGTATTTGGCTTCGTTTCTGGCTTCTCTATTCTTTTCCATTTGTCTACTTTATATTTTAATATCAGTACCATGCTGTTTTGATAACTGCAGCCTTGTAGTATAGTTTGAAGTTGATGTATTTGTATGGTTTCATGCTGCTATAAAAAGCTACCTGAGACTAGGTAATTTATGAAGAAAAGAGGTTTAATTGACTCATAGCTCTGCATGACTGGGGAGGCCTCAGGAAACACAATCATGGTGGAAGGCAAAGGAGAAGCAAGTATCTTCTTCAAAAGGCAGTAGGAGAGAGAGTGTGCATTAAGAAAGCTACACACTTTTAAACCATCAAATCTCATGAGAATGCACTCAGTATCATGAGAACAGCAAGACAGAAGTCCATCCCCATGATTAAATCACCTCCCACCAGGCCCCTCCCCTGACACATGGGGATTACAATTCAAGATGAGATTTGGATGAGGACACAGACCCAACCTATATGATTTTGCCCCTGGTCCATCCCAAATCTCATGTCCTTCTCACGTTTCAAACACAATCATGCCTTCCCAACAGTCCCCCAATGTCTTGTCTCATTCCAGCACTAACCCAAAAACCCAAATCCAAAGTCTCATCTGAGACAAGACAAGTCACTTCCCACTATGGCCTGTAAAATCAAAAGCAAGTTAGTTACTTCTAAGATAAAATGGGGGTACAGGCATTGGTTAGATGTTCCCATTCCAATGGGAGAAATTGGCCAAAACAAAAGGACTATAAGCCCCAGCAAGTCCCAAACCCAACAGGGCAGCAATTAAATCTTAAGGCTCCAAAATAATTTCCTTTAACTCCATGTCTCACATCCAGGGAACAGAGCTGTAAGAGGTGGTCTCCCAAGCCCTTAGGCAGCTATGCCCCTGTGGCTCTGCAGGGTACAGCAGCTGCAACTGCTTTTACGGGCTTGTGTTGAGAACCTGTGGCTTTTCCAGGTACACAGTGCAAGCTGTTGATGGATCTACTATTCTGGGGTCTGGAGGATGGTGGCTCTCTTCTCACAGCTCCAGTAGGCAGTGCCCCATTGGGGACTACGTGTGGGGGCTGTGACCCCACATTTCCCCTCTGTATTGCTGTAGCAGAGGTTCTTCATGAGGGCTCTGCCCCTGCAGCAGACTTCTGCCTGGATGTCGAGGCATTTCTATATGTCCTCTGAAATCTAGGCAGAGGCACCCAAACCTCAACTCTTGTCTTCTGTTCACCCGCAGGGTCAACACCACATGGAAGCTGCCAAGGCTTGGGGCTTGCACCCTCTGAAACAATGACCCAAGTTGTACCTTGGCCACTTTTAAGCCATGGCTGGAACTGGAGTGACTGGGACACAGGGTGCCATGTCCAAAGGCTGCACAGAGCAGTCAGGCCCTGGGCCTGGCATGAAACCATTTTTCCCTGCTAGGCCTCCAGGTCTGTGATGGGAAGGGCTGCCTTAAGATCACTGAAATGCCCTGGAGACATTTTTCCCATTGTCTTGGTGATTAACATTTGGCTTCTCTTTACTTGTGCAAATTTCTACAGCACACAGCTGAGTTTCTCCCCAGAAAATGCTTTTATCTTTTCTACTACATGGTCAGGCTGCAAATTTTCAAAACTTTTACACTCTGCTTCCCTTTTAAACATAAGTTTCAATTTCACACAATGTCTTTGTGAATGCATATGACTGTATGCTTTCAGAAAAAGCCAGGTCACCTCCTGAATACTTTGCTGCTTAAATTCCTTTTACCAGATACCCTAAATCATCTCTCTCAATGTCAAAGTTCCACAGGTCTCTAGGACAGGGCAAAATGCTGCTAGTCTCTTTGCTAAAGCAATACCAAGAGTGATCCTTGCTCCAGTTCCCAATAAGTTTCTCATCTCAGCCTGGAATTCATTGTCCATATCACTATCAGCATTTTGGTCAAATCCATTCAATAAGTCTTTAGGAATTTCCAAACTTTCCCATATCTTCCTGTCTTCTTCCGAGCCTTCCAGACATTCCAACCTCTGCCTGTTACCTAGTTCCAAAGTTGCTTCCACATTTTCAGATATCTTTATAGCAATGCCCCACTCCTGGTAGCAATTTTCTGTATTAGTCCATTTTCAAACTGCTATAAAGAACTACCTAAGACTGGGTAATTTATGAAGAAAAGAGGTTTAATTGATTCACAGTTCTGCATGGCTGGGGAGGCCTCAGGAAACTTACAATCATGGCAGAGGGCAAAAGAGAAGCAAACACCTTCTTCACAAGGCAGCAGGAGAGAGAGAGAGTGTGTGAGTGAAGAAAGCCACACTTTTAAACCATCAGTTCTCATGAGAACTCACTCACTATTACCAGAACAGTAAAGGGGAAGTCTGCCCCCATGATTCAATCACCTCCCAGAAGGCCCCTCCCTTGACACATGGGGATTACAATTCAAGATGAGATTTGGGTGGGGACACAGAGCCAAACCATATCATTTGGATAATGTGATGCCTCCAGATTTGTTCTTTTTGCTTAGTATATTGCTTTGGCTACATGGGCTCATTTTTGGTTCTATATGAATTTTAGGATTGCTTTTTCTTGTCCTGTGAAGGACTTTATTAATAGAAAATTCATGGCCATAACCTATTTTGACATTGCTTCTGCAATCTTTTTCTTCTCCTCTTCTCTTCTCTTTTCTTCTCTCATCTATTATCTTGTCCTACTAGGACTTCAATCACATGCATGTCAGGCCTGTACCTATGTTCTATATGTAGAAGAGGCTTCTGATACACTTTATCACATCTCCTTGACACTACTAATTTCAGCACGGCCATGGTGGACAGCTCCATGTAGCTTTACAGTGTGCTACATCAAGCACCATCTCTATGCTCCAATTCTCCAAAGCTGCAAAAGGCCACTCAGCCATGAGCAAGTGCAACCTAGAATGTGGGAGAGTTAACCCTCAACCAAATGGAGAGCAGGCATTAGTGAATGAATGCCCCAGCCTTTCCATCCTCCAGTAGGACAATTCTACTTTAAAATATGTTTTACATGATTCTTCAGAGGGTCTCCAGCAACATGGAGGTCTCTTTTCTTCCATTCCTGCTGCTATAACAAAATACTACAGACTGACCGGGTACAGTGGCTCACTCCTGTAATCCCAGCACTTTGGGAGGCCAAGGCAAAAGGATCACTTGAGGTCAGGAGTTCGAGACCACCCTGGCCAACATGGTGAAACCCCAGCTCCACTAAAAATACAAAAATTAGCCAAGCATGGTGGTGGACAACTGTAACTCCAGCTACTTAGGAGGCTGAGGCAGGAGAATCACTTCAATCTGGGAAGCAAAGGTTGCAATGATCCAAGATTGTGCCACTGCACTCCAGCCTGGGCAACAGAGCAAGACTTCATCTCAAAAAAGAAAAAAAACACAGACTGAATAACTGACAAATAATATAAATCTACATCATACAGTTGTGGAGGCTGGGAAGCCCAAGATCAAGGTGCCAGCAGATTTGATGTCTGATAAGATCTTGTTTTCTGCTTCCAAGGTAACACTTTCTTGCTGCATTCTCACATGGTAGAAGGGGCAAAAAGGGAGCAAACTCACCCACTCAAGCGTTTTTATAAGGATATTAATACCATCCATGAGGGTGGAGCCTTCATGGCCTAATCATTTCATAAAGGTCCCTCTCAATACTGTTGTATTGGGAATTAAATTTCATCATGAATTTTGGAGGGACATTTAAACTACAGCAAGGTCCCAAGAGACCATCATAGTAACCTAGAAGTAAACCACAGAAGTAAACTTCTAAAGATACCCTTTTTTGACTTTTCTTTCTTCCCCTTTCAGACAGTTTCAGTAAAGTCAGGTAAACTTAATAAAAGGAGGGACTGAGCTGATTTGAACCAAGGAGTCAGTTTTTATAATGGCTTGTAGATTTACAACCCTAAGGTGTAAACTTCTGGGGAATCACAACTGGAAAACCGGAGTATTTATTAGGATCTCTCCTTTTTGTTAGGTCCTGAAGTGCAGCTTTTCTTCACCTAGTCCTATACAACTGCAAGCAGCTCTGTACACTTTCCCAGTCTCTTAGCCAATACTTAATAATTGGTACCAGGAAAGAAAGATGAAAGTAAAAAAAATTAAAATGTATAAATAAGCAAAAATAAAAGAGAAAAAAAGAATTGCCAAACATCTTACCTCTCTCTGTACATTCTTTCCTTCTAGGATCTTGACTTCTAATGTCTTTGTTGCCTAGGCAGCTCTTCAACACCTTCAATCATGTATTTCTAAAAACATTTTGCAGTGTTTTTATTTGTTCTCAGCAGGAGAGTTAGTCTATAACAAGCTACATTGCTATTAATAGAAATGCCCATTAACTCTCATCTTCTCAACAATCCTATGAGGGAGATAATACTATCTCTTTTACTGCTGAGTAAATTGAGGCGCAAAGAGGCCACGTATCTTCTTAAAGTTGCTAAAGCAGAAAATTTCAAACCTGGGCAGTTGGATTCCAGAAGCCATGTTCTTAACTTCTAACAGTCTGCCTAAATAAGCTGAGTCAGTGGCAGGACCAGGACTGAATCCCTACCCAAATCCAATACTCATTCCATGCAATGTGCTCACTAGTCATTACTTCCCTCTCTTTATTACTTTCCTTTCTTTATTGTATGCTTCTTTTCACTGCACCTTGTGCCAGCCTCGCAGTGTGTTTCATCATGCTATCTTTCTCTAATATTTTTTAGTTTGCTTCTTCTCCATCTCTAAGCTTATTTCCCTCTTTTGTAAAGTGCTTTGGAGTAAGGGTGAGTGATTGTTTGCCTTTTCAGTGCCTCAATTTCCTCATCTATAAACAGAAGATAATGACACACTCAGAAAAAGTCAGCTCTAAAATAAAAACACAATCAATGGGGAAGCTATTTTCTGTGTGTTTTTTTCTTGTTTGTTTATTTATTTTTTGTACTTCATGCCAAAGGGAGAGCTATTTTCAATGGTACTTAGAACCTTCTAAAAAAGGCTCTGATAAAGTAATTTATTTGCAAGAGAAAAACAAAAAGTTGTCTGAAATAACTTCTGAATTGAAAAAGACTGCCAAAATTTCTCCTCGCCCTTCAGTTCCTCTTTCTTTTTTGTCAGAACCTCCTTGTCTGAACCTAGTTCCCCTTTCTCCTCCTCCTCCTTCTTCTGCTGTTTTGGCTCCATTTTAGGAACACTCTGTGTTCAGCAGAGAAGAACCTGCCTAGGTTTATCAACCATAGTCAAAAGTTAAACTTATGGGCATATTTAAAGGATTCCTTGATTCTCTTCAGGACCCTATTGAATTTGCCAGAAAATTAAAATCAAACTTTTGAATTTATGATCCTGATTTTCTGATTCATATCAACTGGCTCAAATGTTAGTGTCAGAAAGTAAAACCAAATATTAGATAGCAAAGTAAATTGGAGAAATCCTTTAGGCGCTAAAGGATTTAGACTTCCACAAATTTTTGGAAGCAGATTGTGAACTGACCTACAATACTGCCAAAGCTTTGCTACACACTATTCCCTTAGTTCTTAAAGAATAGTTGGGTGGAACAAAATACAGCAATACCAACAAAATCTTAATGAGCCTGTAATATCATACTATGAGACCGTTGAAAAAGTGTTTAAACAATATTCACACCTAAAAGAAGAAAGTTATGTTAACCACCAAAGTGATACTCCCTAATTCAAACTTTATAAACAAATCAGATGAGAGTTGATAATTATATTAAAGAGACACTACCCCAGTTGGACTACCTGTCAAACTCACGATCTAATTAATGTTGTGGGTCAAATGTCCCATACTCTAACCAGGGAAGAAAAGGAAGGAAAATTAAACAGAGAAGAAACGCAAAGGAGGTAATGAGTTTACAACCAAAACAATTGTTCAACCAAATCCTAACCTCTAAATGGCCTAATAAGTTCCAAAACTTACTCAATCCCCTTCTTTTCAATTTCTGCAAAAAGCTTGGACATTCCAAAAAGGATTGTAGGTTACATACCACCCATACCTCCTTCTCTCAGAAGGGAGTAAATGTGTCTAGAATTAGAAGATAATATAGAATTATTAGGGTCAGCTGGGCCTGGTGCCTCACGCCTGTAATCTTAGCACTTTGGGAGGACCAGGTGGATGGATCCCTTGAGCCCACGAGTTTGAGATCAGCCTGGGCAACACAGCAAAACCCAGTTTCTAAAAAAATACAAAAAACTAGCAAGACACAGTGGCACACACTTGTGAACTAAGCTCTTATTTTTTTTTATCTTGCCCAAATATCTAAAGGGTCTGGGGAGTCATGCCCTACAAACCATAAATTCTCATCAGATGGGTTTTATTTAACCCTATATATTGTGAGTTACTTTCCAATTTGACTCTGGAATAACATTACACGATAAAGAAGAAAATCAAAATATTTTATCCCAAAGCATGTTTCTTTGCCACGTTTTGAAATGGCTCTCCAAAACTGTCTTTTGTCGGGGGAAATTTGCGTCTGTAAAAAATCTCTATTAACACAGCTAGATCTTTTTCTTCCAGGCCCTCCCAATCTTGAAATGATTAACTGAGAGTCTAGCAACTTTTAAAGGTCTGAACAGGAAACATTTGTCATCTATTGTCTCTGAGGGCAGCCACTATGAGACTTCAAAAGAACCTTGGTCTCCACAATCTTTTATTTTAACCTGAACATTTTCTTTCTATTGATCCCAGATCGTTAGACAAACTCAACCAATTGTCAACCAGAAAATGTTTAAATTTCTGGACTAGAAGGCCCCTCCTCCCGTCCCCCTCCCCCAAATTCAAATTGTCCCATCTTTCTGGACCAAATCAATGTATTTCTCAAATGTATTTGATTGATGTCTCATGCCTCGCTAATATGTATAAAACCAAGCTGCACCCGACCACCTTGGGCATATGTTCTCAGGACCTCCTGAGGGCTGTGTCATGGGCCAATGTCAATTATATTTGGCTCAGAATAAATCTCTTCAAATATTTTACAGAGTTTTACTCATTTCCTTGACACACCTGTGGTCCCAGTTACTCAGGAGGCTAAAGTGAGAGGATCACCTAAGCCTAGGGAGGTCAAAGCTGCAGTGAGCTAAAATCACACCACTGTACTCCAGCCTGGGTGACAGAGTGAGACCCTGTCTAAAAAAAAATAAAAAACTGAAAAAAGAATTACTAGATTCAAATTTTTTTTCAAAATCAGATTCTGTTAATTCACAAATTGCTATTCATACTGGCATGGGGGAAACTAAATTGTTAAATAATAAAGAATTATAAGCTGTTAAAAGTATTGTCTGATGTCTTTGGCTTTTGGGTTACCAGAGATTACTTTGTAATGTGAGAGAGAACTTGACTTTTGTGTGTGCAATGGCTGGTAAGTCACTAGCAAAAACTATAGTTTCGGAAGTGGCTGACAGCAGTTGCAATGAATGGTTATTACTGCAAAGGTATTAGATAAAAAGACAGGTTCGAACTTTTACCATCAAGAGATAAGGCTCCTGTTGGAGATGAACAGATCACAGAGTGGGCTGATTGCTGTTGGATTGCCTACTGTAAGGAACATGGCTGTGCTTTGGTCAAGAATGGGCTGAGGTAAGATGCTTACATCCTGCATGACTCAGTGAGTTTGTAGCACAGGTGTGTAACTCCACTTGTTATCACAGCCATATAGCCATAACATGAGAAGGGCATCCCTTGGCCTTTGCCACTATTGTCTGTAAAAGGTATAATTGTGGCCAAGCACAGTGGCTCACACCTGTAATCCCAGCACTTTGAGAGGCTGAGGTGGGAGATCACAAGGTCAAGAGATTGCAACTATCCTGGCCAACGTGGTGAAACCCCATCTCTACTACAAATACAAAAATTAGCTGGGCATGGTGGTACGCACCTATAGTCCCAGCTACTTGGGAGGTTGAGGCAGGAGAATTGTTTGAACCTGGGAGGTGGAGGTTGCAGTGAGCTGAGGTTGCACCACTGCACTCCAGCTTGGTGATGGAGTAAGACTCCATCTCAAAAAAATAAGGGGGGCAGGTATAAATTGCCTTGCTGACACTGTACAAGCACACTTACACCCAGAGAAAGAGAGAGTCAGAGCTGTCTGGATGGACAGTGGGGAGCCAGGACACAGCTCGGCCCACTCATGCACAGAGAAAGAGTTAAGCTGCTGACCCTGAAGGGAGAGCTGGTCACACAGCTGTGTGTGGGAGCCGCCAGACTAAGCAGCAGAGAGGAGGCGAACGGTGTGAGAGAGCTAGTGTAAGTAAGCTGCTGAATAAAACTACATTTCATCTGCCTGTGGCCCCCTGAATATCCTTTCAACTATTTATTCATCCACCCACTCCCCTCAGACCTCAGTATGGGCTGAAACCTGGCCCTGAGCATGACAATTGGCATAGTTATGGACCTGATACCTACCACCCTTGAGAAATGTCTTTGTAGTGTGGTGCACTGTGGAAGTATCATGCAGCCCGGTCTTAGAATGTTTCCCTCTTTCTTGAACCTTAAACCCAAGATTCAATGGAAAAATGGGGTCCTTGATTTTTAAAGATCTAGACGCACTGCCTTCCAGTTGTGCCTGCTTTCACATACTTAAGTATTAATACTTAAATATGTGAAAAGTAAACTGCAAGTGCTTTCTTTGCTCTATTCATTAAAAGGTTCCACCCTAAAGTCAGTAATCTAATTAAGAAACAAGGTAAACTGAAAATACCTATGTAACTAGTCTCCAAAATATGACTTTCTGGCATTAGCTGGCTATTTTCAAACTCTTTGTAAAAGAAATTTACATCTATACAAGAAATCTCCATTTGTAAGGGCATCTCCCTTACTGCTCTTAAACCACTAGAAATTTTTACAATGGGCAAGACTTGGTTTAGAGTTTACATAACAAACCTTATCTTATTGAAGATACTTTTCTTGGCAACCGTGTCTTGACTGAGCCTTTACCTCTGTCCTTCTTTGTCTCATGAAATAATGGTGTTTAGATCTAAATACTGTGCCTTTGGGATGTAAATTTTCACCTAAGAGTCATGTCTCTGTAAATGCAAATTTAAAGTTAGTTAACAATTGTTTAAAGTTTGATAGTCTAAAGTAGGGGAGAGAAATTATTTGAATTGGCAAATGAAAAACCTAATAAAGTTATAAAATCTGCTTCTGTCTATGTATATCTGTGTATATTCTGTCTGTATATCTATATGTTTATACATGTCATGAGTACATGAAATTTTACTATCAAAATACGTGAAAGGGCTCTAGGCCGGGCGCGGTGGCTCAAGCCTGTAATCCCAGCACTTTGGGAGGCCGAGAAGGGCGGATCACAAGGTCAGGAGATCGAGACCATCCTGGCTAATACGGTGAAACCCCGTCTCTACTAAAGAATACAAAAAACTAGCCGGGCGACGAGGCGGGCGCCTGTAGTCCCAGCTACTTGGGAGGCGGAGGCAGGAGAATGGCGTGAACCTGGGAGGCAGAGCTTGCAGTGAGCTGAGATCCGGCCACCGCACTCCAGCCTGGGCGACAGAGCCAGACTCCGTCTCAAAAAAAAAAAAAAAAAAAAAAAGAAAGGGCTCTAATTGGCTTAAAGTAAAAGCAAGAACTTAACATATTTTATCAGAAAAATAGACACAAACTCAAATGCCTTTGAGTTTACACAACTTAGGAAATCTTTAGTAAATAAGACTAGTTTAATATTGTTATTTTAATAAAAACAGATGTGTCTTCTAATCAGCAAAATACCCATGTATTTAACTTTAGAGTTCTTGCTTAGGTAGTGACTAACACATTAGGCAGCCTAACATTCACAGGATGTAAAAACGATTAACGAAGAAATAACTTGAGTTCATGGCTAGCTTCGTTTAATAAATTGTTAAAGCATAATTGATAATATTACCGGGGGTCCTTGCTCCCAGAGCTCCCAAGATGGTGGTGGGCTGCTTCCAAAATGGGGGTGGGCCACTTACAAGATGGTGGCAAGCCTTGTGTTCTCTGACCTGGGGTTCTTGGCCTCATGGATTCCAAGGAGTGGAATCTTGGGTCATGTGGTGAGTGTTATAGCTCTATTAGAAACTGTGGGTCACAGAAGAAAACCATGGAACCCAGTGACTAGTGTTCAGCTCGATTAGTATGAACCCAGGAACTTAGCCATGCAGGAACAATGGCAAGCCTTTAGCCCAATCGGGAGCGGCAATGGGCACCTCCCTGGATCAGGAGCACAACAGATTCGGATCTGGAGGGACGGAGGTCAGCGGCGGGTCTGCAATGGTGGCAAACAGCAGTGGTGGATGGCGAGCGAAAGCTTAGGCCCTAACAAATATAGACCAGAAGAGTGCAGTTGCAAGATTTAATAGAGTGAAAACAAAGCTCCCATACAAAGCGAGGGGACCCAAAGTGGGTTGCCATTGCTGGCTCGAATGCTTGGGTTTATATCCCAATCCTTGTCCCTCCCGTTGTGCTCTCAGGCAATAGATGATTGGCTATTTCTTTACCTCCTGTTTTTGCCTAATTAGCATTTTAGTAAGCCCTCTCTACTATCTGATTGGTCAGATGTGAGCAAAGTTGCAAGCCTTATGTTTAAAGGTGGAAGTGATCACCTTCCCAGCTAGGCTTAGGGATTCTTAGTCAGCCTAGGAAATCCAGCTAGTCCTGTCTCTCAATAAGAATGAATAAATATCTCGTCTGAAGGAAAAAAGAAATAAAAATAAAATAAAAAAGAATAAGTAAAATAAATACAAATGCAATAAAAGTTTATAAATGAACTTTTCATAGCTTTAAAATGTTCTTTCAGAAACTTAAAGTCATGTCATGTTAAATTAAGTATTAGATAATCATAAAATTGTGAGTCATTTATAACGGTATAGAAAGGCTAAATATACTTCAATCTGTTAATAAACAACAAAAAATGATGAGTATCTTTCTAAAAACTATGAAATGGGCTTCACCTGCAAATACTGGTATATAAGTTTAAAATTACTAACTTCCTAGGCTTTCTTTAGCTATTAGGGTTGTTAAGAGTTAAAATTGTAGTTAATATATATATAATCAAAACTACAAGATATAAGAAAAAAGAAAGTAAGATGTGGGCCAGGCATTGTGGCTCACATCTGTCATCTTAGCACTTTGGGAGGCTGAGACAGAATTCCTTGAGCCCATGAGTTTGAGACAACATAGGTAACATAGTGAGACCCCCATCTCTGTAATTTGTTTTTAGTAGCCAGGTGTGGTGATGCACATCTGTAGTCCCAGCTAGCTATTCAGGAGGCTGATGCAGGAGGATTGCTTGAGCCCATGAGATTGAGGCTATAATGAGCCATGATTGTGTCACTGCATTCCAGCCTGGGTGACAAACCGAAAGATCCTGTCTAAAAAAAAGCAAGAAAGATGTGTTTTTGGTAAAGAAAGCTGAAGAGAGTAATTTTCTCTTTTGCATGAGAGAGAATTTGGTGTAGTCAAAATAGTGAGAAGCAAGCAAAAGTAAATTTTTGTCCTAAGGTAATATACCAATGTAAAAAGGCAATATAGGACAAAACTGAAGGTTTAAGTAAGCTGTAGAAGGTTTGTGGAAGATTAATCTTGGGAAAGGAATTTTATGTGTGATCAAGTTGGCTAAAATTAGAATGGGGGGGCGCCCAAGATGGCTGAATAGGAACAGCTCCAGCCTCCAGCTCCCAGCATGAGCAACACAGAAGATGGGTGATTTCTGCACTTTCAACTGAGGTACCAGGTTCATCTCACTGGGGCATGTCGGACAGTCGGTGCTGGTCAGCAGGTACAGCCCGACCAGCGAGAGCTGAAGCAGGGTGAGGCATCGCCTCACCTGGGAAGCGCAAGGGGGAAGGGAATTCCTTTTCCTAGCCAAGGGAAACTGAGACACACAACACCTGGAAAATCGGGTAACTCCCACCCTAATACTGTGCTTTACCAAGGGTCTTAGCAAACAGCACATCAGGAGATTATATCCCACACCTGGCCCAGAGGGTCCCTCGCCTACAGAGCCTCCCTCATTGCTAGCACAGCAGTCTGAGATCTAACTGCAAGGCGGCAGCAAGGCTGGAGGAGGGGTGCCCACCATTGCTGAGGCTTAAGTAGGCTTAAGTAGGAAGCTCGAATTGGGTAGAGCCCACCACAGCTCAAGGAGGCCTGCCTGCCTCTGTAGACTCCACCTCTGGGGACAGGGTGGAGTCTAAACGCTGCATAGCTAAACAAAAAGCAGCAGAAACCTCTGCAGATGTAAATGTCCCTGTCTGACAGCTTTGAAGAGAGCAGTGGTTCTCCCAGCACGGAGATTGAGATCTGAGAATAGACAGACTGCCTGCTCAAGTGGGTCCCTGACCCCTGAGTAGCCTAACTGGGAGACATCCCCGACTAGGTGCAGACTGATACCTCACACCTCACACGGCTGGGTACACCTCTGAGACGAAGCTTCCAGAGCAAGAATCAGACAGCAACACTCACTGTTCAGCAATATTCTATCTTCTGCAGCCTCCGCTGCTGATACCCAGGCAAACAGGGTCTGGAGTGGACCTCAAGCAAACTCCAACAGAACTACAGCTGAGGGTCCTGACTGTTAGAAGGAAAACTAACAAACAGAAAGGACACCCACACCAAAACCACATCAGTACATCATCATCATCAAAGACCAAAGGCAGATAAAACCACAAAGACAGGGAAAAAGCAGTGCAGAAAAGCTGGAAATTCAAAAAAGCAGAGCGCGTCTTCCCCTCCAAAGGAACGCAGCTCATCGCCAGCAATGGAACAAAGCTGGACAGAGAATGACTTTTACAAGTTGAGAGAAGAAGGCTTCAGTTGATCAAACTTCTCAGAGCTAAAGGAGGAACTATATACCCAGCGCAAAGAAACTAAAAACCTTGAAAAAAGAATGGATGAATGGATAACTAGAATAATCAATGCAGAGAAGACCATAGAACTGATAGAGATGAAAACCATGACATGAGAACTACGTGACAAATGCACAAGCTTCAGTAACCGACTCGATCAACTTGAAGAAAGAGTATCAGTGATTGAAGATGAAATGAATGAAATGAAGCAAGAAGAGAAGTGTAGAGAAGAAAGAGTAAAAAGAAATGAACAAAGCCTCCAAGAAATATGGGATTATGTGAAAAGACCAAATCTATGTCTGATTGGTGTGCCTGAAAGTGACGGGGAAAATGGAATCAAGTTGGAAAACACTCTGCAGGATATCATCCAAGAGAACTTCCCCAACCTAGTAAGGCAGGCCAACATTCAAATTCAGGAAATACAGAGAATGCCACAAAGATACTCCTCGAGAAGAGCAACTCTAAGACACATAATTGTCAGATTCACCAAAGTTGAAATGAAGGAAAAAATGTTAAGGGCAGCCAGAGAGAACGGTCGGGTTACACACAAAGGGAAGCCCATGAGACTAACAGCAGATCTCTCGGCAGAAACTCTACAAGCCAGAAGAGAGTGGGGGCCAACATTCAACATTCTTAAAGAAAAGAATTTTCAACCCAGAATTTCATATCCAGCCAAACTAAGTTTCATAAGTGAAGTAGAAACAAAATCCTTTACAGACAAGCAAATGCTTAGAGATTTTTCACCACCAGGCCTGCCCTACAAGAGATCCTGAAGGAAGCACTAAACATGGAAAGGAACAACCGGTACCAGCCATTGCAAAAACATGCCAAAATGTAAAGACCATCGATGCTAGGAAGAAGCTGCATCAACTAACGAGCAAAATAACCAGCTAATATCATAATGACAGGATCAAGTTCACACATAACAATATTAACCTTAAATGTAAATGGACTAAATGGTCCAATTAAAAGACACAGACTGACAAATTGGATAAAGAGTCAAGACCCATCAGTTTGCTGTATTCAGGAGACCCATCTCACATGCAGAGACACACATAGGCTCAAAATAAAGGGCTGGAGGAAGATCTACCAAGAAAATGGAAAACAAAAAAAAGCAGGGGTTGCAATCCTAGTCTCTGATAAAACAGACTTTAAACCATCAAAGATCAAAAGAGACAAAGAAGGCCATTACATAATGGTAAAGGGATCAATTCATCAGGAAGAGCTAACTATCCTTGTCCGGAGCCGTGAGGCCCGGAAATTGCCGCGGCCTCTGTTGCTTAAGCTCCACATTGTGGAGACAAGATGGCGCACTTCCTGGTTCTTCATCATCAACTTTACCCGCGCGCGTGAACTTTTCCCGCCGCGCATAGATAACCTCCCATGCCCGGGAAAGACAAAGTCTACCGAGCATGCGCCTGGTGACGTCTCTCATTATTCTCCTCCCCACCTGCTCTGAGCCCTTCCTCTTCCCTGCCAGCCTATATAAGGCATTGCACCGCCGCCATTAAACGAGACTTGATCAGGATACTGTCTTGTCTCCATTTCTTGTGTCTCTTGTCTCTCTAAATTTCCACCCCCTCCTTCAACGTCTGTGTTAATGATCCCACTGGACGGGTCATATCCTAAATATATACGCACCCAACACAGGAGCACCCAGATTCATAAAGCAAGTCCTTAGAGACTTACAAAGAGACTTAGACTCCCACACAATAATAATGGGAGACTTTAACACCCCACTGTCAACATTAGACAGATCAACAAGATGAAAGTTAACAAAGATATCCAGGAATTGAACTCAACTCTGCACCAAGTGGATATAATAGACATCTACAGAACTCTCCACCCCAAATCAACAGAATATACATTCTTCTCAGCACCACATCACACTTATTCCAAAATTGACCACACAGTTGGAAATAAAGCACTCCTCAGCAAATGTAAAAGAACAGAAATTATAACAAACTGTCTCTCAGACCACAGTGCAATCAAACTAGAACTCAGGACTAAGAAACTCAATCAAAACTGCTCAACTACATGGAAACTGAACAAACTGCTCCTGAATGACTACTGGGTACATAATGAAATGAAGGCGGAAATAAAGATGTTCTTTGAAACCAATGAGAACAAACATACAACATACCAGAGTCTCTGGGACACATTTAAAGCTGTGTGTAGAGGGAAATTTATAGCTTAAATGCCCACAAGAGAAAGCTGGAAAGATCTAAAATTGACACCCTAACATCACAATTGAAAGAATTAGAGAAGCAAGAGCAAACACATTCAAAAGCTAGCAGAAGGGAAGAAATAACTAAGATCAGAGCAGAACTGAAGGAGATAGAGACACAAAAAACCCTCCAAAAAGTCAGTGAATCCAGGAGATGGTTTTTTGAAAAGATGAACAAAATTGATAGACCACTAGGAAGACTAACAAAGAAGAAAAGAGAGAAGAATGAAATAGATGCAATACAAAATGATAAGGGGGATATCACCACTGACCCCACAGAAATACAAACTACCATCAGAGAATGCTATAAACACCTCTACGCAAATGATCAAGTGGGCTTCATCTCTGTGATACAAGGCTGGTTCAACATACGCAAATCAATAAACGTAATCCAGCATATAAACAGAACCAAAGACAAAAACCACATGATTATCTCAATAGATGCAGAAAAGGCCTTTGACAAAATTCAACAGCCCCTCATGCTAAAAACTCTCAATAAATTCGGTATTGATGGAACGTATCTCAAAATAATAAGAGCTATTTATGACACACCCACAGCCAATATCATACTGAATGGGCAAAAACTGGAAGCATTCCCTTTGAAAATTGGCACAAGACAGGGATGCCCTCTCTCACCACTCCTATTCAACATAGTGTTGGAATCTCTGGCTAGGGCAATCAGGCAAGAGAAAGAAATCAAGGGTATTCAGTTAGGAAAAGAAGAAGTCAAATTGTCCCTGTTTGCAGATGACATGATTGTATATTCAGAAAACCCCATCATCTCAGCCCAAAATCTCCTAAAGCTGAAAAGCAACTTCAGCAAAGTCTCAGGATACAAAATCAATGTGCAAAAATCACAAGCATTCTTATACACCAGTAACAGACAAACAGAGAGCCAAATCATGAATGAACTCCCATTCACAATAGCTTCAAAGAGAATAAAATACCTAGGAATTCAACTTACAGGGGATGTAAAGGACCTCTTCAAGGAGAACTACAAACCACCGCTCAGTGAAATAAAAGAGGACACAAACAAATGGAAGAACATGCTATGCTCACGGATAGGAAGAATCAATATTGTGAAAATGGCCATACTGCCCAAGGTAATTTATAGATTCAATGCCATCCCATTAAGCTACCAATGACTTTCTTCACAGAATTGGAAAAAACTGCTTTAAAGTTCATATGGAACCAAAAAAGACCCCACATTGCCAAGACAATCCTAAGCCAAAAGAACAAAGCTGGAGGCATCATGCTACCTGACTTCAAACTATACTACAAGGCTACAGTAACCGAAACAGCATGGTACTGGTACCAAAACAGAGATACAGACCAATGGAACAGAACAGAGCCCTCAGAAATAATACCACACATCTACAACCATCTGATCTTTGACAAACCTGACAAAAACAAGAAATGGGGAAAGGATTCCCTATTTAATAAATGGTGCTGGGAAAACTGGCTAGCCATAAGTAGAAAACTGAAACTGGATCCCTTCCTTACTCCTTATACAAAAATTAATTCAAGATGGATTAGAGAAGTAAATGTTAGACCTAAAACCATAAAAACCCAAGAAGAAAACCAAGGTAATACCATTCAGGACATAGGCATGAGCAAGGACTTCATGTCTAAAACACCAAAAGCAACGGCAACAAAAGCCAACATTGACAAATGGGATCTAATTAAACTAAAGAGCTTCTGCACAGCAAAAGAAACTACCATCAGAGTGAACAGGCAACCTACAGAATGGGAGAAAATTTTTGCAATCTACTTATCTGACAAAGGGCTAATATCCAGAACCTACAAAGAACCCAAACAAATTTACAAGAAACAAACAAACCACCCCATCAAAAAGTGGGCAAAGGATATGAACAGGCACTTCTGAAAAGAAGACATTCATACTGCCAACAGACACATGAAAAAATGCTCATCATCACTCACCATCAGAGAAATGCAAATCAAAACCACAATGAGATAGCATCTCACACCAGTTAGAATGGCAATCATTAAAAAATCAGGAAACAACAGGTGTTGGAGAGGATGTGGAGAAATAGGAACACTTTTACACTGTTGGTGGGACTGTAAACTGGTTCGTCCATTGTTGAAAACAGTGTGTCATTTCCTCAAGGATCTATAACTAGAAATACCATTTGACCCCGCCATCCCATTACTGGGTATATACCCAAAGGATTATAAATCATGCTGCTATAAAGACACATGCACACGTATGTTTATTGTGGCACTATTCACAATGGCAAAGACTTGGAATCAACCCAAATGTTCATCAGTGACAGATTGGATTAAGAAAATGTGGCACATATACACCATGGAATACTATGCAGCCATAAAAAAGGATGAGTTCGTGTCCTTTGTAGGGACATGGATGCAGCTAGAAACCATCATTCTCAGCAAACTATCACAAGAACTACCACATGTTCTCACTCATAGGTGGGAATTGAACAGTGAGATCACTTGGACACAGGAAAGGGAACATCACATACCAGAGCCTATTGTGGGGAGAGGGGAGGGAGAAGGGATAGCCTTAGGAGATATACCTGATGTAAATGACGAGTTAATGGGTGCAGCACACCAACATGGCACAGGTATACATATGTAATGAACCTGCACGTTGTGCACATGTACCCTAGAACTTAAAGTATAATAATAATAATAAATAAAAATAAAAAATAAATTAGAAGAGAATTATTTAGAAGTTTTTCTAAAGTTTGAACATTAATATCAAAAGCATTCTGATGTATCTGGGCATGGTGGCTCATGCCTGTAATCCCAGCACTTTGGGAAGCTGAGGTGGGTAGATCACTTGAGGCCAGGATCTTGAAAAGAGAGGTCTTCTACCAAATGTACAGTTATTACAGGCACAGTCTTATGGTGAATCCTTAGGTTGGCTTCTTAGCATTGAGAGGCCTTTGAAAGTCTAATCTAAGAGTCCTTATGAGAGCAGCCTGGCCAATGTGGTGAAATGCTGTTTCTACAAAAAAATCAGAAAATAAAATAAAATTAGTCGGGTGTGGTGGCATGCACCTGTAGTTCCAGCTACTGTGAAGGTAAAATCAAAAGCAAGTTAGCTACTTCCAAGACACAAAGTGGAAACAGGCAATGGGTAAATGCTCCCATTCCAAATAAGAGAAATTGGCCAAAATAAAGGGGCTACAGGCCCAGTGCAAGTTCAAAACCCAACAGGGAAGCAATTAAATTTTTTTTTTTTGGAGACAGAGTCTTGCTCTGTCGCCCAGGCTGGAGTACAGTGGCGCGATCTTGGCTCACTGCAAGCTCTTCCTCCAGGGTTCACAGCATTCTCCTGCGTCAGCCTCCCCAGTAGCTGGGATTATAGGTGCCCGCCACCATTCCTGGCTAATTTTTTGTATTTTTAGTAGAGACGGGGTTTCACCGTCTTAGCCAGGATGGCCTCAATCTCCTGACCTCATGATCTGCCTGCCTCGGCCTCCCAAAGTGCTGGGATTACAGGTGTGAGCCACCATGCCTGGCCAGCAATTAAATCTTAAAGCTCCAAAATAATCTCCTGTGACTCCATGTCTCACATCCAGGGCACACTGATGCAGGAGGTGTTCTCCCAAGGCCTTGGACAGCTCTGCCCCTGTGGCTCTGCAGGGTACAGCCCCCATGGCTGCTTTCACATGTTGGTGTTGAGTGCCTGAGGTTTTTCCAGGCCCACAGTGCAAGCTGTCAGTGGATCTACCATTCTGGGGTTCTGGAGGACAATGGCCCTTTTCTCACAGCTTCATAGGCAGTGTCCCAGTGGGGACTATGTGGGGGCTCCAACCCCACATTTCCCCTCTGCATTGCCTTAGTCAATGTTCTCCAGGCAGGCTCTCGCCCTGAAGCAGATTTCTGACTGAACATACAGGGTAAAACCTAGGCAGAGACTCTCAACGCTTAACTCTTGTCTTCTGCATACCTGCATGCCCAACACCACATGGATGCTGCCAAGGCTCGGCGCTTGCACCCTCTGAAGCAACGATCTGAGCTGTACCGTGGCCCTTTTTAGCCATGATTGGAGTTGGAGCAGCTGGCACACAGGGTGCCATGTCCTGAGGCTGCACAGAGCAGCAGGGTCCTAGGCCCAGCCCACAAAACCGTTTTTCCCTCATAGGCCTATGATCTGTGATGGGAGGGGCTGCCAGGAAGATCTCTGAAATGCCCTGGAGACATTTTCCTGATTGTCTTGGCTATTACTATTCAGCCTCTTTTTACTTATACAAGTTTCTTCAGCCAGCGGCTTGAATTTCTCCCCAGAAAATGGGTTTTTCTTTTCTACTACATGGTCAGGCTGCAAAATTTTAAAACTTTTGTGCTCTGCTTCCCTTTTAAACATAAGTTCAGACCATCTGTTTGTGAACACATATGACTGTATGCTTTAGAAAAAGCTAGGTCACATCTTGAATGCTTTGCTGCTTAGAAATTCCTTCTTCCAGATACCCTAAATCATCTCTCTCAAGTTCAAAGTTCCACAGATCTCTAGGGCAGGGGTAAAATGCTGCCAGTCTCTGTGCTAAAGCATAGCCAGAGTCACCTTTATTCCAGTTTCCAACAAGTTCCTTGTCTCCATCTGAGACCATCTCAGCCTGAACTTCATTGTCCATATTACTATCAGCATGTTGGTCAAAGCCATTCAACAAGTTTCTATGAAGCTCCAAACTTTCACACATTTTCCTGTCTTCTTCTGAGCCCTCCAAACTGTTCCAACCTCTGTCCATTACCCATTTCCAAAGCTGCTTCCACATTTTTGGATATCCTTATAGCAGTTCACCACTACTTCAGTATCAATTTACTGTATTAGTCTGTTCTAACACTGCTATGAAGAAATACCTGAGACTGGGTAATTTATAAAGAAGAGAGCTTTAATTGACTCACAGTTTTGCATGGCTGGGGAGGCCTCAGGAAATTTTCAATCATGGTGGAAGGCGAAGGAGAAGCAGGGACTTTCTTCAAAGGGCGGCAGGATGGAGTGAGTGCAAGCAGGGGAAATGCCAGATGCTTATAAAACCATCAGATCTCGTGATACTCACTCACTATCATGAGAACAGCATGTAGGAAACTGCCCCCATCAACTAATTATCTCCACCTGGTCCTGCCCTTGACACACAGGGAATGTGGGGATTACAATTCAAGATGAGATTTTGGGTAGGGACAAAGCCAAACCATACGGCACAAGATATCAATCAATACATGTAAGATTTACATTGGCTTGATCTGGAAGGATGGGACAACTCAAAGCAGGGGCTTTCAGGTCATAGGTAGATTTAAGCATATTCTGATTGGCAATTGGCAATTGGCAATTGGTAGCAGTCTTCAGAGAAAACAGATTGTAAATGTTTCTTATCAGACTTAAGGTTTGTGTTGATGTTAATAAGATACGTCCGACCCCTCCCCCTCTTCCTGTCAGTCATGGCCCAAGCCAGTCTTTCAGGTTAAATTTTAGAGTGTCCTGGCCAAGGAGGCAGTCCATTCAGATGGTTGCAGGGAGGCCTTCGAATTTTATTTTTGGTTTAAAGTCTGAAAGGACTGGGAACCCCAAGACACGTAAGCTATCAAGCAGTACACTCTTTGTTCTGAATGTGCCAAGCTCTCGGTGTAGTTTGTCTTTTTTTTTTTTTTTTTTTTCTTTTTTTAAGAGACAGGGTCTGACTCTGTCACCCAGGCTGGAGTGCAGTGGTGCAATAATAGCTCGCTGCATCCTCAAACTCATGGGCTCAACGGATCCTCTTGCCTCGGCCCAGTGGCTGGGACTACAGGTGTGTACCACCATGCCTGGCTAATTTCTCTCTTTTTTTGTTGTTTAGGGGAGTGGGAGATGTTGCCCAAGCTGATCTCAAACTCCTGGCCTCAAGGGATCCTCTTGCCTTGCTTCCCAAAGTGTTGGGATTATAGACGTGAGCCACCACTCTCGGCCAGGGAAGTCTGTCTTCATAAGAAGTCTTACCCATAAGGGACTTTTGTTGCCTCAATTTTTGTTGCCTTGTTAGTTCTGGGAAAGTCTAATCCAAAGAGAACCTACCTGTTGTCACCAATTAAAGGATCTGTGACTGGTAGTCCCCTATGAATTTGTGGGTTATTTAAGTGTAGAGGCTAAAGCAATTCCATTTTGAATGCTTATCCACCATATTGACTTCTGATTACCTGTTCTGAGAATACCTCTAAGATTTCTACTTTACTGTTACAGTAAATTCTGCCCTTAGGTCAAATAACCTTGACTTTAAATCCTGCCCTTAGGCAGATTCACATAGCAGTTTTCCCTTTCCCCGTGTGTTGGCTTCATTTGTCCTACACATTCCTCCCCTGTAGTATGTAAACCCTGGGCCTGGGAGGGTAAATGGTGCAGGGATGCACCATCTTATCTTGCCATCAAACAAGACATAGAGATGGCTTCTGTTTGTTAAGTCCCTATTAAATGTTTCTTCCTGAGAAACTGGATTGTCAGCCTGTTTCTTCAGCCACTTAGCTTCCTTAAATTTTGGGGGTAGATTTGTATAGACTTGCTCCCTGCAGAACATGAAGAAACAGTGCACACAAAGACTGTTCTTTACCATCTATGACTAGAGGTTTTTGCTATTTTGGCCTATTTCTGGGAGTGAATTTGGGGGAATCATGGGAATTGCCTGTTCTATGCCCTCTCCAGGGACATGCTAGCTTATGTGGTAGACACTTATTCCAAACCTGGAAAATTACCTGCTGGTCGATCCATGAAGAGGTTTATTGAATTGAGTTGCTATTGAAATAAATACACAGTTGGAAATTCTAATCATTAGTGGCCAGAAGATGGATCCTTTGGACTAGAAAGACTCCTATATTTGAAAAAGATTTTACTCCATTCTAAGTAACTGCCTTATTTGTATTTGTGGGAGGATCAAATTGAAAGAAAGATACATATTAGTGCCATGACTAGCCTTAGAAATTCTCCTTAAAAAAAAGAAAGCAGAAATTAGATTTAAAACAAAGTTAAAATCCTTTTGTACACTAAAACTGCCTGCTTTGGATTCCCCACAGGGTTTAAAAAGAAGACATTTCAACTTGTAGTCTAGTATTATATTCCTAGACATAGGCCAAGCTAACTTTGGGAAGAACTTAGTTTATAGTTTAATCTTAAAGCAAAGATGATAATAACCCCTTCCCCAAGCTAACCCACCTTTGCCATGCTCTGAATGAATTGATTCTGTCTGTAGAGCAGGCAGGAAGAACTCATTGGGTGATTACAGGTTTGATATTCGTGTAACTCTTGACTTTTGTGGTACCCATTTATTATTGTTTTTGTTCCCTTCCATAGACGGCTTTCAATTTCCTGTCTTACTAATTGTTTGTCTCAAAATATGTATGTGTGTGTGTGTGTGTGTGTATATATATATATATATATATATGTTAAAAAATTTATATGTTTCATATGTTTCATCCCTCTGTCTGCTTTCTTTCCTGTTGGTATAACTTTTTGCTTAGAAAAACATAAAACTTCATTGACTTTTTTGAGAAGTTTTAAATCTCCTCAAACTGGCTTCCCTGAGACTTGTTATTCCATTTACTTTTATGATTCCTTCCTTTTTTGCCACCTTTAATACCACATGAAGAGATCTAGAGGGGACCCCTAGCAACTATGACACTCCTTAAAGAAGACAAAAAAGGTGCCTCTGACCACATTTTGGGGTCTTCCGTCTTCTTCATGAAGCACCAAAAGTCATGAGCAGGTTCTTCTCAGGTCTAAAGCTCTGCTCTCATTTGCACTGAGTTCCCTGACAGCTTTGGCTTTGAGGGTCCCAGAAGTTATTTTGTACTATGAGAGAACACCTGGTCCTTCAGTATGCAATGGCTGGCTCTAAATTCAGTGGCTGCAGTCACTGGTGAGGGCTACAGTTTTGGAGGTGGCTGACAGTGGTTGCAATGAATGGGTATTACACAGGGGCTACTCTCTCTCTCTTTTTTTTTTTTCATGGTTAGATTTTTTTTTTTTAAGTACATTTTGGAAACTTGGAGGCTGTAGGAACACTCACCACCAAAGGATAAGACTCCTATGGGGGATAGGCTGATGACAGAGTGGGCTGGAATCCTACCAGCCTTGGGGGACTTGTATTGAGTCACCCACCAGCCTTGGGGGACTTTCCTTCCACTGAGATACACTGTAAAGACTGCACGACCTGTTTCCATGACCTTTCTCTCTTGGACTTTTGCCTCCACTCTGGGGACCTGGAATTCAGTGTGAAAATGAGGTCATAAATTTCTAGGATCTAGGTACTCTGCCTTCCAGCTGTGTCTGCTTTTCACAAATACCAGTAATTAGGCCCAGGAAACTGTAAGCACTTTGTTGGCACTATTCATTAATGGGCTCCACCCTGAGCTCAATAGTCCAATTGGAAAATGGAGACTAAATTGAAAACTACCCAACTAAAATTGATCTCCTTATAAAATCCTGTGGTGAATTCCTATAATTTTGTGTTACCTAGGCATCTAGTTTTAATCTGTCTCTAACTAACACACCCTGACTTCTTCTTCAGGAAGTTTAAATTCTCTTTGTGCTGTGAGATATAAATGTGCTACACTGTTTTCTCTAAAAAAAAAAAGAAAAAACTTTTATAAGGGCTTTGACTATGTGGGACAGATAAACTTTAACTTGTTCCATTTATAATGACACTGGTTTTAATTCAACTGTCCTTTAAGTGAGTTTTGCCTATCTTGTTGCTAAAATTTTTAAATCAATGCTATAAAATCTACTTATGTTTGTCTGTATTCTATGCAAATGTGCACATGGCTGCCTTTTTATATTATCTACATGGTACCAAATTCACTTATAAATAAATGAGTGTTCATAAATTAAATAATCAGCCAAAATGCTTTTCAAGTTCATGTAAATTTAGTAATATCTGGTAAAGAAAAGCTAATTTTTAAATTGTTGGTAAGGCCAAGTGCAGTGGTTCACGCCTATAATCCCAGCACTTTGGGAGGCCAAGGCAGCAGGACTGCTTGAGCTCAGGAGTTTGAGACAAGCCTGGACAACATAGGGAGGCCTTGTCTTTACAAAAAGTAAGAAACAAAAATTAGCTGGGTATAGAAGCACATGCCTGTACTCCCAGCTACTTGGGGAGCTGATGTGGGAGGATTGCTTGAGTCTAGGAGGTGAGGTTTCAGTGAGCCATGACTGGGCAACAGAGCAAGACCTCACCTCTACAAAAAAATGTATAAATTAGCCAAGCATAGTGGTATGTACTTGTAGTCCTAGCTATTCAGGAGGTTGTAAGGTGGAAAGACTGCTTGTGCTCAGGAGATCAAGATTACAGTGAGCTATAATCATGCCACTATACTCCAGCATGAGTGACAGAGTGAGACTCTGTCTCTAAAAAAATTAAAATAAATAAAATTTGCTTTTCTCTTTTGAAAAAGATTCTTGTGTAGTATTAATGTGATAGTAAAAAAATTTTTGTTGCTCATTTTTCAGTAAATTGCAAAAATGTGGGGACAGGGTAAGAGAAGGACAGATAGACTCTGTTTGCCTCCAGCTGTCTTTATTAGGCCTTTTGATAGTTTAGAAAACTGAGTCCCCTCTCTACCATAAAGAAAAGATTTTTGCTTTTTGAATTATTTTAATGATCAGTTTTGCAAAATGAATGACCTATGATCCTATTTCTGTTCCAGTGTTTTAAATCTTTGACATATTTGACAGGCTTCCCAAAATCAAATTTCAAATTCTAAATTAAGTCTTTTTTACTTCAAAATAACTTTTAGACACTCCAGAAGGGTCCCTGGAAGTACAAGAGAGACATATTAGGCTTATTTGGTACGTTAAAATCATGCAGGAAGGATTGTGAAATAAGAAATAATGTTTAGCCTTTTTTGAGTCATATTTGTATAAATGTGTTAGTATGTGTTCAAAATTGAATGAGATTCTTAAAAATCTGATATGTCCTGGTATGTGTTATTAGTCACAATTATGGATATTGTGTAAAGTTGTTGTAGGCCACAAAAAATGACCAAATTTCCTTGTCAACTGCATCTTTAATCATGGTTATTTTAAGGCTTATTGTTCACAATTAAGCATCTGTGGCTTTATGCTTATGCTCTTGTTTTCTGAAAGTTCTTTAGAAATCTTTTCTGTTTCCCAGGTGGGAGTGCAATGGTGTGATCTCGGCTCACTGCAACCTCTGCCTCCCAGGTTCAAGTGATTCTCGTGCCTCAGCCTCCTGAGTAGCTGGGACTACAGGTGTGCACCACCACGCCCAACTAATTTTTTGTATTTTTAGTACAGACGGGGTTTTGCGATGTTGGCCAGGCTGGTCTCAAACTCCTGACCTCAGGTGATCTGCCTGCCTTGGTCTCTTTATAAGTCTTAAAGTTTTGTGTCTTTAAGGAAATTCATGGAAAAGACTACAACAAATAATCTTGAATACATGTTTCTGATAACTTTAAGATTGAATCACGTCTGTAGTCCCAGCACTTTGGGAGGCCAAGGCGGGAGGATCACTTGAGGCCTGGAGTTCAAGACCAGCCTGAGCATCATAGCGAGACCTCATCTCTATTTTAAAATTTTGTTTTCTTTTTCTGTTTTTATTTTTAACAGCAAGCTCATCCTTTCAAAATTTTTTTAAAGAAATCAAGATTGAATCATTAGATGGGGTAAAACAATTTCAGAACACTAGTAGAACAAAAGTGGACTCATAAAATTGCTATTGTTCCATGTGATGATACATGGATGAGACTGAACTGATGAAAAACTGAAATAGTTTTTTTTTTTTTTTTTGAGATACAGTCTCACTCTGTCACCCAGGCTGGAGTGCAGTGGTGCGATCTCTGCTCACTGGAAGCTCTGCCTCCGGGTTCACACCATTCTCCTGCCTCAGTCTCCCAAGTAGCTGGGACTACAGGCGCCCGCCACCTCGCCCGGCTAGTTTTTTGCATTTTTAGTAGAGATGGGGTTTCACCGTGTTAGCCAGGATGGTCTCGATTTCCTGACCTCGTGATCCGCCCGTCTCGGCCTCCCAAAGTGCTGGGATTACAGGCTTGAGCCACCGCGCCCAGCCTTAAGCTATTTATAGCTTACACCAATTAAGTATACTTTTGTGAGCAAAATTGAAATATTTACCTTTCTCTTTATTTGATCCCTCCAAAATTTAGAAACTATTTGCGAGCATTCTTATTTTATGACAATGTAATTATTTGCATAGATTCAGTAAGAATCTGTTTTCTTTTGTAATAGTACACAATTTGAAATGCAGATTATTTTACCGAGGCTTAGACTGGAATGTTGTATTTTTAGAAATGACCAGACGGCTTTGAGGAATTGAGGTTTACTTTAGAAAGCCAGTAGACTGCCGGGCGCGGTGGCTCAAGCCTGTAATCCCAGCACTTTGGGAGGCCGAGACGGGCAGATCACGAGGTCAGGAGATCGGGACCATCTTGGCTAACACGGTGAAACCCCGTCTCTACTAAAAACTACAAAAAACTAGCCAGGCGAGGTGGCGGGTGCCCGTAGTCCCAGCTACTCGGGAGGCTGAGGCAGGAGAATGGCGTCAACCTGGGAGGCGGAGCTTGCAGTGAGCTGAGACCCGGCCACTGCACTCCAGCCTGGGCCGGCAGAGCAAGACTCCGTCTTAAAAAAAAAAAAAAAAAAAAAAAGCCAGTAGACTTGGAAAAAGACTGGCCTGGTATGTTGTCTAGGCAGTTCCCTTACAAGGTCCCTGACCTTGAAGTAAGTAAAGAATCCCACTTTTGGACAGACCCAGGAACCTCAAGGTATTTTGAGAACCTTTAGAAGAAAGATATTCCCCCAAGTTTTTGTACAGGTATTAGAGTGTTTGGCTTGGCTCCTAAGAATTTTTTTTTTTTTTTTTTTTTTTTTGGTGTAGGTGGGGTTTCACCGTGTTGCCCAGGCTGATCTCTAGCTTCTGAGCTCCAGCAATCCACCCACCTCGGTCTCCCAAAGTGCTGGGATTACAGGCATGAATCATCACACTCAGCTCTGGCTTCTAAGCTTTTAAAAAGTCTAATCTGAGATTTTTTATGAAAATGTTTCAACAAACCAACTTAAAAGAGCCTATGTGATAAATCACTATTCTTCCTGTACTTTATGCAAATAATCAGGCCAGGTATAAGACTAAAACGTAATTTTGCAAATAAATTGGACTTTCTATGACTTATGTCTGTTGGAAGTGGGCAACTAAAGAAAGAAAAACTATGTTTCAGAAGAAAATTATCATGTACCTGTTATTAAATTCCTAACCTTGTCCATTGTTTTGGGGTTTTTATTATTTTCCTTGCAGGAAATCCTGAATCCTGAATTCTTTCCTGGCTATAAGTCTCCAAACTAATGTTTCTAAATTTTTCTTCCATTTTTCTGACTTGGACTCACTAAAATTGAAACTCTTTCTCCTGAAGTTCTATGAGCTGAAGCTCATGTATAAACAACCTTGTAACATACAAACTATAAACCATAAAAATCTGTCAGATTGCCACTGCCTGCCTGCTCCAACTAAAGATGTTTCAAACCCAAATCTCAATAGACTGCCCTCACAAAAAATACATTTTCCTTTTCATTTTAGATACTAACTTTAAAAGTAGACCTGTGACTTTGCTCTTTTTAGTGTACAAAAAATGAATCTAAGTATTTTAGAACTTTTATATCCACCGTAGAATTACAGATCAGCTAGCTGTTTACCAAACCCACTTCCTCTTCTTCATGGATAAAAAGCATCCCTTGAAATTAGGTGTGGCTGTGTAGAATGAATTCAGGGCAATAGAATGTGAGTGAAAGTGATTTATGCTACTTCCTGTTCTGGCCCATAAAAACTACCCATGAACGATATGCATGCTGCTCTCTCTCTCTCTTTCCCCTTCTACCAGCTAGATGTTGATTGACTACATTAAGCAAAGACAGTTTCCTCCAACCACTGCCTTCCAATCTCCCATTAACACCCATCTCCCTGATAGCCATTACATTTTTACATGAGAAAGAAATTTCTACTTAAGCCATTGAGATTTGATGGTTTATCTGCTTCAGTAGCTAATAGACCCTTAACTAAAATAACCATCATCCATTTAAAAAATACACAAACAAGCCCTTCTGAAACAAAGTAATTTTAGATTATTCCTTTTTCTCCTCCAAGTCATATTCCCATCCCACTTCTCCCATAGTACATTATCCAAATATATTTTATGCTTGAATCTTTAATTGGCTACAGTATTGTACTTCTTTGCAAACATTATGAAACCTATTTGTTTCCTCTGTTCATAAAGCTCTAAATGTTGGAAAAATACTTTATATAGATTTATTATTACAATTATTAGTAAAGGGTACAAAACTGGAGCCTCAGGCCAGTTCACATAAGAGAGAATTCAGGCCAAGTGCGGTGGCTCACGCCTATAATCCTAGCACTTTGGGAGGCTGAGGCAGGCGGATCACCTGAGGTCAGGAGTTTGAGACCAGCCTGGCTAACATGGCAAAACCCTGTCTCTACTAAACTCACAAAAATTAGCCAGGTGTGGCGGGCGCCTGTAATCCCAGCTACTTGGGAGGCTGAGTCAGGAGAACCGCTTGAACCCAGGAGGCAGAGGTGGCAGTCACCCGAGATCGCACCACTGTACTGCAGCCTAGGCGACAGAGCAACTCTCCGTCTCAAAGAAAAACAAAAGAGAGAGAGAGAGAGAAGGATTCATTATGCCACCAGTCCCCTGAACACCGTGTCAAAGACAGGCATCTTAGACACAACCCAGAGAAACACTGAGTCCACCCAGGACACCTACCCAGACAGCCAGGACCACACAAGAACAAGGTAAGAAGCTAGGTGGACTTCAGCAACTTGGTTTGGACAGCAGTACCTGCCTGCCCAGCATGACGTGGGACAAATTCATCCCAGTCCCTAAGCCATTCCAAAAACATGCAGTTTTTTTCAAGGTGGTAATGGGAGCCATGATTTATAGCCACTTGGTCAGAAGTATTGGTAACACCCCACTACTTGCGATTTGTGCCTGAAGTGGGAGAAGTCTTGTGGGACTGAGCCCTTAACCTGTGGAATCTGACACTATCTCCAGGTAGATAGTATCAGAATTGGATTGCATTAAAGGACATCCAGCTGGTGTCAGCTGCAGACTTGATTGGATGTGGGGAAATACCACCATACATCTGGTCACAAATGTGTTCTCTGTTAAGTGTGTCAGTAGAGAGAAAAAGCAGTTTGGTTTTTCCTCTTACAATGTATACTCTGAGAGTCTCAGGTATCACACAGTCCACCTGTGAGATAGGCTACATGTCTATTTGGGGTGGTTGAGGGGCTCTGCTCCACATTGTGAAGACAAGTTGCATAAGCATCTTAGTCTATTTGGGCTACTATAACAAAATACCTGAGACTGGGTAATTTAGAAATAATAGGAAGGTATTTCTCACAGGTCTGGAGGCTGGAAAGTCCAAGATCAAGGCACCAGCAGATTTTTTGTCTGTTGAATGCTTGCTCTCTTCTTCAAAGATGGTATCTCTTAACACACTGTCACATGGCAGAAGGGGTGAACAGCTCGCTGCACCTGTTTTATAAAGTCACTAATCCTATTCATGAGGGCTCCACCCTCATGGCTTAATCACTCCTAAAAGCCTCCACATCTTGTGTGTGTGTGTGTGTGTGTGTGTGTGTGTGTGTTTTATTCAAGGTTAGTCAACTGCAGTAGTGAGAAGGGGGAAAGAGTAGAACAAGGAGTTCTATCTGTAACTGACTGTGAACAATCGAGATAACTGACTACCTTTGGATGAGCAAGCCTCCACTTCTTAAATATTATCTAATTGGCAATTAAGTTTCAACAATAAATTTTGGGGGACACATTCAGACCATAGGAATAAGCAACAAATAAATCTTTATTGTTTCGAACTACTGAGAATTTAGGGCTGTTACTATAGCAAAATCTAGGTCATCCTCACTTAAGGTAGATATGGTTATCTAAAGTGGGGTGCTGCCATAACAAGAACATAAAACTTTTAAGAGAGACAGCACGTAGCAAGAAAATTGTTTTCAGAGTTTCAGAGAGCAATCCATGTGATGCAGTAGTGAAACATTTAATAAAATTGTTATCTACAATAACTTGGAAGATAGGTCATGTACTTAATAAATTTGTAGCATAGTGGGAAGGCTGGAAAACAGAATGTTGTGTGTTATTTGCTATTGGCTACATTTGGCAAGCTACTACAAGAAAGAGATGAGCTGAGAAAAAGAATTGACCATTTTGTAAGCAACGAAGGGAATCAAGAGTACACCAATTTGAGGACCTACTTGTAGAGTTGAAAGAGACAACTACTTCTCAATCTCAAATAGTTAAAGACAAATTTGAGAAATGTTTGGAATGACAAAGGGTAACTAAAATTTAGCCTGGAGGCAATGTATCAATTTAAGACAGTGGCTGTTCTACCAATTTTTAAAAAATTCTGAGTGAATTAATAGGTCCCAGATTAAAGGCCCAACCAACTAAGGCTACTTGGAACATGTTACTTCACAAATTTCTCACTATCAGCATGGGCGTATTAACTCTTACCCAAAGCCCATGTTGCAGCAGGACTTTACCACTTTACCAGACCGAGGCTTAGATCACATAGTAGAAAATGTTATATCGATGCCAGGTCTCTGTGTGCAGCAGAGCTGGTATATGAAGAGCGGCAGCAAGTGATCTAGAATGAATGCTTTGGAAGAAGCTGATTGAACAAATGGCACACACTGATCCTCTATGGAAGGGGCTTTCAGAAAGAAGGTGGGACAGCACCTGTTTAAAAATAGACCCACAGATGGCCCTCCCAATTCATTTTTCGGGTCATTATACCCAAAGATTATCCAGGTTATAGAGACTATAGAATCTAACTGGCAGTGTGGATGACACACCTTACAGAGGATTCAGTGCCACTCTGAAAATAGTAAAGGTGTCTATTGTTTACAGTATGATGATGAAAAATTATCAGTGGCCTACAAGATAATTTTATTAAGGT
Source organism: Rhinopithecus roxellana (assembly GCF_007565055.1). Lineage (NCBI taxonomy): Eukaryota > Metazoa > Chordata > Mammalia > Primates > Cercopithecidae > Rhinopithecus > Rhinopithecus roxellana. Next base: position 21,632,007 of record NC_044556.1, on the reverse strand, counting down.
GAATGATTGAATTTTGTATGTATTATTTTTAGAATTATGGTTATATATTAGAGACTAGTTTGATGATCTTTTCATTTACTCCAGATTGTTTTTTATTTCTTCTACTCAATCTTGGTAGCTCTCAGTATAGTTCTAAAGAACTGGAGCCAGAGTATTTCCCTGTAACTAACACAAGACCCGGATTGTCTCACTTCTTATCCTTCTCTAAGCACATTCACATTCTATATTCTGTATTACATGTAAATAGAAAATATCCCAGAATCACAGGACTCTTGATTACTTTGCTAGCTGGTAAGAGTACTGCTAGTTTATAAATCAAAGCCATTATCTTTTATGGTTTCTGAGAAGGACTCAAATAATAATACAGTAGAATGATAGAGTAACTTATATTGTTTTTGATAGTAGATAAACTGGATTATTTCTCCATGTTTAATCTGTTTGATGGCCAATCTGACCTGATTTTGTTTTACACTGTTTGTATTAGTAGCTTATTTTCTCATACTTAAGAAAACAGTAAGTTTTTTTTTAACTTTGTTAAAAAAAAGTTATAATTTACAAACAGGGAAGTTTGCTCTTTTGGTGTACAATTCTGAGTTTTGATAAACACACAGAGACACATAACTGTAACAACAGTCAAGATACAGAACAGTTCTCTCATTCCCCCCTATTCCTTTGTCCTGCCCCTTTCTTTTCCTGGGCTTTTCTGCCTCTTTCCTGTGCTTACCCATTTACCTATTGAAGGACATTTGTGTTATTTCCAGTTTCTCACAATTATGAACAAAGCCACTATAAATACATAAAATAGACTTCATGACTATCACAACGTCTAAGAAAGAATGTTAAATACACTCTTAAATTGGAAAGGAGATGACAATAAGGTATTAAGAAGTAAAATAAGCTGCAAGGAAAAGAAAACAAAGTGTAACTGATTAAACTGTTGTAACTCATAAGCCAGCCTAGTAGTGAAAATGTTATAATCCTACTAAATTTCTTTGTTTTCTGCATTTATAAGCAAGACCTTAACTTTTAACTTCAGAATACTGACCCCATTTCTTTGGAGTCTGTTTCCCAGATGGCCATTCCCAGCTTTTCCCTTGAATAAACTCTTGGTGTTTTTGCTGTTGTTCTGAGACAGGGTCTTCCTCTGTCACCCAGGCTAGAGTGCAGTGGTGCAATCACGATTCCTTGCAGCCTTGACCTCTCAGGCTCAAGTGATCTTCCCACCTCAGCCTCCCAAGTAGTTGGGACTACAGGTGCATGCCACCATGCCTGGCTTTTTTTTTTTTTTTTTTTTTTTTTTTTTAGAGATGGGGTCTTGTTATGTTGTCCAGGTTGGTGAATAAACTATTTAAAACTGGATTTTAAAATTTTTATTATTATTTTTTTAGGGACAAGGTCTCACTCTGTTGCCCAGATGAGTGTGCAGTGGTATGATCACAGTTCACTATAGCCTCACCTTCCTGGGCTCAAGTGATCCTCCCACCCCAACCTCCCAAGCAGGTAGGAGTACAGGCATGTGCTACCATACCTGGCTAACTTTTTAAATTGTTTATAGAGATGGGGTCTTTCTATGTTGCTTAAAACAGGATTTTTGATTCTTTTGATTATTTCCTGCTGACACAGGACAGCTCCTCCAGTTCCATACTTCATATCCCTTACAAAACAGTAAACACAGCAGGGAGGAAAGGGAAGAAAGTGACTCTCTATCAGGGAAGAAGACCTTTCCCTGAAGCGTCAGCATCTTCCCTCTGTGACTCATCATGCCCAACCCATGTGGATCACTGGAAAAGAAGAAGGGGGATGCCATGACTGACTTAGGTCTATCAAGAATCATGCCATAGGGTACATTGCTACAACAAAAGCTGGGTTTTGATAACCAAAGAGAAAGGAAGAATGGCTATTGGGTAGGCAACTAACATTTGCTACAATTCCTAAATGTGTTTCCTGAAGATTATTAACGAAAAAAAAAAAAAAAAAAGCATCAGCCCCTTTATCTACCATTTTACACCGATTCTTTCAACTAATATTTATAACATCTACTATATGTTGGGTACTGTGATAGGAGCAGGAGCCTCAAAGATCATCAAGACATAGTTCCTGTCCTCAAGGTCAAATTAAGAGAAAAATTCATCAATAATGCAGAACAGTATAGCAAATGCTGGTAGATAGCATGTGCATGCTATAGTGGGGCAACAGAATAGACCTGCAGCATCTTGAAAGGTAATCCTGGCCGGGCGCGGTGGCTCAAGCCTGTAATCCCAGCACTTTGGGAGGCCGAGAAGGGCGGATCACAAGGTCAGGAGATCGAGACCATCCTCGCTAATATGGTGAAACCCCGTCTCTACTAAAAAATACAAAAAACTAGCCGGGCGAGGTGGCAGGCGCCTGTAGTCCCAGCTACTTGGGAGGCTGAGGCAGGAGAATGGCGTAAACCCGGGGGGCGGAGCTTGCAGTGAGCTGAGATCCGGCCACTGCACTCCAGCCTGGGCGACAGAGCAAGACTCCGTCTCAAAAAAAAAAAAAAAAGAAAAGAAAGGTAATCCTCGAATTGAGTTTTAGAGGAGAAGCAATTAAACAGAGAAAATGTAGGGATGACTAATGGTGTTCTAGATAGAGAAAAGAGCAGGTAAAAAGATATTGATGATTGGAGAATACTACTACGCATTTGTGCAATTACAAACATTTTAATGTGGCTACAGTACTGTGGGGAGCGGGAGGTCAGGTCAGATTGGTGAGGTGGGTGGGAGCTAGATGGAGAAGGGCTGTCTGTGCTGAAGTAAGAAACTGATACTTGATACCAAAATCCATGAGGAGCTATTAAAGTATTTCAATCCAAGGGATTAACAAATTAGATTGTTTTACAGATTATTTTGGCTGTAGGTGGATGGTTCTGATTGTGTGACTGGGTAGATGGTGAAGGGCAAATAATAGTAGAGAAATGAGAATTGGGAAAAGCTATTGCATTCAGGTGTGTATTTTGAAGTTTAAAATACCTGGCCCAAATGGGTCTTAAAAAGAGATGCCCTTGGATTAAGAAAGAGATATATCAAAATGTTATGGGGAACTGTGTGGTGAGATTACAGATGAGTTTTTAAAAGAATCTTTCTGTATTTCCCCAAGTGACCATTCTATACACAAGTAAGAACCCCAAATTCCTCAACTGTAACTGCCCAAGATGTTTTTCATTCCAGAGTCAACTTTTTTTTTTTTCTCCTAGACATGACATCTTCTTGGGTAATTTTAAGTAACCTCCAAGTTTCTTGTCACTTAAATTTTAAAATTTTACCGTTCAATATTTTTCTTGTGGTCATACTTTCAATTTATCAATATACTTATCACAATCTTATACTCATTTGCTTATCAGAATCTCACTGGATTATGAGGACCTCGCAGAAATAAATCTGGTCTTTTTTTTTTTTTTTTTTTTGAGACGGAGTCTTGCTCTGTCGCCCGGGCTGGAGTACAGTGGCAGGATCTCAGCTCACTGCAAGCTCCGCCTCCCGGGTTTATGCCATTCTCCTGCCTCAGCCTCCCAAGTAGCTGGGACTACAGGCGCCTGCCACCTCGCCCGGCTAGTTTTTTGTATTTTTTAGTAGAGACGGGGTTTCACCATGTTAGCCAGGATGGTCTCGATCTCCTGACCTCGTGATCCACCCGTCTCGGCCTCCCAAAGTGCTGGGATTACAGGCTTGAGCCACCGCGCCCGGCCATAAATCTGGTCTTAATTCATCTTGGTAGACCCAGTACGTAGTGGACAGATAATTAATAAACATTTACTGAATTGAAGTGTATAATTTGCATCTGCGTGTCCCTAGTTTCCAGCACAGTGCCAATGCCTAATAAACATTAATGAAGCTGTATTTCAACTTTCAGAATTCTACCAGTGTTCTACCAAAATCATAGAGTGATTGGTTGGCAAAAACAAACAAACAAATTCCATTTTCACAAACCACAGTATTCTTTTTGTCATACAATATACTGTATATAGTGTGTATAATTCACTTACACACACACCTATGTGTATGTGCACATACACACTTTCCTCCTCTGTCAGATAGGCTCAAAGATCTTTCTACTTTTGTACCTTTGAAAGACTGCCTTGTCAGGTACCTTTTCTAATTTTTTAAAATAATTTTTAAAAAGTCTCGTTGCTTTAGCTAGTACTTCCATAACAATGCTGAAATGGTGTAGTGAGAGAGAACATCCTTGCCTTCTTCCTGATCTCAGTGGGAAAGGATCAGGTTTCTTACCACTAGGCATGTTAGCTGTAGGTTTTTTGAAATGTTCTTTACCAAGTTGAGGAAGTTCCCTCTAGCTTTTCTAACTTATTTGTAAAAATATTAAGGCTGAAAGTTACCGAAGATCATATTATTGTGTGAAATATTTAAAAGCATTAGAGACAAATTTGTCTCTATATTTCTTTCATAAACTATATTTATAATGCTATGTTCCAGATATTGTGATGTGTTCAGCATCATCTCTGTCTACCCTTTTACTGTATTGCAGGGGCTAGGCAACATAGAAATTTCCTTAGACTTCCTTGCCAGCAGGGTTCCTGTTTTTATTTTGGTTTGTTTTTAATGTTTGCAGGTATATAGCAGGTGTATACATTTATGGGGTACATGAGATATTGTAATACAGGCATACAATATGTAATAATCACATCAGAGTAAATGGGTATCCATCATCTCAAGCATTTATCTTTTGTGTCACAAACAATACAATTACACTCTTGTTTTTATTTTTTATTTTTTTATTTTTTGAGACGGAGTCTCGCTCTGTCACCCAGGCTGGAGTGCAGTGGCCGGATCTCAGCTCACTGCAAGCTCCGCCTCCCGGGCTCACGCCATTCTCCCGCCTCAGCCTCCCGAGTAGCTGGGACTACAGGCCCCTGCCACCTCGCCCGGCTAGTTTTTTGTAGTTTTTTTTTTTTTTTAGTAGAGACGGGGTTTCACCGTGTTAGCCAGGATGGTCTTGATCTCCTGACCGCGTGATCCGCCCGTCTCGTCCTCCCAAAGTGCTAGGATTACAGGCTTGAGCCACCGCGCCCGGCCTCTTGTTTTTAAATGTACAATTATTGTTGACTGCAGTCACCCTGTTGGGCTATCAAATACTAGATCTTATTCATTCTATCTAACTATATTTTTGCATCCATTAACCATACCCACTTCCCCGCCCCCTCTCCCAGTACCCTCTCCAGTCTTTGGCAGTCATTATTCTACTCTCAATCTCTGTGAGTTCAATTGTTTTAATTTTTAGCTCCCACAAATAAGTGAGAATATGTAAACTCTGTCTTTCTCCAACTGGCTTATTTCACTTAACATAGTGACTACCAGTTCCAACCATGTTGCTACAAATGACAGGATGTCATTCTTTCTTGTGGCTGAATACTACTCTATTTTGTATATATACCATATTCTTTATCCATTCATCTGCTGATGGGCACTTTGGTTGCTTCCAAATCTTGGCTACTGTGAACAGTCCTGCAATAAACATGAGAGTGCAGAAATGTCTTTGATATACTGACTTCCTTTCTTTTGGGTATATACACAGCAATGGGATTGCTGGATCCTATGGAAGTTCCATTTTTAGTTTTTTGAAGAATCTCCAAACTGTTCTTCAAAATGGTTTTACTAATTTACATTCTCACCAACATTGTACAAGGGGTCCCTTTTCTCCACATCCTCTCCAGCATTTGTTATGCCTGACTCTTGGAAAAAGGCCATTTTAACTGGTGAGATGACATCTTATTGAGTTTTGATTTGCATTCCTCTGATGATCAGTGATGTCGAGCACCTTTTCATATGCCTGTTTGCTATTTGTATGTCTTTTGAGAAATGTCTACTCAAATCTTTTGCCCATTTTTAAATTAGATGATTAGATTTTCTCCTATATGGATTTTGTCCATCCCGTTGACATGATGTATCACATTGATTGATCTGCATATGTTGAAATATCTTTGCATCCCTGGGATAAATCCCACTTGCTTATGATGCATGATCTTTTCAGTGTTTTGTTTAACTCAGTTTGCTTGTATTTTGTTGAGGATTTTTGCATCAACGGTCATCAGAGATATTCGCTTGTAGTTTCCTTTTTTTGAAGTGTCTTTGTCTGGTTTTGGTAACGGTAATATTGGCCTTTAGAATGAATTTGGATGTATTTCCTCTTCTATTTTTCAGAATAGTTTGAGTAGGATTGGTATTAGTTCTTCAAATGTTTGGCAGAATTTGGCAATGAAGCCATTGGGTCCCATGTTTTTCTTGGCTGGGAGACTTTTTATTACAGCTTTGGTTTCATTACTTGTTATTGGTCTGTCCAGGTTTTGACTTTCTTTATGGTTCAATCTTGGTAGGTTATATATGTCTAGGAGTTTATCCATTTCTTCTAGGTTTTCCAAGTTATTGGCATATAGTTGGTCATAGTGGCCACTGTTGTTTAATTTCCGTGTGTTTGTATAACCATTTCCAAAATTTCTCTTGTTATTGATTTCTAGTTTTATTCCATTGCGATCAGAGAAGATGCTTGATATTATTTCAATTTTTTTGAATTTCTTGGGACTTGTTTTGTGACCTAACATATGATGTATCTTAAGAATGATCCATCTTCTGAGGAGAAGAATGTATTTTGCAGGCACTGGATGAAATGTTCTGTAAATATCTATTAGGTCCATAAGGTCTATAGTGCAGGTTAAGTCCAATAATTCTTTGTTGATTTTCTGTCAGATGATCCGTCCAGTCCTGAAAGCAGGGGTGTTGACATGTCCAGGTATCATTTTATTGGGGTCTATCTCTCTTTCAGCTCTAATAATATTGGCTTTATATACCTAGCTGCTCCAGTGTTGGGTGCATATATATTTATAATTGTTATATCCTCTTGCTGAATCAACCCTTTTATCATTATATAATGACCTCTTTGTCTCCTTTTATAGTTTTTGTCTGGAAATCTATTGTGTCTCATGGAGGTATAGCTACTCCTCTGCTTTTTGGCTTCTATTTGCATGAAAAATCTTTTCCCATCCCTTTATTTTCACTCTATGTGTCTCTTTGTATTTTCAGCCTATGGTGTCTTTATTTTCAGTCTATGTGCATCCTTATTTTCATTCTATGTCTTTCTTGTAAATAAAAGATTATTGGGTCTTGTTTGCTTGTGTGTGTGTGTTGGGGGAGGGGCAGGCGGGGGTTGGTTCTTGAGACAGGATCTTGCTCTGTTCCCTAGACTGGAGTGCAGTGGTGTGATCACAGCTCACTGCAGCCTTGACTTCCCATGCTCCAGTGATCCTCCCACTTCAGTCTCCCAAGTAGCTGGGACCACAGGCATGTGCCACCATGCCCAGCTAATTTTAACTTTTATAGAGAGGAGGTGTCATTATGTTGTCCAGGCTAGTCTCAAACTCCTGCACTTCAGTGATTCTCTAGCCTCGGCCTCTCAAAGTGCTGGGATTATAGGTGTGAGTCACAGTACCCAGCCTGGTCTTTTTTTTTTAATCCATTAAGTTACTCTATGTCTTTTGATTGGAGGGTTTCATCCATTTACATTCAATATTACTATTGATAAGTAAGGTCATATTCCTACCATTTTGTTATTGGTTTTCTGGTCTTCCTTCTTTTCTTCCTTCTTGTTTTCCTTTTAGTGAAGGTGATTTTCTTTGGTGGTTGTTTCAATTTCATTTTTTGTGTCTTTTCCATATTTTAAAATTTGAGGTTACCATGAGGCTTGCAAATAATGTCTGATAACCCATTATTTTAAACTGATGACAAATTAACATTGATTTCATAAACAAAGAGAAAACTGATAACTTTAACTCTGTACCCAAATTTTTAACTTTTTATTGTTTCTATTTATGTTATTGTACTGTCTATGTCTTGAAAAGTTATTATTTTTTATTGGTTCATCTTTTTGTCTTTCTACTTAACATATGGGCGATTTAAATACCACAGTTTACAGTGTTATTATATTCTGTGTTTGTCTGTGTACTACTATTACCAGTGAGTTTTGTACCTTCAGATGATTTTTTTAATTGTTCATTAATGTCATTTTATTTCAGATTGAGAAATTCTCTTTGGTATTTTTTGTAGGTGTTGATGTTGATGTAATCCCTCAGTTTTTGTCTGGGAATTTTTTTTTTTCTTTTTTTTGAGACAGAGTCTCACTCTGTCGCCTAGGCTGGAGTACAGTGGCATGATCTTGGTTCACTGAAGCCTCCACCTCCAGGGTTCAAGCAATTCTGCTGCCTCAGCCACCTGAGTAGCTGGGACTACAGGTACGCACCACCGTGCCCAGCTAATTTTTGTATTTCTAGTGGAGATGGGGTTTCGCCATCTTGGCCAGACTGGTCTTGAACTCCTGACTTCAGGTAATCTGCCTGCTTCGGCCTCCCAAAATCCTGTGATTACAGGCATGAGCCACCACGCCGGCCAGGAATGTCTTTTCTTCCCTTTGCGTTTGAAGGACATTTTCGCTGGACATTTTAGCCTATTCTGGGCTAAAAGATTTTTTTTCCTTCAGCACTTTAAATACGTCATGCCACTCTCTCCCGGGCTGTTAAGTTTCCACTAAAAAGTCTGCTGGAGACATACTAGAGCTGAGCTGTGTGTTATTAATATTTGTTTCTTTTCTCCGGCTGCTTTTATGATTCTTACTTTATCTCTGACCATTAGGAGTTTCATTTTTAAATGTCTTAAGGTAGTCAAGAGCCAATAATTCTTAAATTTGTCCTTTTGAGGGCAAATCTCGATCTTGCAGGTGTGCTTCATTCTTTCTCATTGTTTCCTTTTGTCTCCTCTGTGCATAGCTTGTCTTCAAGCTTACTAATTCTTTTGCTTGATAAATTCTGCTATTAAGGCTGATACATTCTTCAATATATCAATCACATTTTTCAACTCCAGAATTTCTGCTTCTTTTTGTTTCAACCTCTTTGTTTAGTTTATCTGATAGAATTCTGAGTTGTTTCTCTGCGTTATCTTAAATTTTGTTGCGTTTCCTCAAAACAGCTATTTTGAATTGTCTGTCTGAAAGATCACATTATCTCTGTCTCTCTGTGATTGGTCACTGGTGCTTTATTTAGTTTGTTTGGTGAGGGCATGTTTTCTTGGAGGGTCTTGATGCTTGTGGAGGTCAGTGTCTGGGCATTGAAGAGTTTATCGTGGTCTTCACAGATTTGTTTGTACCCCGATTTCAGGCCCTAGCTTTCAAACTTTCTTCTGGAGAAGGTTTTCCAGGTATTTGAAGGAACTTGGGTGTTAGGATCTAAGTCTTTGGTCACCGCAGCCATATTTGCATAAGGGGCACGCCAAGCCCAGTAACGTGGTGGTCTTAGATAAGTTCCAGAATTATCTGGATTACCAGGCAAAGACTCTTGTTCTCTTCCCTTAGTTTCTCCCAAACCAATGTAGTTTCTCTCTATGCTGAGCTGCGTGGAGCCAGGGGAGGGGTGACACAAGCACCCCTGTGACTACCACCACTGGGACTGTGCTGGGTCAGACCTGCAGCCAGCACAGCACTGGTCCTTGCCCAAGGCCCACGATAACTACTGCCTAGCTACCACCTATGTTTGTTCAAGGCCCTGGGGCTCTACCATCAGCAGATGGCAAAGTCAGGCTTGTATCCTTCCCTTCGGGGCAGCAAGTTCTCTCCCCACCCCCCACCCCAAGTCCTGGGCAGGTTCAGAGATGCCATCTGAGAACCAAGACCTGGATTTTGAAATCTTAGGAATCTACCTGGTGTTCTATGCTACTGCAGCTGAACTGGCATCCAAGCCACAAGACAAAGTTCTTCTCTCTTCCCTCTTTCTACAACCAGAGGAGTCTCTTTCCATGGCCACCACTGCCCCAGACCCACAGGAAGTACTGCCTGTCTACCTCCAATGTTCATTCAAGACCCAAGGGCTCTTCAGTCAACTTGTGGTGAATGCTGCCAGGCCTGGGACTCTCCCTTCAGGGCAGTGGACTCACCTCTGGTGCAGGGCAGGTCCAGAAATGCCTTCCACAAGTCAAAGCCTGGAATCGGGGAACCCAAGAGCCCACTTGGTGCTTTACCCCACTTTGGCCAAGCTGGTACCTAAAGCTGCAAGGCAAAGTCCTCTTTACTCTCCCACCTCCTTTTTTCAAGCAGGAATTCTTCCCTGTAGCCACCACAACTGAGAATGTGCTGGCTAACATATAAGGTCAGCATGTCTCTGAGTCTCATTTGAGGCCTATGGTGACTATTGCCTGGGTATCCGCTGCTTGCTTTTCACAGCCCAAGGGCTCCTTAGTCAGCAGGTGATGAATCCTGCCAGAACTCAGTCTTTCCCTTCAAGGTAGAGGGTTCCTTTCTGGTTCATGGTGTGTCTAGAAATGTCCTCTAGGAGTTAGGGCTTAAAATGGGGTCTTCAGGAATCTGCCTTATGTCCTATTCTGTGGCTGAGGTGGTATCCAGGTTGCAAGACCAAGTCCTCTTTATTCTTTCCTCTCTTCTCAAGCAGAAGAAAGAAGCCTAGAGCTGCATTGCCTTGGGTTGGGGAAGGGATGGTGCAAGCATTCCCTTTGCTGCCCAGCTGGTGTCTCACTGGGTTGCATACCACCAAGCCTACTGGCTCCAAGTCCAGTACAGCATGAGGACTCACCCAGGAACTGCAGTCCTTGTGGCCTAAGCTGCCTTTCAAGTTTATTTAGAATCCCAGAGCCCTTTAGCTTGCAGTGGCAAGGCTTGCCAGAACACAGGTTCCAACCCCTGTGGTGGGCAATTCCCTTCAGACTGGGGTTCATGTAAATGCTCCCTCTGTGGGCACTAGCTGAATTGTGCCCAGTGTTGCTTTCTGCTGTGATGTGACTCTGCAACTCAATGCAAAGTCCCGTAGTCCCGTAATCATTGTGCTGTCCCCTCTACAGCACACATATTCTCTCTCCATGCCATGTGGTGCTGACAGGCGATAGAGGAGGGGTTGACAACTCAGTCTAGGCCACAAGGGCTGCAATTCTTGGGCAAGTCTTCATGCTGTACTGGGCTTAGAGTCAGTGAACTTCAAGAGCATGCAACTCAGTGACATGCCAGCTGAGCAGCCAAGGGAATACTTGCACCACCCCTCCCCTAACCCAAGGCAGCACAGCTCCGGGAGACCCCTTCCTTCTGCTTGAGAGGAGATGAAAGAATAAAGAGGACTTTGTTTGGTCAGCCACAGTAGGACAGGACACCAGGATACCAGGAGGAGTCTTGAGGCCACCATTCCAGGTGCTAGCTCCCAGATGACATTTCTAGACACATCGTGGGACACAAGGGAATCTTTCCTACCCTCTTAAGTGCCTTTAAGTAATAAAAAGGTAAAGCCAGGTGTTGTGATCACTGACCTGATTTTTGGTTCTTATGAAGGTGCTTTTTTTGTGTGGATAGTTGTTCAATTTGGTGTCCCTGTGGGGAGGATGATTGGTGAGGAACATTCAGTCATCTTGCTCTGCCTCACAGGGTTCTCGTTAGGGTTCTGTCAACTGTAGGCATTTGCAAAAGATTGAAAAGCTAAACAACATGGAAACAATCTTCTGGCTCAGGTAGTGGTGGTACCAGCAGACTATGGTACCCAACTGTCATAAGAGTAGGCTCCTGTAGAACCTGGGTAGCAGCTGGACATTGGATCCTTATAGTGGCAGCACTGGCTGCATGGGGGACAGAGGAGCACAACTCTGTTAAAGTCATCGTGTAGTATGGGTTGTCGTATGAGTCAAATTCTGCAGATGACTACTGGCTCCAGAGGAAGAAGTAGCTTACTATACTTCCTCATTTCTGGGCAACACCACCTCTTTTTGCTCCACCAGCCCTTCTAACAATTTCATCATCTACTTTTGTCCATTAAATCCCTCCTTACTTAAAATATCACAGGTGACTTCCATTTTTCTCATCAATTATATGGCATAATATTTTATCTGGCATTCCTAGAATCAGAAAATGTGCTATGCTGGAAGAATTATTTTTCCAGGTAAGTTTAAACCTTTCAAGACTAAAATATCAATTTTCCTGAAATTTTTAATTAAATGTTTCATATATGGTCCTTTCTTCCTAAACAGAGTATTTGATATACATTTTTTTCTCCTTTTCCATTATCCCCACTGAATATTCACTATCTTTTGTGTTTTAAATGGCCTTAGGGTGAAGCTCTAGGAACAGATGGTATGGTACTCTAGGTGAAATTAGTACTGACCAGAAGCAGATACTTACAAGTTCAATTGCAAATACCTTCACTGTTGCAGTTACTAGAGACAGAGTTGGAGGGACACTCTGACAGAAGAATATCTAAGCAAATAAATAATGAATGATGGACATAAAAATAGAAATATATACAGCAGGCACAGACTATAAGAGGAAAAGACTACTGACTGCAATCTGGAGATGACAGAGAGAGCTCTACATGGGTACTGAATTATAAGCTGCATCTTGCAGTATGAATAAAGGTTTGCCAGGAAAAGAGCATTTCAGAGCAGGGAAGAACCTGTGCAGACAGGTGTGGTAGCTAGTCTTCAAAGACAGTTTCCAACATTTATCCCCATTCTATATGCTTGTATCTTCTCCCCCTTGAATCTGGATTGGCCCTGCAATTGTTCTGACCAATAGAATGTGATGGAGGGGCTGTTTTGGGACTTCTGAGCCCAGCACTTAGGAGGACTAGCAGTTTCTACTTCCTTCCCCCTGGGAACACTCTTGAGATGTTCATTCTTTTTTTTTTTTTTTTTTTGAGACGGAGTCTTGCTCTGCCACCCAGGCTGGAGTGCAGTGGCCGGATCTCAGCTCACTGCAAGCTCCGCCTCACCGGGTTTACGCCATTCTCCTGCCTCAGCCTCCCGAGTAGCTAGGACTACAGGCGCCCGCCTCGTCGCCCGGCTAGTTTTTTGTATTTTTAAGTAGAGACAGGGTTTCACTGTATTAGCCAGGATGGTCTCGATCTCCTGACCTCGTGATCCGCCCGTCTCGGCCTCCCAAAGTGCTGGGATTACAGGCTTGAGCCACCGCGCCCGGCCGAGATGTTCATTCTTAGAATCCTACTAAGCTAAAGAAAGCTCAAGCTACATGGAGGAAAATCAGGATGCTGCAACTGACCACTCCAGCTGAGATGCCACCTGATAGTACCAGCTAACAGTCATACAAGTTAGCCATCTTGGACCTTTTAATTAATCCCTCAAATTAAATCATATATCATATGAAGAACTCCTCAGCTGAGCTCATTCAATTATCAGAATCGTAAGAGATAATGATTGTTGTTTTAAGCTGCTAAATTTTGAGGTTTTTTTTGAGACAGGGTCTTGCTCTGTCACCCAGGATGGAGTGCAGTGGCATGATCTCAGCTTACTGCAGCCTCAAACTCCTGGGCTCAAGCGATTCTTCTACCTCAGCCTCCCAAGTAGCATGAAACTACAGGCACATGCCACAACACCAACTACTTTTTGTATTTTTTGTAGAGACGGGATTTTGCCATGTTGCCCAGGCTGGTCTCGAACTCCTGGGCTCAAGCAATCCATCTGCCTTGGCCCTCCAAAGCGCTGGGATTATAGGCGTAAGCCACTATGCCTGGCCAAGGTGATTTCTTATGCAGTGAAAAGGCTCTGTCTGGGTGCAGTGGGTCATGCCTATAATCCCAACAATTTGGGAGGCCAAGATGGGAGGATCGCTTGAGCCCAGGGGTTCGAGACCAGCCTGGGCAACATAGTGAGAGCCTATCTCTACTAAAAAAAATAGCCAGGCATGGTGGTGCACACCCGTAGTCCCAGCTACTGGGGAAGAAGAGACTGCAGTGAGCTATGATCAAGCCACTGCACTCGCCTAAGTAACAGAGTAAGACGCTGTCTCAAAAAAAAAAAAAAAAAAAAAAAAGGTTCTGGCATGACTGAAAGTTACAGATGATCAAAGGAGTTCTCACAATTCCTCATATCTGGGCAATACTGCCTGCCTTACCTTTTTTGCTCCTCCAGTTCTTCTTGTAATTTTGTTACCTAATCCCTATATTAAATCACTTTTTGCTTGAAGTATCTTTTTTTTTTTTTTTTTGAGACAGAGTTTTGCTCTTGTTGCCCAAGCTGAAGTGCAATGGCACAATCTCAGCTCACCGCAACCTCCACCTCCTGGGTTCAAGTGATTCTCCTGCCTCAGCCTCCTGAGTAGCTGGGATTACAGGCAACCGCCACCAAGCCCGTCTAATTTTTGTATTTTTAGTAGAAACAGGGTTTCACCATGTTAGCCAGGCTGGTCTCGAACACCTGACCTCAGATGATCTGCCTGCCTCAGCCTCCCAAAGTGCTGGGATTACAGGCACCCGCCACCAAGCCCAGCTAATTTTTGTATTTTTAGTAGAAACAGGGTTTCACCATGTTAGCCAGGCTGGTCTCGAACTCCTGACCTCAGATGATCCGCCTGTCTCAGCCTCCCAAAGTGCTGGGATTACAGGCGTGAGCCACTGCGCCTGGCCTGCTTGAAATATCTTAAGGTGCTTCTGTTTTGCTAGCTAACCATGTGGAAAACATCTTGTTATCTTTTATTTCTGGAACTAGAGAATGCTATGCCAAAAAAAAAAAAATAAATTTCTTCTGATAATTTCAACCTTTTCAATATTGAAATACTGTATTCCTGAGTTTTTCTTAAATGGTTTGTTCATGCACCTTTCTTTTCTTTTTTTAGAGACAGGGTTTCTGTTATCTAGTTTAGAGTGTGGTACAATCATAGCTCACTGCAGCCTGAAGCTCCTGGGCTCAAGTGATCCTCCTGCCTCAGCCTTCCAAAGCACTGGGATTACATATGTAAGCCACCATGCCTGGTCTAGACCTTTCTTCTTAAACACAGCATATGAAATGCAATTTTTTCTTCTTTTCCATTATCACCATCAAATATTTACCAAGTTCCTATTATATATTGTGTAGTAGTTCTAGGAACAAATGGTATGGAATATCAGGTGAACGGAGGGCTAACCACAAGCAGATACGTGTAATTTCAAGTGCAAAAACCTTTACTATGTCAGTTGCTAGGATACTGAGAGGATAATTACATGGTCCCTGTCCTCTAGAAGCTTCCACTATAATAGAAATAGATTTGTCAACAAATAAATTATAATATGCTAGGAAGAATTAAAAAATAGAAATATCTATCACACATGTAGATATCAAAGAGAGTGATTACACACAAAAGCATCAGAGAAAACTTCATATAGGAGCTAAAATTTAAGGTGGGAATTTAAGGTGGGTCTTGAGGTATGGTCTGAAGTTTGCCAGGTAAAGATGGGAAAAGGTTACTCCAGAGTTGGGAGGAAGCATGCACAAAGGTAGTTAAAGTGATAGCATTATTTGGCCCAGATTTCATTATGATTAAGAGATTACAGAAAACAAAGCTGAGGTGTGCTGCGAAACATACTTTTTATGTAATACTTAAGAGTTTGGACTTTATACTATGATCACCAAGGAGCAGAGAAGCCTCATTTTCGCTTTTGTATTTCAGAAAAATAACACTGGTGGCAATGTGAAGGACAGATTGGGACAAGGAAGGACTGGCAGCAAGGCAAGTTAGGAGGCTCCTGCAAGCTTCAGAAGAGAATCAATAAAACTACAAAGTGAGGAATTGTAGTTGCCTAACCTCCAAGGCAGCATGACTAGAATTCTGTGTGAAATAATTCCTAAAATAGTTATTTCTCCAAGGGTTATCCTTATATATTGATAGCTGCTAACTCGTCAGTACCAATGAGCTCATGATCCTTAATTTCAAATTATGAACATGGTCCTCAATTTCATTTATAGTAGCTACGGCTCATTTCAATCCTAAATAATGAGCCATAGCTACTAATTTATTTATTTTGCCACGTCCATTGCTAAAGTAGCTACTAGATGCTATTTCCTATTTGCACAACAGTAAGTTTGTTACTGGGATACGGAAAACAGGGACCTTGCAATTGGGCCTTGGTTTTATTTTTACTCACCACTGTACTAAAGGGGATGGGCTTGTTTTTAAGAGAAAGTTTACTCCAAAAGATTCCAAAATTCTGCAACATTTGGATAAGGATGAAACTAAAAACCTGACACCAGGTCACTTTTTCTATAAGCTTTCTTTAGTATTTTGACCAAAAGAAAAGACCTATATAAAGTCTACACCACAAATCAACTTTATAAAATAACTTCTCATATTCTGCATAACACTGAGTGAATCATTTAGACAACAGCACAGAAAAAGGGAGCTGAAAATAGTACCAGACATTACCTCTTGCTTCCTTAGAATGAGTTCTACAATTACCTTGCAAAAGCACACAATTTTGCTATCCTTGGGCAGGCTTATAATTTTTTTGAAAGATCTTCAAATAAAGGTCATTTATTTTAGTGTCTGTTCCAGTATTTCCAGAATATTTTTGGGGAAAAAAGTTCTAGTGGAAGAAAAATAGTTTTCATAATTACTTATATTGGGGTTCAAATCCTCCACTTGTTAGATATTATATTATAGTCATCCCTTGGTATCCACCAGGGATTGGTTCCAGGATACTCCCAAGGATACCAAAATCCAAAACCCAAGAATGCTAATTGTCTCTAGATTATATCTAATACGATGTAAATAATATATAAATATTGTTATATTATTTTTTAAATTTATACTATTTCATTGTTGGGTTATTATTGTTTTTTCCCCAAATGTTTTCAATCCATCAACCCATGGTTGGTCAAATCTATGGATGTGGAACCCCAAGACACAGAGGGCCAACTATACTTAATTTCTTGGAATCTTAGTTTCCTGACTTACCACATGTTTATAATAAGGACACACCAAATTTTGTAAGGGCTACTAGTATATGTGTAAGGCAACTGCACATGAAAACCTAACACTATTTGGCTTAGAAAATATACTCTATCCTATGTCATATACCAAATAAGTGTTTCAGAAATAAATACCATTGTTCTTCATAGCTTAACCACACTACTACACCCTACTACATGGATTCTAGAAGTTTATTAGTGACATAAATATGAAGTTAATGGCATCTTTTATAGGCACAACAAAAGAAACAAACGTATTAGAAGGTATTTGCATAATCAGACCATTTTGAGCCTGGTATGTTTTCCCCAGTAATTGGAGGATCCTCAGATGCCTTAACAAGGACTGTTTCTCCATCCTTCGCTGCACACATACTTTCTTTTTCTTTTTTTTTTCTTTTTTTTTTTGAGAAGGAGTCTTGCTCTGTCACCCTGGCTGGAGTGCAGTGGCCAGATCTCAGCTCACTGCAAACTCCGCCTCCCGGGTTTACGCCATTCTCCTGCCTCAGCCTCCCGAGTAGCTGGGACTACAGGCGCCCGCCACCTCGCCCGGCTAGTTTTTTCTATTTTTTTAGTAGAGACGGGGTTTCACCGTGTTAGCCCGATTTCCTGACCTTGTGATCCGCCCGCCTCGGCCTCCCAAAGTGCTGGGATTACAGGCTTGAGCCACCGCGCCCGGCCCACACATACTTTCTAATACTATCTCTCTCCTTCCACTCCCAATTCCTAATAAAAATCTGATTCACATTAAAAAGTTATTCTGGCAAGTCTCCCTCTTCCACCTCTACTACTTTCTACGTTAGTGACAAGTGCTATTCATATAAAATATAAAAAGGCAAGAAACATACAATTAAAAGGAAACAGTATGCACTATTCTTCATACTCAATACATCATACATAAAATATGGAATTTCATAAGTAAAACAAAACACTGTATACTCTATGTCTATTGTTTTTAATGGTGTGCCTGTGTTACCAGTCTGTGACTAGACTATCAATACTTACCCTCACAGAGGAAATAAACAAATGAAATAACATATGTAAAAAAACTATTACAAAAAAAGTTGATCCTCACTGTTCATATCACATACAGCAGGTCCTCAACTAATGTAATTTCTTTTTTTGTTTTTTGACACGAAGTCTTGCTCTGTTGTCAGGCTGGAGTGCAGTGGTGTGACCTCGGCTCATTGCAACTTCCACCTTCCCGGTCCAAGCAAATCCCCTGCCTCAGCCTCCTAAGCAGCTGGGACTACAGGCGCACACCACCAAGCCTGGCTAATTTTTTGTATTTTAGCAGAGACGAGGTTTCACCATGTTGGCCAGGATGGTCTCGATCTCCTGACCTCGTGATCCGCCCGCCTCAGCCTCCCAAAGTGCTGGGATTACAGGCGTAAGCCACCACGCCCCGCCTGTAATTTCATTATAATGTTGATGAAAAACAATTATTTACAAACCAGGGCCACTGTCTGTGTGAATTTTGCAAGTCCTTCACATATCTGCATGAGTTTTCTCTGGGTACTCTGGTTTCTCCTCACTTCCAAAGATGTACATGTTAGGTGAACTGGTACAGCTAAATGGTCCCAGTACCACTGTGTGTGCTGTGAGAGTACAACCTGTGATGAAAAGGCATCCTGTCCAGGGTTGGCTCCCACCTTGCTTCCTGAGTTGCTGGGATAGGCTCTAGCTACTCAAGACACTGAACTAAGCAGACTGAAAAATGAATGAATACAAATTATTGTAAAACAAAAATTTGTGAAGTATATGATCATACAAATGCACAATAAATGATGCAGTATGAAAGCACTCAGCCAGCTCACTTTCTTATTTTTTGTTTTTGAACTGCACGGTGGTAGGAGGTGCTCCTCACAATTTTCACTTCCCAAACAGTTATTCCTTGATTTAACCCACTACCACTACAACCACTGTTACTCACTGATTTGCCAAATATTGGGTAAATAATTTTTACTTTTTTTTTGAGACAGGGTCTCATTCTGTCACCCAGGATGGAATGCAGTGGTACCATCACAGCTCACTACAGCACCAACTGTGGGATTGTTTAATGCAGGGTCTATCAATAACAACCCCATAAACATTTGGGGCTGGATAATACATATATTTTTTTTGAGATAGGATTTTGCTGTGTTGCCCAGACTGGAGTGCAGTAGCATGATCATGGCTCACTACAGACTCGACCTCCCAGGCTCAAGGCATCCTCCCACATCAGGCTCCCGAGTTGCTGGGACTACAGGTGCAAGCCACCACCTCTGGCTAATTTTTGTATTTTTTTGTAGAGATGGGGTTTCACCATATTACCTAGGCTGGTTCTGAACTCCTGAGGTCAAGCCATCTGCCCACCTCGACCTCCCAGTGTTGAGATTACAGGCGTAAGTCACCATGTCTGGCCAATTCTTACTTGTTTTTATCCTTTTTAAATGTATATAAAGTTCACATTAATCTCAATGTTTAATTTTAGAAGTGTTTTGGGTCTTTATTAGAAATTTGGTAATGTTTTTGTGACCAGAAATATATACCATAGGGACTTAACTCTTACTTATATCAATTCACCTATGGTAAAATTGGTTTCATTGTATGTTGTTTTTCTTAAACTCGTTGATAGGTTTCCAAGAACCTATCAACAACATTGAGGACTTACTGTATTATAAATTATTTTTATATGTATATAAAGACTTTCCCTATTTCAATTGCGAATATACAGATCTGTGCACTCAAAAATAACAAGCCTATTAGGACTCAAACAGCTATTTGTATACCTATGTTCACAGAAGCATTATTCCCAATAGCCAATGAACAGAAGCAACCCAGTGTCCATCAATGGATGAATGGATAAAACAAGATATGATATACACATACTATGGCATATTCGGCCTTTAAGAGAAAAGAAATTCTAATACATGCTACAACATGAATGAACCTTGAAGACATTATGGTAAATGAAATAAGAATGAATCTATTTAGATATCTAGAGTAGTCAATTCATAGAGACTGAAAGGTGGTTACCAGAGGCTGAGGAGAGAGGAGGTAATGGGGGGGTTATTGTTTAATGAATACAGAATTTCAGTTTGGGAAGACAAAGAGTTCTGTAGATGGATGGTGGTGGTGGTTGCACAATAGTGTGAATATACTTAATGCCCCAGAATTGAACACTTAAAACTGGTTAAAGTGGCAAATTTTATGATATGCATATTTAATCACAATAAAAATGCTTATTAAAAGATGTACTAGTTATGAGATAGCATACCTCATCTGTTTCAAACTGGGTGTGGCTAACAATGAGGTAGAAAAGCAGCAAGCAGGTAGAGAGATTTATTAATAGCTGCTCTAGGTCCTATCAGGTGAAGGGATCAGCAGATGTGAAGTCAAGAGTCTCCTATAAGATTTGACTTTCTTGGAAACACATTTTAATCCTGGGCCTCTTCTTTCCAAATCACCTATTTCTTTTAGTCTTTTTGCAGTGATACTGTGTGTTGCTTCTAACAGAGGTTCAGTTTCACAGCCTTTCCCTAAAGTGTCTTATCCTAAAAGTAAAACCTAGATGATCTAAGTTGGTGGTTTTCAACAGGGGGCAATTTTGACTCCTATCACCGCAACACCCAGAGACATTTGGCAATGTCTGGACACATTTTTGGGTCGTCACAACTGGAAGTAGGGTGGGGAGTGGTGCTAATGATATCAACTGGGTATAAGCCAATTATGCTGCCAGAAATCCTACAATGTACAGGATAGGCTCCCACAACAAAGACTTAACCAACCCCAAATACTAACAATGCTTGGTTTGAGAAACCCTATTCTAAGGTTTTTCTAAGTTGTTTGATTTAGGGTAGAAACTGATCATAAGTTAAAAGTTTCCTCCTTTTGGATTGCCTGAGCCCAGGAGTTTGAGGCTATGGTGCATTATGATTATGCCTGTGAATAGAGACTGGAATCTAGCAACTGCAATCTATGTTAAGAAACATAGGCCAGGGGTGGTGGCTCACGCCTGTAATCTCAGCACTTTGGAAGGCCAAGGCCGGCGGATCACGAGGTCAGGAGATCAAGACCATCCTGGCTAACACGGTGAAACCCCCCCGTCTCTACTAAAAAAATACAAAAAAATTAGCCAGGCGTCCTGGCGGGCGCCTGGAGACCCAGCTACTCAGGAGGCTGAGGCAGGAGAATGGCGTGAACCCAAGAGGCGGAGCTTGCAGTGAGCCGAGATCGTGCCACTGCACTCCAGCCTGGGCGAGAGCGAGACTCTGTCTCAAAAAAAAGCAAGCAAGAAAGAAAAAAGAAACATAGTGAGACCCTGTTTCTTAAAAAAAAAAAAAAAAAGTTTCTTCCTCTTATTCCTTACTTTCCCTTCTCATGTATTTTGAGGAAATAGGATAAGAACCAGTGGTAATACCTTCGGTTTGAAAGGAGGCTACTTATGTTATCATTGTCTTCACCCTGGCCGATCCTAACCATAACACTTTATATCCTGGGGCATGGTGAAAAACAGAGGAGGTGGGGTAGGACTTGCGGTCAAACTGCTGGGGACAGAGGAAAAAAAGAAGACAGCAACAAAAAAATACAAGTGAAGAAAGTGGAAGTCAGTGCCTATGCCATCTGAATTGGATAATTCTTCCTGATGGCCATTTGGACATAGGTGAGTTGGAGAAACATAATTTAGAAACCTACATAAAGAAATATCATGCATTTTAATGACATTATAACCCAAAATTTAAAATTCAATTAAAAAATTATATCACAGATTTTCTCACAACATACTAATTCAACATACCACTTATAACTACTTAAAATTTGCATTTTTTCTAAGAAGCAATAACCTAATGAGTATGTAATACTAATGTGTCAGTTAATAAGGGCAATTACTTTTGCTCTTATTTTCCTCTTATACGAAATTAAATAACAACATACCTGCTGCAATACAACTCATTTGGTACAATTTAGGTGTTCTGAGAAATTCAACCCACTAAGATCATTAGGGTAATTCATTATTATGCTACACATTAAAATGGTGTCTTTACAGTCATTTTGGAAAAATTGACAGTAAATACTAAAACTGAAAATATGCACACCATACAACCCAGCAATTCCATTCTTAGGTTTATATTCAATGGAAATGTATATACTCACCAAAAGACATGTATAAGAATGTTCTCCACAGTACTATTCATAATAGCTCAGAACTGAAAAATCCTCAAATGACTATCAATGGAAGAATGAATAACTTTTGGATGTAATGAAAAATGGATAAATAAATGCAAGACTATACAGCAATGAGAATGAATGAGCTACAAATACATGCAACAACAAGGATGGATCTCACTTTGGCAGGTTGAATAACGGCCTCCAAAGATAGCCAGCATATGAATCCTTGGAACCTGTGAGTGTCACTTATACGGCAAAAGAGATTTTGCAGATGTGATTAAATTAAGGATCTTGAGATAGGGGGATTATCCCTGCTTTATGCAGGTGAGCCCTAAATGTAGAGGCAGGGAAAGATCTGACTACAGAAGATGATATAATGACAAAAGCAAGCTTTGATCATAGAGAAGAAGGGGTCACAAGCCCATAAATACAGGCCATCACTGGAAGCCAAAAAAGGGAAGAAAACGTTCTCCCTCACAACCTCAAGAAAGAGCCAACCCTGCTGATACTTTGATTTAGGCCTAATGAAACTGACTTTTGGACTTCTGATCTCCAGGACTATAAAATAATAAATTTGTGTTGCTTTAAGTCACTAAGTTTGTGGTAATTTGTTACAGTGGCAACAAGAAACTAAAATATTCACAAAAACGATGAACGAAAAAAAGTCTATTACGTATGATTGCATTTACATAAAATAGAAAACAGGCAAAACTAATCTATGATTTTAGAATTCAGGATAGTAACTTTCAGCAAGAAAGAAGACAGTGTTAAGACAGGGCAAGAGGAGGGTTTCTGGGGTACACATAATGCTCTGTGTTTTGATCTGAAGACTGGTATATGAGTTTGCTTAATTTGTGAAAACCTTTATTTGTGTACTGTTCTGTGTGTGTGTGTGTGGTATATGCAGTTTTAAAAACTGATGCCTTTTAAACACTTATTAATCTGATAATCTGCCGAAAAAGATATATAACATATATTCAAGGGGATGGAAAAATACTTACTGAACAATAACTTTATTTCTCAAGAATGCTAAAGATTTTGTTTCTCTCTTCAAGAGATTTTAAAAATTTTAACTGGCAAAACATAACAGTGACTCTCAAATGCTTAAAAAAAAAATCTAAAAATAAAATATTGCATAAGTATCTTTGTTATGCCTCGATCTTAGGACTGTAAATTACAAAAACACAAGTAAAACCACATTTTTCGAAATAACAGTAAACGAAAACAAAAGGCAGGTACTACATACCAAATGACCAAAATGTCTTCTGGGCCTAAGATTCTTGAAACTAGCAAAAATTGTAATAATAGAAATCTCTCTATAGAGCATTAAATATAAAAACCATTTATAAAACACATCACAATTTTATTGCTTGAAGAATACAGCATATGAAATCACAAGAATGTCAAAATGAAAAGTCACTAGGCTTCAAACGTATAATACATTATCAGATGCAGTAAAATATTAATTAACCTGAACTCTGCATCAGAAAAAAAAAAGGTGTGGAAAATATCTAAGTTGTTTACTTAAGAAACAGATATACTTAAAATAGAAAGTATAAGGATGTTACAGTACAAATTAGAAAAGCCAACACGTATTAACTTATTATTGTTCTAGACTAGACTACCTTTGGTACTTAAACTTTTTAAAAAACAATTTCTTCTATCTCATCCAAATGCACTTCATGGGTATGACATCCATGAAGTAACTTCAACTTAAAACATTCAGCAAAATTAACCTTTTCACTTCATGGGGGAAGTATATTTAATAAATGTATAACAATATTTCCCTTTTACTAAAACTGCAAAATATGATCATTAAGAAACCTAATAGTTATAAAACTTTACTTACTTAGCTCTCCAATTAAAATTGAAATCCTGGGAGCCACAATCTATTTTTGGGCTTGGTGAATACACAACTTTAAAAGATTTGGCAACTGACATAGGAATTTAATTACTTAATACTATCTTAAGTGATTTTTCCTTTCTGTTTCCAAAATATAGATACTATGCCATTTCTTCAACATCCTGGATTCCTATAATCACTACCATACTTTATTTTTTAGAACCAAATTAAAGCTTCTCTCTTTTAATAAGCAGGTAGAAACTATTTATGTTCCACATAGGGCTGATCAGTTATAACACAACTTACGTTTCATATAGGGCTGATCAGTTAATTCATATAGGGCTGATCAGTTGTAACATAACTTCTTAAGCAAAACTAATCTTTGTTTTAAAGCTATCACTCAATTATGATGGAGACAATAATGTCATCTCAAAAGGTAATGCTGGACTCTAGGCCATCTAGTCGGGAAAATGTAAAAGTAATTCTAAAAACAATAAGTAAACTATAACTACAAGTTAAATTAAAAATCCCTCTCTCATAGCAAGCATGCTCATTAACTTTCATTTCTTTCCCCCAGCAAAGGTTTGAATATTATGAACCTCAGTTAAACCAAGGGAATCAATGCAATTGTTTCAAAAGTCCCACCTATATATTTGAATAATATGAGTATGGATGGACTAGGTAAGTAATACTATCAACAATTACTGAATTAGAGCGAAAGAGTAAAAATCATGACAGATTTCCAAACTGGGCAGTCCTTGAAATGTCATAGTGGAGCTCAAAATGAATTATATTGTAATAAAACTATAGTTTTTACCTCTACACAAAACAAAAACAAAATAAAAAAACATAACCACCAAATTTATACAACTACTATTAAACATACTCCTTCCTAGTTTTTTAATGTCTTGAAGTTTTTCTAAACAAGTATATATTTATTGCCTATATATGTTCTCATTTTAAAAGACAAATTCAGATACTACAGAACTGAACTCTTTCACCAACCCAATCCAATGTCTACTGATTCACACAGCACCCCCCCCTTAATAATTTAAAATTCACAAGTTTTAGTTTAGTTAAAAGGGCAGAGGAAATGCAAATGTAGGTTTAGAGCTTTGTAGAAATTTCACTGTATTTTTATAAACTTGAAGTTTTCTGTAACACTGTTTATTGATCAAACGAAGGACTTGCTGCTATCTAAAATTTCATAAACACCATTAAAAATTCAAAATTGATATTATACTGAACCTTAAATTTTCAATAGTTCAAAGAGACAGTTTTTACATGTATAGCACACAATAGATGAAACTTAATAGCAGACATCCCTAGAATACCAATGACAAGTCCACCAAGATGCATACAAAATTACAGATAAGCATTTCTTTCACTGTTTTTGTTGTGCAGGGAAAAACATTTATAGAAGAAACAGAAACTCAGCTGGTGAATTTCAGATATCATCATCATCTTCTTCATCCTGAGAAGATCCCGCCTGATGAGATGCACTGGCTGAGGCAGCAGCAAGCTGGGCTTGTTGGGCAGCTTGCTGCATTTGAAGCCATTCCTGTTGGGCCAGTTCTGCTTGTTGCTGTCTAGCCTAAACACCCAAAACATAACAAAAAATGATAGTAACAATTTTTTAAAAACCTCTAATATATACACTTTCGTTAAATGTAGATTAGGCCAATTTCAGACAGTTATTATCATACGCGGATATTGTCCAACTACTATGTAATTGTCACACACCTGGAGAACATAAAATCTATAGGTAAATATAATTAGAGATTGCTCTTTTCTAACTACACAGGTCTAAGAAATTTCTCAAACTTGGGTCTCTTATAAATGGCCCTCTTATTTCACGTAATTTATGACCTTTGGTTCAATTGAAGAAGCTGAAAAAGTTGATAAAAACCCACAATATTCCCTCTAGCTCTTTCCCTGTACTTTTCTGTTCATTTCACTTGACTCTTCTGTACTCTCAAATTAAATTTTGATATAAACATTTTTCAATCTAAAATTTATATGGTTTAAAAGTTCTCTAGTATAGTACCTCTACCTCACATGAAAGAAGTACTGTATATGCATGCAGTAGCTACCCCAATATTTCTTTCTGAGTTTCTATTACAATTCCCTAACCTACGATATGCCTGTCTATCTGTGTCCCTCATTCCCTCTCTGTAAGCACACACATTTGCATATACACACATACACATACAAATATACATATCCTTTCCGTATACACACTAGTAAAAAGATACTACTTAAAATCCATTCATCTGATATATCCTCTATTAAAAACAACCACAGGATTTTAGAAACCAAGATGCATACATATGAATTGCATATGAAACAGCTAAGGCTCGTTCACAATTTAATTTTCTGTTTGCAGAAAAACCACACCAAGAAGGGAAAAAACGAACCTGTTCTTAAAAAGGTCTTACAATTTCCCATTAGACTCTGCCAAAACAATCCTTTTCTCCTTTTCTGTCTGTTCTGGGAATTGTTCTTTAAGTCCAGCTCATACCCTCCCCTTTATGCATAGGTAATTCCTAGTCATCATTTGAAATGCAAATCAGTTAGTCTTTCTTGACCTTTCCAGGCCATATTTTATGCTTTATTTCATATACCATAATTCCCTATGCATTCCCTTATCCATCCACGTTGTTCTAGAAGCATCTAAGTTTATATCTTTTTTTTCCACCAAACTTGAGAACAGAGATTGTTTCCATATTCTTTGTTACATTCCTAACACAAAGGCCTTCAGTATTTTCTGAATGAACATGCTACAAGAAAACAGTGATGCCCAGCATAACCAGTAACATTTAAGATTTTACCATATACAATCCTCACTCTTCTGAATAATCTGTCATGACTTTATTATCCAAACATTTCTAGATATAAATTCTAATCAGGTCATTATTTCATTTTTTTAAAAAAAAAACATTTGTTATCAATCAAATCCAAATTTCCTAGCCTAGAGTTCAAGGTCCTCCAAATTAGTGTCTTCCCCCACTTCTCTATAGTCTTTTTTTGTAACATGTACTTTGTGCTTCAAAAAAGCCTAGAATACAAAATGTTTCCCAAATATACACCATACTTCCTTATCTTTGCTACCTTTACTCATGCTGACATTCATCCTATGTGAAATTTCCTGCCACTTACTGAAATTTTACCCTTCCTTCAAGTCAAACTGAAATACTGTTTTCTCCTCCTGGTATCAGTCAGTGTATAATAAAGAGAAAGAAGTCACACGAGTTACTGGAATGGAAAAAAACTAATATAAAGAATTGTTAAACAAGTATAAAGTTGTTTTTAGGCAGCTGAAAAGGCAGGAAGAGAACATTAAGATGTCATGAAAGTAGCTACAGGAAGCAGCCACCAACCCTAAAACTGGGGGAATAGAGGAAAATGCTGGAATTTTTAAAATTTTGAAGCTTAAAGAAACCACTTCATGGAACTGAAACTCAGACCTCGGAAGAATGGGCATAGATAAGCTAGTACTAATATATCTGTGCTTAGACGAGGGCCCCAAGGGTTGCGATCCACACTGCCAGAATGGGGGGATGGAGTGCGGGTTCAGGCGGGTTGTATATTAGAGAAAATGCAAACAGGATTCAGTCTCTGCTACAGGAAAACGGATGCAACCAGGACGAAGAAGTGTTGCTGGCTTGTTCAAAGGAACTGAAAGACAAGAGAAAGTAAAAGGAGAAAACCCTTTCTCTTCCTCCATCCATGCAATCTCCCACGAGAGCCCCATACTGGCAACAGAGCCTAATAGAGAGTCAGCTAGCAAAGAAACATGTGGCTTACAGAGTACTAGGTCCAGTCACAAAGCAGAGCACAGAAAGGTAGTTCTGGAGCTAAGCTAACTGCTTACAAGTTGGCATACTCCTGCACCCCCAAAAATTGATGTAATGTTTCCATAGTTGAGATCTCTTTCTTTCTCTTTCCTTCTTCTCTCTTTCTATTTTTGTAGAGATAGGGTCTCACTATATTGCTCAGGCTGGTCTTGAACTCCTGGGCTCAAGTGATTCTCCCACCTGGGCCTCCCAAAGTGCTAGGATTACATGTGTGAGCCACTATGCCCAGCCAGAATCTCTTTCTCATAAGTGGTCGGCCTCATTTGTTTTTTTTTTTTTTGAGATGGAGTCTCGCTCTGTTACCCAGGCTGGAGTGCACTGGAACGGTCTTGACTCACTGCAAGCTCCGCCTCCTGGGTTCACGCCATTCTCCTGCCTCAGCCTCCCAAGTAGCTGGGATTACAGGAGCCCGCCACCACGCTCGGCCAATTTTTTTGTATTTTTAGTAGAGACGGGGTTTCATTGTGTTAGCCAGGATGATCTCGAGCTCCTGACCTCGTGATCCGCCCGCCTCAGCCTCCCAAAGTGCTGAGATTACAGGCTTGAGCCACTGCGCCCAGCCCAGCTTCATATTATAGTTATCTTCCTCATCCAAGTACTCAGTCTCATAATAGCTGTTAGTGTGTCTGCATTATACCTCCCCTACTAGATACTAAGTTTCTTAAGAAGAATGATATATTCTTCATTTTTGTATATCTACAGTACCACATATGTCTTACAGACAGTAGGGACATGTTAATTTAATTCTGACTTGAAATTTGTTGACTGAAGGGCAGGAGTGGGGTGGTGCTGATGTAGGTGGCAGTAGTGAAGTGGAAGAAGAAAAGCTATTACCTTGGGGGAAAGCTACCCACATAACCATAGTATCAGAGACTAATAAAGGAAGAGGTCTACATCAAATGTTATTTTTAAAAAACCAGATGAGTAAGAATTGAAAGGAAAAAAAATTACTGAATTTGGTGATTAAATGTCTCTGTGGTAGGAAAGAAGTTAAATTTGAGGAATAAGTGATTGTACGTTTTCAAAAAATGGTAGCACTGATCATTATTTATTTATTTATTTATTTTAGAGACAGGGTCTCGCTATGTTGTCCAGACTAAAATTCAGTGGCTATTTACAGGCATAGTTGTTATGCATTGCAACCTTGAACTCCTAGCCTTAAGGGATTATCCTGCTTCGATCTCCTGAGTAACTGGGACTACAGGAAGGTGCCACACCTTGCTTGGTGGGTGACACAGATCATTATAGCAAAAGATGAAAGTGTTTGGGGGATATAAGGAAATGCAGAAGACCCATGTATGGTTAAAGGCAAAGAGGAAAAAATAAGTAAGGAAAAGACTATAGATATTAGAAAAAACAAGGCTAAGACAATTTTTACAGTAAACAAAAACTTTATTTTGCTTAGGAAATTAGAAACCAGCCATTCTCCCTAATGATGACTGTCATCCTTTTCTTGTAAAGAAATAGGAAAAATAGTTGATTCTAACACACTAGCATATTTACTTTTATGGCAGGAATACCCAGAGTTCAAAACCAACTAACAGAGCTTCACTAAAAACATTTTAAGGCTGGGTGCGGTGGCTCATGCCTGCAATCCCAGCACTGTGGGAGGCCAAGGTGGGCAGATCGCCTGAGGTTGGGAGTTCGAGACTAACCTGGCCAGCAGGGTGCAACCCTGTTTCTATTAAAAATACAAAAATTAGCCGAGCATGGTGGCGCATGCCTGTAATCCCAGTTACTTGGGAAGCTGAGGCAGGAGAATCGCTTGAACCTGGGAGGTGGAGGTTGCAATGAGCCGAGACAGTACCATTGCACTCCAGCCTGGGCAACAGAGCAAGATTCCATCTCAAAAAAAAAAAAAAAAAAATCTAAGAGTTCATAAGAAAATTGCAGGGCAAATCAAATACATAAATTTAACCAACTTAAGCATACCTATATTTTGTGGTCTAATCAATTACAAATTAGTATAATTTTGTGACATGGAAAAAATTCAAATAATTTCAAGTCTCTACAAAGGTTTTACTGCAAAGGTGCTTGATTTGGTAGTTTATTCAATGGTCTGCAAAGCTGTGTACTAGTTACATTTCACATTTAATTGACTTCTAGATACCATGCCCCTGTATCAGCTCTGATACTTTTCTCTGAACATAAAAGCATTTCTATGCCTTTAAAACTAACTGTTGCCGGGCGCGGTGGCTCAAGCCTGTAATCCCAGCACTTTGGGAGGCCGAGACGGGCGGATCACAAGGTCAGGAGATCGAGACCATCCTGGCTAATACGGTGAAACCCCGTCTCTACTAAGAATAACAAAAAACTAGACCGGGCGACGAGGCGGGCGCCTGTAGTCCCAGCTACTTGGAGGCTGAGGCAGGAGAATGGTGTAAACCGGTGAGGCGGAGCTTGTGCAGTGAGCTGAGATCCGGCCACCGCACTCCAGCCTGGCGACAGCCAGACTCTTCTCAAAAAAAAAAAAAAAAAAAAAAAAAAAAAAAAAAAAAAAAAAAAAACTAACTGTGAACTTGACTTCTAGGCTGAAGTGTGCCTGATAGAGCCTGTCAATAGCCACTGTACTCCAGCCTGGGCAACATGGTGAGATCCTATCTCTTAAAAAAAAAAAAAAAAGTTGATTGATAAAATTTCACTTGTATTCATTTCCACAAATTGAACGTTTTTCAGTGATATTTACTCTAATATTTTTTTTCCTATCTTGCCCCCTACTCAATCCATCCCAAGTATTTTTCTTCTAAAATTGGGGTGTGAAAGACAGGTAAGCAGGCATATATTTCCTAATTCACTTTTCTTTTGGAGGTTTTCATTATGTTTTAAGATACTCATTCCCACATATTAAAATGACTCATTTATAATTTAAAGTTAACTTTAATCTTGATGTATTAAAGGTTCCCTCCTTCCAAATATTTGCTGCTAGCTTCAAATGAGGCTGTCATTATGTTAATATTTAAAGTCTAAAAGATGAAACAAAATGAAAGTGACAAAAAAGATGTATTTACTTATCCATTCTTTCACATTTAGAGCTTCAGTGCTGTAGGGAAGAAGTACTAGGCAACTGCTATAATTTTACCTCTCCGCTGGTCATCCTCACAAAAGCAAAGAAATACTAGAGATCTTCACACATAAGCCAGGGTAAGAAACAAGGGAGATAAAAAACAGGAATAAAAAACAGATAATTGGGATAGAGAGGTGAAGACAGATATAGCAGGCAGTCAATTATTTCTTTATATTTTGCCCTAACAAGGATAATACATATTCTATTTAAAAGCCCCACAATAAGTTTAAGCAGATAAAATGGAGGCTAGAGCATCAGCATGGTATTGTAGAAACAGCAGAGGCTTTTGGGCCAAAATACTTAAGTTTAAATACAGACTCCAACACTTCCTAACTTTCTGAACTTACTGTTTTATTTAAGTCGATCTTTCCCACTCAATCTTCCCCAGTAGACTAAGCTCTATAATGACAGGAACCCTGTCTCCTTGTTCACTCTTGTAAGCCTAGCACCTAGCACGATGCTTGGTAAATAGTAAGGACTTCAGTAAGTAACTGTAGAACAAATGACAAATAATTTCAAGCAAGTTGTTCCACCTCTGAGTCTATTTTTTAATATGTAAATGAATACAATAAAATTTATATTTCATAAAAACTCTGCCAAGTTTTTATGTATTTAAAGTATCCAGGAGAGCATCTTCTGTCACCAAGGTCTGCAATAGCATAAATCAATAAATGCCATTAATGTTTTTAAAACACCAACACTTCTTCTTTCGTACCTTATATTCATATGGATTATAACATTGCATGTACTCACGCCTGCTTCAAAGGCTTTTCCTCTTTAGTGCCTATGATAGGCTGTGAGGATTAAATGAGATAATGCAAGTAAATTACTTGGCAATGTGATTGACACGTGGCTAGAACTCAATAAATGTAAGGTTTTCTTTTTACCTTAAGTTTAAATGGTACTTGGTGTCTAGTGACTAACCATACTTAAGACTCAAATGCAGTTTGATGTAAACCAAACTGATCGTTATGGCTGCAGAGAGATCAGCTACAGGACTAATCTGGAAGAGTTTACCTAAAACGATACTTCCCAATTCTAATGGTTACTACAACTTCTCTTCTATTCAATCCAAAGCTGCCTTATAATTTCAAATGAGAGGCCAGAACTTAGAAGAGAAAAAACAGCCTTGCCACCAATTCCTCTCCCTTTTTTTTTTGAAACAGGAATATTAGTATTTGGTTCTAATCCTTCAGAGTCTAGATATTAGAATTATAACAAGCACGGAAGAAAACATTTTCTCCCTTTGCTCTACTAGCTTTTTTTTTGTTTTCTTTTTTTTTTGAGACGGAGTCTCGCTCTGTCGCCCAGGCTGGAGTGCAGTGGCCGGATCTCAGCTCACTGCAAGCTCCACCTCCCGGGTTTACGCCATTCTCCTGCCTCAGCCTCCCAAGTAGCTGGGACTACAGGCGCCCGCCAACTCGCCCGGCTAGTTTTTTTTGTATTTTTTAGTAGAGACGGGGTTTCGCCGTGTTAGCTAGGTTGGTCTCGATCTCCTGACCTCGCGATCCACCTGTCTCGGCCTCCCAAAGTGCTGGGATTACAGGCTTGAGCCACCGTGCCCGGCCTCTACTAGCTTTAAAATATCTTTTTAAGATTAAAATGCTTCAAAGGTATACATTAAATACCTAATTTAACTACACAGTTGATATTAATCAGATTTTGCTTATATGTCATGCATCATAAAATTTGATATAGAATTTTCTCATCAGCTCATCATTTTAAATCTTAAGAACATTTATGTATACTTTTCACGCCTTAAAATGGTCATTCTGTCTGAAAAAAAAATCAAAGTGAAATTTCAATTGGTATTTGGAGTTGTTCTCTTTAGAAAACAGATTGCTGCAAATATTTACATTCACATAAACCAGAGTCAAATTGGTCAGCTCTGAACACTAGATTCTATAATTAACTACCTAGAAAAAGGGAATCCTCTGGGTATGTCTGTTAATTTAGGAAGCAATTTCAGCTAGCAATCAGGGTAGGATTCAGAGGAAAATAATTTAAACAAATTACTTACTTTTGCAAATAACTCTTGCTGCTGTCTCAGTAACTCTTCTTCAGGAATGCCAAGGTTTTCCAAGCGAGAACTGGCCTTTCTTCTTTTTAATGCGACTGTTTTACACTCTTGCAAGACTTCTTTTACTTCACTGATGTAGGAGCCAAATCCCAAACTTTCTAGTGCTAGAGAAATGAAAATATTAAAATGTGAAAGGGTGATAAAACACAGCTTTTCCCCAACCTGTGGAACATAAAGTTTTTCTGGGCTTTTCTTTGGGGGAGGGGAATGTTTTGCTGTTTTCTAATAATTTTACCTATTTTATAGTTGTACAACAATTGTCTGGGCAGCCAAGACAAATATTTTATCAATCTGCTAAATATTAGGTGGCAAATCAGTTAAAACTTGAAGAACCAAGGCACATGCCTTCACTTTTCATTCTGACTAATTTTTAAAAGACCAAAGCATTTCCTGTGAGCGAGGAGAAAAAAAAAAAGTCCATTATAAGAACATATGGTTTTTGTAAGAAAAAACATTTTGTGTCATTTGACTTAGAAAAAGTAGGCTGGTAACACATTCTCTACTAAGTTCTGGTAGGACAGAATAAAAGAAGAGAAGTTTTTCTTTTGTCCAATACACCAACAGGAAGCTATTTTTAGCAGATACTCAAACTGCCAAGTTTAAAAAATACTGGTGGAAATGAAAGTCATGAAATTCAGCACTTAGAGTCAGCCAACGGGTTTCTCTTGAAAATAAAACTTAACAGGAAAAATAAAAACATATTTAAACGATGTGGCAAAAAAAAAACTGAGATTAAAGAAGACTATAAGGACACAAGAAGCATTAATAAAAAATTTTTCTCCCCTTTTCATATTTAGAAAGGAAATTTTATAAGGAAAAAAAAAGTGGGCTGGGCATGGTAGCTCATGCCTGTAATTTCAGCACTTTGGGAGGCTAAGGTGGGAGGATCCCTTTAGTCCAGAAGTTCAAGACCACCTGGCAACATGGCAAGACCTCCTCTCTACAAAAAAAAAAACAAAAAAAAAATTAGTCGAGTGTGGTGGCTCATGCCTATGGTTCCAGCTTAGGAGGTTGAGGTGAGAGGATTGCTTGAGTTCAGGAGATGGATGATGTCATGAGTCATGACTTTACTGTACTCCAGCCTGGATGACAGAGTCTCAAAAAAAAAAAAAAAAAAATCACACACTCTAAATACCTTCTGTAATCCAGAAAAGATAAGGCATAAAATTTCCTTTTGGCTCACAGTATTTAAAATTATATCTTATAATTTTGGTATATTGACTAATGCCCCAAAGGCATATTTTGTATTGTGAACCAATGATGAAACATAGGTGGTGAAAAACACAGTAAATCAATTTAGGTCATCAGTTCTTCAAGTCTTTCAGGTATTACTGAACCAGACTCCTTTTAGTATATATGCTCTCACTTCTAACTTCAGAAATTTGCTCTTCTGGGACAATGTCAAATATACCTTTACAAATCTACATGCCCATGCAAACTGTGGTTTTTAAGACATTTTGAATGATTTACAACTTTAATTATTTCAAATGTTAAGCTGTTTTCATCAGCCTTCTTTAGAAATAATCTGATGCCAAAAAGCATAATACTGTCCTATAATTAAGTTAACTCACCTCCCCTGACCTCCCTAAAAACTTCAGAAAGGCATTATTCTAAGTTCTGCATATCAAATTCGCCAACATGACCGGGCACAGTGGCTCACGCTTATAATCCCAGCACTTTGGGAGGCCGAGGCGGGCAGATCATTAGGTCAGGAAATTGAGACCATTCTGGCTAACATGGTGAAACCCCGTCTCTACTAAAAATACAAAAAATTAACTGGGCATGGTGGCGAGTGCCTGTAGTCCCACCTACTCGGGAGGCTGAGGCAGGAAGAGTTTGTGTTCAGGAGTTTGAGGCCACAGTAAACTATGACTGTGGCATTGCACTCCAACCTGGGTGAGAGAGCAAGACCCTGCATCTTAATTAAAAATAAAACAATAAATATCATATTCTTATTAGTTTTAGGGTTGTGGGAATCGACAGGTAATTAATACAAGGGATTTAACAGTGTCTAGCACATAAGAATCACTTAACCAAACTCAGACTATGTATTTCTCATCTTTATTTTTTATTTTTTATCTTATTTTAAATGTAAAAGAGTACCCTCATAAGTGTACAGCTAAAAATGAAGGTATAGCTATACAATATCATATTTAAATTCAAGCTGGACAAGTATATTTATAAAATATTACATTTATAAAATTAACAAATCAACACAATCGAGAGACAACCCTTCAAAATACCATAAATTACTACACCAGACATTAAGGAAATCCAAACCAGCCAGCCATGGTGGCTCATGCCTGTAATCCCCGCACTTTGGAAGGCCAAGGTGCGGGGATTATTTGAAGTCAGGAGTTAAGAGGCCAGCCTGGCCCACATGGCGACACATTGTCTCGACAAAAAATACAAAAGTGAGACAGGCGTGGTGGCACACACCTGTAATCCCAGCTACTCAGGAGGCTAAGGCACGAGGATCGCTTGAACCCGAGAGGCAGAGTTTGTAGTGAGCCGAGATCACACCACTGCACTCCAGCCTGACAGCGTGACTCTGTCTCAAAAAAAAAAAAAAAAAAAAAAAGAAAATCCAATCCAAGCTATTTTTTTAACCATGGAGGGCTTGGATTAAAAAAATGTTTTAAATATATAACTACCTTTAAAAACATTTAAGGCTGAGAACACTGCTTTCAAGAAACTGGCAAGTAGGTCCAAGGTTAATATTTAATTTTATTCAAAGAATTGCCATATGTAAAAACTATACTTTTAATAAAATGGTTGAAAAGGAGCAGCCATAAATTTAATTTCAAAATGGCATTGACTTTAATTTTAAACACATTTGGCTAACAGATATCAATAACCGGACATAATACCTTCTAAATAGGGAGATATTTTACATCATTTGCTATCATGTATTAGTTATCATTCCCATTTTACACAGAGAGAATATTAAAGGATAAAGGAAATAGCTCCCAAGCAGGGCCACTATTTATGGTTATGTAGGTTGTTCAGTACACAACATACTAGAAGGCCATCCTTATTGTAAATATCATAAATTTGTATGTTGACTGTGATACTTTTTCTGGCAGACAGTAGGAATGCTTTTTAAGGAAGGAGTGCCTTTTTCTAATTTGTACAAAGGGACCTTATGGACTATTGATGGCTCTATTTCTAAGGATCTCATCTTTCTAAAACAGAAAATTTTTTTTAAAAAATTTGTGGGTAAAACTAACACACATCACTATCTGTCACCCTATGCCGTGTATCTTAAAACTACAACCAGAAAAGTCCACGGTGTATATTAGGGGAAAAAATACTTAGCACATTTTTCGGCTTAAGAGACAGATGTTAACAAGACAGCTATTCAAAAAACAAAAAAAACGTAAAAATTTTTTCCAAGCAACAATAATCTTCATATAGGTTTATCTTATTTTACAAAGTGATGTACTCCTGAAAGGTTCTGTCATAACATGAATTTATGTGAATCACTTTATACTTCATATGCATAAAACATGTTTTTCATTTTTAAAATTATGTGATATACAGTACCTTTTAAACACTATATAAATCAGCATTTTCTAATTTCTCCATTTTCTTTTGCTTGTGGGAAGGAAGGGACTAATGTATTTCACATAAAATACATTAAGAGGATGTAGGCCAAAGCGACTTCTTGGCTCATTAGCCTGGCAAAGGTTTCTGAAGACCCTTAAGAACCATGTCCTCCATGGTATCACTACTGGAAATCTTGGACAACAATGAGAGACTAATGGCAGGGAAGGAATTGAGTATCATTTATCTTAATATCCTTAGTAGTATCTAGCACAATGCCAAATACTTGATAGTATTCAATAAGTAATTGTAGGGTGGCAGAAGGAAAACAGAAACAAAAGATACATTAATTTTACGAAAGGTATTAATAAAATCCTAACTTGAAAAGCATTTGATTATGTGATAAATTTTGCAGTGCAAATTAGATGTGTCCCTTTGGAAAAAATATCTGTATGAATGATTATTTACTACTCACGTCCACTCCAACACAGATTGTGGTTTAGGCTTTAAAGCAAAGGTTCTCAAAGTGTGGTCCATGGACTTATGCTGGAACAGCTCCTAATGGTTAACCTTAGTTAACTATGGAAATTCAATGCATTTAAGTACCTTCATTGCAATTTGACAAAATAATTTTATGTCTATTGAATCTAATAGTAAAAAGTTGAGTGTTGGTCTTTTCCTCATCTTTTCCAGTGATCCATTTTCATGTTATCTTACAAAGGTACCAGTGTGAGAAGGACAGGAATTTTTAAAAAACTCCTTCAACATAAGACAGCTTGGAGCAACTCAGTGGCTGAAGATGCAAATTCTCAGATACTCTCAAACTTTTACTACTTTCAGTTACAATTCTCATAAATGTGAGGGGAGATATTTCATGTAAGGTTCTCAACCCTTGACTAATTCTCAAAAATTACAAGTAATACCTGAAATCAAGTATTATTTACACATAAATAAGAAAACCTTAGTTAAAAGATTTGCCTAAGGTTAAAGAATTCTCAGTGCAGAACTTAAGCTGACTCTCAATGTCAATTCTTTCTATAAGGTAACAGAACATGTTAGAACTCATTCAAGAATACGTGTTCACAAAAAACTGCAATAAAATAGGAACACCTTTTATAGCTTAGAACTCCCTCTATTCACATATCTATGATCTTCAATACCAAGTCTACTTTCTTAAACTCAAAATAAGCAAAACAGAAAAAAAATTTTTTTTAACTAAGTTATTTCATAGATTTACTGGTGATCAAATTGGTTCAACTTTAACTTACATTTTACAGAACTATCTCAGAATGCTTAATTTGTTCAGACAAGATAAAGCAAGGTGGGAAATGAACAAGTGAAATGTCCTAAAACAAAGTCTAGTTCATTAAACTTATCACTAAAAACCCAAACTTCAACATGTGAGAATCATACCACTTTAAAATGTACATTATTTATTCCACTTGGATATATTCTACTTTCCTAATCAATGCTGACAGAAAAGTAAAAAAAAGTCCTATCTATTACGATTAGTGTATAGGAACACACTTCAAACACCTAAAACATATAAACTTTAAGAATTTCTTTAAAAATTTAACCTCTGAAAACAAAACTTCTTGGGAATAATTAAGCAATATGAGATTACAAATGTATAAAGTCTACAACCCCAATTAGGGAGAATTCTTGGGTGAAAATGTAGATTCTTATCCACCTACCAATAGCATAATACAATAAAAAAAGGTAAAATTTTAAGACTATAACATGTCAATACATGATTTTCAAAAACAAATCATCTTCATTACACAATAGAAATGCTTTTTCACTATAGCTTTCTGACTCACACATTAAACTGAATTTAGCATATTCCAAAGTTGAATTATTTAGCGTACTGCTTGCTACAGCTGCACTTCTATTCCATCATGTCAATCAGAAATCTAAATATATCCTAGAAAAGAATTAACTCTCCCCAAGAAGACAGACTGTAATGTGTTATTAGGTTTTTGGAACGATCCCCACTTCTGTAGTGTAAACAAATATTTAGGCAGACCCTGTTGAAATCTTTTGCAATTTTCATTAGAAAGGCAATGTTGATAAAAAGTTCTTTTTCCTTTTTGTGAGTTGTAAAAAGAAATTACAGCTATCTGTGCTGGATAATCTTGTGAAAGACTTATGACAGCAATCACAAATACAATGTAAAAATAAATACACAAGAGAAAAAACAGACAACTTGGCTTTCATTTTACTTGCTAGAGTATTCAGCATATCAAACAAGTAGAAAAAAAAAACTAGTACTAGTTTTAAGAATCAAATATGCTTTTTCCTAGGGATTTTTCTCCTTATGTACTGAAATGGCAGGATATATTTTAAAACTACTTTCAAGACGTCATAAAGGATTAAAAATCAATCATTTAATCCTTTTGTCAATATT
This sequence comes from Rhinopithecus roxellana, assembly GCF_007565055.1. Taxonomy (NCBI): domain Eukaryota; kingdom Metazoa; phylum Chordata; class Mammalia; order Primates; family Cercopithecidae; genus Rhinopithecus; species Rhinopithecus roxellana. The sequence continues at coordinate 21,593,320 of NC_044556.1, read as the reverse complement.
GACAGTAAAATATTGGATATGGTCAACATAAGCAGATGTGTTCTCTACTTCAGTACAACAGGAAAGTCACATTTTGAAAAGTTAAAGTACAAAAATTAAGTGACAGACAACCACCTGCCTACCAAAATGATTAAAATTAACCATTTTTTCCCTGGTTTCACAAGCAATCAATACTTTTAATTAGATTATTACGAAAGGCAAGTTTTCACTTCAAATTGAGAACAACTCTTTCACAAGAGTACGTGTAAAAACATGGCAAAAGGTACATTCCCGAAACATTATGACTAGTAAATATGTTTCTCCTCTCTGAAACCATCAGAATACAGTCCCCTAAATCCCTACTATGGGACCACATCCTTTTCAGGATAAAAGAAACTGTTGAAGCTTTCAGAAGTGCTGTTCAATAAAAGCCTAAGTGTATACATCCAAATAGGAATGATAGCACGAAAGGACGGGGAAATTTTCCGTTAAAAAAAAAAAACTTGCATAAACTTTCAATCAAAGATTTTAAAACTTATCTCCACAGAATAGAACAAAGCAAACGACATAAAGGCAAACAAAAAGAAAAAAACGAAAATTTAAAGTTCACCCTTTTCTTACAGAATGGAACAGGAGTGCTTTCGTAACTCATTCATGAACGTACCATCAAACCATTTTTAGAGCAGAAAACATACCTCCTTTTATTCAACAACGATAAACTTGACAACGTTGAACACGTTGTATGTTAAGAATTTTTTAACTTATGTGTTCACAAAATAAATCTTTTCCTCTACATTGGTGAAAGGTCAGGTGGGGAAGGGGTGCTCTGTCTCCACCCATGCTTGAAGTTCCTCTGAATTTTTAACTTTCCAAGGGAGAACTTCTGCGTTCCTTAATTATTATCTAAGTTCAACTTCAGGCAAGCAATTCTTGTTGCTTCGGCTTACCTGGCTGTAAAGTGAGATCACTCTTTTTCTTTATGTTTTGGGGACGTTGACCTAAATGTTTGCACTCCTTACGTGTATTCGCTAGATGAAAAGTACTGCAAGAATGCTACAAAGGGATTGTTTTTAAAGCACGGGCTGCCTACATGCCAGTCTGGCTTTTTCATTAAGTTACTTACCAGTGAAGAGGAATGAAAGCTTTGACATGAAAGGGTCATGCGATTAGCAGACTGCTCCCCTAGACCCTCATTCAAACCAATTCCCACATATGACTTACCTTGTATGACATGCTCTGGTGAGATGGTCTTCTTTTCCGATTTGTTACAAATCTCATTGGCTTCAGAAGATATAAGGTGAATGAATTCAGTGCAGCAGTTCACCACCAGCTCTCGAGCATCGTTGGCCACCCGGACATTAGGAAGAGTCTCTTTGATCATTTTATTGATAGCAGCTCTGGGGATAGTGAGATCATCATCGTTGCCAGACGAGGAAGCCATAGTACCTTCCTGTTTCTCGCGTCCCGGATTTTAAAAACTCCCCGGCTCTGGTCCACTACTCCACGGAGATCTCTCAAAAAGCTGCCCTCGGAGAGTGATCCCGGGGGGTGCTTCGCGAAGAGGGTGCAGAAAATGAACGGAAGAGGAGCTGGCTTTAGGGCTGGGAACGCTCGCGTGTGAGAGATTTAAGATGAGTTTGGGAAGAAAGTGGGGGCCTGAGGATTCTAGAGAGAGCACAGCCCAGGCTGAGGGGAAAGCGCGGTGGTCCGGAAATTTGAGCGGCTGGGGAACCACCTTCGGGTCGCCTCAGAGGGACGGGCACTGTCGCCTAACTGGTCCCCAACGGCGTCAAAGCAGAGGCAAGATCCAGGGGCACTGGCCTCGCCGCGGTACCGGGCGGGTACCCAGCGGGCTCGGCTCTATAGAGCCCGAGGCCCCGCTGCCGCTGCCGCCGCCGCCAGCAGCCGTTGCCGCCGCCTCGGCCAAACCATCCTTCAGACACCCGCGCCGCCGCCTCACAACATGTCCGCCGCTGCCGCTGCTGGAACGGCGACGGCCGCCTAGGAACTAATATGGACAGAGCCAGGCACAGTGGGAGTCGCAGTGGCTGCCACGGTGGCCGCGTAACCCGAACGCAGATCGTGGAAGCCGAAGCGGCGGCAACGGTGGTCCCTCCAGAGGCCAGGGAAGATTTGCAGGAAGCCGCTCCCGACACCCTTTGCGCCGCCGGAAGCCTCGTTCCCTTGGATTTCCCCCTCCCTCCCGGACCGACTTCCGGGTGTGGCTGCCGCCCTTCCCCCACCCACGCCGACGGGAGCCGCCCGTTCCCGCTGCCAGCAGCTTCCGCCTGCTGCGGTCCTGGCAAGCACCTCGGGATCCCTTTCCTTCACAGGGGCCCTAGGCGGGCAAGCGCGCGCCTCACTGTACCGGAGAGCTCCAAGCACGCGCTTGGTCAGGGGCCCGGACGCTAGATCTGGGAAGGGGTGGTGGCTGGGTACATGGGAGAGGAAGGATCGTCTCTACCCTCTCTCCACCAGCTGAGGCCTCCGAACCCTTCCCTAGCCGGATTTGGGGACAGAGGAGCGCTGGTATTGATAAAAGAACTCTCTTTGCTATTCCTTTAGGAGCCCAAATGAGGATTGAAAGTGAGAAGAATGGGGCCTGGGCTTGGGAGTGGGAGGTGGGGAAAGCAGAACCCCGTGTGCCTGTTTCTGCGTCGTCTGGAGAGAAAGCTTTTGAACATGTCTAATAGACCTTATTCGAGTAAAAGCTCTCTAAAGTCCTCCACCTTTTTTTTTTTTTTTTTTACTTCATGGAAAATGAAACACTCAGAAAAGTTACCTGCCTAGAGGAGCCTAAGTCGCCTAATGGATAAGTAGGAAAGTAGAAGTCAGTTCCAACGTAGTGGAAATGCATGGCTTACAATGAGCCATATTAGAAGGTTCCTATTTAGACAGTTTTCATGGTGTATTCCATGTTGGCTTCTACAGGGCAAAAAAAATGTTAGAACATCTTAAACAACTGTGTTTGCTTCTTTCCATAGTGACTAGTAATATCAACAGGTGTCAAGATCTAAACAGAAATTGCATTTAAAAAAGTGTGTCAGCCGGGCGCTGTGGCTCATCACACCTGTAAACCCAACACTTTGGGAGGCTGAGGCTGGGGGATCACATGAGCCCAGGAGTTCAAGACCCCCCTGGGCAACATGAGACCCGTCCCTACGTGTGTGTGTGTGTGTGTGTGTGTGTGTATTCCAACATCCCACTGTTTATAGTATAGCCCCTTCTCCCGTATGACAGTATGACACTCTTACAGGTTTTTTTTTTTTTCACCAGGCTTGGTGGCAGGCACCATAGTCCTGGCTACTCTGGAGGGTGAGGTGGGAGGATCGATTGAGCCCAGGGGGTCAAGGCTGCAGTGAGCTGCGATTGTGCTACTGCATTTCCAGCCTGGGTGACAGAAAGATTCTTTGTCTCAAAAAACGTTTAAAAAAAAAAAAAGGTCAAAAAACGAAGTTTGTCATACTGTCGTGTGGAAGAAGAGGCTATATAAATAGTGGGATGTTGGAATTTCTAAAAACAAGACACCGTTTAAATCCATTTTGTCACTTTGGTTCATCAGATTCATTACTCTTGATAGGATGACACCTGGCTTGTTGACAATGTTTTCTTAAAACGTTCTGTCTGAGCCCTATATGCTGCTCTCAAGAAGACATTACAGTTTATTACACTATTTTTTCATTTAGCATTTTCTCCAGGACCACTTACTGGTTCTTTAACTTCTGAAGTGTGGACACTTGTTTTTCATGCTACTAAATTTAGTCGAAACAAAATTTCTTTGATTAAAAACAGTATTTTAATTAAATTTTCTTCAGGCCGGGCATAGTGGCTCATGCTTGTAATACCAGCACTTTTGAGAGGCCAAGGTAGGCGGATCACTTAAGCTTAGAAGTTCGAGACCAGCCTGGCCAACATGGTGAAACCCCACCTCTTCTAAAAATATAAAAACTAGCTGGGTGTGGTGGTGGGCACCTGTAATCCCAGTTACTTGGGAGGCTGAGGCAGGAGAATCGCTTGAACCCTGGAGGCAAAGGTTGTAGTGAGCCGAGATTGCACTACTACACTCCATCCTGGGCGACAGAGCAAGACTGTCTCAAAAAAAAAAAAAAAAAAAAAAGAAAAAAAGAAAATAAAATCTTTATGAAGTGGTGGGGTTTTTTTTTTTTTTTTTTTTTGTCAGTTTACTGTTGATTTAAAGATTTATTTTAGTGCCTAAATTTATCTTGACCTTATCAAGTTTATCAGTCTGAAAAAGCTAGCTGGCAAAAAATGTCCTGAGTTATCACAGTGTCACTGACCCGTATCTTGTCTCTCTTGAAAAAACTATAATAACTTTGCTTTTTCATGTAACATTTATGTTCTTTATAGACTTATGCTAAATAGATGAGTAGAGCACACATTATTTCAGCAATAGTTTATTGCTACAGGCTTCTGTGGTAGCATAAGCAGAATTGAATGTGTAGTAAAAAGTTGTAGGTACCAGTCCCAACTATTTTTTACTTAGACAAGTCACTCTCCAAGCCTCATTTTCTTCAGTTCAGTTATAGAAATATTATGTAACACACAGGATTCAAAATCAAATGAGACTTGTGTGAAAGTACTTTTTATAGCATGAAGTGTTATATAATGTTAGTGTCTATTATCATCTTTATCAGGCTTGGTCAGTCCAACTAGTAATAAACCATGTAACTAGTTTATTACATATGTGGCTGAGAGAAATTTAATTGAATATAAATACCAGTGTGATATGTCATAAAATATGCTAATCTGTAGCCCATATTTAAATAGTTATTTATAGTATACTATATGTGTCTGTATTATAAATAGGCTTTTGAGGACAAAGAGTACATCTCCTTATTAAGCTTTAAGAGTTTCAGAGAGAGTGCATATATATGAAACATTACTTTTTCATGTTGTCTAGGTGCGGTAGTGCACACCTGTGAGCCTAGCTACTTGGGAAGCTGAGGTGGGAGGATTACTTGAGCCCAGGAGGTTGAGGCTGCAGTGAACCATGATCATGCTACTACACTTCAGCCTAGGTGACAGAGTGAGACCCTGTCTCAAGAAAAGGAAAAAAAAAAAAAAGTTTAGCCTCAGACTACAGTTAGGGGAGTGTCACTGTCAAAAATAGTGGAGTTGAAAGGGAGCTGTTTAGAGAAGACGTGCTTACTTTTGCATGTGTTTGGGCAGGCATGTATAGACGTGGTGTCCTATAGAAAGAGGAAAGAGAAGACAGTATCTAATTTCTACATTCATTCAATAACTGTCTAGTGTCCTGACTATGATGTAGGAGAAATAAAGATGAATATAACTCCCACCTTGTTCTTGAAGACCCTATAATCTGGTGGGAGAAGAAGAATATAAACCAGATTGAAATAAATACTGTGATAAAACACACAGGCTAAGAATGTGCATGGGAAGAAGTGATTAACACACTAGTTGTGAAGTACAAAGGGTTTTATGGAGGACTGAATATTTTAACTGTGGCTTGAAGATTGAGTACAATTTTGATAGAGAAGGAAAGAGCATGTAACTGAAGAAAAAACACGAAAGTATATTGTATGACTTGGGAAAATAAAGTAGTCTAGAATGGCTCTATTAATAGGGTTTGTAAAGAGGTGTAGTGGTATATAATGCAAGAAAAGTAGGTTAGGGCAAAAAGAAAACAGATCAGTTCCTGATATGAATTACACACTGGGCCAAAAGTTTTCATATTTGCTATTTCATTTAATTTCCATATAGCCATGCAAAATAGGTGTTTTGACACGGGGGAAAACAGTCTCAGAGAGTTTTACTAATTTGTTCAAAGTCTCACAGATAATAAGTAGTGGAGCTGAAATTTCAAACCAGGTTGTTATTTAACTCCAAAGCTGAAGCTATTTGTAATTTGGTAACTATCTCTAAATTAAAAAAAAAAAAAAAAAAAAGGAAAAAAGGTTATATTCATTATAGGACTTTAAAAATATAAAGTACTTTCACACGTATTTGGTCTTTATAACTAGTCATTAATCCCAGTTGATGGATGGGAAAATTGAAGCCCAGGGAGATTATTCAAGGTCACGGAGTGAATAAGTGGCAGATTGGAAATGCAACCCAAGCTTTCTGACTGCAAAGTCTCAAGCCTTTCCAACATCCTTTTAAGAAGTCTGGAGATCGTTTTGTAAGCAGTGGAAAGAGTTAGTGAACATTTTTGAGAAGGGGATGGCATAAACAATAATGTTTAAAAAGATTAGTTTGAGTTCACATAGAAGATGGTCTGGAATGCACAGAGACAAGAACATTAATTATTAAGCTATTGTAAAAACACAGTAATGATGTAGACCTGAACAAAGAAAGTTTGGTGATAATATCATAGAAGAGACAAATTAGAGGCATTTGGAAACAGAATTTACAGGATTTAGCTTCTGACTGCATCTACCGTGAGATAGGAGGACCATGCCTAAATAATAATGGAGGTGGGGACAATGATAGCTAAGAAGAGGTAGATTTGGATGGAGAGAAATAGCCATCCAAATGGATGTATCCTGTGAGAGCTGGACAGTGGAGATGTGGGATCATATAGTAGGGCTATGTAACAAGTCCCTCTATAGTAGGGTTTGTTTAAGCCAGACTCTAAGTACACAGAGCCAGTGAGGGTCTGGTTTATTTCTGCATCCCCAGAGCCAGGATAGTTCTTGGCACTCAGTAAATATTTGTTAACTTTGAAACTGGATGAAGATCTTTAAGGATGGTAGAATTTTTTGAAAAATGTTCAAAGACAGAAAGCAAAAAGAAGAAAATATTTGAGGAAAGATTTGATAGAAACCAAGAAGCATTATGTAAAGGAAGTTGTGGGGAGAGAGTTGCAAGAGTGTGAGATGCCACACAGAGGCACTGTTGAAAGGGGATCAAAGATAGTGTTGCTGAAGTAAAAGTTCAGGAAGAGAGATCGGAAGTCAACATGCAAAGAACTGAAGAGGAATGAGGGGGAGAACTGGAACCAGGCAGCAGGAGAGTACTTTTTCAAAAAGTTTCGTGGTAAAGGAAAAGGGAGCAATGAGAAAACACCTTAAGGAAGAAACAGGGTCAAGGAGGAATTGCAAAGGCCTGTATAGCTCAAGGGAAAGGAGCCAGAGAAGAGAGGTAAATTGAAAATATAAACAAAATGAAGCTCAAGTAAATGGAGGAGGATGAGATTGAAAAGACACAGATGGAGTGATCAGGATTAGATATACAGATCTGAGCATGTTTCACAGAAAGGACAAGTTGAAGCCAGATTTTAGGTGAGTGATTATAAACAGTGATTGCAGAGGGAGAAGAGCAGAAGACTAAGGAAATCTTTAGAGAATGACCACAGGCAAGGGCAAAGGAGGGGTCAAAGAAACAGCAAGAGAAGTGGTGTAAATTCACTGTCACAAAAACAGATACACAACCAACCAAGTTTGAGAAAAAGCAACAAATAAGCCAAAGTCAGGTGTTGTAGAAGAGAATGAGAACTGGGAATAAATGGTATATATCCAGTGATATTTGTACAAGCAGTTCATGAACAAAAAACTTAGAACTCTTTTTTTTGGTCTATTCAGTTAAAGCTGATACATTCCCATGCAACTAACTCAGATTTTGAGGTGAATAACAAATTTCTTTATCTATAGATGATAAGTTTAAATTGTGATGCCATTTTTCTTTCAAATGGTGTGAATGTTGAATCTAATTCAGTCCTGTTAATTTTCTTTAAAAAGCATTTGAAGCAGATGGAACTAGAAAGCCTACTTCTGTAAATTCCATTTACTCATTCATGCATTGCTTTCATTCAAGAAATGTTTATTGGTGTCTACCATATACTTTGCTAGTTACTGGGGTTATGAGGGGATATGGCAATAAATAAGAAAGACAATGTTTATTGCCTGAAAAAGTAATACCGAAAGAAGAGAAACTTTGCTATATTGTTGCTAATAGAAAAAAATTAATTTAACTTTTAAAAACAATTGAAACAATGATTAATTACAGTAAATCTATTTGAATAACTTACGTAGGCATGAAAAGACTTATGAAGATTATATATGAATATGGTAATTTCCCTCTAATATTAAAACAAAATGCAACATTGTTATGAGAACAACGTGAAAATACGTACGTGGAGAAAGGCTCAATAGAAATGCAAACGTGTGGGCCGGGCGCGGTGGCTCAAGCCTGTAATCCCAGCACTTTGGGAGGCCGAGACGGGCGGATCACGAGGTCAGGAGATCGAGACCATCCTGGCTAATACGGTGAAAGGGCGCCTGTAGTCCCAGCTACTCGGGAGGCTGAGACAGGAGAATGGCGTCAACCCGGGAGGCGGAGCTTGCAGTGAGCTGAGAGCTGGCCACTGCACTCCAGCCTGGGCGGCAGAGCAAGACTCCGTCTCAAAAAAAAAAAAAAAAAAAAAGAAATGCAAACGTGTGTGCTAAAATAAAGAAGTTATTGGTGGTTTTACTTTTGATTTTCCCTTAAATTTTTTTAAATTTTAAATTATTCTTTTTAAAAATGTCTTCTACTAATCTTAAAGCATTAGTAAGTAGTGAGAAATATTATTTCTACTGATTTATAAATATATCCATTCTTCACATTCACAGTGGGATTTGTAAAAGCAATCCTTGGATTTAAAACCTTTTTTTTTTTAGCAAACAAATCTCTCAAGTTGGTGATCCTCAGGTAAAATGTAACCCACAGATACTGCACCAGTTATTTATTGCCACAAAAATGCTGCCTAAGAAGCCACCCAAAGGGCAGTAGGTTAAAACAATAACTGTACCTTTTTTCTTAGGAGTCTCTGCATGAGTTGGACAGCTCCTCTGGAATTATCTTCTAAGTCAGCTGTGGGTTGGGTAGGTGGCTCTGCTGATTTTTCGCTGGACTTCCACATTTGGGACCACTTGGCTTTCATCAGCTCTAGAAAGGGTGTGGCTGTTTTACATTGGCTGTTTTCCTCACATTCCTCCAGCAGGTAAGCTAAATCATGCTCTCATATTGAAGCAGAAACTGTTTACTTATTTATCTGTTTACTTACTGAGTCTCCTGGGCACTAGGTACTGTAATAAAGAACTAGAGAAATAAAGTCAGATGGGAAGTTGCCCCTACTATCAAGGAGCTTGCCATCTAATGGGGGAGACAGGCAAGTAAACCAAAGACTACACAGTACAGTATGGTAAGTGCCATGATTTTGATATGACAGGCCCTAAGGGCACAGTGGAAGACCTTCCAAATCAAAGCAAGTAAGTATGGGTTGACAATGGTAAGTATCAGTGGAAGTATCCTTGAACAAGGTTTCAGGAAGAAGAAGAAGGGAATTTCATGCAGGGAAGCAACCAAAGCTCAGTGAGTCAAAATACAGCATTCTTGGTAAGCCCAATGTTTTTTTTCTATTTTGCTATTTTGGTGGAGAGAAAGGAATACATAAAAGAATAACATGAGAGAAAGCTATTTGGGGAGTGTAGTAGTTAAGGTTCTGGTTGCAGACAACAACTCCAGCTAGTTAAGTTGACTTTAGTGGAAGGATACTGGGGTATCTCATGGGATCCTGGGAACTGTTGAATAACCAGGGAAACTCTGGGGAACTCACTGGTAGGAATCCATAAACTGTCTTCCTGGTGGGCTGTAAACAACTCACCCTCTCTGCATCTCACATCAAAATTCCAGTTTCTTGGGAAAACAAGTCTGTTTGCCCAATTTGGGTCATACTTCCACCTCCATGTTACGCAGGCATGACTCATCTGCAAGTTATGTGTATAGATATTTTGCTACTGTTCCACCCTTATGCTATGTGGGGGGGCGAGGTGTCACTGTGAGCTGTGTGGCTGCCTTAAGAGATATCTGTTGTGTCTTATTACTTGGTTGCCTTTCCCCACATGTACAATGACAAAAATGCCTTCAACCTATTCGATCCAGCCATTCCAGTACAACTGCTATACTTGCCATCTTTCTAAGCCCAAAGGCACATCCAGCTGATGGAAGGAGCATCTTGGGTTTAATATTCTTTTAGTCATGATATCTGAAAGTAAAATGTCTATTCTTCTAATTCTGGCACAGTCTTATCTAGCTATAGTTCCTCATGGTCCTGCACTCCATGGACTAAATTGTAAGTATAATTACTACCAATGCACTCTATAAATAACTGTTGGGGCCAGGGTGGCAATAGTTGCTACGGAAAAAAAAAAAAAAAAAAAGGAAGGAGAAGAAAACAGTGATGGTTCTTATTTTAAAAAGAAAAAAAGAGGTAGGAGGCTCTCTTGAGGCCGGGAGTTTAAGACCAGCCTAGGCAGCATTTCAAGACCCTGTCTCTAATAAAAAGTAAAAAAAAAAAAAATTTAGTCAGGCATGGTGGCATGCACCTGTAGTCCTAGCTACTCAGGAGACTGAGGTGGGAGGATTGATTGAGCCCAGGAGTTCAAGGCTGCAGTAAGCAATCATCAGGTCATTGCACTCCAGCCTGGGCATCAGAGCAAGACCTTGTCTTTTAGGAAAAAATGGCGGGGAGGAGGAGTAGGTAATTTTTCAGTCTTCAGACATTCCAATGATATATGTGGATTACTCATTCTCACTACAGCTTATAAGGCCATAGCTAGTATGTATGACTACCCATCCAAGTTTCCCTGCTTACAGTTAATATTCCAACTGATTGAGGGGCTTTGCCTAATAGAGTGATTTAAGCCTTCATTTTTAGACATCTAAGCCCTTGGTGATCATCAGCATAAAATGTGACAAATTAAACAAAAGCAAGACAGCAGATCAGAGAACGACTCTGAGGTGGAATGGTTGGGAACCAATGAGTAGTTGTTCAATAAATGGTTTATATTTTACAGATGATGACACTGAAACACAAAAAATTTAGATTAACTTTTAGGTGACAAAGCCAGGATTGAAGCTCATGTGGTCAGGCTCCAGAACAACTCTTCTTCATATTTATGTTATACTGCCCCTGCGTTGTTGGTATCGAAAGTAAGTGTAGGCCCTGGGCCTTCTATACCTGGGATTAAGTCACATGTTCCTATTCCTCTTCAACTTTTACTAGCCTGGTGAGCAAGAAAAAGCTACTGAATGTTTCTAAGCTCAGTCTTTTTCATTTATAAAGTAAGAGATATCCTTTGTGGGCCGGGCGCAGTGGCTCATGCCTGTAATCCCAGCACTTCGGGAGGCTGAGGTGGTCGGATCACGAGGTCAGGAGATAGAGATCATCCTGACTAACACGGTGAAACCCTGTCTCTACAAAAAGTACAAAAAATTAGCCGAGTGTGGTGGCAGGCGCCTGTAGTCCCAGCTACTCGGGAGGCTGAGGCAGGAGAATGGCGTGAACCCAGGAGGCAGAGCTTGCAATGAGCCGAGATCCACCACTGCACTCCAGCCTGGGCGGCAGAGCCAGACTCCAAAAGAAAAAAAGACAGAAAGAAAGAAAGAAAAATAGAGATACCCTTTGTGGTGGCATGATGCTTATCATGTGATAAGCACATTTATAAAAATAGTGGTGGCTTGAAGCCTAGCACATAAAGTTGGGATTTTACAAGAACAGTAGAGATAATTGATCAAAATTTTTTTGTGACAGAACAGGAAGTTAGAAGAAGGTGAAATGAGAAATGATCTGTGAGAGACTTGAAGAGATGAAGAGTAGATATTCTCAATACACTGTAGAAGGCATGATTAAGGGGAAGGAAGTGAGAAACATTTTTTAAAAATCATCCTCAAGAGCTAATTTGGAGAACAGCCACACTTTACAGTATGAGCCAAGAGATAAAATCAAATTTGTCTCTCGGGAGGGGAAAATAAGCCTCTTTTCAAGCTAAATTTCCCTGCCACCTGGTTTGTTTTCTTCACTGTAAATGAGCACTGGGAAAAGAACGGCTTTAGAGATTCTGCCCAAGTAACTCACAGACCATTTTCTTGGTAACCACATTGTAGCTCTTTTTTCAGTCAGGATCACACAGGATTTAATGCTGTTTTTTGACAGCAAGTATTATTTTTAACATCTATCAAATGCACCAAAAAGCCTGAAGTGTCTTATTGGAATGTATATATGGGAAGAAAGGTGGGTTACATATATCTTTGAAATGACCTAATATAAAATTCTGCAGATGCACCTTTATAAGCGTGGTTATGTAAATTGACCTAAGTCATTGTTTTGGTTAAAACCCATTTATGCCTAATGTTCCATTATTGGAACGCTAAGCTTATGGGAGTTATTTATATCCTATGCTCAAGGTCATCGTCTGACTTTTCACAAAAAAAAATTTGCAACCTCCAGCATAAATGGGTTAAGGCCAACATTTACCACAATGAGCTAGTACATTGATTAAGTGACCAATTGTAGTATTTTCAGGAGCATTTAATGGCAAGTGGCATGTGGCTAAATTACAGGCAAAGTGATTGAGAAAGTCACTGTTCCTGAATAAATACCAGTTTACCATGATGGCATTCACCATCAAACCTATCATCTTTATTAAAGCTGAAATTAGGGTTACTGTTTATATTTAGAACAGAAATATGTATCTTTGTGATTTTCATGTATTTGGGAGAAAGGAACAACTTAAGCACAACTGAAATCTAACCAGATGCTTTTCTATGTATTGGCAGCTTAAATTTAAAGGATAACAAAATTGATTTCTTTTTTTTTGGTGTAATTATATTGATTATATTGGAAAAACATGAACCAATACATATGGCTTTAAGATTGATGTACAAACTGGTCACATACACGTACTCATGTATACAAAATGTGTTTGATCGTTGTTGCTTTTTTTTTTTGAGATGGAGTCTCACTCTGTCACCCAGGCTGGAGTGCAGTGGCGCAATCTAGGCTCACTGCAACCTCCACTTCCCGGGTTCAGACAATTCTCCTGCCTCAGTCTCCTGAGTAGCTGGGATTACAAGTGCGCGCCACCATGCCCGGCTAATTTTTGTATTTTTAGTAGAGACAGGTTTCATCATGTTGGTAAGGCTGTTCTCGAACACTTGACCTCGTGATCTGCCTGCCTTGGCCTCCCAAAGGGCTGGGATTAAGGTGTGAGCCACTGCGCCTGGCCTTGATCATTTTAAATTCGTAAATAATACTTAGCCCCTGAGTAATAATAATAAATATATAATTTATGCATATATCACCCATAGTTAGGAACATTTTATTGGCTTAATGAGCAAAATATGATCATAAAATATATGCCATCATAGCCCAGATGTATAGCAATAAAAAAGCTTAGATTATAATATCTCACAATATAAGCAAAATATCGTAAAATATATGCCATCATAGCCCAGATGTACAGCAATAAAAAAGCTTAGATTATAATATCTCACAATACAAGTCTGCATTAGCAATGACATTGTTATAAAATATTTATAACACTTTCTGATTTAATTTTAAAGAGCTAGAGGTTCATTCAGTATCTTTTTGGCATTTGAAATGAAACCTCATTTACCCTCCACACAATAGCTGATTAAAAACAGCTCTTGAAGAGGTCCCAGGCAACATATACAGAGGGGAAATGGTTAGATATATGGGTTTATATTTTCACATTAAAATTCAATGTTATTCAGACCCACGTAGATACATAATAAAAGTGGCATTCAAGCTGGGAATGGTAGCACAAGCCTGTAGTCTCAGCTACTCAGGAGGCTGAAATGGGAGGATCACTTGAGCACAGGAGTTTGAGGTTTTAGTGCACTGTGATTGCACCTGTGAATAGCCACTGCACTTCAGCCTGAGTAACATAGCAAGTCCCCATCTCTTTTTTTAAAATGTTAAATTTATAATCAGTGAGGAAAAAATAAGCTATGCAATAAATGAAGGGGTCATTGGCCAAGTGTTGGAGGGAAAAAATACACCATGTTCCAAAATAAATTTCTAGTGATTTATTGTGATTTTCATGAATTTTGATGATTTGAAAGATTTTAATATAAAAATAAAACCATAGCCTTACTAGAAGAAAATATAAAGAAAAACTTTTATAGTCTTGGGAGGGGGGATTATATTACATGAAACATTAAGTAAAATATTTATTTTTTAAATGTTAAATAACTAAAAACTGTGCTTTAGAAATCACCAGAAAATTAAAGGGCAGGCTGAGCATGGTGGATCATACCTGTAATCCCAGCTTCAAGAGGCTGAAATGGGAGAAGCACTTGAGGCACAGAAGTTCGAGACCAGCCTGTGCAATATAGCAAGACCCCCATCTCTCCAAAAAAAAAAAAAAAAAAAAAAAAAGCCAGACATAATGGCATGTGCCTATAGTACTAGCTGCTCAGGAGGCTGAGGTGGGATGGTTGCTTGAGCCCAGGAGTTTGAGGCTGCAGTAAACTATGATTGTGCCATTGCACTCTAGCCTGGATAACAGAGTGAGAATGAGACCCTGTCTTAGAAAAAAGAAAGAGAAAGGACAAGTGCCAAATGGAAAGAGGAAGAAAAGGGACGAAGAATTAGGAAGTATTCCATATCGGTAAGGAAAAGATCAATAGCCAAACAGAAAAATGGGCAAAGGACTTCCACTGGTAAATCAGAAAAGAAGAAATGAAAAGGGTCAGCAAAGATAATTTTTTTCATTTCCATCAATAATAAAAAATGCAAATCAAAGCAACATTAAAATACCATTTTGCCTATCTAATTGGTAAGGATTATTATTATTATTTATTTATTTATTTTTTTTTTGAGACGACGTCTCACTCTGTCGCCCAGGCTGGAGTGCAATGGCGTGATCTTGGCTCACTGCAACCTCTGCCTCCCAGGTTCAAGCGATTCTCCTGCCTCAGCCTCCCGAGTAGCTGGGACTGCAGGCGCCCACCACCATGCTCAGCTAATTTTTATATTTTTAATAGAGACGGGGTTTCACCATGTTGGCCGGCATGGTCTCGATCTCTTGACCTCGTGATCTGCCCACCTTGGCCTCCCGGTAAGGATTATTTTTAAAGATAATAGTATTAGAGAAGGTACTACATCTGTTCTGGAGAACTCTTTGATAAAATGTCTGACAAGTACATACCTTTTAACTAGCAATTCCACTTCAAAATAAAGCTAAGGAAATATATGCTAAGGAAACAATTAATGATGTGTGCCACAAGATGTTCATTGCAGTGTCCTTTCTTCCTCCCTCCTTTCTTTTCTCTCTCCCGCTTTCCCTTCTTTGTTCTCTCTTTTTTCTTTATCTTTTTTTGGTACATGTTTGATATTGGTGAAAAACTGAAAAAATGAAAATGACCAACAAAAAGAGGACTGGTTAACTAAAGTATGGTAAATTCCTTCAACCAAACATCCACACTATACAAGCAATAAAAATGACACTACAGTTAATGTATTTAAAAAGATGTTCATAATATATGAATGTTGTTTTGTTTTGTTTTCTTAGACGGAGTCTTACTCTGTCGCCAGGCTGGAGTGCAGTGGCGTGATCTCAGCTCACTGCAACCTCCACCTCCCAGGTTCAAGCGATTCTCCTGCTTCAGCCTCCCAAGTAGCTGGACCTACAGGCACGTACCACCACACCCAGCTAATTTTTGTATTTTCAGTAGAGACAGGGTTTCACCATGTTGGCCAGGATAGTCTCTATCTCTTGACCTCATTATCTGTAATACCTCCCAAAGTGCTGGGATTATAGGCGTGAGCTACTGCGCCTGGCATATATGAAGTTTTAAAAAATCAGAATACAGAAGAAAATTTATTGGGAGATGGGCTTCTTTCTTTCTCCAATATCACCGCCACATCACCTTCACGTATACACACACTGAAAAGATACTGAAAAGACATAATGATCATGGGAAATGGAGATTACTGGATTGTTAAATGTTCTTTTCGCCTGTCTTTATTCTCTAACTTTACTATAATGAACAAATTACTTTTTGATAAGCAAAAAATATTTTAAATTTAAACATATAAAGTAACTTAATAGTTGTCTTTTCAAAATATGTAAGAATCATTAGTTCACTAGTTGGTTAAATATGTTTTTAATCCCAGCATCTTGATAATTGTCGCAAAATTGAGGGAACATTTTTTGAACTCTAAAATGCTATAGAATTGACAGATCATTTTTCAGTTCATAAGTTATTACTTATAATCAGTTTTTTTATTGTTACTATGGCAATATTTTATACACAAGAATGGCTGAGATTAGGAATTTGTGCCCTGAAAATCATATCAACATATCGAATATGAAGTAAATAACAATTTCTTGCTTTAAATACAACAAAGGTGTGGGAAGAAGTGGTAGGCAAGAGGCTGTGTGTTACCATGGGAACGATTAAGTTTTCCATGGTGCAAACCAACCTCATTCCAGCTTCAGGGTCAGTGACTCACTAGCTCAGAGGGAAATGAATAAATATTTAGGTACATACCTACTATCTGTACAGAGTGACTTTCATTACCCAGAGAACTGCTGTAAAATATTATTTCTTCACAAATTACACAAAACCAATCTAAATTAGTACTTTTATACATTCTATTTGGGGAGTACTTAGAGTGTATGAGCAAACAAATTGTTATCCAGGTCACTCCAGAACTGCTGTATACAGATTAAGAATTGATGTGGATACTAATTAAAATCATTAAAGAAAAATCAAAAAACACTGGCTAGCATTTCAATTATTTTTTAAACAGCATTTCTTAAAACAATCCCCAAAGTAGTCTTGTAATTTGTTCATTTTAAGGATCTCTGTTACTCTGAGGCCAATCAAGGGCCTAACAGTCTAGTTGGGACCATTCATCAATTCATTCATTCATTCAGTAAAATGTATTGAGAACCTACTATGTACCAAGCAATGTGCGGGGCACTAAACATTAAAGAATACCTGAAACATGGCACCTGACCTCAAAAAGCTTAAAATTAGGAGACATAGACATGTAAGTAAATAACTGCTATAGGCAAATCTCAGCAACTGCCACACCTGCTTGCTCCTTCTAGCAGAACTCTGATTGGCCATACTCTTCACATAGTGACCAACTCACCTCTTTTCCCTATCTGTTTTCCTTGCTATAGCTGAGAAAAAAGTCGTGGTCCAAAAGTTTCTCTCCTGAGAGGAACAGGATCAGATTGTCTCTTCAGGAGTTCCCATGTGCAATACAGAGCTGAAGTTGAAGCTGAAAGGATTCATAGAGAAAGACCAGTAGAGGCTGGGTGTGGTGGCTCACGCCTGTAATCCCAGCACTATGGGAGGCCGAGGTGGGCGGATCATGAGGTCAGGAGATCGAGACCATCCTGGCTAACACAGTGAAACCCTGTCTCTACTAAAAATACAAAAAAAATTAGCCAGGCATGGTGGTGGGCGCCTGTAGTCCCAGCTACTCGGGAGGCTGAGGCAGGAGAATGGCATGAACCTGGGAGGCGGAGCTTGCAGTGAACCGAGTTTGCGCCACTGCACTCCAGCCTGGGTGAGAGAGTGAGACTCCATCTCAAAAAAAAAAAAAAAAAGAGAAAGACCACTATAAATCTTCAGTGTACCAAAGTTATGAGAAAGGAGAAAGCTTGCAATGCATATATAGAGGAAGTGCTGAGGAGTTGGTGGTAGCATCAGACAAGAGAGGAGAATGGATAGAATCATGGTTACTGTCATGGTGGAGGATCCATGAACTGCAACTGAAGAGGGCTAGTGTCATGACCCAGTTCTTAGGGCTGTCTCTATTCCTGAATATTTATTTAGTATAAGATAATTCTTATGTAGCATTAGGGCAAGGGAAAAAAAAAGGATTCAGAGTTTCCAAGAGACTTCTGTTTCATCCATAACAGAATAATGAATTTACCTTCCCTCAATAAATAGCCATAAAATTAAATAAAGTAAATAGAACCACCTGTTTTCAGACATTGGACAATAGAAAGCAGAGAACTCTATGATCCTTGACAGAAGGGGAACAAAGAAGGTGTTAATCACAAAGCAATTTAATTTATGTAACAAGGAATATATTGGACATCTATTTAGAAATCATTTGCATGAATGTTCAATATTCACTTTATTTCTTGAGTCATCCATGTGTAATCTGGGTTACATAGAGGCTGTCACATGTAAGCCAACATTATAATGAAAGCGCATCAGTGTAATATAAGCATCCCCAAGTGACCATACAGGAGAAGCGGTTAACATCAAGCTTGCTGTAATACTAAGGGAGTTACTTTTGTAAAAATTAGGCTATAAAAAAAAATAGGCTATAGTCTCCATGATGTATTACACAACTAATTTAACTCTCTGGAAATCTACCTATAATCCTACAAAATATTTGCAGATAATCAACTGCAAGTTCAGACTTAGAAATAAAAGAACTACCCAGTGTTTGCTTAAATCCACTTAGGTCAGTGATATACCTGAAATTCAGTAGCTTGCTGTCAGGAAGGTGCCGTGCATTAACACTAAAGGAACTGTTGTGGAGAGGAAGCGGGGAATGATTAGCACTGAATCCACTGAACTTTTATAAGGAAGGAAAATTTTCTTTGTGCAGGTATGAATAATACTAACATGAAATACTGGAACATGTAGGTGGAGGATACATCATTTTGGCTGTTACGGATGATGTCAAGTCATACCTAACCTGCTTATTGTATAAAACTAATTAGTACTCCAAAGTGCCTTACTGTAACTAATAAAAGATGTATTGACCCTCCCTGTGCTATTAAGATACAGATTCTGTAGCAAAGAGACATCTTATGTCAGAGGTGAGAGGTCAGAGGTCAGTGCTTCCGGCTTCAGCAGGGTTCTGTTCCATGCAATCATTCAGGTTCCTAAGGTCCTTAAGTCTTTTCGTTTTGCCATTCCCTAAGGTGTCGTCCTCATTTACATGGTCTCAGTTGGGTTTGAGTTCCAATCTGTGGGAAGGAAGAAAGAGAGGCCCTGAAGGGCTGGCAATTTCCTTTTAAAAAGAAACATCACAGCTGGGCATAGTGGCTTATGCCTGTAATCTCAGCACTTTGGGAGGTTGAGGCTGGAGGATCTCTTGAGGCCAGGAGTTTGACACCAGCCTGGGCAACATAGCAAGACTCTGTCGCTATGAAAAATACAAACATTAGCCAGATGTGATGGTATGTGCCTATAGTTCCAGCTACTCAGGAGGCTGAGGCAGAATGATTGCTTGAGCCCAGGGGGTGGAGGCTGCAGTGAGCTATGATCATGCCACTGCACTCCAGCCTGGATGACAGAGTGAGACCCTGTCTCAAAAAAAAAAAAAAAAAAAAGTAGATAAACATCATTTAGTTTAAGAAAGTGGTGTGCACATCTCATAGTTCAATGGTAAGAACTTAAGTTTTGTGATTACACTTAGTGGCAAGGGAAGCTGGGAAATGTCAGCCTGGGCAACTACGTATCCATCTAAAACTCAGCTGTTATGGAACAAAGGGAGAATGGATTTGTGGGACAACTGGCCATCCGCTACACTGATGTTAGGCATACACTGCTTGTGGAGGTAACTAGGTTCAATTTTTTGGAAGGAATTTTGTCAATAGGCATCAAAAGCCAGAATAATGTACCTGATCTTTGACTTAAGAGAAGTTTATCCTAAGAAAATAAAATATGTGACTAGGTGCGGTGGCTCATGCCTGTAATCCCAGCACTTTGGGAGGCCAAGATGGGTGGATCATGTGAGGTCAGGAGTTCAAGACCAGGCTGGCCAACATGGTGAAACCGCATCTCTACAAAAATACAAAAAAAAAAAAAAAAAAGCCAGGCATGGTGGTGGGCCCCTCTAGTCCCAGCTACTTGGGAGGCTGAGGCAAGAGAATCACTTGAACCTGGGAGGCAGAGGTTGCAGTGAGCCGAGATTGTGCCACTGCACTCCAACCTGGGTGGCAGAGTGAGACTCCGGCTAAAAAAAAACACACACACACACACACACACACAAATGTGCATGAAGATTTAGTTACAAGGTTGTTCACTGCAGAATTATGTTACTAGCAGAAAAACTGAAAACTGTCTAAATATTTATCTCATTGCTTCCTGTGGAAGACAGCCTTAAATGTGTCCATGGATACCAAGTGGCAATATCATTACAGTTACTACTCCAAGAACCATAATCTCTGAGTGTTTGTTTATAGGTGACCATTCCATGCTGTATCTACAGCCATCAGATGTTGAGTACCTACTGTGTGCCTTATCCTGTTCTAGAATTTTGACATAAATTATTTCATTTAATCAATCCTGCAAGGCGGATGTGAATATGTAAAAAAGCAGAGGTTCAGTGAGCTTAAGGAACTTGTTTAAGGTCAAACAGCAAATAAGTAATATGGTTAGCTTTCAACTCAGTTGTGTCCAGTTCTTCCCACTCTGCTTTATGCACAGTGGAACACGTTGCTAAGGAGAGAGCAGTGTGCACATCACAGGTGACTCTTGATAAACAACTGCCTCACCAGAGAGATTGGTGGGGACAATGCTTAGCCCTCAGGATTCATCAGGGTGTTTATCAAGAGTAGAAACCAACTTTGAACTATTTTAGGTAGAAAATGGGACACATAAGAAAATAGGAGCATCTCACAAAGCTAAGGCAGGAATGCAAGCAGCCAGGCATCAAAAGAGCTGACACTGAAATGGAAATATCAGCAGGAACTCAGAGAGAGAGCTTACTTTGTTTCTCACTTCATTTTTTTCTGCAGCATCTGGGTTTCTCAGTTATTTAAGCCATATGGCAGCTGGCAGATGGCAGCAACAGCTTTCATATTTACTTTTTACAGTTCCAACCACATGGAAAGATACATTCTCTCTCTGCTCCTATCCCCACTTCCAGATTCCTTGGGAAGGGACTCTGCTCAGCTTGAGTCAGCAGCCCATTTCCAGTCCAGTCACTGGCCAGAGGGAGGATGGGGGACATTGTACAAGGCTCTGCCATAGCTGAGGGGACCAGTTAATGGGTTCTTTTTGAGCCATCAAGATATTCCAAAAAGTGTCTTGAAGACACTTCTCCATGTGACTCTGGATTGACCTAGTTCTCCCCTCCACCACCATTTCTTGATTGTAGTTCTCAATAATAATTTTAAAATGCGCTGGGAATGCACTATCATTAGAGAGGAACTGCCTGAAACAGCCTGGGCCTTGTGCTGGGCCAGTCAGGGATGTGATTTTCTGCAGTTACACTTTCTTGATGTATCTCTTGACCTTGAAACTCAGACTAAAAGGGAATTGAGAGAAGTATTATTTTTTTTTTGTCTGTGACAATTGTTGCTACAAAAATAAGCAATTATCTTTCTCTATAAGTAACAATGACGAAGTTTGTCCAAAAGAATTTATTTCACCCCCTTAACATCTTGCTCAACTGATTTGATGGTAACAAATTTAAATGCTAATAAATGGGCTGATTCAAATAATCTATCACTAAAAATATAGATGTATATTCTGATATTTGTAGTACTGCTTATTGACAAGTAGCAAGGGTTGGTTGGTTTGTTGTTTTCCCCAGAAACATCTGGCTTGCTTGTAATGCACATTAGCCATAGATTGCACTGGAAGAAAGGCAGAGAAGGATGGAAAAGACTCAGGCAGCGACAAAGCTGGGATAGCATTTCCAGTATATCAAAATAAGGCCAGTTCTTTTTATTAAATCTCAAAAGTACTCTATTTGGAGAATATACAAAAATAATTCATTTGGAAAATTACACTAACAATTAATAGCTTGTGTGGCCTCAACTAGTATGACGTAAAGTAATACAATCTTAAAACCTTGAGCTACTGTAATCTGGAAGGATACTTAATAATGTTACACAGGAAGTTATGTGGCAACTATTTGCTGTCCAATGGGGAGAAGGAGTTTTCAGCTTAGATTCTATAGACAGTCCTCGATTTAAAATGGTTTGATTGAGGAGTTTTTGGATTTACAATGTTGCAAAAGCAAAATGCAATCAGTAGAAGCCATGCTTCTAGTAACCATACAATCATTTTGTTTTTCACTTTTAGTGTAAAATTAAATAAATTACATGAGATATTCAAAACTTTATTATAAAATAGACTTTGTGTTAGATGATTTTGCCCAAATGTAGGCAATGTAAGTGTTCTGAGCATGTCTAAGGTAGTCTAGGCTAAGTGTGATGTTTGGTAGGTTAGCTGTATTAAATACACTTTCAACTTAAGGACATTTTCAACTTATTTTGGGTTTATTGGGACTTCTCCCTATCATAAGTTGAGGAGCATCTGTAATTTGTAAATTATTCTTTTATATAAAAAGATTTAAAAGATCTTTCTCCTCTTCACATTATGGGAAGAACACTTTGGAGAGAGAGAGACAAAGGCCATACCCCAGTAATGAGCAGAAGGCATTTTGCAGAAATAATTAAATTCCAGTTAGAAATGCCATTGATAAGAACTTGGCACATAAGGTAAAATTTAGGTTTCAGTTTAAATGTCCCTTCCTCCAGGAAGCCTTTTATTATCTTCTTGGACTAGCTTTGAAGCTCCTGCTCTGAACTTTCATAGAGTTTCCAGATTGTATGGGACATATTTATAGTAATTAATAGATTATACATTATTTATTTGAAATTCAAATTTGACTGAGCATCCTATATTTTATCTAACAATTCTACCTATATTTCATCTTTTCTTTTTTAAGCACCTACTAAATTTCATTGTGATTGCTTATTTAAGAGAGTAAGCTCTGTAAGGTCAGGGACTATGTCTATCTGGCTTACATTTGTATTTCTTTTTTTTTTTTTTTTTTTTGAGACGGAGTCTCCCTTTGTCGCCCAAGCTGGGTTGCAGTGGCACCATCTCGGCTCACTGCAACCTCCACCTCCCTGGTTCAAGCGATTCTCTTGCCTCAGCCTCCTGAGTAGCTGGGACTACAGGCATGCGCCACCATGCCTGGCTAATTTTTTTTTGTATTTTTAGTAGAGATGGGGTTTCACGGTGTTAGCCAGGATGGTCTCGATGTCCTGACCTCATGATCCGCACACCTCAGCCTCCCAAAGTGCTGGGATTACAGACATGAGCCACCGCGACCGGCCTGTCAGATTTTTAAAAATATATTTATACATCATGTAATTTCAAGTACTCAAATTTTGTTTATGCTCTTCTCTTTCCCTAAATAGAATTTCCTTTCATCTCTCGTAAAAGTCAACTCTCTAACTACTGCATCTCCCAGCTGAACAGGTAACCATGTTCACTGGACCTGCTTTAAATACATATTCCTTAATGCTGCCCATAGCCAGACTGTGCTTCCTTAGTCCATTCACTCTTCCACTACCTCTTGCCTTTTCTTTCCTCAAGCTTTCAATGACTCCTCCCTCATCCTCATTCTCAGCAGATGATCTTGTTTCCTATTTCACTGTAAAAGGAAAAGCCATGGGCTGGGCGCGGTGGCTCATTCCTAAAATCCCAGCACTTTGGGAGGCTGAGGCGGGCAGATCACCTGAGGCTGGGAGTTTGAGACTAGTCTGACCAACATAGAGAAACCCCGTTGCTACTAAAAATATAAAATTAGCCAGGCGTGTCGGCGGGTGCCTGCAATCCCAGCTACTCAGGAGGCTGAGGCAGGAGAATCGCTTGAACCCAGGAGGAAGAGGTTGCAGTGAGCCGAGATCACACCATTACACTCCAGCCTGGGCAACAAGAGTGAAACTCTGTCTCAAAAAAAAAAAAAAAAAAAAAAAAAAAAAAAAAGCCATAAGAAGGAAATTGGCACAAAAAGGACAGCCCATCATGTTCTTTTCGGGCCTAATTCTCTTCACCCATTTCCCCTGTTCCCCAACTCTTACTAGACCCCAGGCCATTTTGTTGCTAATCTGTTGGGCCAAAGGAAAAAAGTAATGGAGAACTAATGAAAATAATAATATGTTTGTTGTATTTGTAATGTATTTCAAATAACTGATATCGTGCTTCCAGAAGATTTTTCTAACAGTGTTTGCAGGCTATAAAATAGTGTTTTCACTTAGAAAAGGCCAGATATGGTGGTTCATGCCTATAATCCCAGCACTTTGAGAGGCCGAGGTGAGTGAATCACTTGAGGTCAGGAGTTTGAGACCAACCTGGCCAACACGGCCAAACCCTGCTTATACTAAAAATACGAAAATTAGCCAGGCATGGTGGCACATGCCTGTAATCCCAGCTACTTGGGAGGCTGAGGCAGGAGAATTGCTTGAACCTGGGAGGCGGAGGTTGCAGTGAGCCGAGATCCTGCCATTGCACTCCAGCCTGGGCAACTCCATCTCAAAAAAAAAAAAAAGGCAGAATTACCATTCTCATCCACCTTAATCTGTAATAGCCTCAGAACCCTAAGAGTGCTCTGAGGTCAACCCAAATCCTCTCCTAGGCCTACCAAATAGTCTCCTTTCTAAGATAAGATATTATATTAATGCTTATTTAAGCAGTGGCTTTCAGACTTTTGTTGTTTATTTCCCACAATAAGAAATATATTTTACATCAAGACAGTTCAAACACATACAGTCACATTTATGACTGAAACAAAAGTTCACGAGACCATAGTTATCTTTATGATATGCAATGATGAGTCAAAGCTCTTAATTTAGAAGATACTACATTAAAGAATAATTAGAGGAAGCATAGGCTAAGCGCAGTGGCTCATGCCTCTAATAGACAAAATCTTTAAGATTCCACATATAGCTAGATGAACATTAGTTTGGAACCTCCTCAACTATAACTCCCCACCCTCTACATATACACAAAAATGAGTGTCCACATGCATGATTAAGCTGCTTGACTGTGCATAAATGACTCATGACTATTTGTCTAAGTGGTAAAAAGCAAAGCTAATGTAGGAACAAGTAAGGTGAAATCAATTAGGGGAAGGGAACAGCTCCTCCCTGTTGTTCTTTTTTGTTCTCCAGCAGCATAAACACTGCTATCCAAGTAGCCTCTGCATTACAGAGGGCTGAAAATTAAGTCCTGAATTGGGGAAAGGGGCTAGATGGATTCGATGGTTTCTAAGTTACTTTTAAATCTTAAAACTTTATTCTCTCAATATATATTTACTGATTGCTTAATACATACCAGGCACCATGCCAGGATATAAGGATCCAACAGTGAATAAGAGAAACAGTGCTGATGCTTTTGGAAAGCTCATATTCAAGCTGGGGAGACAAACAACATACAAGTAAGTAAATACAATGAAATTAATGATGTGAAGGAAGTAACAAAGTCCAGTGGTAGAAAATAATAGGGGTAACCTACTATTATTCTTATCTATTATTATTAATTACTACCATTGCTATTATGGTAGGAGTTTGACTCTATGCTGTGTCAAATGGGCAGCCATCAAAAGTATTTAAACAAGGAAGTGACATGATACAGTTTTAAAAGAACACTATATTGTGTGGAGAATGTTTTGGAGGTGGAAATAATAAAAGTAGGAAAATTATTTTAGGAGTCTAGGCAAGACATGATAGGGATTGGATTATGGTGGTGACAAACTAAAATCCTGTTTTGTTTGCAATTAATAGACAATGAAAAAGTATTTCTGAATATTGACTTGAAAATCTTGCTTATTTTGCCTCCAAAGCATACATTTTCTTTCCATATTTGCTAAATCATTTAAATCCAAGGGTTCCAAACTTTTTTTTTTGGCACACAGTATGCTAGTGGTGGTTGCTTTTAATATCCCAGAGCTCCGTAGTCAAGAGAGTGTAGGAGTTGGTTGGGGTGGAAGGACTGGCATAAGTTGAGACTAGTGGAAAGAAGCTGGTGCCAAGTTGTTGTGCAGAATAGGGCATAGGTGCATACTATAGCTCCCTGGGAATCCTGTGAAGCTTGGGACAGTGTTAAATATTCTGTATGGACAAGGCCCACCTTAGTCAAATAGGGGAAAAGAAAGATATATAATCTACAAGTTCACTTTGGAAAGTCATAGGTATCAGGATAAGAGAGTATTATTTGCGTAAGGGTCTCAAAGCTTCTTGGAAGAAATGATACAAGAATTTGGAGTGATGATTATTACCCTAGGATACCATGATTGTATTTCCTAAACCAAATAAGAGGAGACTTTTTCTAGCCATACTGGGGGAAAGTGAATGGGGCTGCCTGGGAGGGCAGGAAATTCATCTTAAGGTAGCAGAAAACTAAGATATGTGGCTAGTGTTAGGACAGCAGCTGTCTGCATGTGATGAATTATTTGTTATGATACAGATTAATGTTTCTCTGGCCTAGTCTCTGAGAAAACTTAAGTCTTTAACAAAGAACTGAAGAAAAGCTTAAAGAAAAAGACTGCCTCTTGGAGGACTAAATTGAGTTAGCCTAAGGGCCAACTTTCAGCTAAGAGAGCTGTTATAATCACCAGAAGGAAGGAGGTAGGAATCCCTCTCCCTGCCCCACCCCTATCAACTTTGAGTAGAGCCCCAGCAGGAGCAGGGGTAGAACTGGTGCAGAGTCCTGGCTGGAGCCTTGGCAGAAGGCTGAGAACGCTCCCAGGGCTGGGAGGCCACTTGGGACCCATGAAAATGGAAGAAACCTCACACCTTGGTTGTCCTTATAAAGAAAGGACACGGTGGGAACTTGTTATCCATGTACTCAAAATCCCCAAGTGTGGCCTCGGAAAATAAAGGTTACATTGGGTGGGTTGGTGTAACAATTGCTGTATCCCAAAACAAGCTGTAGAATCTTTGGAGATTCACAAGAATTAATTAAACCGATATTAGTCTAGAAATGGTTTACATCCAGATTCTGCTTGGATCCAAGAAAACAGTTTCCCTAAACTTCCAGCCCCCAGTTTGCAAGAGAACAGTCACAGACGCACATTCGAAGTGATACTGTGTTCTTTCCTCCTACACATGTAGTTGAACAAATGTGGACAACTCTAAGAATAAGTTCTCAAATCAAGATTCCAGATCGGGAGCAGGCTAAAAGAAGTCTAAGCAATGTTTTCATTTCCTAATGCTCTTGATGGGTTCTTGGTGAGAGGCTTATTCTTAAAAAGCCCATTTGTAGGCTAGGAGCAAAGAAGCGACAGGAATTTACCTGCTTGCTGACCAGTTACTGATGCATGTCCATGTCCATTCTAGTTCTTAAGCCACACTTGTAAACAGCATATAGGCTTTTGTGAAAAGGCAAGTCAAAAGTTTTCATGAAGATATTGACATGCTATATCACGTATAAACATACTTGGCTCTTTGAAATATCTCAGGAATGAATCATACATGTTGCTTTCCACTTTTGGAATATACTGAAACTGGTTCAGCATGTCCAGCAGGTTGGTCTGGCTTCCAAAACTTGTTTGATTATGTTTTTGGCTAATGCAAAAGTAATTGTGGTTTTTACCATTACTTTCAATGCTATTACTTTTGCACCAACCTGATATATTTGTGCATTTCTTTAAGGAAAAATAATTAACCATGCTCTTACCTGTCAGAAGTAGTTCTTAGCTTATTTGCTATTTTCATCACCTTCATAAATTCACATCTAGTTCACAGCAACATTCTAGAGGAGTGGTATATGTGAGCCAATAGAAACCACCTCATTAGAAAGTGTTGAAAAAGTAATTTTAAGAAACACCATTCAAAATTTGAGTAAGCAAATTAATTTTGCAGCACAGATATACCTTGAGTAGAACTTATTGTTCAAATATAAAAAATGACCAATACATATAAGAAAAATATACTTATTTAATTCTTGCAAAACACATAGATTTTGCTGATAGGAAAAAGAGAAGCATGGATATCAGGGCATAAATTTCATGCTTTCAGAACACACAGGCTCTATTGATGAGAAATAGAGATGTGTAGATATGGATGCGCGAAGGGACTCACTAAGGCTATAATGAAGGGCCATGAGGAAAGAAAGCGTTGACATTTGTGCTTTCCTGGTCCTTGACCCTGTGTTATCAAGACCAGATATAGCAGATCTTATAAGGAGGGTGGGAAACAAAACCAGTGGATTGAGATAATTCAATTCCAGGCCAAGAATGTAAAAGACGTGAGATTGGTGTTTTTGAAAGCCAATGCTACCTAAAAGGGTAAAAATTCAAACTGTTTGTTCCATAAAATTACTTTTTAAGAGATGATAATTAGAATTGAAACAACAAAACTCCCAACTACTGGTATTTTACAAGTACAACTTTTGAAGGAAGAGTCTAGAATAATTCATTACTCTTCTTAAAACCCTGTCCCACCTGTTGCTCATTATCAGCCACTTTATGTCCCAAATCACAGAGAAAAGGGGTTCTTCCTTCTTTTTCCCACCTTCTTCTTTTTTTTTTTTTTTTTTTTTTTATTGAGATGGAGTCTTGCTCTAACGCCTAGTCTGGAGTGCAGTGGCACGATCTTGGCTCACTGCAACCTCCGCCTCCCGGGTTCAAGTGATTCTCCTGCCTCAGCCTCCTGAGTAGCTGGGATTACAGGTGTGCACCACCACGCCTGGCTAATTTTTGCATTTTTAGTTGAGATGGAGTTTCACCATATTGGCCAGGCTGGTCTCAAACTCCTGACCTGAAGTGATCCTTCTGCCTCAGCCTCCTAAAGTGCTGGGATTACGGGCGTGAGCCACCGTGCCCTGCCTTTCCCACCTTCTTTTAACCTCTTTCCAGAAGAAAGAAATAGCCAATTTAAACAAACATCTATTATGTGTCACTTTTGTTGTCTATGATGTTCGAAGTACTGGAGAATGAACTGTAAATAAGACAGACAGCAATTGCACCCCACCAGGAGTTGACATTCTAATGAGGGATCACAGCCAATAAACATATAGAAAAAAATGAAAAAGAACTTCAGGTGCTGATCAACATTATGAAGCTATAATAGGGTACTGTGAGAAAAGTGACTCAGGGAGATGGGATACTGCATTAGCTGTGATAGTCAGGAAAGGCCTGAGAAAGTGACATCTCAGTCACTTTTATCACCTAAATCAGGAGTCCTCAACCCCCAGGCCACAGACCCATACAAGCCCATAGGAACCGGGCTGCACAGCAGGAGGTGAGCAGCATGTGAACGCAAAGTTTCATCTGCATTTACAGCCATTCCCCACCACCTGCATTACTACCTGAGCTCTGCCTCCTGTCAGATCAGCAGTGGCGTTACATTCTCATAGGAGGGCAAACTCTGTTGTGAAATGTGCATTCAAGGGATCTAGGTTGCACGATCCTTATGAGAATCCAATGCCT
This sequence comes from Rhinopithecus roxellana, assembly GCF_007565055.1. NCBI lineage: Eukaryota > Metazoa > Chordata > Mammalia > Primates > Cercopithecidae > Rhinopithecus > Rhinopithecus roxellana. The sequence continues at coordinate 21,564,354 of NC_044556.1, read as the reverse complement.
GATGATCTGTCACTGTCTACCATCACTCCCAGATGGGACTTTCTAGTTGCAACAGGTTCAGGGTTTCCATTGATTCTATATTATGGTGGGTTGTATAATTATTTCATTATATATTACAATGCAGTAATAATATACATAAAGTGCACAATAAATGTAATATGCTTGAATCATCCCCAAACCATCCCCCACAACCCTAGTCCATGGAAAAATTGCCTTCCATGAAGCTGTTTCCTCATGCCGAAAAGGTTGGGGACCGCTGATCCAAGTGATAAAAAGAAGGAAGCACATGAGATCCAGGGGAGCTCTCCAAGCAGAATGAGCAATAGGTGGGATGGCCTGAAACATGAACAAACTTGGTGTGTTCATGGGACGGAGTATCAGAGTGGTTGGAACTCAATGAAAAAGGGGAAGAGTGGAGAGAGATGAAGTCAGAGACACAGATGGTGTAAGATTTGGAGAGCCTCATAGACTCTGATGAGAAGTTTGTTGATTATTCTGATGCAATGGGAAGTCTTTAGATAATTTTAAGCAGGGAAATTATGTTCTTTGATTTACACTTTAGAAAGATGACTCTGGCTGCTATGTCAATAGAGGAAGGGCAATGAGGAATGAAGAGTGCAGCCACAGAGACCAGTGAGAAGTGATGATGGCACTGACCTAGATTGGAAGAGTAGAGATGGAAAGAAGTGGTTAGGTTCAGGATATATTTTGGAAGTTGGAGCTAATGGAACCTATTGATGAATTGGAAGTAGATACTGATGGATTGAATGTGCTGTGTGAGGAAAAGAGAAGAGACAAATTGGGCTCCTAGGTATTTGTCCTGAGCAACTGAGTGTATACTTTACTAGGACCGGAAAGGTTCAGGGGAAGCAGACTTGGGGTGTAATAGAAATCTGATAGCTTGGTTTTGGCCATGTTAAATTTGAGATGCTTATTAGACATCCAAGTGATATGCTGAGTAGATAGTTGGATATACAAGTTCTGGAGCTCAGGCAAGAGCTTGGGTCTAGAGATATACACTTGAAAGGTATCAGTATATAAAGTTATTTGAAGCAATGGGTCTAGACGAGATCACCTAGGGACACAATATAGAAGGGATATCCAATCTTTTGACTTACCTGGGCCATGTTGGAAGAAGAATTGTCTTGGGCCACACGTAAAATACACTAACACTAACAATAGCTGATGAGCTACACACACACACACACACACACACACACACACACAATATCTCATAATGTTTTAGGAAAGTTTACGAATTTGGTTTGGGCTACATTCAAAGCCATCCTGGGCTGCATAACATTCCCTACACTTGAATAGAAAGAGAGGAGCTGAAGACCAGAGTTCTGCATACTCCAACATTTAGCAGTATTCTCTCTCCATGTCCAAGACAAATATTTTATTATATTCTCTGATCTTATCCAATTCACCCTTTCTGTAGCAGATTAAAAATGACTGTAAATTCTTTGACACACCTACCAAGAGGTGGGGTCTAATTCCCTTTCCCTTGAATATGGGCTGAGTCAGTAAGGCCAGTCAGTGACTTGACCAGTGGAATTAATCAGAAGTGACATTCTGAGACCTGAGAGATGAGGTCATAAGAAGACTTATACTAGTAGTTTCTGCCCAGGATATTTGGAATATCCTCTCTGGAAGCCTGAACCATCATGTAAGAAGGCCAGTCACCCTAAGAATACCCTGGAAAGACCATCTGTAGGTGCTCTTGTTGACATTCTTAGCTGAGCCCAACCTTCCAGTCACTCCTGCCAAGACATCAGATATGTGAATGAAGCAATCTTGGAATTTTCAGACTAACCCATCTAGCAGCAAACCTGGCAAGTAACCACATAGGATATCATGTGGGGTAGAGATATTGCCCAGCTGAGTCCTGCCGAAATGTCTGGCACCTCAAATCATGAGATATAATAAAATGGGTAAGTTTGGGATAATTTGTTACATAGCAATAGAAAGCTGAAAATACCTTCTCTCTTTCTCTGGGAGCTTATGTTATAATCAATTCTCATCCCTTCTGGTTCATGCTACCTTCTCAACACACACATTATTTTATTAATAACTTTTCCTTCCTTCCTGGTTCTTTTTTCTCCACCTGCAAGCATGCTCAGTCTTTTCTACCTTGTTAAAAACTTTCTTTAAACTTCAGCTCCCATTCATTCTTAAACCTACTGCAAAGTCTTTTTCCTTTAACACACCCCTAAATTGATCTCACTGAGTTTACCAATTTCTAATTGACAAAAACATCAGATATTTTTCTGTCCTTATATTTAACTGTATCTGGTTTCATAAGTTCTTATCATGATACTTTAAGGATAAGGAGAGCTGATGTGGCTGGCCTGAGAAATAAGGTAAGAACCAGAACTAATCTGCACAGTCAGGGACTTCGGATTTTTTAGGCCTGAGTTTCTTTAGCTGAGACTTGAGAAGCACCTCAAAATCAGAGTTCCTGAAGACAAGGTGGATACAGAGTGAATGAACCAGGTAGAACACAGCCGGATAGGTGAGAGGAAAATACCAACCATGAGAAATTCCTTGATCTAGAATTTTGGTCCAGCATTTGAGGAACAGCAGGATCGAACTCCTGAAAATAGAGTAATAGACTATCAAAAAGAAGGGTAGGCTTAGATTAGTGTGGAGAACAGTCAAGAGAAAGCCCTTAACCAGGTTCTTAAACTTTATTTTCCTTATGAATCAATTGGAAAAGTTTTGTTAAAGATACTGATTATCCTGCCTTGCCTAATAAATTCTGAGGTTGGATTGACAATTTTTGGTTCAAATAAACACCCGGGGTCATTCTGATACAGGTGGTCTTCAGGCCAGACTTTGAGAAACATCATCCTCAAGAAAGAGGAAGGGTTTGGCTAGGGCATTCTGGAACGGGACCATTTGGTCATTTCTTCTTTACCTAATTAGTTAACTCATTGGTTTGCTCATGATTCCACAGTCTAGGCTGGGCTCAGCTGGGACACTGGGAGGCTGAACTGAGTTTCTCTCTTTCTCCATGTAGTTTCAGGGCTTCTTCTGCTTTATATGGCCTCCATATGTGGCACTTTCCATGTGGTCTCTGCAGCAGAGTAGCCAGACTTCCTACATGTGGCTCGGAGCTTCAAATAGCACAAAAATGGAAGCTGCCAGGCCTCCTTAAAGTTGAGGCCTGGAATTGGTACTGTCACTTTTGCTACATGCCACTTGTTGAAGCAAGTCACAAGTCTAGCCCATATTTAAAGGAAAAGCGCCGTACAAGTGTGGAAACACTGTGGGATGTGGTTCACTAAGGTGCCATAATTTAACAGGGTAGCAGAGAAAATAGCAGAAGAAAAAAATAAGATAAAGCTGGGTTTGTTGGGAGTAGAGATGTATAAAGTTAATATCTATAATAAGCACAACCACAAGGCATACTCAGTTTTAAAAGGTGAACCACAAATTAGGCTCTGAGTTTCCTACTAGCCAGGAAAACCAGTTAGGATTAAATAAATTAATAAAGAATTAACATTTATTATGGGTAGTTTGCAAATCTTTTTCCATTTTGTGGGTGATCACTTCACATTATTATTTGTCTCCTTTTCTGTGCAGAAACTTTTTAGCTTGATGTAATCTCAGTTGACAACTTTGCTTTGGCTCCCTGTGCTTTTGAGGCCACAAAAATCTTCCCAGACCAATATCTTGGAGCATTTCCCCAAGGTTTTATTTTAGTAGTTTCATAGTTTCAAGTTGTACATTTAAGTATTTACTCCATTTTGATTTTATTTTTATATATGGTAAGAGATAGGGGTCTAGTTTATTCTTCTGCATATGGTTATCAAGTTTTCCCAGCACTATTTATTAGAGACTGTCCTCTCCCCATTGTATGTTCTTGGTGCCTTTGTGGAAAAAGATTGGCTGTAAATGTGTGGATTTATATCTTGGCTCCATATATATATATATATATATATATATGTATATATATATATATATATATATATTTTTTTTTTTTTTTTTTTTTTGAGATGGAGTCTCACTCTGTCTGCCAGGCTGGGATGCAGTGGTGCGATCTCAGCTCACTGCAACCTCTGCCTCCCGGGTTCCAGTGATTCTCCCACCTCAACCTCTTGAGTAGCTAGGATTATAGGTGTGGACAACCATGCCCAGCTAATGTTTTGTATTTTCAGTAGAGATGGGGTTTCATCATGTTAGCCAGGCTGACCTCGAACTCCTGACCTCAAGTGATCCACCAGCGTCAGCCTCCCAAATTGCTAGATTACAGGCATGAGCCACTGTGCCCAGCCCTTGGCTCTCTATTCTGTTCCATTGGTCTATGTATCTGTTTTTATGTTAGTACTATGCTGTTTTGGTAACTATAACTTTGTAGTATACTTTGAGTCAGGTAGTGTGATGCCTCCAGTTTTGTTCTTTTTGCTTAGGATTGCTTTGCCTATTCGGGCTCTTTTGTGGTTCCATATGAATATTAGGATAGTTTTTTTCTATTTCTGTGAAGAATGTTATTGGTATTTTGGTAGAGATTACGTTGAATCTGTACATTGCTTTGGGTTGTATTGTCATTTTAATAACATTAACTCTTCCAATCAATGAGCAAGGAATATCCATTTTTTTTGTCCTCTTTAATTTCTTTCATCAGTGTTTTATAAATTTTTCTTGTATTGATCTTTCCCTTCTTGGTTAAATTGTTTCCTAGGTATTTTATGTTCTTTGTAGCTGTTGTAAATGGAATTGCTTTCTTGATTTCTTTTTCAGATATTTTTTTGCTCCTGGCATTTATAAATGCTACTGATTTTTGTATGTTGATTTTGTATCCTGCAACTTATACTGATTTCGTTGATCAGTTCTAAGAGTTTTTTTGGTGAAGTCTTTCTAAGTATAAAATCATGTCATCTATGAACAAGGCTAATTTGACTTCTTCTTTTCCAATTTGAATGTACTTTCTTCCTCTTGTCTAATTGCTTTAGCCAGGACTTCCAGGGTGATACTGAATGAAAATGGTAAAAGTGGGCATCCTTGTTTTTCCTCCAATTCTTAGAGGAAAGGCATTCAATTTTTGCTTGAGGCTAAGGCAGGAGGATCACTTGAGCCCAAGAGTTTGAGGGTATAGTGAGCTATGATCACACCACTGCACTTCAGCCTGGGCAACAGAGTAAGACCTTGTCTCAACCACTCAGTCAATCATATGGTTTTTGTTCTTGGTTCTTTTGATGTGATTTATCACTTTTATAGATTTGGATATGTTGAACCATTATTGCATCCCTGGAATAAATCCAAGTTGATCACAATGAATTATCTTCTTAATGTGTTGTTGAATTCAGTTTACTATAATACTGTAATAGTTTGTTGAGGACTTTTGCATCTGTGATGGTCAGGGATATTGGCCTGTTGTTTTCTTTTTTTGTTATGTCTTTGTCTAGTTTTGGTATCAGTGTAATGCTGGTCTCATAGAATGAATTTGAAAGTATTTCCTCCTCTTTGGTGCTTGCAGTGAGCTGAGATCGCGCCACTGCACTCCAGCCTAAGTGACAGCAAGATTCCATCTAAAAGAAAAAAAAAGAAAAAAAGAAAGTATTTCCTCTTCTTCAGTTTTTTAAAATACTTTGAGTAGAACTGGTATTTGTTCTTCTTTAACTGTTTGGTGGAATTCAGCAGTGAATCCCTCAGCTTTTAGACTTTTCTTCACTGGGAGACTTTATTACTGCTTTAATCTCATTGCTTGTTATTGGTCTACTAAAGTTTTCTATTTCTTCATGGTACAATCCTGGTAGATTATATCCAAGAATTTATCCCATTTTGTCTACATTTTCCAATTTGTTAGCATATACTTGTTCATAATAGTCTCTAATGAGTCTTTGTACTTCCGTGGTCTCAGTTCTTATGTCTCCTTTTCATTTGTGAGTTTATTTGAGTCTTTTCTCTTTTTTGTTAGTCTAGCTAAAGGTTTGTCAATTTTATCCTTTTGTTTTTGAGACAGAGTCTCGCACTGTCGCCCAGGCTGGAGTGCAATTGCACGAGGCTTATTGCAACTTCCGCCTCCCGGGTTCATGCGATTCTCCTGCCTCAGCCTCCTGAGTAGCTGGGATTACAGGCACACACCACCACACCCGGCTAATTTTTTTGTATTTTTAGTAGAGACGGGGTTTCACTATGTTGGGCAGACTGGTCTGGAACTCCCGACCTCGTGATCTGCCTGCCTTGGCTTCCTAAAGTGCTGGGATTACAGGCATGAGCCACCGCCCCCGGCCTTATCTTTAAAAATATATATAATTTTCATTTCATTGATCTTCTGTATTTTTTAGTCTTAATTTCATTTATTGATTCTCCAGTCTTTAGTATTTCTTTCCTTCTACTAATTTTGGGCTTGGTTTGTTCTTGCTTTTCTAGTCCTTTGAGGAGCATAGTTAGGTTGTTTATTTGAAGTCTTTCTATTTTTCTGATATATTTGTTTGTTGCTATAAATGTATCTCTTTGTACTGCTTTTGGTGTCTCCCATAGATTTTAATATGTTGAATTTCCATTTTCATTGCTTCAAGAAATTTTTAAATTTCTTTCTTAATTTCTTCATTGACTCATTATTTGTTCAGGAACATGTTGTTTAATTTCCATGTGTTTGTGTATTTCCAAGGTTCCTCTTGTTATTGGTTTCTAGTTTTATTTCCTTGTGGTCAGAATAAATACTTGAAGGCTGGGAGCAGTGGCTCATGCTTGTAATCCTAACACTTGGGGAGACCGAGGTGGATGGATCATTTGAGTTCAAGAGTTTGAGACCAGCTTGGACAACATGGTGAAACCCCATTTCTACTAAAAATACAAAAAAAATAGCTGGGCGTGGTAGTGCATGCCTGTAGTCCCAGCTACTCAGGAGGCTGAGGCACGGGAATCGCTTGAACCTGGGAGGCAGAAGCTGCAGTGAGCCGTGATCATGCCACTGCACTCCATCCAGGCTGGGCAACAGAGTAAGACAATGTCTCAAAAAAAAAAAAAGAAAAAAAAAACTTGATGTAATTTATACTACTTTGAATTTGTTGAGACTTGTTTTGTGGACTAAGATATATTCTAATCTGGAGAATGTTTCATGTGCTGATGAAAAGAATGTGTATTCTGTAGCAATTGAGTGAAATGTTTTGTAAATGTTAGTTAAGTCTATTTGGTCTCGTATGTAATTTAACTCTGATGTTTCTTTGTTGATTTTCTGTCTGCATGATTTGCCCATTACTGAGAATGGGGTGTTGAAGTCCCCTGTTATTATCGTATTGCAGTCTATCTCTCCCTTTACATCTCTTAACATTTGCTTTTTATACTTGGGAGCTCCAGCGGTAGGTGCATAGATGTTTATGTCATATCCTCTTGCCGAATTGACCCCTTTGTCATTATATAGTGACTTTGTCTCTTTTTACAGTCTTTGATTTGTAGTCTGTTTTATCTTTTAAGTATAGCTACTCCTGCTCTTTTTTGGTTTTCATTTACATGGAATATCTGTTTTCCACCCCTTCACTTTCTGTCTATGTGTGTCTTTATAGGTGAAGTTGTGTTTCTTTTAAGCAGAATATAGTTGGGGCTCGTTTCTTTATCCATTCAGCCACTCTATGCCTTTTAATTGGAGATTTGAGTCCATTTACATTCAGTGTTATTATTGATGAAGACTTACTACTGCCAATTTATTACTTGTTTTGTAAACGCTCTCTTCCCTTCTTACGGTTTTCCTTTGTGGGTAAATGATTTTCTCTGGTAACATGTTTTAATGTGTTGCCTTTTATTTCTAATGAATCTATTACAGGTTTTTGTCTTGTGGCTACCATGAGGCTTCCAAGAAAATGTCTTATAGATAAAACAAAAGTTATTTTAAAGGGATTATAATTTATCTTAAGTCACAAAAAATACTGATCGACAAAAAAAGAAAAACAAAACCTCAAAATTTAACTCCATCCCCCCTACATTTTAACTTTATGTTTTCTCTATTTATGTATTTTTATATTGTCTATCTCTTAACAGATTGCTGTAGCTACTTTCTGCATGTGAATATCCAGTTTTCCCAGCACCACTTATTAAATAGACTGTCTTTTCCTCAGTGTATGTTCTTGGCACCGTCATTGAAAATGAATTCATTGTAGGTGTGTGGGTTTGTTTCTGGGTTCTCTATTCTGTTCAACTGGTTTATGTGTCTGTTTTTATGCCAGTACCATGTCATTTTAGTTGCCAGAGCTCTGTAGTATAATTTGAAACCAGGTCATGTGATTCCTCCAGTTTTGTGTTATTAGGATAACTTTGGCTGTTCTGAATCTTTTGTGTTTCCATATGTATTTTAGAATTCTTTTTTTCTATTTATGTGAAGAATGTCATTGGTATTTATCAAAATAAATTGAATCTGGGATTGCATTGAATCTGTAGATTGCCTTGGGTAGTATGGACATTTTAACAATATTGATTCTTCCAATCCATGAACATGGAATACCTTTCCATTTTTTGGTGTCCACTTCAATTTCTTTCATCAGTCTTTTATAGTTTTCATTATAGAGATCTTTCACTTTTTGGGTTAACTCCTACGTATTTGATTTTATTTGTGGCTATTGTAAATGAGATTACTTTTTTTTTTTTTTGGCGGCGAGGGGGGACGGAGTTTCATCCTTGGCAGCCAGGCTGGAGTGCAATGGCGCAATCTCGGCTCGCTGCAACCTCCACCTCCCAGGTTCAAGCAATTCTGCTGTCTCAGCCTCCTGAGTAGCTGGAATTACAGGTGCCCGCCACCATGCCTGGCTAATTTTTGTATTTTTAGTAGAGACACAGTTTTACCACGTTGGTCAGGCTGGTCTTGAACTCCTGACCTCAGATGATCTGCCCACCTCGGCCTCCCAAAGTGCTGGGATTACAGGTACGAGCCACCGCTCCCAGCAAGGGATTACTTTTTTAATCTCTTTTTCAGATTTTTCTCTGTTGGCATATAGAAATCCTACTAATTTTTGTATGTTGATTTTGTATCCTGGAACTTTACTGAATTTGTTTATAACTTGTTTATTTGTTTATAATAGTTTTTTGGTAGACTCTTTCAGTTTTTCCAAATATAAGATCATATCATCGGCAAACAAGGACAGTTTGATTTCTTCTGTTTCAATTTGGATAACCTTTATTTCTTTCTCTTGTCTGATTGCTCTAGTTAGGACTTCCAGTACTATGTTGAAGAACAGTGGTGAAAGTGGGCATCCTTGCCATGTTCCAGATCTTAAGAGAAAAGGCTTTCAGTTTTTCACCATTCAGTTTGATACTAGCTGTGGCAGCTTCCATGAGAATCACGCAGTTTGAAGAAGCATTTCACTGAAAACATAGGAATTGCTATTCTGGAAAGACAAAACAATTGTCCACAATCCTAAAGAAGAAGTGAACACAATGATTAAATCCGTGTTATTCTGGGTCTAAAGCTTATATTCTTTTTTTCTTTTTTTTGAGATGGAGTCTCGCTCTGTCGCCCAGGCTGGAGTGCAGTGGCCGGATCTCAGCTCCCTGCAAGCTCTGCCTCCCGGCTTTATGCCATTCTCCTGCCTCAGCCTCCCAAGTAGCTGGGACTACAGGTGCCTGCCACCTCGCCCGGCTAGTTTTTTGTATTTTTTAGTAAAGACAGGGTTTCACCATGTTAGCCAGGATGGTCTCGATCTCCTGACCTCGTGATCCGCCCATCTCTGCCCGTCTTGGCCTCCCAAAGTGCTGGGATTACAGGCTTGAGCCACCGCCCCCGGCACCTAAAGCTTATATTCTTAATTACTATATTATCCCATCTTAAAATTTTAATTTGGAAACTACAAATCTAAATATTATAATTAATAAAGTTGAACACACATGATGAAGTGTGAAGAGAAGTAAAAAACAGATGTGTGAAATGATTCCATAATTACTAATGTGCTTATGTTTCAAGGAGTTTTCACAACCCAACAAAACTTACCCTCTCTGGGGCCTTTCTAAAAACAAACAAACAACAACGGAAACTCATTCTCTGTTCTTCTACCTGCTGTTATCTGCTCCACAAAACAAAAATGCATCTTATTCACCTTAGAATCCGCAGGTACTTGGTAGAGGCTCAAAAAATGTTTACTTAGTAAAACCAAAATGTCTTCCAAAAAATAACAATAGTTCTTTTCTTTTTCTTTTCTTTCTTTTTTTTTTTTGGATACAGAAACCCACTCTGTCACCCACGCTGGAGTGCAATGGCACTGTCTCGGCTCACTGCAACCCCTGCCTCCCGAGTTTAAGTGATTCTCCTGCCTCAGCCTCCTGAGTTGCTGGAATTACAGGTGCCCACCACCATGCCCAGCTAATTTTTCTGTTTTTAGTAGAGATGGGGGTTCTGCCATGTTGACCTTGCTGGTCTCGAACTCTTGGCCTCAAGTGATCTGCCCACCTCAGCCTCCCAAAATGCTGGATTACAGGCATGAGCCACCACGCCCGGCCAAGTAACAATATTTCTGGATATAATACCTCAAAACTCAGCACAGAAAGATATAAAAGGATAAAAACATTAGAATATAGTCATACAATGGAATAAAATGAAATGTAAAGCCATAAAAAGGAATGGACAACTGATATATGTAACAATATGGATGAATCTCAAAAGCAATATCAAAAGACCAAAAGGGTGTATATTACATGATTTCATTCTGGAAAAGGCGGAACTATAGGGACAGGAAACAAGTCAGTGGTAGGCATTGTGTGGGGGGAAGTTATTACAAAGAGGCATGAGGAAACTTTAGGATGACATAAATGTTCTATGTCTTTATATGGTGGTGGGTACGTGACTGTATACCTTTGACAGAGGTATATCTAAAAGGGGTGAGTTTTACTGTGTATAAATTATACCTCAATGAACCTGACTAAAAAAATAAAAGAAGATATAAAGATCTTAATATAACACTGTTTGTTAATTTACTTAAAATACACCTATTAATTTTGAAGTAAATATCAGAGAATTTCATAGAAGCTATAAAAGCAATTATCCTGCCATTATCACAAATAATCATTTAGCTATAGCATTTCAAAGATACAGTTAATTCTAACTATTTATTTGCTATTGTTTTTGTGAAGAACATTTTGTACCTGAAAAGGAGGCGAGAAATGAGATAACGGACTTTAATTTGGGAGAAATACATGGAGCTAGGAAATGGAAAGGAGTGAAAAAAGAGCTTTCTTCTATGAAAGGTACTTAAGGGCTGGGCACAGTGGGCTTATGCCTGTAACTCCAACACTTTGGGAAGTCGAGGTGGGCACATCAAATAACCTCGGGAGTTCGAGACCAACATAGGCAAAATGGCAAAACTCCATTTATACAAAAAATACAAAAATTAGCCAGGTGTGGTGGTGTGTGCCTGTAGTCCCATTTACTTGGGAGACTGAGGTGGGAGGACAACTTGAGCCCAGGAAGAGGAGGTTGTAGTGAGCCAAGATTGTGCCACTGCACTCCAGCTTGGGTGACAGAATGAGACGCTGTCTCAAAAAAAAGAAAAGAAAAGGTACTTAATATCTTCAAATATTCAAGATTTGAATGAGAAAAATGTAATTTTAGGTCAGGTGTATATAAAAAGTATCCAGCAATTCCATAGCTGCTTATCTTCATGGACCGTTTCCTTGTTTGGTTATCTCTGTCACGGTTCATATCATACTGAGGGTTGTTACGTGCTGGCTTTCGCATCTTCCTGTTCATTCACTCATTCACTAGACTTTTCACTCATTTAATCATTGTTTTCAAACATCTCTGTGTGCCAGGCACTGGAGTAGAGGTGCAACAGTGAGTAAACACATGAGATCCCTGCCCTGTCATTACATTTAATGAGAAGAGAGACAAAAAAAAAAAAGTTGATACTTTCAGATTATGTTAAGTGTTATGAAGAAATAAAACAGGGTAATGGGGCTCAGAATGACTTTGCATGTGAGAGATAGGTGGATGGAATATTTTAGATAGAATGGTGAAGGGACCTGAGGAGACAATTTGTACTGACAGCTCTGGGAAGTGAACGAAGAGAAGGAGCCAACCATGGGAAGAGTTCTAGCCATAGGAAACAATAAGAGCAAAAGCCTGAGACAGAAATGCATTTGACATTAAATGAGAGGGCTGTAAAGCAGGCCTATGTGGCCAGGGTGCAGTGAACAAGGGGAGAGTGGTAGGAAAGCTATGCAGGTCTTAGAGACTTTGGAAAAGAGCTTCAGTTTTTTCTAAGAGCGATGGAAAATTATCATAGGGTTTTAAGTAGCACAGAGATGTGTTTTTTTTGTTTGTTTGTTTGTTTGTTTTTAAAAGGCTCTCTGGCTTCTCTAATAGTGGACAAGAGGATAAACCTGGAAAATAATTAGATGGCCACTGCAGTCATCCAAGCAAGACATGATGACTTGGACTAGGGTGGTAGGTGTCACAGTGGTGAGAAGAGGTTTGATTCAGGTTCTTTTTTACATATGAGGCTGAAAAGACTTGCTGATGGATTGGTTTGGGGGTGGTTGGTGAGAAAAAGTACTGGGTGAGTGGGGATGCTTTATTCAAAATGTACGAAACTGGGAAAGGAGAAAATTCTGGAAAGACCAATAATTTTTCTCAGTCTTGTTATGTGTGAGATGGCTTAAGAAATACAGGTGGAGATGTGAGAAGGCAATTAAATATTCAAGGAGATCGGGGCTTGAGTAGAGGAAGAAGTAAACAAGAAGAAACACCAGTGAAATAGAAAAATTGAGAGCGTATGGTTACGGAAGCCAACTACAGAATGGATTTTAAATAGGAGGAAATGGTCGCCTCTGCCAAATTTACAGAGTGATCAGATTAGAGAGGACTGAGAATTGACATGATCCTTGGCAAGATCAAAGTCACTGGTGACAGATCTGGTAAACATTATTTCAGCAGATACAATAAACATATGATTGGAGTGGGTTGAACAGGGAAAGAGAAGTTAGAAAGTAGAGAGAGCACGTATAGGCAACTCTTGATAAGCTTTACTGTGAAGGCATGCAGAATCCCGCAAGGATGGGGAGTCTAGAGAAAGTTTAGTCAAGCAGGATAATAATAAGGCATGATGCAGAAAAGAGGACACGAGTGGCAGGAGTGAAATCCTCAAATAGTCAGGAGGGCATGGGATCCAGAGCCCTGGAAAGGACAACCTCATTGTGAAAGGAGGGAGAACATGTATTCAGATTCAGATAGGTTGGTAGATTTGATAGTGGGAAGATATAATTACGGCCTGAGGCTTCTGTTCTTTCAGTGAAGTGTAAATTGAGATCACCAGTTGAGAGTGAGGAACGATGAAGTGTTGGAGGTTTGAGGAGAGAGGATATGTGAAATAAATAACTTGGAGAGTCAGAGAAAATGTCATGTATCCGAGCATCCTACCACAGTGCCTGGCACATACGAGGCACTGAAAAACAGTTTTGAAGAGTGACTGAAAGTAAGAATCCGAAAAGAAAGAACAATGATACACACTTAAAACTTACATCTTAATACAAGAATGATATATTTGTAGAATATATTGGTTTATAAATGGTTTAGCATCTGCTTGAATTTACTCAAGAAATTCCAGAATACTAGAGGACGGAGGCATACCTGCAAAAGGTAATTTAAGACAAGATGACCACTTTACACTTTATTTACAAAACCACCTTTCTCATTAGGCTGATTTTTTCAAGAGTAAGGAGATGCTGTCTTTTCATCTTAATATTCTCAGGACATGCATTAAACAGTGCCTGGCACAAAATTAAGTGCACAATAATCCTTTTTTGGTTTTTTGTTTGTTTGTTTTTGAAACAGGGTCTTGCTCTGTCACCCAGGCAGGGGTACAGTGGTGTGATCACAGTTTACCATAGCCTCAACCTCCTGGGCTTGAGTGATCCACCCCAACCTCTCAAGTAGATGGGACTATAGGCGTGTGCCCCCATACCCAGCTGATTTTATTTTTTGTAGAGATGGGATCTCACTATATTGCCCAGGCTGGTCTCAAACTCCTGGGTTCAAGCAATCCTCCTGTATCTCCCAACGTATTAGGATTACAGGCATGAGCCACCACACGGTCCAATAATGCTTTTTTGAATAAATAAATGACTATAATCACATGGAGCTTCTAATCTCCAGAGGATTTACAGGCTGAAATAGAAAAGTCTCCAAAAGAATTTAAATGCTTCAGGGATGAAAAGCTGAAGTGGACTGATTGTAAAGACAAACAGATGCTTTAGGGACATTTTAAGGGAGTCACAATATACAACCACACATTTCCACAAAACTTTCTTTGTAACATTGTTTCAAGAATAAAAAATAACCTAAATGATTTTGGGTCTTACTGGTGTGGCAATTTTTATATTTGCTTGAGTTTATAGGCTCTTTGACCTTTTCTCTATAGTAGTAATAGATTTTTGTCACTGTGCATTATAGTGAGCTACATTCCCAGATACCTTAGAACCACCCATCTTTATCCCTTTCCTCCTCTAGGAGGGCTCTGAGAGATTTCATTTCTGTCCTGCTGATGAAGTCTACGTTCATTCAGGGCCTGCTGTGGAAGACCAACCCCAAAGGTGTGTTATACTAAGTAGGCAGATTCTATCTCCATCTAATTCCTAAGTTAGACTTTTTTTACTTTTCTTACTCCTAGAGTTCTGTATAGCATGGCCTTCTTATTTCTTGTAACATTGCTTTTGGGAATAAAATGTTTGCAAAAAGGAATATAAAGAAGAAACAATGCTGGGGAATATATAAGGGAAAAAGAACAAATGTTGAAAAACAGAAACAGAGAAAGAGGGGAGAGATAAATCTGACCACTTTAAAGTCAGTCAGTGTACCTACAGACATTCAGTTGATCAATAAAAGAATGGGATAAACTATGCAATTAAGAAAAAAAAATGACAGAGGGGCAGGAAAGACTGGTCATTTTGTCCTGTAATGAAGACCACAGAAGTCATTTTTACATCGGGGTGAAATACTTGTGGCCATACCTATCTCTGGTCTCATGTTTATACATCACTACAAATCACAAATGAGAAATAATATAAACATATACCGAGAAAGGGGAAGGAGACATTACTCAGTCATAGGTGACTGGCACCCTCTAGTGGCTATTTAGATTTCCTGCATGTGGATCCTAAATGGATTTTGAGGAAAAGACCTTTAGAACAAAAATCTCAATACTCAAGTTATATGTCCTGACATATGGCTTTTTTTCAGTGTGCTTTGGCAGCAGAGCTAAGTTACAAGTGTAGAAATTGGGGAAGATAGATTATTTGTGTGTGACATAATTTAATTATTAAAAATGAGCTACATCGTTGACAAAATGAAATGGCAGCGAGAGAATAGCAAGAAGTCCATTCAAGGGAAGTTTTTTCTACCAATTTGCCATTGTCTTCATTGAACTCTACAGAATTTCCACATGGGAATTTAACTCTGCAAATGAATCGACATGATGCTATTAATTGATATTTATCTATTAATGAACGTACTTGGAAAAATATTATTCAACTAGAAGTCCTTTTCTTACAGTTTATATGTAAAGACCATCCTTTTATTTATGCTAAGATAGCTCTTTGCAGAGCTTGATATTATTTTTTATGAATTTGCTACTTAATCCAGTGTTAAAAATCTTCACTTTTATTCTTTACCATTGTTGACTTAAAGGTAGATGCTAAGGCACAAAATATGATTTAAAGAGTTTACTTAAGCTGGGCACAGTGGCCTGTAATCCCAGCTACTCAGGAGGCTGAGGCAGAGGATTGCTTGAACCCAGAAGTTCGAGACCAGCCTGGGCAACATAGCAAGACCCCTATCTCAGGACAAAAAAAAAAGTTTACTTGAGCCAAGATGAGGACAGTTGTTCTAAAGACTCAGACCCAATTACCTTGGATATGAGCTCCGTCAGCCTCAGTTACAAGCAAGCTTTCAAAGGAAAAAAAGATAATTAAAAATTATCAGGAGTGGGCTGACAGAAAGTTGTTTGACCGGCCAGGTGTGCTGGCTCATGCCTGTAGTCCCAGCACTTTGGGAGGACAAGGTGGAGGACTTTGAGACCAGCCTGGGAAACATAGTGAGACCCTGTCTGTACAAAAAAATAAAAAAATTAGCCAGGTGTGGTGGTGGGTACCTGTATTCCCAGCTACTCAAGAGGCTAAGGTGGGAGAATTGCTTGAACCCAGGAGGTCGAGGCTGCAGTGAGCTCAGATTGTGTCACTGCACTCCAGCCTGGGTGACAGAGACCCTGTCTCAAAAAATAATAATTAAAAAAAGTCGTTTGACAGGAATTCTCATTGGTTTACAGAGATAACATTAAGTGATTGACTGTACATTGTTGAACGATAGGAGTTCTGATATCCAGCTGTAGCATTTCATGGCTTCTTGGTGTCAGCCTCGGGCCCATGTAGCAGGTGGTATCAAGAGACAATTATTTGGCCAAGTGCGGTGGCTCACACCTGTAATCCCAGCACTTTGGGAGGCCAAGGCAGATGGATCACTTGAGGCCAGGAGTTTGAGACTGACCTGACCAATATGGCAAAACTCTGCCTCTACTGAAAATATAAAAATTAGCCAGGTGTGGTGCCATGCACCTGTAGTCCCAGCTACTCGAGAGGGTGAGGCATGAGAATCTCTTGAACCCGGGAGGCGGAGGTTGCAGTGAGCCGAGATCACGTCAGCGTGCTCCAGCCTGCATGACAGAATGAGACTCTGTCTCAAAAAAAAAGAAAATTATTTAGCTCAAGGGGAAGTGAAGTAACTGCTGTTTCATTCTAATGCCTCTTTGGGCCTGATAATTTAAAGGGGCTCACATTCCTAAGATAAAGTCTCTTTTCTTGTTTTTTTACATTGTTTTTAGTGATCAGTAAAGAGTAATATGTTTGATATAGCGACAACAATCCAAACTGATCATAACATAACTAACCATGTTGTGAGTTGTTTGCTAGCCTAAGGCATTTTTCGATAGCCAAAAGCAAGCTGTGGTATTGACAAGATTCTTTCACTGTTGCCCTTCTGGTACTATAGTACTTCTGGTACTATAAAGGATGAACTAGATCAGGGCAAGTAAAAAGTTAGCTGGCTGTTTTGTTAGTCCAAGGGAGACAGGATGCAAACCTAACCTAGAGCATTGGCACATAGGATGGAAAAGATGGGTTAGACCAAAGATATTTCTGAAAGAGAATTTCAAGATTACTAACTGAATATGAAAGGAGTGAGAAGGGGAGGAATTAAGGATTAACTCTGAGACTTCCGGCTTGGGAAAATGGGTGGATGATGACACCATTAACAAAGATCAGGAATATAAGATCATTCGTATTTGTACTAATACAAATTTGGAATTCAAGGTTGAGGTTGGCATTTGAGAAACAGATTTGGGAATCAATAAATGAAGCTGTGAAAATAGATAAGGCCATCAAGGAAGCATGCCGGAGAAAAAGGAAGAGGTCTAAGGAAAGCAGTGCAACATCTAGAGGCAGCAAGAGAACCCAAAATAAGAATTATCAGGGTGAGGGAGGGCCTTAGAAAATGGCATTTGAGAAGGTCACAGAGGAGAGGGCATCAAGGCACGGTAGTCTACAGTGTTAAATGGGGCAGAAAAGTCGCGTAGACTGCAGGGAAAAAGCCAACCATTTTGCAATGAATTCAACAGGTTAAAATAACTACCACTTGTAGAGAAGGAGAAAACTTTTCCCTGTCCTCTTAGGTTCAGTACCTGGGGCCCTACAAATTAAACTAGCAAAAGACAGATTAACGAGAGTGAAAAGTGTATTACATGAACATATTGGAGCTTCATAGAAAAATTGTAAAAGCCCGCAAAGGCCAGTAGACCCAGAGGCTTACATATCATTTTAACAAAGTATGGAGAAAGGGGTTTTGAACTTGAGGTGAGGGATAGGTTGTGTGAGAAGGAGACTTACGCAGATTTAAGTCATCTCGGGTGATGAGAGTTGTCTCCAGAGTCGGAATCCTCTTTCTGGTACCAGAGAGGAGGATAACTTTATAAATAGAAATTGCCTTTACAAAAATAGAAATGTATGCTCTGTTTCTAGAGCTTTTTCTGCATCTTTGGTTCCTCAATTGCCTTCAGCTCAAAGTAATCATTATGCCAAAGTGACATATTTTGGGGAGGCTTCCTCTGATCTCCCTCACGTTTGAAAACAGGCAAAGTTTCACTCAGAAAGCAAATAAATATACTAAACAGGGTAATATAATATAGGCCAAAATGAATCCTAAAAGCTTGTCAAAATTATTTTATTTTACTAAAGTTTAGATGTAACAAATAGTTTGCATGGCTTCTTTTATACACACACATACTCTCTGTCTCTCTGTTTTCTAGACCAGAATTTAATCTGTATTAAACAGAGTTTAAACTGCTTTTATTTCAACATGAAATGGCTTATTGAGCTATTTAAAGAAAATGACTTGAACCAAAAGCCTTCTGTCTTCCTAACTACTCTCAACAGAGTGACTATTGTAAAACGTTGAGCCTATTAACTTCTCAAATGAATCACAATATATGAGGATATCCAAACTCAATAAAGTGAATGGAATTATGGTCAGACTATGAAAATATTATTGAGAAATACATTTAAATCACTAAACACTTAGCTGATTTGGTTATCAGGTTAAAATGCTTTTACTGTTGTAGAAGATTTCTGTTTAGTCCACTTAAATATGAGAAAATTGGCATATTATATAGGAGGCTACTGAAATGCCTGCATTGCAGTAATACTATTGGCATCAACAGAGATTTATCTCAAGTCTTAAATCTCAGTTGGGTAATTTTGTTTTACAGGTTTTCATGCCCCACCCCAGAAGAATTGTTTTTACTTATTGAAAAGAGATTTTTGAAAAACTGTTAATATGGTTTGTCAGTACTAGTACATAAATATCAATAAATATAAAAATATGCGGTGTTTATTAAAAAAACTAAATTGAATAGAATAATTTTGAATAATTGGCTAAACCCAGATGAAATAATTAGAAAAATATTTTAAAACAAATCCTACACAGAACCACTTTTTTGTTTTTTTTTTGAGACGGAGTTTCACTCTTGCTGCCCAGGCTGGAGTGCAATGGCACCATCTTGGCTCACCACGACCTCTGCCTCCCGGGTTCAAGTGATTCTCCTGCTTCAGCCTCCCGAGTAGCTGGAACTACAGTCATGTGCCACCATGTCTGGCTAATTTTGTATTTTTAGTAGAGTCAGGGTTTCTCCATGTTGGTCCAGGCTGGTCTTGAACTCCCGACCTCAGGTGATCTGCCCACCTCGGCCTCCCAAAATGCTGGGATTACAGGCATAAGCCACCGCGCCTGGCCTCACAGAACCACATTCTATACAAATGCTTCTTTTGTATTGATGGAACACAACTATATTATATTCTTTGAAGTTGGTTGACTACATATTTTAAATCTTCAGCTACCAGCACAATGTCATGAAAATAGTAAGTCCTCAATTACTGAAACCCCTGTTGACATGAATAATAACTGGGATAAGTAGAATTCTAAAGATGTCCTGCCAAGGCCAGGGCAGCAGCTCATGCCTGTAATCCCAGCACTTTGGGAGGTCGAGGTAGGAGGATCGCTTGAGCCCAGGAGTTCAAGATCAGCCTAGGCAACACAGCAAGACCCTGTCTCTACAAAAAATAAACAAAATTAGCCAGGCATAGTAGCATATGCCTGTATTCCCAGCTATCCCAAAGGCTTGCCTGAGCCCAGGAGTTCAAGGCTACAGTGAGCCAACATCAGGGCACTGCACTCCAGCCTGGGCAACAGAGCAAGATCCTGTCTCAGAAAAAGATAAAAAAAAAAAGATGTCCTGCCAAGATTCCTGTCCCTTGGTTATTCAATCAAACACTATTCTAAGTATTGCCATAAAGGGACTTTTCATTTGCAATTAAGGTAACTAATTAGTTCATCTTAAGAAAGGGCCTGACCAAGTGTGGTAGCACATGCTTGTAATCCCAGTACTTTGGGAGGCGAGGCTGAGGAGGGAGAATCACTTGAGCTCAGGAGTTTGAGACCAGCATGGGCAACATGGCAAAACCCTGTGTCTATAAAAAATAAAAAAATTAGCCAGATGTGGTGGTGCACACCTGTAGTCCCAGCTACTCAGGGGGCTGAGGTGGGAAAAGGCTGCAGTGAGCCATGGTCATGCCACTGCACTCCAGCCTGGGCAACAGAGTGAGACCCTGCCTAAGAAAAAGGGTGGGGGTGGAGCTAATCTAATCATACGAGGTCTTAAAAGTAGAGAGTGTTCTGTAGATGCTGCAGAATAAAAGGCAAAAGATAAAGTCACTTTGAAGCATCAGAAGGACCTGACACTGGGTTGCTTGCTTGAAGATGGAGGGGAGCACATAACAAGGAAACAGAAACCTCAGTCCTACTACCATAAGGAACTGAATTCTACCAACAATCCAAAGGAGCTTGGAAGTAAAATGAATGTCTCCTGAAGTACATGTGGAATAATTTCTTAGGGTATATATCTAGTATTAGCTATCGAGTAGGTATATACTTATCTGTACTAAGGTCAAATTATTTTCCAAAGTGAACATACATTTTCCTTTAAAAAAATTGATTTATAGTAGTTCTTTGTTCTTGGTTTGTATTCTTTGGTGGTTATGTCTTTTTCTAGTCTATGGCATTTGTTTTCCACTGGTATCTTTTGTTGATCAGAGGTTCTTAATTTAAATGTTTGATCTTTTCCTTCATAGTTTATTCTTTTTGTGTCTTGTTTAAAAATCTTTGCTACCCTGAAATCATAAGAATATTCTCTTGTAAATATCTTCTAAAGGTTTTATAATTTTGCCATGCACGTTTAGATTTTTAATCCACATGGACTTATTTAATTACCTTTTTAAAACTTTTACAAAGGAGCTCAATGTATTCATTTTAAAGTGGACTTAAATATCGTCTCATTTTGCATTTTATAAATGAGGAAACTCAGGCCTGAGTTATTCCCAGCATTGTGGAAGGCTGAGGCAGGTGGATCACGTGAGGTGAGGAGTGTGAGACCAGCCTGGCCAACATGGTGAAAACCCGTCTCTACTAAAAACACAAAAATTAGCTGGGCATGATGGCAGGTGCCTGAAATCCCAGCTGCTTGGGAGGCTGAGGCGGGAGAATGGCTTGAGCCCGGAAGGCGGAGGTTGCACTGAGCTGAGATCGCGCCACTGCACTCCAGCCTGGGTGACAGTGAGACTCTGTCTCAAACACACAGACACACACACACACACACACACACACACACACACACACACACACACAGAGACACACACACACAAACTGAGATGTTTTGGTATTCTTGAGTTTTAAGAGTTATTTATATATTAAGATTACAAGTCTTCTTCAAATATGTGATTTGTCAGTATTCCAGTCTATGGCTTTTTTTTTTTTTTCATTCTATTTAACAGTGTCTTTTGAACATACGTTCTTAACTTTGATAAAGTCGAAATTACAAACTCTTTTCTTTTATGGATCATAATTTTGGTGTTACATCAAAGGAATCTTTGCCTAACCCAAAATCACAAAGATTTTTCTCCTTTGTTTTCTTCTAGAAGTTTAAAATTTTTATTTAAAACTTGAAAGCTTTAGATTTTACATTTAGATTTTACATTTACATATAGGATCCATTTTTTAGTTAATGTTTATGATGTGAGGTATGGATTGAGTTTTCTTTCCCACATGGATATTGAATTTTACCAGCACAGTTTATTAAAAGATGTCTTTTTTTCTACTGAATCATCTTTAGAACTTTCTTGCAAATCAATTGACCACGTATGTGTGGGTCTATTTCTGGATACTCATCTTGAATTCAGATATTGAGTCCTCCAATTCTGTTTTTGTTTTCAAAGCTGTTTTGGCTTTCTAGATCTTTTAAGTGTCAGCATGAATCTAAAATTCATTCGCTTATGAATTTCTGTAAAAAATCCTGCTGTGGGCCGGGCGCGGTGGCTCAAGCCTGTAATCCCAGCACTTTGGGAGGCCGAGACAGGCGGATCACGAGGTCAGGAGATCGAGACCATCCTGGCTAACACAGTGAAACCCCGTCTCTACTAAGAAATACAAAAAACTAGCCGGGCGTGGTGGCGGGCGCCTGTAGTCCCAGCTACTCGGGAGGCTGAGGCAGGAGAATGGCGTAAACCCGGGAGGCGGAGCTTGCAGTGAGCTGAGATCCGGCCACTGCACTCCAGCCTGGGCGACACAGCGAGACTCCGTCTCAAAAAAAAAAAAAAAAAAAAAAATCCTGCTGTGATTTTGATTGGGATTTTCATCTGCAAATAACAAGTATTATTACTTCTTTTCAAATCTGGAGGCCTTTTATCCTATTTTTTTTTTTTTTTTTTTTTTTTTTTTTTTTTTTTTTACCTTATTGCACTGGCTAACATCTCCATTAAATGTTGAAAAGAAATGGTGAGAGTGGACATCCTTACCTTGTTTCTAATCTTTGCATGAAACCATTCGTTTTTCACCATTAAGTATGCTGTCAACTGTCGGTTCTTCATAGATGCCTTTTATCATATTAAGAGAATTAGTTTTCTATTTCTAGATTGTTGGTGTGTGTGTGTATGTGTGTGTCTGTTGAAGATACATACAACAGAGTGGGAGGAAGTGGAGCAAGATGGCTGAATAGAAGCCTCCACCAATCAGCCTCTCTGCACAACACTAAATTTAACAATTATCCACATAAAAAGCGCCATAAGAACCAAAAATCAGGTCAGCAGTCACAGTACCTGGTTTTAACTTCATATCACTGAAAGAGGCACTAAAGAGGGTAAGAAAAACAGTCTTGAATTGCAGATGCCTCTGCTTCCATATTCCCCAGCAGTAGGTTATGTAGTGCAGAGAGAGAATCTGTGCATTTAGGGGAGTAAGAGTGCAGTGATTTTGGGACTTTGCTTTGGAACTCAGTACTGCCCTATCACAATTGAAAGCAACACTGGGTAGAACTCAGCTGGCACCTATCGAGGGAGCGTCTAGACCAGCCTTAGCCAGAGAGGAACCACCCATCCCAGTGGTTGGAACCTGAGTTTCAGCAAGCCTCACCAACACAAGCTAAAGTGCTCTGGGGTCCTAAATAAACTTGAAAGGCAGTCTAGGCCACAAGGACTGTAATTCCTGGGCAAGTCCTGGTGCTGTGCTGGGCTGGGAGTCAGTGGATGTGGGGGGCATGCGACCCAGTGAGACACCAACTGGGGCAATCAAGGGAGAGCTTATGCCACCCCTCCCCCAACTCCAGTCAGCAAAGCTCAAGCCCCAGGAAAGACTCCTTCCCTTCACTTGAGACAGGAAAGAGTCTTGAACAAATTTACACTCCCATCAGCAGTGTCCATTATTTGTTTTGTAACAGTTAAGTTTTATAGGTGTCTTGAGGTGATGATAAAAAGTAAAGCTAAATCAGTTTGTAAATATATTTGTTATAAATGGATAGAAAAAATGCATCTTGAACATGGAATTGTTAAACCATCTCTGAGTAGTGTATATCAGAACTGGCTCATTAGGTTGGCAGCAAAAGGGCAGAAAGAAGTTTAAAGGGAGAGATGTATGTAGATGTGTTTATATTTACATATTGATGATAGCCATTTATGTGTGTGCATCTCTTTTGGCTCTACGATAGTAACACACTCAGTAATTCAATGGAAACATGCTTTTTCACTCATATTCTTTTTTTTTTTTTTTTTTTTTTTTGTGAGACGGAGTCTTACTCTGTCGCCCAGGCTGGAGTGCAGTGGTGGCAATCTTGGCTCACTGCAGCCTCCGCCTTCCAGGTTCAAGCGATTCTCGTGCCTCAGCCTCCTGAGTAGCTGGGATTACAGGTACCCGCCACTGCGCCCAGCTAGTTTTTGTGTTTTTAATAGAGACAGGGTTTCACCATGTTGCCCAAGCTGGTCTCAAACTCCAGGGCTCAAGCAATCCACCCACTTCGGCCTCCCAAAGTGCTGGGATTACAGGCGTGAGATACCGTGCCCAGCCTTTCACTAATATTCTAATAATATAGTTCTGATAACGAATTATCTTAGAAACACACTAGTGTACTCTTGCTTTATGTCTCATTTTAAATAGAGCATTAAGAGAATGCTGTAATTTTTATTGTTAACTCTGTCAATACCTTTATCTAGATGCCTACTGCCATTTTGGGCTTCTGTGAAATTTTTGTCCCCAAGAAAGGCAGGATTATATATTTTTTGATATAGATTGAGTTGGTGTAGTATATTCTGTTATCAAAATACTTGAGATTTTGAATTGGTAAATATTCATAATGTGTGAAAAAGCATGATACATACTGCATAATCTCAACCACATAAAATTGGATGTTGTATATAGACAACACAGGACCTAGAAGCACACATCCAACTGTAAGATGCTTGTTATTGTGGATTATTTTGTTCTTTGATTCTTGTGTTTTTCAATTCCCTGTAATGCACATTTGAAATTTTTTTAAAAAGTTATTTTTAAAACATGTATGAAGTCCCCATTGCTCATAGAATAAAATTAGCATATTCCATAGGGGAGAAAAATAATTAAAATGTCATAATATGAAATTTTCTATGTGGAAAAGTTTTTAAACTTCAGTTAAATTTATTTAATAGAGATAGGGCTAATCATGCTATCAGTTTCTTCTTAAGGAAGCTTTGGTGGTAGTTTGTGTCTTTGAAGAAATTTGTGCATTTGAAGTTGCCAAATTTATTGGCATAACTGTTCATAACATTCTATATCCTTTTAATAAATGCACAATCTGAAGTGATGTTGCCTGTCTTATTTTTGATATTGGTACTATGTATCTTCTATTTTTATAAGTCTGGCTAAAATTTTATATATTTTATTAATCAACTCCAGGAACTAGTTTCTGGCTTCATTAACTTTCTCTGTTTTTTTTTTAACTTTTAATTTTTAAGTTGTGTGGGGTACATAGTAGGTGTATATGTTTATGGTGTATATGATATGTAATTTTTTTGTTTTAGAGATAGGGTCTCACTATGTTGCCCAAACTGGTCTCAAACTGCTGGGCTCAAATGATCCTCCCACCTCAGCCTCTCAAAGTGCAAGAATTACAGGCATGAGCCAACCTGCCTGGCCAGTATGAGATATTTTGATACAAGCAAACAGTGTATAATGATCACACTGGCATTGGTGTAAATGGGGTATCTATCATCTCAAGCATTTATCCTTTGTGTTACAAACTGCCCAATTATACTCTTTTAGTTATTTTTAAATGTACAATAAATTATTGTTGACTGTAATCACCCTGTTGTTTAATCCAACAATAGGTTTTGTTCATTCTAATTATATTTTTGTACCCATTAACCATCCACACTTTCCCACTGCACCCCCACACTACCCTTCCCAGCCTCTTGTAACCATCTTTCTACTCTCTATCTCCATGAGTTCAACTGCTTTAATTTTTAGTTCTCACAAATAAGTGAGAACATGTAAAGTTTGTCTTTCTATACCTGGCTCCTTTCACTTTAACATAATGACCCCCAGTTCATCTATGTTGTTGCAAATGACAAGATCTCATTCTTTTTCAAGGCTGAAGAGTACTCCACTGTGTGTAAGTACCACATTTTCTTTACCCATTCAACTGTCCATGGACATTTAGGTAGCTTACAAGTCTTGACTATTGTGAATAGTGCTGCAATAAACATAAGAGTGCAGATATTCCTTTCATATACTTACTTCCTTTCTTTGCGGTATACAACTAGCAATGGGATTGCTAAGATCATATAGAAATTCCATTTTTAGGTTTTTGAGGAACCTCCAAACTATTCTTCATAGTGATTGTACTAATTTGCATGCCCATCAACAGTGCAAGGGTTCCCTTTTCTCCACATCCTTGCTAGCATTCATTATTGCCTGTATTTTGGATGAAACCCAGTTTAACTGGGGTGAGATATCTTATAGTTTTAATTTGTATGTCTCTAATAATCAATGATGTTGAATGCTTTTTCATGTACATGCTTCCATTTGCATGCATTCTTTTGAGAAATGTCTATGTAGATCTTTTGCCCACTTTAAAATCAGATTATTAGATTTTTTTCCTGTTGAGTTGTTTGAGCAACTTATGTATTCTGGTTACTAATCTCTTGTCAGATGTATAGTTTGAAAATATTTTCTCCCATTCTATGGGTTAGCTCTTCACTTTGTTGATTATTTCCCTTGCTGTGCAGAAGCTTTTCAACTTGATGTGATCCCATTTGTCTATTTTTGCTTTGGTTGCCTGTGCTTGTGGGATATTATTCAAGAAATCTTTGCCCAGTCTTGTGTCCTACGGAGTTTCCCCAATGTTTTCTTTTAGGAATTTCATAGTTTGAAGTCTTAGATTTAAGTCTTTAATCCATTTTAATTTGATTTTTTGTTTAAAGTGAGAGACAGGGGTCTAGTTGCATCCCTCTGCATATTAATATTCAGTTTTCCCAGTACCATTTATTGAAGAGACTGTCTTTTCCCCAGGGTATGTTCTTGGGACCTTTGTCAGAAATGAGTTCCCTGTAGGTGTGTGAATTTGTTTCTGCATTCTCTATTCTGTTCCATTGGTCTATGTGTGTCTTTTTATGCAAGTACCATGCCATTTGGTTACTATAACTCTGTAGTATAATTTTAGTTCAGTTAATGTGATTCTTCCAGTTTTTTTTTTCATTTGCTTAGGATAATTTTGGCTATTCTGGGTCTTTTGTGGTTCCACATACATTGTAGGATTGTTTTTTCTATTTCTGTGAAGAATGTCATTGGTATTTTTATAAGGACTGCACTGAGTCTGTAGATTGCTTTGGGTTGTATGGACATTTTAATATTGATTCTTCCAATCTATTAACATGGAATATCTTTCCATTTTTTGGTGTCCCCTTCAGTTTTTTGAATCAATGTTTTATAGTTTTCATTATAGAGATCTTTCACTTCTTTGGTTAATTCCTAGGTATTTCTGTTTATTTGTGGCTAGGAATAATGTGACTACTTGCTTGATATCTTTTTCAGATTGTTCACTGTTGGAATATAGAACTGCTATTGATTTTTGTGTGTTGACTTTGTATCCTGAAACTTTACTGAATTTATATGTTCTAATAGTTTTTTAGGGGAGTATTTAGTTTTTCCAAATATGAAATCATATCATCTGCAAACAAGGACAATTTGACTTCTTCCTTTCTAATTTGAATGCCTTTTCTTTCTTCCTCTTGTCTGATTGCTCTAGCTAGTACTTCCAGTACTTTGTCGAATAACAGTGGTGAAAGTGGGCATCCCTGTCGTTTTCCAGATCTTAGAAGAAAGGCTTTCAGATTTTCCCCATTCACTGTGATACTAGCTGTGGCTCTGTCGTACATGTTTTTATCGTGTTGAGGTATATTCCTTCTAACCACAGTTTTTTGAGGGGGTTCATTTTGAAAAGATGTTGATGTTAAATTTTATCAAAATCTTTTTCAGCATCAATTGAAATTATGATGTGGTTTTTGTCCTTCTTTCTGTTGATACGATGTATCACATTGATTTGCATATGGTGAACCATCCTTGCATCTGGGAATAAATCCCCATTGATCATGATGAATAATATTTTTAATGTGTTGTTAAATTTAGTTTGCTGGTATTTTATTGAGGATTTCTGCATGAGTGTTCATCAGTGATAGTGGCATGTAGTTCTGATGTTGTTGTTGCTGTTTGATGTGTCTTAGTCTGGTTTTGATATCAGGGTAATACTGGCCTTGTAAATGAATTTGGAAGTATTCTCTTCTCTATTTTTTGGTATAGTATGGGTAGGATGGGTATTAGTATTTCTTTAAATGTTTGGTAGAATTACTCAGCAGTGACTGGGCATGGTGGCTTACACCTGTAATCCCAGCATTTTGGAAGGCTGAGGCAGATGGATGACTTGAGGTCAGGAGTGCGAGACCAGCCTGGCCAACATGGTGAAAACCCATCTCTACAAAAAATACAAAAATTAGCTGGGAGTGGTGGCGGACACCTGTAATCCCAGCTACTTAGGAGGCTGAGGTGGGAGAATTGCTTGAACCTGGGAGATGAGGGTTGCTATGAGCCAAGATTGTACCACTGCACTCCAGCCTGGGCAACAAAGTGAGAGACTCCATCTCTTAAAAAAAAAATTCAGCAGTGAAGCCATCAGATCTCTGGCTTTTCTCTGCTGGGATACTTTTAAATATATCTTCAATCTCATTATTTCTCATTGTTCTGCTCAGGTTTTGCATTTCTTATGGTTCAATCTTTGTAGGTTGTATCTGTCTAGGAGCTATTTCTTCTTGGTTTTTCGATTTATTGGCATATAGTTGCTCAGAGTAGCCACAAATGATCCAATACCATGGCCACTAATTTCTATGGTATTGGTTGAAATGTCTTTTTTTTCATCTCTGATTTTATTTATTTTAATCTTCTTTTATTCTTAGCTAGTCTGACTAAAGGTTTATCAATTTTATCTTTTCAAAAAGCCACTTTTTGTTTCATTTATCTTTTGTATTGTGTTATTTCAATTTCATTTAATTCTGCTCTGATCTTTATTTTCTTGTACTAATTTTGGATTTGACTTGCTGTTGTTTTTTTCATTCTTTAAGATGCATCATTAAGCTGTTTATTTGAAGTTTCTCTTTTCTGATGTTGGTGCTTATAGACATAAACTTACCTTTTAGTACTGTTTTCACTGTATCTTATAGGTTTTGGTTATGTTGTATTTCCATTATCATTTGTGTAAAAAGGGTTGTCAATTTCCTTAATTTTTTCATTGACCCACTGGGCATTCAGAAGCATATTGCTTAGTGTCCATGTGTTTGTATAGTCTCCAAAATTCCTCTTACTGATTTGTAGTTTTATTCCATTGTGGTCAGAGAAGATACTTGGTATTATTTCAACTTTTTGAATGTTTTAAGACTTGTTTTGTGACAGAACATGTGGTATATTCTTGAGAATAATCCATGGACTGAGAAGAGTGTGCATTCTGCAGCCATTGAATAAAATGTTCTGTAAATACTTATTAGATCCACTGGGTCTATAGGGCAGATTAAGTTTAATGTTTCTTTGTTGATTTTATGTCTGGATGATCTGTCCAATGCTGAAAGTGGGGTGGTGAAGTGTCTGGCTATTATTATATTGGGGTCTACATCTCCCCTTAGCTCTAATGGCATTTGGTTTATATATCGGGGTGCTTGAGTGTTGGGTGCATATATATTTACAATTTTTAATACCTCTTGCTGAATTGACTCCTTTATCATAAGACCTGATTTGTCTCTCTTCTTACGGTTTTTGTCTTGAAATTATATTTTATTTTCTTTCTTTTTTTTTTTTTTTTTTTTTTTTTTTTTTTGCGGGAGAAGGAGTCTTCCTCTCTTGCCCAGGCTGGAGTGCAGTGGTGCAATCTCAGCTCACTGCAGCCTCTGCTTCCTAGGTTCAAGCAATTCTCCTACTTCAGCCACCTGAGCAGCTGGGATTACAGGTGTGTGCCATGAGGCCCTGCTAATTGTTATTATTTTTAGTAGAGATGGGGTTTCACCATGTTGTCCAGGCTGGTTATAAACTCTGACCTCAAGTGATCTGCCCACCTCGGCCTCCCAAAGTGTTGGGATTACAGGTGTGAGCCACTGCACCTGGCCTTGAAATTATTTTTACTGATAGAGTATAGCCACTTCTACTCTTTTTTGGCTTTAATTTGCATGGAATATCTTTTCCCAACCCTTTATTTCAGTCTATGTGTATCTTTGTAGGTGAAGTGTGTTTCTTGTAGGCAACAGAACATTGGGTCTTTTTTGACTGGAGAGTTTGGTCCATTTACATGCAGTTATTGATAAGTAGGGAATTGTTCCTGCCATTTTGTTATTTGTTTTCTTCTTGTTTTGTGGTCTTCTCTGCTTCTGTTCCTTCTTGTCTCCCTTTTAGTGAAGGTGATTTTCTCTACTGTTGATACAGGAGCTAGGAAGAAATTATTTAGGCAGATAGTGTGCATAAAAGGAGTATCCAGCAAGGCTTCTCTTTTAACAAAAAGCAGCTCCCAAATCATTTCTTTTCTAACAAAGAGCAGCCAGAAAAATCGAGCTTCAGACATAGATAAGCAAGCTGAAAACTTTGCATGGGTGAGTGCCAGCAGCTGTGCCAATAGAAAAGGGCTACCTGGAAGCCAGGTATTTTCAACATGGAGGCTCCATCTTCCCTTTTCCTTGTCACCACATGTACAGTAAGGAGCAGGCAACCTGGCACCGGTCAGGTAGAGAATCCATCTGCATAATAAAAGATTAGGATGGGGCAGCCAGCTTCTTCACATGCTATGCAAATTGCATACCTGGTCTGACCAATCTTTTGTGCCCTCTGTAAATCAGATACCACCTCCTCAAGCTCATCTATAAAAATTCCTGCACTTCACCATGGAACTGGCAACACATTTTTCTCTGGGACCCTTCTGCACAGAGAGCTCTTCTCTTTCTTTCACCTCTTAAGCTTCTTCTCTTAATCTCATTCTGATGTTTCTGCATCCTAGTTTCTGTGGTCATGGGACACCTAACGTCAGGTATTATCCCAGATAAATGATGCTGCTTCACTGTGGGGGTCTGCTTGGGATCTGAGGTAGATTCATCAGAAGGGTGAGTATAGGATCAGACCCCAACTCTTTTCTTTCAAGACCTTCTGCCCTCCATTTAAAAATCAAACCAAACACTGGGACCCTGTCAGCCATTTAAAAATGGTTAGCCTGGCTGCCAGTCTTACAAGATTCAGGGGACAGGCTTGCTAGAGGGATCTTAGCAAATCACCCAGTGTCCTCAGGGTGCTAGGAATGTTGACTTTGTTTTGAACTGGTTTCATTTCATTGGCCCTTTGCCAAAACACTCTAGCATCCCAATTCTCCTCTTTGTTCCCCTCTGCTGGACACCAGGTTTTATGCCCCTTCTGTGAATGAGAAAAGTCAATAACAAGGAGGAAAATGTCCTCTGAAACCAAATTTTAGTCTCAATACTGTCCCATCAGCAGGAAAACTGTCATTCAGTCCCTACATTCTTTAAAGGCACGTACTCTGCCTCCAATTAAAATGGTACTTAAGTAGTAAGGGGATTTTAAGTCTAGAAGTTAACTAGAGCAACTGCCTAAGAATAGATACCTTAGTACAGGCCATAATAGCCAATTATAGAGCTCAAACTAGCACACTCCCTCCATTAAGGGACCTTACCCAAATGGACCTATTACATAGTCTTTCCTGAGATCCATCTATTGGGGAGCCATGCAGATCATGCAAGTCTAGGAAGTCAAAGGGAAATCACAAGCAGAGGACTAGAGTCATACAGGTAAGTGTGACTAATCCCAATCACTTAGTTTCTCCGATTCCATGGCTGAGGGTCATGCCTGCAACCATGGGCAGCTCCTTTAACACATGCCAGGGCTCAGGGAATCAAGGAGGGAAAATAGTTTGGGGGATGCCCCCACTGTCTTCCCCTCCACCCTGGGCCATTCCAGGGAAAGAAAAGACTGAAGGGACACCTTTTTCTTGCTTCTCTTTCTAGATGGATAACAGGCCATCTTCAGTCTGCATTCCCCTGGGGTGCATTCTGAAGCACTAGGACTCCTTTTACCCCAAGAGTTTGAAGAAAAAACAGCTCATTTTCTTTTACATAAGGGCATGGCCGTCTTACTATCTTAAACCAGCCTGGCCTACAGAGAGGAGTTGCGATTTTTTTTTTTTTTTTAATGGAGTCTTGCTCTGTTGCCAGGCTGGAGTGCAGTTGTGTGATCTTGGCTCACTGCAACATCTGCCTCCTGGGTTCATGCGATTCTCCTGCCTTAGCCTCCCGAGTAGCTGGGACTATGGGTGTGCACCACCACATCTGGCTAATTTTTGTCTTTTTTAGTAGAGATGGGGTTTCACCATGTTGGCCAGGATGGTCTTAATCTCCTGACCTTGTGATCTGCCCACCTTGGCCTCCCAAAGTGCTGGGATTACAGGCGTGAGCCACCATGCCCGGCCACCTTGATTTTAATACTATCCAACAATTAGATCTTTTCTTTAGATGGGAGGGCAAATGGTCTCAGGTTCCCTATTTTGTCCTGCAAGAGAACCCAGACCTTTGCAAGCATTGCCCAGTTGACTCAGCTCTTTTAGCAGCCATATCAGGCAGGCCCAAAGGAAATGATTCCCCAAACTAGAGAAGCAACTTCCAGGAGAACCATCTGAGGCAGCTGTTGAGTGTGCAGACCCTTCTTGTCCCCCTTATTTGGGGCTCTCTCCAAACATAATGTCAGCTCCTCCAGTTCCACCATCTCCAAAACTCCCCACTCCCCCAGCTTGACTCTTTCCCCTACAGGAGATGCCCATAGAGGTGATGACACTAGGAATCAAGTTCCTTTCACATTGCAGGATGTTAGGAAAATAAAGGGAGACTGAGGCTGAATTTCTGATGACCCTGATAGGTATATAGAAGCTTTCCCAAATTTAACTCAGGTGTTTGACCTCTCATGGAGGGATGTTATGCTGCTCCTAAACCAAACCCTAACCACAGCTAAAAATCAGGCAGTTCTGCAGACAGCAGAAAAATTTGGAGATGAGCACTATGTCTCCTATCATAGGCCAAAAAGGAAAAGAGAAGACAGGGAAAGTGAAGAAATAGGGAAACCATTATTCCCAATAGGAAGAGAGGCAGTACCTCTTGACAACCCTGATTGGAACCCCAGTGATACCACAGATGAATGGAAAAGGAAACACTTTTAAATGTGCATATTGGAGGGCCTATGAAGAACTAGCCCCAAGCCTCTTACTCTAAACTGTCCATAATAGACCAAAAAGCCAGATGAGAATCCTGCAGCCTTTATGGAAAGGCTGAGAAAGGCACTAATAAAATACATCTTATTTCTGGATTCAGTTAAGGGACAGCTAATCCTAAATGACAAGTTTATTATGCAGGCAGCTCCTGATATTAGAATGAAACTGTAAAAGAAGGCTACAGAACCAGATAGCACCTTGGAAAACCTCCTGAGGGTAGCTACCTTGGTCTTTCATAATAGGGAGCAGGAGGAGGGCCAAGAGAAAGAGAAGAAACACAAGAAAAGGACAGAGGCTCAAGTAGCTGCTTTGCAGGCTTGCGAAGTTCAGGATCCCTGAGGTGAATCTGCTAGTTACTACTGATGTGGCAAATCAGGGCACTTTAAGAATGAGTGCCCAGGTAGCAAGAAAAAGCCACCTT
Organism: Rhinopithecus roxellana; assembly: GCF_007565055.1. Classification (NCBI taxonomy): domain Eukaryota; kingdom Metazoa; phylum Chordata; class Mammalia; order Primates; family Cercopithecidae; genus Rhinopithecus; species Rhinopithecus roxellana. The sequence continues at coordinate 21,531,261 of NC_044556.1, read as the reverse complement.
GACCTTGTCCAGCCTGCAGCGGGGACCACTGAAGATCAGACTGCCCCTGGAGACAGAGGTCACCTGGTTCAGAATCAGTCACACAGATGGTCCAACAGGACTAACAGGTTCTGGAGCTCAAACCCTGGCTCCAGTGGCTCAAACTGCCATTACTGCACAGGAGCCCCAGGTGATTCCAGAAATTGAAGGAAGGAAGGTGGACCTCCTTCTGGACACTGGAGCCAGTCTCTCTCTTCTCCAGGCCTCCCCTTTTCCCATAGCATGACCATAAGGGGCATCTCAGGAAAGGTTCTAACCTAATATTTTTCTCAACCCCTTAGTTGTAGTTGGGTGGGGGGATATATTATTTACACATGCCCTCTTAATTATGCCTGAAAGTCCCATTCCTTTATTAGGTAGAGACATTTTAGCTCACATGGGGGCCGGCATCCTTATATCCCTGGGACAAACTCTTTGTCTCCTCCTGGTGGAAGCTAATATTAATCCAGAAGTGTGGGCAACTCAAGGAATAGGTTGAGCTGTAACTGCTAGGCCAGTCCAGATCCATCTTAAGGATCCCAGTTATTTTCCTAACCAGAGACAATATCTACTAAAGCCAGAAGCTAGGAAAGGGCTAAAAGCCATTATTAATAACCTGAAGATGCAGGGGCTCCTCAAACCCTGTAACAGCCCCTGAAGCACCCCAGTATTAGGAGTGCAGTAACCCAATGGGGAATGGAGACTAGTTCAGGACCTCCACCTCATTAACGAGGTCATAGTCCCAATTAATCCAGTGGTCCCTAATCCCTATACCTTGCTGACTCAAATACTGGAAGGAACTATATTGTTCACAGTCCTAGATTTAAAGGATGTCTTTTTTATATACCATTACATCATGAGTCTCAATACCGGTTTGCCTTTGAAGGTCCCTCTGGCCAAACCACCCAGTTAACATGGGTGGTGCTGCCTCAGGGATTTTGATACAGTCCTCACTTGTTTGGACAGGCATTGTCAAAGGACCTTCCCGAGTTTTCTCATCCTCAGGTCATGGTCTTGCAATATGTGAATGACACACTGCTCTGTGCCCCAACTGAGGAAGGTTTTCAGGAAGGCAATGAAGCTCTTCTTAATTTCCTTTTTTTTTTTTCTTTTGAGAAGGAGTTTCACTCTTGTCACCCAGGCTGGAGGGTAATGGTGTGATCTCGGCTCACTGCAACCTCCACCTCCTGGATTCAAGTGATTCCCCTTCTTCAGCTCCCTGCGTAACTGGGATTACAGACACCCACTACCATGCCCAGCTAATTTTTGTATTTTTAGTAGAGATAGGGTTTCACTATGTTTGCCAGGCTGGTCTCAAACTCCTAACCTCAGGTGATTCACCCCGCTCAGCCTCCCAAAGTGCTGTGATTACAGGCATGAGCCACCATGCCTGCATGAAGCTCTTCTTAATTTCTTAGCCAACAGAGGATACAAGTCTTCAAAATCTAAAGCCCAGCTTTGCAAAACCTCAGTGAAGTACCTGGGTTTAGTGCTGTCTGAAGGGGCCAGAGCATTAGAGGAAGAAAAGATTAAGTCCATTTCCTCCTTCCCCATCCCTAAAACCCTCAAGCAACTAAGAAGATTTTTGAGCATTAAAAGATTTTGCAGACTGTGGATACCTGGGTATGGTGAGATAGCTCACTCATTATGTCATCTCATAAAAGAAACTCAAGTAGCTAAAACTTATCTCCTAACCTGGGAACCTGAAGTTCAAAAGGCCTTTATCTAGCTAAAGCAAGCCTTACTTAAGCCTTCCCATAAGGAAGGTCTTCAATCTTTATCAGAAAGGAAGGGGATGGCCTTGGGATTTTTTTTCCTTTTTTATTTTTTTCGAGATGGAGTCTCGCTCTGTCACCCAGGCTGGAGTGCAGTGGCGCGATCTCTGCTCATTGCAATCTCTGCCTGCCGGGTTCACACCATTCTCCTACCTCAGCCTCCTGACTACAGGCATCCACCACCATGCCTGGCTAATTTTTTTTTTTTTTTTTTTTTTTTGTATTTTTAGTAGAGACGGGGTTTCACTGTGTTAGCCAGGATGGTCTCGATCTCCTGACCTTGTGATCCGCCTGCCTTGGCCTCCCAAAGTCCTGTGATTACAGGTGTGAGCCACTGCACCTGGCGGCCTTGGGATTTTTAACTCAAGCCCAGGGATAGCTCAGCAGCAAGTGGGCTACCTGAGTAAGGAACCTGATTTGGTGGCTAAAGGATGGCCCTTCTGGGACCAGAGGCCTCCAAATTAACCCTGGGAAATGGCTTAACTGTTTATACCCCATATAATGTAGCAGGATTGCTGTTGTCTAGGCTAACAGATAGCTGACTTCTTAACTATCAGGCTCTGCTGTTAGAAGAGTCAGCAGTTCAGTTAAAAACTTGTTCTCACCTAAACCCAGCCACTTTCCTCCCCGAGGAAACTGGGGAAGCTGAACATGACTGTGAGCAAGCTATGGTACAAACATATGCAGCCAGGAAGGATCTCAGGAAGACTCCTCTAGAATATCCAGACTGGACCCTCTTCACATATGGAAGTTGCTTCATAGAGCAAGGAGTCCATAAGGCAGGTTATGCAGTAGTCACTCTGAATGATGTTATTGGAAGTGTGCCCCTCATTCCAGGCACAAGCACTCAACTAGCTGAACTGATAGCTCTTACAAGAGCACTTGAATTAAACAAGAGAAACGTAACTAACATTTGCATTGATTCCAAGTATGCTTTCTTAGTCCTTCGTGCTCCTGCTGCCATTTGGAAGGAAAGACATTTTCTTACTGCTAATGGATCCCCTATAAAATACCACCAGGAAATTAACAGGTCAGTATCCTCAGTTTTCTTTCCACAAGAGGTAGCAGTGATGCATTGTAAGGGACGTCAGAACGGAACAGATGAAATAGCTGAAGGAAATGAGTTAGCTGATCAGGCAACCATATCAGTGGCAAGGAAGCCTCAGGGCATCAACATATTTGAAGCTCCTCTAAACTGGAAGGGCTCCTTAAGAGAAAGTAAGTCTCAGTACTTGCCTGCAGAGATAGAATGGGTCATCTCTTGAGGGTACACTTTCCAGCCCTCAGGATAGTCTAGAGGATGGCAAACTCCACTTGCCAGCCTCCAGCAAGTGGAAAGCCCTTAGGATCCTTCACCAAGCTTTTCATTTGTGAAAGGATAAAACTTATCAGTGTGCCCAGAGATTATTTTCAAGAGAGAGCTTAAAGAAGTTGTTAGTGCTTCTGAAGTCTGTTTTAAAAATAATCCCCTCAACAGGTGGCTCCTTCTTCCTCAAACTCAAAGGATGGGAAGCTATCAAGGGGAGGACTTGCAGATAGATTCTACCCACATGCCAAAGATGAAGGGCATCCAGTACTTCCTGGTATGGGTAGATACTGTCACTAACTGAGTAGAAGCATTTCCATGCCATACAGAAAAGGCCTCTGAGGTAATAAAACATTAGTTAATGTTGTTAGTTAGTTGATTACTCTGAGGTAATAAAAGTGTTACTTAATGGAATAACTCCCCGCTTTGGTCTACATAAGTACCTCCAAAGTGACAACGGCCCCTCATTTAAGGCAGCCACCACATGGAGGATCTCAAAGGCACTAGGCATACAGTATCATCTCCCTTGTACTTGAAGACTCCACTTCTCAGGAAAGGTAGAGAAGACAAACAATATTATCAAAAGACACCTCAGAAAACTATCCCAAGCAACTCACCTTCCTTGGGTCACTCTTCTTCCCATGGCTTTAGTGCAAGTAAGAAATATCCCTTTAAAGTCAGGTCTGAGCCCTCTCAAAATGCTGTATGGATGACCTTTCCTTGACAATGATTTCTTATTAGACAAGGAGACCTCTGAATTGGTTAAGCATGTCACCTACCTCTCTGGCTCACTTTCAACAGGAATTAACTCAATTGGCAGAAGCCCAGTCCCAAGAAATAGGATTACCTTTGTTTAACCCAGGAGATTTGGTATTGGTGGAAGCTCTCCCTTCTCTCTTCTCTCTTTCTCGCCCTAAGTCCAAGCTGGGAAGGGCCTTACACCATTCTCCTTTCAACTTCCTCAATAGCAAAAGTTACAGGAATCAACTCCTGGATACCTCACACTTGAGTCAAAGCCTGGAAAGCTGAGGGAGCAAACCCGGAAAGCCAGAGGAACGTCCTGGATATCAATATGAAGAAATAGGAGATCTTAAGGTGAAAATTATAAAAGATAAGTAAATGATTGAGGGCCACTCGTCCTACTGAGTCCCACCTTTACCTTACCAGCTACTTTCAGTCATTTCTACTTTTCCTCTTGAGATTCACAGTCAAATATTAGAACTTCTTTTTGACTCATACTTGCAGGGAGATTTTTATTATCCATGGGATTACATTTGTAACTTCATAGACCCCCAAAGGGAAATTCTGTATCTTTGTGAGCAAAATTTTAGATTGAAATTGTCTACATCACCCATGTGGGAATTGTTATACTCACTCTACTATTTACAGTAGGACTGTAAATATACCATAGCACCCCTGGAGTATTTTATTTATTTTATTTTATTTATTTAATTATTATCCTTATAGCAGGGATAATAGTTACCAAAAAAAAGTAAGTATGAAAGTTTTACGGCCGGGCGCGGTGGCTCAAGCCTGTAATCCCAGCACTTTGGGAGGCCGAGATGGGTGGATCACGAGGTCAGGAGATCGAGACCATCATGGCTAATACGGTGAAACCCCGTCTCTACTAAAAAATACAAAAAACTAGCCGGACGAGGTGGCAGGTGCCTGTAGTCCCAGCTACTCAGGAGGCTGAGCCAGGAGAATGGCCTAAACCCGGGAGGCAGAGCTTGCAGTGAGCTGAGATCCGGCCACTGCACTCCAGCCTGGGCGACAGAGCAAGACTCCGTCTCAAAAAAAAAAAAGAAAAAGAAAGTTTTACTATCACTGAGTCCGCTGGACTTTTTATTGGGTTTGGTAATATGTCACACCCTTTAGCTCCTACAATATCAACAGTGAACCCTAGCTATGCAAAAAAAGGTTATAAAGAAAAGAGATTTTATATAAGAGAGGATTTTGTAAAGTAAAATCTTGTCCTAAAAAAAATACTGGTTGTTTAAAAAGAGGGATGTTTAGGACAAGTCAGAAAGTTTAAGCATGTCATAGATGGTCTGTGTAAGTCATAAAAGAATTAATAATTGCAGGAAAGATTTAGCCAGTTATACTCAAGCCACCCAATCCAATGCCACTTATCAAAAAAAGTGTTACTTTTATATCAACATTTCTGGTAAAGTACAGCAACATCTGGTGGAGGGAAACCAGTATTTAACAAACATCAAAGAAACTCTATTGTCATGGTTATGGACTGTAGTATCCCCACTAACACTAGTAATCTTAATACTCATAGTCAAACCCTATATTCCAAACCTTCTTGTAAAATTTATCACTTCTAAGGGAGAAGCTATTAAACTCCAAATGGTGCTGCAGACAGAACCATGCAAGGATATGCCTTTCCTGTTAAGACCCTTAGGTTAACCCAAGGAGGAGTTGTCCCCTGCTGTCCCCCACACAATGCCCTACTTCAGCAGGAAGTAGCCAGAAAGAATCATCATCCAACACCCCCTAACGTTAGCAGTTAGGATTACCACTCCTGGAGGAGGAAATATGATACAGGAGCTAGGAAGAAATTATTTGGGCAGATAGTGAGCGTAAAAGGAGTCCTTGGCAAGGCTTCCCTTTTTAACAAAAAGCAGTCCCCAAATAATTTCTTTTTTTTTTTTTTTTTTTTTTTTTTTTTTTTTTTTTTTTGAGATGGAGTCTCGTTCTGCCGCCCGGGCTGGAGTGCAGTGGCTGGATCTCAGCTCACTGCAAGCTCCACCTCCCGGGTTCACGCCATTCTCCTGCCTCAGCCTCCCGAGTAGCTGGGACTACAGGCGCCCGCCACCACGCCCAGCTAGTTTTTTGTATTTTTTAGTAGAGACGGGGTTTCACCGTGTTAGCCAGGATAGTCTCGATCTCCTGACCTCGTGATCCACCCATCTCGGCCTCTCAAAGTGCTGGGATTACAGGCTTGAGCCATCGCGCCCGGCCAAATAATTTCTTTTCTAACAAAGAGCAGCCTGAAAAATCAAACTGCAGACATGATAGGCATGGAAGGGTGAATGGTGGCAGCTGTGCCAATAGAAAAGGGCTACCTGGAGACCAGGTATGTTCAACATGGAGGCTCCATCGTCCCTTTTGTCACCACGTGTACAGTAAGGAGCAGGCAACATGGCACTGGCCAGGTTTATTATGCATCTGCAAAATAAAAGATAAGGGTGGGCTGGCCAGCTTCTTTGCATGGTATGCAAATGGCACAGCTGGTCTGACCAATCTTTCATGCCCTGTGTAAACCAGATACTGCCTCCTCAAGCTCATCTATAAAACTTCCTGAATTTCACCACAGAATTGTCATCTCATTTTTCTTCAGGACCTCTCTCTGGGCAGAGAGCTCTTCTCTTTCTTACACCTATTAAACTTCTACTCTTAACCTCACTCTGGTGTGTCCATGTCCATAGTTTTATGTGACCGTGGGACAACAAACCTCAGGTATTACCCAGATGAATGATGCTGCTCCAGTGGTATGATTTAATTTCCTGCTTTTTGTTTTTTCTGTACCTTTTGCATGACTTTGAGACAGTGTCTTGCTCTGTCACCCAGGCTGCAGTGCAGTGGCATAATCATGGTTCACTACAGCCTCAATCTCCAAGTATCAAGTGATCCTTCCATCTCAGCCTACTGTATAGCTGGGAGTACAGACACATGCCCCCAATCCCAGGTAATTTTTGTATTTTTTATAGAGATGGGATTTAGCCACACTGTCCAGGCTGATCTTAAACTCTGGAGTAAAAGTAATCCACCCATCTTGGCTTCCCAGAGTTCTGGACCTTACAGTCACTGCACCTAACCTATTGTATGATTCTGATTTGAGGTTGTCATAAGGCTTGCAAATATCTGGTAACCCATGATTTTAAATTGACAACAACTTAACACTGATTACATAAACAAAAACTAATAAAAACTCTACATTTTAACTTTCTCTCTCTGCTTTTTAACTTTTTGTTGCTTCTATTCATATTTTATGGTACAGCCTATGCCTCAGAAAAGTTCTTGTAGTTATTATTGTTTATTGGTTTATCTTTTTGTCTTTCTACCTAACATATGGGTAGTTTACACACCACAATTTATAGTGTTATTATAGTGTACTTACTATTACCAGTGAGTTTTGTACCTTCAGATGATTCAAAAGTCATTTTATTGCCCATTAATGTCATTTTATTTCAGATTGAGGTATTCCCTTTGGTATTTTTTTTTAAGGACAGGTCCGCTGTTGATGTAATCCCTCAGCTTTTTTCTGGGAATGCATTTTTTCCCCTTCACATTTGAAGGATATTTTCCTGGATATACTATTCTAGGCTAAAAGTGTTGTTTTTTTCCTTCAGCACTTTAAATATGTCATGCCACTCTCTCCTGGCCTATTAGGTTTCCACTGAAAAGTCTGCTGAAGACATACTAAAGCTGCATTGTGTGTTATTTGTTTCTTTCCTCTTGATGCTTTTATGATCCATTCTTTGCCCTTGACCATTGGGAGTCTGATTATTAAATGTCTTAAGGTAGTCTTTTTTGGGTTAAATCTACCTGGTGTTGTATAATCTTCTTATATGTGAATATTGATATCTTTCTCCAGGTTTGGGAAGTTATCTGCTATTATCTCTTTGAATAAACTTTCTACCTCTATCTTTCTCTCTACCTCCTTTAAGGCCAATAATTCTTAGATTTGCCCCTTTGAGGCTATTTTCTGCATCTTGTAGGCATGATTCATTCTTTTTTATTCTTTTTTTCTTTTGTCTCCTCTGACTGTGTATTTTCAAATAGCCTATCTTCAAGATCACTAATTCTTTCTTCTGCTTGATCAATTGTGCTGTTGACTCTGGGGCATTCTGCAGTATGTCAATTGCATTTTTCAACTTCAGAAATGGTTTGATTCTTTTAAAACAAAGAATTATTTCAATTTCTTTGTTATATTTATCTGACAGAATTCTGAATTCCTTCTTTGGTTTATTTTAAATTTCATTGAGTTTTCTCAAAACAGCTATTTTGAATTATCTGAAAGGAGACATATCTCTGTTCTCTGGGATTAGTCCCTGGTACTCTATTGAGTTCATTTGGTGAGATCATGTTTTCCTGGATGGTCTTGATCCTTGTGGGTGTTTTCTTGTCTGGGCATTGAAGAGTTAGGTATTTATTGTAGTATCCACAGTCTGGGCTTGTTTGTACCTACTCATCTTGGTATTCAGAAGGAATGCAGGTATTCAGAAGGCCTTCAGTGTTGTGATTTAAATTTTTGGTCACTGTAGCCATACCTACATTAGGGAACACATCAAGCACAATAATGTCATGCTTCTTGTAGACTCATAGAGGTACTGCCTTGGTGGTCCTGTATAAAATCCAGAAGAATTCTCTGGATCTCCAATCTGAGACTCTTATTCTCTTCCCTTCATTTCTCTCAAACAAATGGAGTCTCTCTCTTTGTGCTGAGCTGCTTGGAGGTGGAGGAGGGATGATACAAGCACCCTGGCGGCCACCACTATTGGGACAGTACTGTGTCAGACCTAAAGCCAGCAAAGCACTTGGTCTTGCCCAAGGCCCACAGCAGTTACTGCCTGGCTACTGCCTTAGTTCACTCTTGGCTCTAGGCCTCCACAATCAGCAGGTGGCAAAGCCAGCCAAACTCGTGTCCTTCCCTTTAGGGCAGCAAGTTCCCCCAGGCTCTGGGTGAGTCAAAAGATGCCACCTGGGAGCAAAGGCCTAGATTTAGATACTTTAGGAATCTACTTAGTGCTCTATTCCACTGTGGCTATGCTGGCACCCAAACCATAAGACAAAGTCCTTCCCACTCTTCCCTTCCCTTTTCTTAGAGAGAGGAGTTGCTCCTCATGTTGACCACCAACACATGTCCACAGAGAGTAATGCTAGGCTACCACTGATATTCATTCAAGGCTCAGGGGCTCTTCAGTCAGCTTTTAGTGAATACTGCCAGGCCTGGAACTCACCCTTCAGGGCAGTGGGCTCCCCTCTGGCCCAGGTTAGGTCCATAAATGCCATCCATGAGCCAAGGCTTAGAATCAGGGACCAAGAGCTTGCTTGGTGCTCTACCCCACAGTGGCTAAGCTGGTACCTAATCTCCAATACAAAGTCCTCTTTACTCTCCCATGTGTTTTTCGTGAACATTAGTAGTCTCTTTTTGTAGTTCCCACAGTTGAAAACATGTACTGGGTCACACCTGAAGCTAGCCATCTTAGAGTCTCATCTATGGTATGTACTACCTGGTTATCACTGCTGGTTATTAAGGGCCCAAGGACTTTTTAGTCAAAATGTAATGAATCCTGACAGAACTGGGTCCTTCCCTTCAAGGAAGTAGGTTCCCTTCTGGCGAAGGGTGTATCTAGAAATGTCATATGGAAGCTAGGGTGGGAATGGGGGGCCTTAAAACACTGCTTGGTTCACTGTCCTACTGCTTGTATGCGAGTTGTGAGACAAAGTCTTCTTTATTCTTCCCTGTCCTCTCAAGTGAAAGGAAAGAGTCTCTCCTGGAGCTGTGAGGGGTGCTGACTGGAGTTGGGAGAGATGTGATGCAAGAAATTCCTTGGTCACTCTGGCATCTCACTGGGTTGCATGAACCCCAAGTCCATTGGCTCACAGCACAGCACTAGGAGTTGCCCAGTAATTGCAATCCTTGTGGCCTAGACTGCCTTTCAAGTGTATTTAGGATACCAGAGCACGTTAGCTTGCAATTGTGAGGCCTGTTGAAACTCAGGGTATTAGTCCATTCTCATGCTGCTAATAAAGACATGCCCAAGAATGGATAATTTATAAAGGAAAGAGATTTAACTGACTCACAGTTCACCATGGTTGGGGAGGCCTCAGTCAACTTACAATCATGGGAGAAGGGGAAGGAAACACATCCTTCTTCACATGGCAGCAGGGAGAAGTACTGAGCAAAGAGGGAAAAGCCCCTTATAAAACCATCAGATCTCATGAGAACTCACTCACTATCATGAGAACAGCAGTACTTCCCACCAGGTCTCTCCCATGACATGTGAATTATGGGAACTACAATTAAAAATAGATTTGGTTGGGGACACAGCCAAACCACATCATTTGACCACTGGCCCCTCTCAAATCTTATGTCCTTTTATTTCAAAACCAATCATGCCTTCCCAACAATTCCCCAAAATCTTAACTCATTCCAGTATTAACCCCAAAGGCCAAGTCCAAAGTCTCATCCAAGACAAGACAAATCCTTTCTGCCTATGAGCCTGTAAAATTCAAAGCAAGTTAGTTACTTCCTAGATACAATGGGAGTGCAGGCATTGGGTAAATGTATCCGCTCCAAATGGGAGAAATTGGCCAAAACAAAGGGGCTATAGGACCCCTGAAAATCTGAAATCCAATAATGCAGTCATTAAAACCTAAAGTTCCAAAATGACTCCATGTTTTTGACTCCATGTCTCACATTCCAGTTATGCTGATGCAAGAGGTGGGTTCCCACAGCCACGGGCAACTCTGTCCCTGTGGCTTTGCAGGGTACAGCCCCACTCCTGCCTTTCATGGAATGGTATTGAGTGTCTGTGACTTTTCTGGGAGCATGGTGCAAGCTGTCAGGGGATCTACCATTCTGGGATCTGGAGGATGGTGACCCTCTTCTCACAGCTTCATTAGGCAGTGCCCCAATAGGGACTCTGTGTGGGGGTTCTGACCCCACGTTTCCCTTCCACATTACCCTAGCAGAGGTTCTCCATGAGGGCCCGGCCCCCTGCAGCAGACTTCTGCCTGGACATCCAGGCATTTCTAGACATCTTCTGAAATCTAGGCAGAGGTTCCCAAACCTCAATTCTTGACTTCTGTGTACCTGCAGGCTCAACACCATATGGGAATTGCCAAGGCTTGGGTTTTGCACCCTCTGAAGCTATGACCTGAACTGTACCTTAACCCCTTTTAGCCATGACGGGAGCAAGCTGGGAGGCAGGGCACCAAGTCCCTAGGCTGCACAGAGCCGGGGGCCTCTGGGCTTATCCCACAGAACCATTTTTTATTCCTAGGTCTCTGGACCCATGATGGGAAGGTCTCTGACATGCCCTGGAGATATTTTCACCATTGTATTGTTGATTAACATTCAGCTCCTTGCTACTTATGCAAATTTCTGCAGCAGGCTTGAATCTCTCCCCAGAAAATGAGTTTTTCTTTTCTACCTCAAGGTCAGGCTGCAAATTTTCCAAACTTTTATGCTCTGCTTCCCCTTGAATGCTTTACCACTTAGAAATTTCTTCCACCAGATACCCTTAATCATCTCTCTCAAGTTTAAAGTTTCACAGATCTCTAGGGCAGGGGCAAAATGTCATCAGTCTCTTTGCTGACGCACAGCAAGAGTGACCTTTGCTCCAATTCTGAATAAGTTCCTTATCACCATCTGAGGCCACCTCAACCTGAACTTTATTGTTCACATCATTGTCAGCATTTTGGTCAAAACTATTCAAGAGATCTCTATGAAGTTCTAAACTTTTCCACATCTTCCTGTCTTCTGAGCCCTCTAAGTCTCTAGGAAGTTCCAAACTTTCTTACATTTTCCCATCTTCTTCTGAGCCCTCCAAACTGTTTCAACCTCTGCCTGTTACCCAGTTCCAAAGTCACTTCCACATTTTCAGGTATCCTTATAGCAGCGCCCCATTCTACTGGTACCAATGTACTGTATTAGTCTGTTCTCATGCTGCTAATAAAGACATTTCCAAGATTGGGTAATTTATAAAGGAAAGAAGTTTAATTGACTCACAGTTCAGCATGGTTGGGAAGGCCTCAGGAAACTTAAAATCATGGTGGAAGGGGAAGGAAACACATCCTTCTTCACATGGTGGCAGGAAGGAGAAATGTCAAGCAAAGATGGAAAATTCCCTTATAAAACCATCAGATATCGTAAGAACTCACTCACTATCACGAGAACAGCAGCATGGGGTAACTGTCCCAATTCAGTTACCTCCCACAGTGTCCCTCCCATGACACATGGGGATTATGGGAACTACAGTCGAAATGAGATTTGGTTGGGGACACAGCCAACACATATCACTCAGCTTCCAACTGCTAAGATGGGTGATTCCCATCTGGTTAGGGCTAAATACTCCCTTTGTGGGCATTGGCTGAATTCTGTCTGGTGCTGGCATCATTGAGTTCCAATGTAAAGCCCCAGAATCGCTGCATTCTCCTTCTCTCCCATAAGAGCACAGATTCTCCCTGTGCCATGCAGCCTCTGCCTGGGGATGGGAGAGGAGTGGCATCAGCAATACAAGACTGTCTTTCCCACCCTCTTCAGTGCCTCTTTCAGCAGTATGAAGTTAAAAACCAGGTATTGGGAGTGCTCATCTGCTTTTTGGTTTGTATGAAGAATTTTTTGTTTTTTGGTAGATAGTTGTTATATTTGATGTTCCTGAAGGAAAGATGATTGGTGGAGGCTTTTATATGGCTATCTTGATGTGCCTTATTCTTTATTGTTTTTTTCTATTTCATTAATATTCACTATGATCTTTAACATTTCCTTTCTTGTGCTTCCTTTGGGAAGCAGTTTATTCTTTATTTTCTACTTTCCTAAGGTAGAAGCTGAAGTCATTGAGACCTTTCCTCTTCTCTGATATGAGGAGGTCTCCAATTATTATGAAAAATGGAATTATAAAATATAAAACTTTTAATTCTCAACATAAGTTCCATTAAATTCAAGACATTTTTGTACACAACAATCCCCACCATTTAGTTTCTCCTTAAATAACTGAGGCTCCTGAGAATTTAATAATGTCAATACAGTCTTTTCTACATTATTAACTGAAGACAAATGGGTGCTCTTTGTAGATTTCTTTCAAGATTAGGGAACACAAAGAAGTCAGAAGGAGCCAAATCAGGACTGTAGGTGGATGCATAATGATTTCCCATAGAAACTCACAAAATTGCTCTTGTTTGATGACAGGAATGAGCAGGAGCATTGTCCTGGTGGGGAAGGATGCTCTGGTGAAGCTTTTTTGTGGATTTTTTTTTATTTTATTTTTTATTATACTTTAAGTTCTAGGGTACATGTGCATAACGTGCAGGTTTGTTACATATGTATACTTGTGCCATGTTGGTGTGCTGTACCCATCAACTCGTCAGCACCCATCAGTTTGTCATTTATATCAGGTATAACTCCCAATGCAATCCCTCCCCCCTCCCCCCTCCCCATGATAGGCCCTGATGTGTGATGTTCCCCTTCCCGAGTCCAAGTGATCTCATTGTTCAGTTCCCACCTATGAGTGAGAATATGCGGTGTTTGGTTTTCTATTCTTGTGACAGTTTGCTAAGAATGATGGTTTCCAGCTGCATCCATGTCCCTACAAAGGATGCAAACTCATCCTTTTTTATGGCTGCATAATATTCCATGGTGTATATGTGCCACATTTTCTTAATCCAGTCTGTCACTGATGGACATTTGGGTTGATTCCAAGTCTTTGCTATTGTGAATAGTGCCACAATAAACATACGTGTGCATGTGTCTTTATAGCAGCATGATTTATAATCCTTTGGGTATATACCCAGTAGTGGGATGGCTGGGTCATATGGTACATCTAGTTCTAGATCCTTGAGGAATCGCCATACTGTTTTCCATAATGGTTGAACTAGTTTACAATCCCACCAACAGGGTAAAAGTGTTCCTATTTCTCCACATCCTCTCCAGCACCTGTTGTTTCCTGACTTTTTAATGATTGCCATTCTAACTGGTGTGAGATGGTATCTCATTGTGGTTTTGATTTGCATTTCTCTGATGGTGAGTGATGATGAGCATTTTTTCATGTGTCTGTTGGCTGTATGAATGTCTTCTTTTGAGAAATATCTGTTCATATCCTTTGCCCACTTTTTGATGGGGTTGTTTGTTTTTTTCTTGTAAATTTGTTTGAGTTCTTTGTAGATTCTGGATATTAGCCCTTTGTCAGATGAGTAGATTGCAAAAATCTTCTCCCATTCTGTAGGTTGCCTGTTCACTCTGATGGTAGTTTCTTTTGCTGTGCAGAAACTCTTTAGTTTAATCATATCCCATTTGTCAATTTTGGCTTTTGTTGCCATTGCTTTTGGTGTTTTAGACATGAAGTCCTTGGCTATGCCTATGTCCTGAATGGTACTACCTAGATTTTCTTCTAGGGTTTTTATGGTATTAGGTCTAACATTTAAGTCTCTAATCCATCTTGAATTAATTTTCGTATAAGGAGTAAGGAAAGGATCCAGTTTCAGCTTTCTACTTATGGCTAGCCAATTTTCCCAGCACCATTTATTAAATAGCTGAACAGCGAGTGTACCTGATTCTTGCTTTGGAAGCTTCCTCTCAGGGCTGTACTCCACCCTCTGAGGTGTGGGGTGTCAGACTGCCCCTAGTGGGGGATGTCTCCCAGTTAGGCTACTCAGGGGTCAGGGACCCACTTGAGCAGGCAGTCTGTCCGTTCTCAGATCTCAACCTCCGTGTTGGGAGATCCACTGCTCTCTTCAAAGCTGTCAGACAGAGTCGATCAGGTCTGCACAGGCCTCTGCTGCTTCCCCTGTTGTTTTTTAGCTGTGCCCTGTCCCCAGAGGTGGAGTCTACAGAGACAGGCAGGTTTCCTTGAGCTGCTGTGAGCTCCACCCAGTTCGAGCTTCCCAGAGGCTTTGTTTACCTACTTAAGCCTCAGCAATGGCAGGCGCCCCTCCCCCAGCCTCGCTGCTGCCTTGCGGTTAGATTGCAGACTGCTGTGCTAGCAATGAGGGAGGCTCCGTGGCCGTGGGACCCTCCCGGCCAGGTGTGGGTATAATCTCCTGGTGTGCCCCCCCCCCGTTTGCTTAAAGTGCAGTATTAGGGTGGGAATTACCCGATTTTCCAGGTGTTGTGTGTCTCAGTTCGCCTGGCTAGAAAAAGGGATTCCCTTCCCCCTTGTGCTTCCCAGGTGAGGCAATGCCTCGCCCTGCTTCAGCTCTCGCTGGTCGGGCTGCAGCAGCTGACCAGCACTGATTGTCCGGCACTCCCCAGTGAGATGACCCCAGTACCTCAGTTGAAAATGCAGAAATCACCGGTCTTCTGTGTCACTCGCGCTGGGAGTTGGAGACTGGAGCTGTTCCTATTCGGCCATCTTGCTCCACCCCCCTCCTATTCTTAATTTTTGTGGATTTTTATACTAAAGTTCTTGTTAACTTTATCCTCCTTTAGAGAAAAGGTATTGCTTTTTCACCCTGACTGGAATGTAGTGGCACAATCAAAATTCACTGCAGCCTTGAACTCCAGATTCAAGCGATCCTCCCACCTCAGCCTCCTAAGCAGCCGATGTGACAGGCACATACCACAATGCCTGGGTAAACTTTTATTACTTTTGTAGAGATGGGGGGGGGGTCACACTGTGTTGCACAGGCTGGTCTCAAACTCCTGGCCTCAAGTGATCCTCCTGCCTTAGCATCTGAAAGTGCTGGGATTACAGGCATGGGCCACTGCACCTGCCTAGACGTGTGTTATTTCATTTCCAAAAATTAAGGTTTTCCCAGATACCTCCTTCTGCTATATGTTTATAATTTAACTCAACATTGTGTTCAGACAACATACTTGGTATGTCTTAGATCCTTTTGAATTTACTCAGACTTGTTTTATGTCCTAGAACATGGTCTATACTGGTAAATGTTTCCTACATAGTTTAAAAATATATCTTCTGCTGTTGTTGGATGAAGTGTTCTAGCAATGTCAGGTTCAATTGTTTTACGTTGTTGTTCCTGTCTTCTATATCGTATTATTTTTCAGGATACTTTTTCTATAAGTTATTGAGAAAGGTGTATTGAAATACCTGTTTAATTCTGGATTTGTCTATTTTTCCTTGCAGTTCTATTAGCTTTTATATCACACATTTTGAAGATCTGTTATTAGTTACATATACACTTAGGATTGGTGTCTTCTGGATCACTTGACCTCTTTGCCCTTATGAAATTCCCTCTTTACCTCTGGTGATATTTGTCCTGGAAAGAACTTTGGTGTTAATATAGTCACTCCACCTTTATTTTATTTTATTTTTTTGGTTTGTTTGTTTTGTTTTGTTTTTGTTTTTGAGACGGAGTCTTGCTCTGTTACCCATGCTGGAGTGCAGTGGCGTGATCTCAGCTTACTGCAACCTCCACTTCCTGAGTTCAGGTGATTCTCCTGCCTCAGCCTCCCAAGCAGCTGGGATTACAGGCATGCACCACCACACCCAGCTAAGTTTTTGTATTTTTAGTAGAGACAGGGTTTCACCATGTTGGCCAGGCTGGTCTTGAACTCTTGACATCAAGTGATCTGCCCGCCTTGACCTCCTAAGGTGTTGGGACAACAGGTGTGAGCCACCATGCTCAGCCCCACCTTTATTTTGATCAGTGTTAGCATATCATATTTTTCAATCCTTTTAATCTATTTCTGTCTTGCACTTCTTAGAGGTAGTATTGTTTCTTGTAGGTGGCAGGGAGCTGAGTCTCATTTTTTGATACAACCTGATGATCTCTTTTAATGAAGATGGTTATGCCATTTACATTTAATATGATTACTGATTTGGTTGTCTTTATTCTACCATTTGCTATTTGTTTCCTATTTGTCCCAGTTATTCCTTTCTCCCTTTTCACTCTTTTTCTGTCTTCTTTTGGAAAAATTACTTTTTGTGATTCCATTTTATTTTCTTTTTGGGTTTATTCACTATAACTTTTTGTTGTGTTATTTTAAAAGTTACTTTAGGGCTTTTTAATATAGAACATTAACTTATCACAGTCTACTTTCAGGTGATATTTCACTCTTATACCTGAGATAAGATATAAGAGCCTTAAAACAGCATGCTTCTGGCCAGGCATGGTGACTCACGCCTGTAATCCCAGCACTTTGGGGGGCCAAGGCGGGTGGATCACGAGGTCAGGAGATTGAGACCATCCTGGCCAACATGGTGAAACCCCATCTCTACTAAAAATACCAAAATTAGCTGGGCATGGTGGCGTCCATGGTCCCAGCTACTCAGGAGTATGAGGGAAGAGAATCACTTGAACCCAGGAGGTGGAGATTGCAGTGAGCCAAGATTGCGCCACTAATCCAGCCTGGCGACAGAGCGAGACTCCATCTCAAAACAAAACAAAAAACAAAAACAGTGTACTTCCATTTCCCTCCTCACAATCCCTATGCTACTATTGGAATAGATTTACTTTACATAGATTATAAACCCCACAACACACTACAGTTTCTAGTATAGTATTCAAGAGGTTTGAAAACTTTTTTTAAGAATTTTTGTTTCCCCTTGTCCCCCTCCCCTCTACCTTTTGTTTTGTAGGGACTTCAATTAGAAGTATATTAGGTCACTTGAAGATTTCCTGCAGCTGGTTGATGGTCTGCTCACTTGTTTTTCTACAATTTTTTGTTTCATTTTGATAGTTTCTAGTTTTGTATTCATGTTCATTAATCTTTCCTCTACAATATATAATCTCTGGTTCATCTCATCCAATTTATTTTTCATCAAATATTGTTGTTTTAATCTCCCAAAGTTGTTTGTGTTTCTTACGTTTTCCATGTCTCTACTCAACATGTTCAGTGTTTCTTCTAGCTTCTTGAACATATAGAATACAGTTGTAATAATTTAGTGGCCTTGACTACTAATTTGATCATCTATGTCTTTTCTGGTTGGTTTAGATTGCTTTTTATCATTATTGGGTCATATTTTCCTGTTTCTTTCCATTCCTGGTCATTTTTTAAAAGAGATGTGGTCTTGCTATGTTGCCCAGGCTGGAGTGCAGTGCCTCCTCATTGTGTGATCATAGCACACTACAGCTTTGAACTCCTGGGCTCAAGTGATCCTCCTGCTCAGCTTTCTGAATAGCTGGGACTACAGCTGCACCACCATTCCTGGCCCTGGTAACTTTTGATTAAACACGTTCTGAATTTTACATTATTAAATAGTTTACTCCTATAAATATTCTGCTTTTGTTCTTGGGCATGATTATTTGAAAACAGTTTTATCCTTTCAGATTTTGCTTTAAATGACTCTTAACTAGTACCCAAGAGGCATTTAGACTAGGCTTTATTTCCCCATTGAGGCAACATTCTTGAGAATTCTACCTGATGCCCTGAAAATGATGAGATTTTTCTCACTCCTAGTCATGGAAACAAAAACTGTTGTCAGAGCTTTCTGAGCTCTGAGGATTGTTCCAGTTATTCAAGTGGTTCTTTCCCTTGTCTTGCATAGTTTCCTCACATATAGTCACTGATGATTTCTCATCTGAAAATTTGAGGGAGATCCTTTAATTTCCAGAGTTCTCTGTGTAGCTCTCTCCTCTCTAGCACTGTGCCCTGTGAATTCTAGCCTTCTTAGCCTCCCCAGATTCCTGTCTCTGCCTCTTCAACTCAAGGTCACAGCCTAGAAACTTACTCCAGGTAATAAGCTGGGAGAAATAAAGGGCTCACCCCTCTCTCAGAAACCACTGTCTTTTGTTGCTTCATGTCCAATATTTTAAAACTGTTGATTTGTAGCTTTTGTCAGGCCTTTTAATTTAGGCAGTCTGTATGCACTGATGACCCTCATATTTAATAGCAATCTGCTTTTTGTTGTTGTTGTTGAGATGGGGTCTTTTTCTGTTGCCCAGCTTGAAGTGCAGTAGCATGATCATGGTTCAGTGCAGTCTTGAACTCTCAGGCTCAAGAGATCCTCCTACCTCAGCCTCCTGAGTAGCTTGGACCACAGGCACACATCACCATGTGCAGTTAATTTCTTAATTTTTTGTAGAGATGGGGTCTCGCTATGTTGTTCTTGCCTGTCTTGAACTGCTGGGCTCAAGCATTCCTCCTGTCTTAGCCTCCTAAAGTGTTGGGATTACAGGTGTAAGCCATCATTCCTGGCCTACAATATGTATTTTATATATATGGTCTCGCTCTGTTGTCCAGGCTGGAGTGCAGTGGTGTGATCTCTGCTCACTGCAACCTCTGCCTCCTGGGCTCAAGCATCAAGCAATCCTCCCACCTCAGCCTCCTGAATAGCTAGGACTATAGGCACACACCACCATGCCTGGTTGATTTTTTTGTTTGTTTTGCTAGAGACAGGGTTTCACCATGTTGCCCAGGTTGGTCTCAAACTTCTGGGCTCAAGCAGTCCTCCCACCTTGGCTTCCCAAATTGCTGGAATTACAGGCATGAGCCACCACGCCTGGCTCTATAGTATTCTTTAAATGTCAGTTAAGTCAAATCAGTTTGATATTATTCATAACTTCTCTATCCCTGCTGATTTTTTTGGTCTCTTATTCTTTTAATTACTGAAAACTGGAGGTTAAACTATCCCACTATGTGGATCTATTTGTCCCTTTAGTTCGGTTAGATTTTACTTCATGTGTCTAAAGTCTGTTATTTGCTGTATACACATTTAGGAGTATGTCTTCCTATTAAATGGATCCTTTTACCATTATGAAACATCCTTTTTTAATCTCTGGCAAAACTCATTTTTTGACATCTACTTTGTCAGATATTAATATAGCCCTGAAGCGTTTTTTATGCTTGTTTCCCTGGTACCTTTGTCCATACTTTAAACTTTCATTCTATTGTTGATATGGTTTGCTTTGTGTCCCACCCAAATCTCATATTGAATTGTGATCCCAAGTGTTGGAGGTGGAGCCTGGTGGAAGGTGATTTGATCATGGGGCTTGTAGCCCCTTTGTTTTGGGCCAATTTTTCCCTTTTGGAATGGGAGCATTTACCCAATGTCTGTACCCCCATTGTATCTTTGAAGTAACTAACTTGTTTTTTATTTTATAGGATCATAGGTGGAAGGAACTTGCCTTGTCTCAGATGAGACTTTGGACTATGGATTTTTGAGTTAATGCTGAAATGAGTTAAGACTTAGGGGACTGTTGAGAATGGATGATTGAAGTTTTGTGTGAGAAGGACATGAGATGTTGGAGGGACATGGTTGGAATGATATGGTTTGGCTTTGTGTCCCCACCCACATCTCATGTTGAATTTTGAACCTGAGTATTGGAGGTGGGGCTTGGTGGGAGGTAATTGGATCATGGAAGTGGTTTTTAATGGTTTAGTACCATCCCCTAGTGCTGCCTCATGATAGAGTTCTCACAAGATCTGGTTGTTTGGGAGTGTGTAGCGCTTCCCCCTTTGCTCTCTCTCCCTTCTGCTCCTGCCATGTGAGACATGCTGACTTCCCATTCACCTTCCACCACGATTTTAAGTTTCCCAAGGCTTCCTGAGCCATGCCTCCTGTATAGCCTGTGGAACTGTGAGTCAATTAAACCTCTTTTCTTTATAAATTACCCAGTCTCACGTAGTTCTTTATAGAAGTGTGAGAACAGTCTAATACAGTTGTCCTTTTAAAAGTATGTCTCAGTCTTTCTCATGGCAAATCTGCCTTCTTTTGGATCACTGTTCCCCTACATAAGGATTTTTTTCTCTCTGTTTTTAAGATATTTCTGTGTTTGGTTTACAGAATTTTCACTATTATATGACTAAGCAGGATTTTTTTTTTTTTTTTTTTGAATCCTGCTTAGGGCTTGTTGAGCTTAGAAAATCTACAGGTTGTCATCTTTTCACCACATTTGTGATATTTTCAGCCATAACTATAAGAACCTTTTTTCCTGCCTCATTTTCCCTTTCTTTTCCTCTTAATACTGTCTTACAGGTCTTAGATGCTCTTTTTATATTTATTCAGTCATATTCTCTTTGTTCTTCAGAGTTGAAATTTACTCTTTATCTGCTTTCAAGTCAGCTGACTTTTCTGTCATCACCAATCTGCTGTTAAGCCAATATTGGGAGTTTTAAATGTTCAGATAATATTATTTTTGGTTCTAGAACTCCCATTTGGTTATTTTACCTCTAAACATCCATTCTCAGTTTTCTTTTCTGCCTGCCTCTAACATATTGGGACTCCCTGGGTTTCTACCTTGTCCCATTAATTGATTTCTATTTGTCTAAGATTCCTCCTCATCTATTCCCTCATTATGGCCATCTCTTCCTTTAAATCCTCAAAAATATGAAAAATAAGGGTGGGTCTTTCCCATGCTATTCTTGTGATTGTAAATAAGTCTCATGAGATCTGAGGTTTTATAAAGAGGCGTTCCCCCACATATGCTCTCTCTTACCTGCTGCCATGCAAAACTTGACTTTGCTCCTCCTTTGCCTTCTGCTATGATTGATTGTGAGGCCTCCCCAGCCATGTGGAACTGTGAGTCTATTAAACTTCTTTTCTGGCCAGGTGCAGTGGCTCAAGCCTGTAATCCTGACACTTTTGGGAGGCCGAGGTGGGTGATCACCTGAGGTCTCAGGAATTCAAGACCAGCCAGGCCAACATGGTGAAACCCCATCCCTACTAAAAAATACAAAACATTAGCTAGGCATGGTGGTGGGCACTTGTAATCCCAGCTAGTCAGGAGGCTGAGGCAGGAGAATCGCTTGAACCCGGGAGGCGGAGGTTGCAGTGAGCCAAGATGACGCCACTGTACTCCAGCCTAGGTGACAAAAGCAAAACTCCAACTCAAAACAAAACAAAAACAAAACCTCTTTTCCTTTATAAATTACCCAGTTCTGGGGTAGGTTTTTTTTGTTTTTTTTGAGATGGAGTCTCGCTCTGTCACCCAGGCTGGAGTGCAGTGGCATGATCTCGGCTCACTGCAAGCTCCGACCTCCCGGGTTCATGCCATTCTCCTGCCTCAGCCTCCCAAGTAGCTGGGACTACAGGCGCCCGCCACCATGCCCAGCTAATTTTTTTTTTTTTTTTTGTATTTTTAGTAGAGAGGGTGTTTCACCATGTTAGCCAGGATGGTCTTGATCTCCTGACCTTGTGATCTGCCCACCTCGGCCTCCCAAAGTGCAGGGATTACAGGCTTGAGCCACTGCACTTGGCCAGTCTGGGGTATGTCTTTATTGGCAGCATGAGAACAGACTAATACAAGTGCCTAGAATAGTCACTGATAAACAGTAAACTGACTCAATGAAAATCAGCCATTATTAGTATAATTATAAACCTCTGGCAGAATGAGTTAAAAATTTATGCTAATTTTAAAAATTAAGTATTACCAAAAAAATTAGCAAATAATAGTCTGATTAAGAACTGACATTCCTCGCCTCTCTTCCTTTCTCCGCCATCATGGTGTGTGCTTGACTCTGCTTCTCGCCATGTCTTCTCACAAGACTTTTGGGATTAAGCGATTGCTGGCCAAGAAACAAAAGCAAAATTGTGCTGTTCCCCAGTGGATTCGGATGAAAACTGGTAATAAAATCAGGATTTTATTAATAAAATAAAACCAAAAGGAGACAATGGAGAAGAACCAAGCTGGGTCTATAAGGAATAGTACATGAGATGGCAAACATATTTATGCTGTCTGAAAGTCACAATCATGTTACCATATCAAGGTAAAAATGTCACCACTATCCGGAGAGTTTGACATGTTTTGTTGGGAATATATTTTTTCTCTCTGCATCTGTTATGAACGCGTTGGTTGGCTAGGTTCAGTAGTAAATATGTGAGGCCTTTCATTTCAAAAACAAAAAAAATTTACATTCCTCAATGTACTTATGCATTTTAACAATGATTTTTATATAAAAAGCAAAGGAAAGCAGCAAGTTTAAGCCAAAAAACAATAAATAAAATAACAAATTTTCTTTAAAAATATAATTAAGTTTTAGTAGGGCTTTCTTTTAAAATATTGAAATATAAAATTTATTCAAAAGCAAAATAACAGCTTCTATGAAGTATGAGCTACATATAATAAGTAAACACAGCACAGTACCAAAAATTCCATTTTTTTCCAACATATCAGTATCTTCTTTTAATTACACATTTTCTCCCTGGAATAATGCAAAATAATAGATTAATATTTGAAATATTCCTAAGCTGATTGAGCATTAAAAGTTTACTATAATAACAGGAGTATAATTTAAAGCAAGAGAAATATTTAGTCTACTGAAAAATATGAATCATAAAAAGTCAATAATGAACCACATGAATATAGAATGCAGGCTGGGCGTAGTGGCTCATGCCTGTAATCCCAGCACTTTGGGAGGCCGAGGCGAGTGGATCACCTGAGGTCAGGAGCAAGACCAGCCTGGCCAATGTTGTGAAACCTTATCTCTACTAAAAAATACAAAAATTAGCTGGGTGTGGTGGCGAGTGTCTCTAATCCCAGCTAGTCAGAAGGCTGAGGCAGGAGAATCACTTGAACCTTGGAGTGGGAGGTTGCAGTGAGCCGAGATCGCACCACTGCACTCCAGCCTGGGAGACAAGAGCATAACTCCGTCTCAAAAAAGTAAATAAATAAATACATAAAATAAAAATTAAAAGCAAACAATTCTGGCTGAATGAGGTGGGTGTGAATATGAGGTTAAACTAATTTTAAAACTCAAAAAAAGGAATGTAAAAATAACATATTTAGGCATCACTGTCACATTATTGTTTGAGAGCACAATAAACAAGGATGAATAGCTACATGAAAAAAGTCAGTTAAAAAGGAAGATTAAAAGAAGAAAAAAGAGCAGAAAAAGAAAAAGACAAAAGAGAATTGTTTGCATATAAAAGCAGTTGAACATAAAGTAGAAAAATAGAGGAAAAAGGCCCAGGGGATTTAAAAAAATATGGGCCAAATTTTCTTGTGATACCTTCATCTTTACTGAGGGTGTGAATTTGAAAATATTATCATGTCTCTAAGTATTACCTGTACTCCTGGTTTAATATTTTTTATCTTTGTTTTCCCTATAGCTAATTTCCTAATTTCTTATTTTTCATCTTACTGCACGATATATGTACCA
The DNA here is from genome assembly GCF_007565055.1 of Rhinopithecus roxellana. Taxonomy (NCBI): domain Eukaryota; kingdom Metazoa; phylum Chordata; class Mammalia; order Primates; family Cercopithecidae; genus Rhinopithecus; species Rhinopithecus roxellana. The sequence goes on along the minus strand of NC_044556.1, from coordinate 21,507,425 downwards.
TATCTTGAAAACTACAAATAAGCAAAATAGAATAACTTCTTATAAATTCCTAATAAATGGTGAATTAGCTAATTAATCAGTATTCACAACACTTCCACTGCTCTAATCCAAAACAGGATTAGAATAAGAGTTAATGTGAAGTCTCTGAACTTGCTGATATTGTGTTCTAAATTGTGTACAGGTGTAATTTTTTGAGTTCTGAAGCTTTTGTTAGTCTGAAAGCAGAACACTGCTGTGTTAAGAGGCTTTACTCTCGATGGAAGTGCCAACGTACTTAACCATTAGGAAAATAGTATTTGGGCTGCAACACAAGAAAGAGAGCTAACACTTATTAAACACTTCTCATGTATCAATTTCCACATTCTTTCCATTGTACCAGTGGACTTTAAGACTGCACTTTCTCAAGCATAGCTGGATTTAGGCCAGCTGATACCCTCTGCACAGCCCAACAATGATGCCTCCTGGCCCTACCACTGCTTTAAAAAAAATGCTTAAGAGTCCTTTAGACAAATCAGTTGATGAGTCAAATGCTATCCAGACCAAGCTAGCTGGTTTTGAAACTCACACCATGTGTAAAGAAACAAATGTAATACCTGATGACACTTTCAAATGAAACTTTTAAACTTTTGTCACTCACCATACCACAGAAAATGATTTTTCAACAGTGCAGATTAAATTTGAACGTGGCAGATAAAGACAGTTACTAAAAATTCTACTAAAGTCAAGTGTGGCAGTGAACGAATTAAGAGGATTACAGCTAGGGCAAATAACTATGGCATTTCCCTTAGTCCCCTATGCTCCTGCTTATTTTCCTTAATGATTAATCCAGGGCTGCTCTGGAGCTTTTGCATGAACAGCCATAAGTAGATTTAAGTAACTGGGTAAAGGTCAGACATATCCTACCCCCAATCAGATAAACTACCTTTGTATCTATTTGACATACTGGATTTCTTTATAACATTTTATTTAAATAATAATTTCTTTGGTTTAAGAGTTTTAAAATTCTGCTTTTAAATAGGAGACCAATGCAATGTCATACTTAAGTTGTGGGTGAAATAAGCTGAGGACCTGAATTAGGCTACAGATCATGGCTCTACATCCCAATTTAAAAGATCTCTTTCAGGCCAGGCACAGTGGCTCATGCTTGTCATCTCAGCACTTTGGGAGGCCAAGGTGGGTAGATCACTTGGGGCCAGGAGTTCGAGACCAGCCTGGCCAACATGGTGAAACCCCATCTCTACTAAAAAATACAAAAATTAGCTGGGCATAGTGACACAGGCCTGTAATCCCAGCTACTTAGGTGGCTGAGGTATGAGAATTGCTTGAACCCGGGAAGCGGAGGTTGCAGTGAGCTGAGATCGTGCCACTACACTCCAGCCTAGGTGACAGCGCAAGACTCTGTCTCAAAAAATAAAAATAACATCTCTTTCATTAAATTTTACAGAGTAGTATATATTTATCAATGCAACATACATGTAAATGACTATGAGGTGGTCACTGAGGCTCATGCGCTATAAGAGTTCCATGTGAGCTTAAACTTATGAGTACTGACTGTGGTCAATGCATTTAAAACTTTACGTAGAGTATCATTGACAATCAAGAAAACTATGTTTGTACAGAATATAACTTTGATAGGATTGTAAGAATCCAATCTTTTAAGTTTAACAATAGGCTACATTTGTTTTGTTTAGAGATGGGTTCTTGCTCCGTTGCCTAGGCTACAGTGCATGATAATAGCTCACTGCAGCCTTGAACCAGGCTCAAGTGATCCTTCCACCTCAGCTTCCAAGTAGCTAGGACTACAGATGTGCGCCACCATGCCCAGCTAATTGTTCATTTTATTTTTCTGTAGAGATAGGGTTTGCTATGTTGCCCAGGCTGGTCTTGAAATCCTAGTCTCAAGTAATCCCCCTGTTTGGCTTCCAAAAGTGTTGGGAGTAAAGGTGTGAGGCACCTTGCCCGGCTAGTATTTTGAATATTTTAATTTTAATTTGATCTTCAATGATAATTGACTAGGTGAAATGACTTGAAAAATTCAAACATATATTGCAAAAACCTACAGAGTAAGAAATCATTCTATCAGTTATGTAGTAACTTTTAACTCCTACTCTTTATTTTTTTATTTAGACATAGAGTCTTGCTCTGGTGTCCAGGCTGGAGTGCAGTGGCGCAATCTTGGCTCACTGCAACCTCTGCCTCCTGGGTTTAAGCAATTATCTGCCTCAGCCTCCTGAGCAGCTGGGATTACAGGTGCGCACCACCACACCCAGCTAATTTTTGTGTTTTCAGTAGAGATGGGGTTTCACCCTCTTAGCCAGGCTGGTCTTGAACTCCTGACCTCATGATCTACCTGCGTCAGCCTCCCAAAGTGCTGGGATTACAGGTGTAAGCCACCGTGCCCAGCTAACTCCTACTCTTAATCCTTAACTGGCTAAGCAACTGCAAGACCAAACTATGTAATTAGACAGTACTGAAGAAAATGCCAACACAATTATGTAAGTATTATATATAGTGGTTAAGAGCAGGGACTCAAGTTTCCTCATATAATAAGGGTAATAATAGTACCTGCTACAGTAGAACTATTAGGTACTATCATTTGGTACTATTCAGATAATAGTACCTATCAGGGGGTTGTTATAAGGATTAAATGAGTTAACTTATGTAAAGGATTTGCTTGACATACAGTAAAGGCTATGTATTGTTATCACAATCTGTCACTGTACTTATCAAATTTATCCTGCATAAATTAGGTGCTATTTTTACCAAAAAGAGAGTCTTGCGTATCTATGACTGCAAGGGTCACTGGAGTAGAGCAGAGGTTCTTAAAGGGTGCAGTACCATCCTCTACAGAACATTCTAGAAATCTGTGATGGTACTTTTTGGTTGTCACTATGATAGGGGAGAAAGGAACATGCTGCTGCAGATATACAATGAGCAGGGACAAATGATGCCACATGTCCTGTATCTTGCACGGTTGTTCCACATGACAGAACTATCTGGCTGGCAATTCTACTAGACTTTGCTAGTCTGTTTATGCTTTCCTACTCTCCAAAGTAAGTAACCATTTCATATACCTTCCCTGTTCTTAAATTTCCAATATCTTACTATGCCTTAGCTAAAAACACTGCTTATTTCACTAAGAAAATAAAAGCAATCAATAAAGAAATTTCTCTCCCACTACCAAACCTTCCATTCCATGTGTTTCTGTGCTCCCATATTCTGCCTTCCTTCCCACTACAGTGGATGAACTGCCCCTTCTTTTATCTAAGACCAACTCCTCAACTGTTCTCCTGTATCCCATTTGTTAAGCCTACCTTAAGGATTTTACTCCTTCTACTCTCTGTCTTGAATTGCTGTTTCCCTGTCTACTGGATCATTCCTATCACTATCCAACAGCTGTTTTCTCTCTTATGTTAAAAAGCAAAACAAAAACTCTCCCTTGACATGACATCTCCCTCATTTCTCTGCTTTACTCTTTATCCAAAGAGTTGTCTATTCTTGGTGTTTCTATTTCCTCTTTCCATTCTATGCTAAACCCACTCTACATCAGGCTTTCATTCCCATTGTTACTCTAAAGCCAGTCTTATGAAGGTCATAAAAGCCTCAACATTACTAAATATGATAGTCAATTATCAATCTTCACTTTACTTAGCAACACTGGACACAATTGATCTCACCCTCCTTGAAATACATTGTGAAACATTATACTCTCCTAATTTCTCTTCTATTTCACTGATTACTTCTCAGTTACCTTTTCTGAATCTTTAACTTCTTGCATGCTTAAAGTAATATGCTAAAAGTGAAATTTTGGCCAGGACAACCTGATGAAATCTAGCATTTAAAACTACAGTTATGTTTACTGTATATAATTTATTTAGCCATTTGATTCATTCATAAATATTTATTCAGCATCTACTATATACCAGGCACTGGAAATACGAAATAAGCGAAATGACCATACCCTGTCCACACAGAGCTTACATTTTCAGTGGGGGAGACAATCAATAAACAAGTAGATAGACATATATTTAAATGCCAGGCAAAAATAAGTATTATGAAGAAAACCTCATTCAACAATTTTTCTTTGTCTTGGATCTATTACAAAAAAAAATTTTTTTAACTGTTCAAGCCACCAAAGCTATCTCGATGTGTTTGAAAATGATGTTAGGCATTTTTTAAAAAGCTGACATTATCTAAAGGAGATTATTTCCATATGCAAACTACAGATTAAATCCTATATTGTGGAACATAAGGAATATAAGGAGCAGAAAAGTGAGAAAGTAGTTAGTTCAGAATAAGAAGAGGACCAGAAAAATATTAAATCATAAAAGTCAAGAGAAGAGAAAATATCAAAAGGGGGAATGGACAGTTAAATCTACAAAAGCTGAAGAAAAAGAGGATACTAAATTTGTGTATTATACAATGAGGTTTTTTTTGTGACTTTCAAGAAAACAGTAAATTTAATATTCAAGAGACAAATACAGTAAGTTACACAGTGGGAAGGGTAGTAAGGAGGTAGCAACAATGGAGAAATAGAATGAATAAATTTTTTTTTTTTGAGATGGGGTCTCGCCATGTTGCCCATACTGGTCTCAAACTCCTGGGCTCACATAATCCTCCTGCCTCAGCCTCCGGGGTAGCTGGGATTGCAGGCATGTGCCACTGCACCCAGCTTAGAATGGGTATGACTTTAAGATGTCTGGAAATGAAAGGAAGAGGTAAATAAAGAAGCTTGAAGATACATATTAAATCAGGAAGCAGAGAAGCAAAACAGGCAAGCATATTAAAGGCTTAAAAGTACATGTTCAAGAGGTTCTCTCTAAAAAAGAAGAGGGATGTATCTTTCTTTTAAAGAGAAAAGGGATAAAAGAAGGAAAGATGAACATAAATACTTTAGGGTGAAAAATTATAAGGATGAGGGCATTTGGCCTTATTCATACTTTTAAATAATGGCTAATCAGTAAATCAACTTTCCAAAGACAGTGATAGCCAGCAATAACTTATTCTGACATACTGAGCCCAAGTGAACAGTAAATTATGACGAAGTTATGAGAACATTCACCTCAGAACCTACTTTCTCTGGATTCCTCTCACTGCATGTTTCTTCTTCCCATTTTTCTTTTTTTCAGTTTTTTTTTTTTAATTTTTAAGCACTTCCATGTCTATCTACGTATTTTTCATTCTACTTCCTGTTCTGTCTCCCTTTGCCTCTCTCTTTCCCCCTATTATCTCACACCATGACCTAGAGAAAATGTCTTTTGGTATTAATTTTACTTAATGTTTAAAATGTAAAATCTTCCTTTTTCAAATATTAGTAGTTTTTCATTTAAATATATGAATTTTCTTCCAAGTAACAAAATGATATGCTTTGGAAACAAATATTACAACTTACAGTGTATAAAAAACATACCTGAGTTAAACCAGCACCTGTTTGCATAGAAGACTTTTTTAATAGTCTTACTTCTTTGTTTATGTACCTTAGCATCCCACTAAGCGTGCTAAAGTCATTACTCTCAGAACTATCATCTTCTAGGTTATACGTGAGAGGTTTAAATGAGTCTGGCTGGGTGTAAGTCAGATTCTTATGACTTTCTTCTGATGTTGAAGGCTGTTCTAATTGCATTTTCTTCAAGTCCTGTAGTAATTCTTCAGAAAGATCTTCATCACCATGAGTTTTGAAAGTAAGATCACTGGCACTAATAGAGCGACGTAATTTTGTACACTTGGAAAAAGATGTGTGAAAATGTTTAGCAAATTTTGGCTCTTGAACATCAGGCATAATTTCTGTTGGAGATGTAAATGGGCCTGGTAGAAACTTGGTGTCTTCTGCCTTTTCATGTCCAGAAATTTTGGCTTGTAATCTGGTTAATTCTGATTCCTGCAGAAAAATTGGTACATAGTAGGTGCTCAATACATTTTTGTTAAATGAATGAACTCCTTAGAAAATCATAGACTTTTAGAAAGTCAACCTTTGTCCCAGTATAGGAATTCTGTTGATAATTCTTGAGAATTTTCCAAGCTCTGTTTAAAACCTTTACTTATTTAAGATAGGTTCACTTGGGGAAAATTACACGTTTGTTTGAAATATGCTTATTCTAAGAAATTCCATTAAAACTAATTTTCCTTATATATGTATATTTTTGGTGTTAATGACAATATCAATTTCTATTCAAGATTGAAATCTTACACCTAAAAATTTCTCTGCAAAGGTGTAGAGGTATGCTAGCTTTTGTTAATCTAACACATATAGACACAAAAAGACCCCTTTCAGAATTTCCAACAGGGAATAAACAGATATAAGCTATTCTGCTTTTTGTGTTCTCATTACAAGAAAGCTTTATTATATTAGACATTTTTCAAAAACTTAAAAAAGTGATTTTTTAATAAATTAATCCTTGTTAAATAAACTTTTCATTTCTATTTTTTTCATGTCTTTCATTTGGGTCCTCTAACTGAACTTTGGGATCCTAGGAGACTACATAAACTAAAAAACCAAAAAGCCTTAAAGAAGAGATGATATATTAATTTCAAAAGCTTAATAATGTAAGTATAGTAGTCTTCTTTTCAAATACATTTGCCTTTTCTTAAAGGTATCCATAAGATACATATTTCTAAATCCTGTCCATTTTAATCTGATAGTTTCTGTTCTTAAAGTAGCTTTCAAAAATACTGTGTTCATAACTAAAACTGTCATAACCACAGAATGCATTACAAAATAAAAGTTTAACATGCATATTTCGGTTCTTTCCTGTTTTTATACTACTTCATCTAAAATTGATTTATATGATTTTTTAAAATACTTTTTAAGTTCTAGGGTACATGTGCACAACGTGCAGGTTTCTTACCTATGTATACATGTGCTATGTTGGTGTGCTGCACCCATTAACTCGTCATTTACATTAGGGATTTCTCTTAATGATCCCTCTCCCCTCCCCCATCCCATGACAGGCCCTGGCGTGTGATATTCCCCACCCTGTGTCCAAGTGTTCTTATTGTTCAATCCCCACCTATGAGTGAGAATATGTGGTGTTTGGTTTTCTGTCCTTGCAATAGTTTGCTCAGAATGATGGTTTCCAGCTACATCCATGTCCCTACAAAGGACATGAACTCATCCTTTTTTATGGCTGCATAGTATTCCATGGTGTATATGTGCCACATTTTCTTTATCCAGTCTATCATTGATGGACATTTGGTTTGGTTCCAAGTCTTTGTTATTGTGAATAGTGCCGCAATAAACATACGTGTGCATGTGTCTTTATAGCAGCACGATTTATAATCCTTTGGGTATATACCTAGTAATGGGATTGCTGGGTCAAATGGTATTTCTAGTTCTAGATCTTTGAGGAATTGCCACACTATCTTCCACAATGGTCAAACTAGTTTACACTCCCACCAACAGGGTAAAAGTGTTCCTATTTCTCCACATCCTCTCCATCACCTGTTGTTTCCTGACTTTTTAATGATCACCATTCTAACTGGTGTGAGATGGTATCTCATTGTGGTTTTGATTTGCATTTCTCTGATGGCCAGTGATGATAAGCATTTTTTCAGGTGTCTGTTGGCTGCATAATGTTTTCTTTTGAGAGGTGTCTGTTCATACCCTTCACCCACTTTTTGATGGGGTTGATTTTTTCTTGTAAATTTGTTTAAGTTCTTTGTAGATTCTGGATATTAGCCCTTTGTCAGATGGGTAGATTGCAAAAATTTTCTCCCACTCTGTAGGTTGCCTGTTCACTCTGATGGTAGTTTCTTTTGCTGTGCAGAAGCTCTTTAGTTTAATTAGATCTGAGTTGTCTATTTTGGCTTTTGTTGCCATTGCTTTTGGTGTTTTAGTCATGAAGTCCTTGCCTGTGCCTATGTCCTGAATGGTATTGCCTAGGTTTTCTTCTAGGGATTTTATGGTTTTGGGTCTAACATTTAAGTCTTTAATCCATCTTGAATTAATTTTTGTATAAGGTGTAAGGAAGGGATGCAGTTTCAGCTTTCTACATATAGCTAGCCAGTTTCCCCACCACCATTTATTAAATAGAAAATCCTTTTCCCATTTCTTGTTTTTGTCAGGTTTGTCAAAGATCAGATGGTTGTAGATGTGTGGTGTTATTTCTGAGGCCTCTGTTCCGTTCCATTGGTCTATATCTCTGTTTTGGTACCAGTATCATGCTGTTTTGGTTACTGTAGTCTTGTAGCATAGTTTTAAGTCAGGTAGCATGATGCCTCCAGCTTTGTTCTTTTGGCTTAGGATTGTCTTGGCTATGTGGGCTCTTTTTTGGTTCCATATGAACTTTAAAGTAGTTTTTTACAATTCTGTGAAGAACGCCATTGGTAGCTTGATGGAGATGGCATTGAATCTATAAATTACCTTGGGCAGTATGGCCATTTTCATGATATTGAATCTTCCTATCCATGAGCATGGAATGTCCTTACATTTGTTTGTGTCCTCTTCTATTTCACTGAGCAGTGGTTTGTAGTTCTCCTTGGAGATCCTTCACATCCCTTGTAAGTTGGATTCCTAGGTATTTTATTCTCTTTGAAGCAATGGTGAATGGGAGTTCACTCATGATTTGGCTCTCTGTTGGTCTGTTATTGGTGAATAGGAATGCTTGTGATTTTTGTACATTGGTTTTGTATCCTGAGACTTTGCTGAAGTTATCAGCTTAAGGAGATTTGGGACTGAGATGATGGGGTTTTCTAAATATACAATCATGTCATCTGCAAACAGGGACAATTTGACTTCCTCTTTTCCTAATGGAATACTTTATTTCTTTCTCCTGCCTGATTCCCCTGGCCAGAACTTCCAACACTATGTTGAATAGGAGTGGTGAGAGAGGACTTCCCTGTCTTGTGCCAGTTTTCAAAAGGAATGCTTCAGTTTTTGCCCATTCAGTATGATATTGGCTGTAGGCTTGTCATAAATAGCTTTTATTATTTTGAGATACATTTCATCGATACCTAGTTTGACAGTTTTTAGCATGAAGGGCTGTTGAATTTTGTTGAGGGCCTTTTCTGCATCTATTGAGATAATCATGTGGTTTTTGTCTTTGGTTCCGTTTATGTGATGGATTACGTTTATCGATTTGCATATGTTGAACCAACCATGCATCCCAGGGATAAAGCCAACTTGATTGTGGTGGATAAGCTTTTTGATGTGTTGCTGGATTCAGTTTGCCAGTTATTTTATTGAGGATTTTTGCATCGATGTTCATCAGGGATATTGGTCTAAAATTCTCTTTTTTTGTTGTGTCTCTGCCAGGCTTTGGTATCAGGATGATGCTGGCCTCATAAAATGAGTTAGGGAGGATTCCCTCTTTTTCTATTGATTGGAATAGTTTCAGAAGGAATGGTACCAACTCCTCTTTGTACCTCTGGTAGAATTCAACTGTGAATTCGTCTGGTCCTGGACTTTTTTTGGTTGGTAGGCTAATAATTATTTTCTCAATTTCAGAGCCTGTTGTTGGTCTATTCAGGGATTCAACTTCTTCCTGGTTTAGTCTTGGGAGGGTGTATGTGTCCAGGAATTTATCCATTTCTTCTAGGTTTTCTAGTTTATTTGCATAGAGGTGTTTATAGTATTCTCTGATGGTAGTTTGTATTTCTGTGGGATTGGTGGTGATACCCCTTTATCATTTTTTTATTGTGTCTATTTGATTCTTCTCTCTTTTCTTCTTTCTTAGTCTTGCTAGCAGTCTATCAATTTTGTTGATCTTTTCAAAAAACCAGCTCCTAGATTCACTGATTTTTTTTGAAGAGTTTTTTGTATCTCTTTCTCCTTTAGTTCTGCTCTGATCTTACTTATTTCTTACCTCCTGCTAGCTTTTGAATTTGTTTGCTCTTGCTTCTCTATTTCTTTTCATTGTGATGTTACGGTGTCAATTTTAGATCTTTCCTGATTTCTCTTGTGGGCATTTAGTGCTATAAATTTCCCTCTACACACTGCTTTAAATGTGTCCCAGAGATTCTGATATGTTGTGTCTTTGTTCTGATTGGTTTCAAAGAACATCTTTATTTCTGCCTTCATTTCATTATGTACCCAGTAGTCATTCAAGAGGTCGTGCAGTTGCCATGTAGTTGTGTGGTTTTGAGTGAGTTTCTTAATCCTGAGTTCTAATTTGATTGCACTGTGGTCTGAGGGACAGTTTGTTGTGATTTCTGTTCTTTTACATTTGCTGAGGAGTGCTTTATTTCCAACTATGTGGTCAATTTTGGAGTAAGTGCAATGTGGTGCTAAGAAGAATGTATATTCTGTTGATTTGGGGTGGAGAGTTCTGTAGATGTCTATTAGGTCCACTTGGTGCAGAGCTGAGTTCAAGTCTTGGATATCCTTTTTAACCTTCTGTCTCATTGATCTAATATTGACAGTGGGGTGTTAAAGTCTCCCGTTATTATTGTGTGGGAGTCTAAGTCTCTTTGTAGGTCTCTAAGGACTTGCCTTATGAATCTGGGTGGTCCTGTATTGGGTGCATATATATTTAGGATAGTTAGCTCTTCTTGTTGAATTGATCCCTTCACCATTATGTAATGGCCTTGTGTCTTTTGATCTTTGTTGGTTTAAAGTCTGTTTTATGAGACTAGGATTGCAACCCCCGCTTTTTTTGTTTGTTTTGTTTTCCATTTGCTTGGCAGATCTTCCTCCATCCCTTTATTTTGAGCCTATGTGTGTCTCTGCACATGAGATGGGTCTCCTGAATATAGCACATTGACGGGTCTGGTCTTTATCTAATTTGCCACTCTGTGTCTTTTAATTGGGGCATTTAGCCCATTTCCATTTAAGGTTAATATTGTTATGTGTGAATCCAATCCTGTCTTTATGATGTTAGCTGGTTATTTTGCTCGTTAGTTGATGCAGTTTCTTCCTAGCATCGATGTTCTTTACAATTTGGCATGTGTTTGCAGTGGCTGATACCAGTTGTTCCTTTCCATGTTTAGTGCTTCCTTCAGGAGCTCTTGTAAGGCAGGCCTGGTGGTGACAAAATCTCTCAGCAGTTGCTTGTCTGTAAAGGATTTTATTTCTCTTTCACTTATGAAGCTTAGTTTGGCTGGATATGAAATTCTGGGTTGAAAATTCTTTTCTTTAAGAATGTTGAATATTGGCCCCCACTCTATTCTGGCTTGTAGAGTTTCTGCCGAGAGATCTGCTGTTAGTCTGATGGGTTTCCCTTTATGGGTAACTGGATCTTTCTCTCTGGTGGCCCTTAACATTTTTTTCTTCATTTCAACCTTGGTGACTCTGACAATTATGTGTCTTGGGGTTGCTCTTCTCGAGGAGTATCTTTGTGGCATTCTCTGTATTTCCTGAATTTGAATGTTGGCCTGCCTTGCTACCTTGGGGAAGTTCTCCTGGATAATATCCTGAAGAGTGTTTTCCAACTTGGTTCCATTCTCTCCGCCACTTTCAGGTACACCAATCAAACGTAGATTTGGTCTTTTCACATAATCACATATTTCTTGGAGGCTTTTGTTCATTTCTTTTTACTCTTTTTTCTCTAAACTTCTCACTTTATTTCATTCATTTGATCTTCAATCGCTGATACTCTTTCTTCCACTTGATCGAATTGGCTACTGAAGCTTATGCATGTGTCACGTGGTTCTTGTGCCATGGTTTTTAGCTCCATCATGTCATTTAAGGTCTTCTCTACACTGTTTATTCTAGTTAGCCATTGGTCTAATCTTTTTTCAAGGTTTTTAGCTTCCTTGCAATGGATTCAAATATCCTCCTTTAGCTTGGAGAAGTTTGTTATTACCAACCTTCTGAAGCCCGCTTCCGTCAACTCATCAAAGTCATTCTCCGTCCAGCTTTATTCCATTGCTGGCAATGAGCTACAATCCTTTAGAGAAGAAGAGGCACTCTGGTTTTTAGAATTTTCAGCTTTTCTGCTCTGGTTTCTCCCCATCTTTGTGGTTTTATCTAACTTTAGTCTTTGATGATGGTGACCTACAGATGGGGTTTCAGTGTGGATGTCCTTTTTGTTGATGTTGAGGCTATTCCTGTTTGTTAGTTTTCCTTCTAACAGACCCCTCAGCTGCAGGTCTGTTAGAGTTTGCTGGAGGTCCACTCCAGACCCTGTTTGCCTGCGTATCACCAGCGGAGGTTGCAGAACAGCAAATATTGCCGCCTGATCCTTCCTCTGGAAGCTTCATCTCAGAGGGGCACCCAGCTGTATGAGGTGTCAGTCAGCCCCTACTGGCAGGTGTTTCCCAGTTAGGCTACACGGGGTTCAGGGACCCACTTGAGGAGGCAGTCTGTCCTTTCTCATAGCTCAAACTCCATGCTGGGAGAACCACGGCTCTCTTTAGAGCTGTCAGACAGGGACGTTTAAGTCTGCAGAAGTTTCTGCTGCCTTTTGCTCAGCTATGCCCTGCCCCCAGAAGTGGAGTCTAGATAGGCAGGCAGGCCTCATTGAGCTGCGGTGGGCTCCACCCAGTTCCAGGTTCCCAGTCACTTTGTTTACCTACTCAAACCTCAGCAATGGCGGATGCCCCTTCCCCAGCCCAGGCTGCCACCTCGTAGTTCAATCTCAGACTGATGTGCTAGCAGTGAGCAAGGCTCTGTGGGTGTGGGACCTGCTGAGCCAGGCATGGAATATAATCTCCTGATGTGCCATTTGCTAAGACCATTGGAAAAGTGCAGTATTAGGACAAGAGTGTCCCAATTTCTCAGGTACAGTCTGTCATGGCTTCACTTGGCTAGGAAAGGGAAATCCTCCGACCCCCTTGTACTTCCTGGGTGAGGTGATGTCCCGCCCTGCTTCGGCTCACCCTCCGTGGGTTGCACCCACTGTCCAACCAGTCCCAGTGAGACGAACCAGGTACCTCAGTTGGAAATGCAGAAATCACCCGTCTTCAGCGTCAGTCACACTGGGAGCTACAGACCGGAGCTGTTCCTATTTGGCCATCTTGGAACCCATACCCAATTTATATGATTTTTAAGTGGCTAGAGTGCCAATTTTTTGTTGTAAATCTTACATTCACATTGTTAAAATCACAATTAACAAAAAACAGTTATAGAGTTGTTACAGAATAGGACTGTACACAGCTGCAGTCTTTTTTCTTTTTCCTCCTCTGCATTATCTAGCCATAATTGAGATATGTAGTATCTCATATAAGTAGGATTTTATTTAACCTACAGTTTTAACACATAACTTTTACAATTAAATATACTACACTGAATACATTAAATTAATTCAACTTTTTCTTAAGATTCAAAGGTCACTGTTGTGAATGTAATTGTAGTGAGCCATAATATAATGATGCCTTCATGGCTCTCAAAAAATGGTTTTTGCCCTTGTTCTAATTACCCTCAAATATAAGGTTGCTAGTTAGGATACCAGAGAAAGTGAACTAGAAAGACTAGTTGCCTTAAACACTGATCTTTCTTTTCTTCTCCCTCACTTCTGATTTTGTTCCCTGTCATTTACTGATGTTGTCAATGGAATTGCTTTCTATTATTTTTAGTTACAGTTATGCTTGCTTCTCCCCTTCTATTAGACTGTCTTTTTTATTTCTTTGTTTTATCCTCAATTTCTCTTCAGTTTAGACTTTACAGCAGGCTGAGGTTGACTTTGAGAGCTACTGTGAGCCAACAGAGAAATTCTATTTTCTGACTGGTATATTGACTAATCACAGTACATATTCTAAGATCTCTATATCTATGATTCATTTAAGAATTGTCAGTCAGTTGTGGTAGCTCATGCCTGCAATGCCAGCACTTTGGGAGGCCAATTTGGGATGACTGCTTGAGCCCAGAAGTTTGAGAAAAGCCTGGGCAACATAAGGAGTCTCTGTCTGTACAAAAAAAAGTCAAACATTAGCTGGGCGTGGTGGCATATTCCTGTCGTCTAAGCTACTCGGGAGCTGAGGTGGGAAAATTGCTTTGAGGCCAGTAGATCGAGGCTGCAGTGAGCTGTGATTGTGGCACTGCACTCCAGCCTGGGCAATGGAGCAAGACTCTGCCTGAAAAAAAAAAAATATTGCTACATAGCCACTATTTTGGTAACTGCCTAAACAGTTAAAATCATCTGAATTACTAACACATGCAATCTAATTGTATTTATCTCATCAGTAATATTTAGTAATGAGCAGCAGGGATAATACTGTGACAAGCAATACAGCACAGAATCTAATTTTTTAGGGTCAATTTTCTATAATGAAGCTCATAATTCTGTATAAATGTATATTACAGAACATGAAATATTAATAAAAGCATTAATAGAGTGTTCAACCTCAATATGTTTTTATGTGTTAGATTATGTCTATTCAGCTTTCCTCTAGTACTGTTAATATCAACTCTGTTATAAATGGAATTTAAGTATTCAGCTTAGTAACTAGAAATATTTCTAAGGTATTATTTGGCTGAGGTTTTTTCCTTTTCAATAACTTTCATTTTGCTATAAAATCATTTATTGCTTCATAATTATCAGTATGTTCTTTTTTAAGGCCTTCACTAAGAACTTTACCCTACATATTGGCAGGTTTGAACCAATGTTAAGTTTTTAATCTCTATGCATCAATACTGATATTAATTTCAAATTCTGGGAGAAACTGCCATGATTAATGAAGATGAATACAAAGCAAAAGCTATTTAAAAAAAATTTTTGTTTTTTGCAGAGACAGGGTCTTGCTATGTTGTCCAGGCTGGACTTGAACTCCTAGACTCAAGTCATCCTCCTGCCTTGACCAAAGAACAGGGATTCCTTTTTAAATTATGTCTATATTCAAATCTAGATAAAAACCTCTGAATACATTCTTGGATTGTCTACTTTATTTTTTTCTTTTTTTGAGAAGGAGTCTCACTCTGTCACCCAGGCTGGAGTGCAGTTGTGCGATCTCGGCTTACTGCAACCTCTGCCTCCCAGGCTAAAGCGATTCTCCTGCCTCAGTTTCCCATGTAGCTGTGATTACAGGTGCTGGCCACCACGTCCTGCTAATTTTTGTATTTTTTAGTAGAGACAGGGTGGTTTCACCATGTTGGCCAGGCTGGTCTTGAACTGCTGACCTCAAGTGATCTGCCCACCTTGGCCTCCTGAAGTACTGGGAATGTAAGAGTAAGCCACCACGCCTGGCCTACTTTATGATTTTAAAAGAACTTTGCTGATTTTGAAAAATGCTTCTGCTTTTTTGTTTTAGGTACATCAAGTATAAAACCCTCTAAACATTATGATTAGATGAATTTATATTTGAACATTTATAAATTACATCTTCTATGGTAATAAGATGTACATCTTAATAATTTCCTAAATTCACAATCTTCTAAATAAAATGCTTTTTATTCAAACAGGCCAATATTTGGTCATATAGTCCTTTATAAACTACAAGAACAGGTAAATAAGACATTTACGTTTTCATACATATGCTTTATTACTTTTATATGTTTACTTACTTTAGTAAGTAATGCTTCATTTGCAGCTTCAATTACTTCATTCCTATCTTGGACTTGTTGATGCAAATTGCTTACAGTATCCTGAGCTTCTTCTAATTCCAGTTTTGCCTTCTCTAATTGTTCATTTAGTTGCTGAACAGAAGTCTTTTGAGAGTCAGCAGAAATCTTCCACTTTGCATGGTTCTCTTGATGTGAAATCATCTATATAGCCCCAGAATGGAAAAGAAAAAAAATAAACAAAAAAATAGAATGAAACTGGATTCAACAACAGTCTAATACTTTCTACTTTTATTTACTTTTTCTTTAAAAATAGCAAATTCTGTTTATAGTTACAAATATCTGATTTTTCAAAAATACTAGAGGAAAAAGGGAGAAAAGGAATCTATAATCTTCAATTTACTCAAGAACTTAATGAACCAAATGCAATGGACTCTATTTGGGTACTGATTTGAACAAATAAATTATAAAGACATTTTTGAGACAAGTGGGGAAATCTGAACAATGATTGGATACTTGATGATATTAAGGAGTCACTGTCAATTTTTAGGTGTGATAATGGTATTGTGGTTCTGTTCCAAAAAATAGCCCTTATCTTTTAGAGCTATGTTATGGTTTGGCTCCGTATCCCGACCCACGCTTCATCTTGAATTGTAATTCCTGTATGTCGAAGGAGCAACCTGGTGGGAGGTGACTGGATCATGGGGATAGTTTCACCCATGCTGTTCTCATGATACTGAGTTCTTATGAGATCTGATCGTTTAAAAGTGTGACACATCCCCTCTTGCTCTCTCTCTCCCACCACCATGTAAGACATGACTTGCTTCCCCTTCTGCCATAATTATAAAAACTAAGTTTCCTGAGGCCTCCCCAGCCCTGTGGATCTGTGAGTCAATTAAACCTCTTTTCTTTATAAATTACCCTGAAACTGTCAGCGTTCTCCAAACCCCAGAATGGTAGATCCAGTGACAGCCCTTGCACTTGCACCTGGAAAAGCTTCAGGTACTCATGCCAGGCCTGAGACTGTGTAATTTATAAGGAAAAGAGGTTTAATTGACTCAGTTTTTATAGCAGGGTGAAAATGGACTAATAACAGAAAACTGGTATCAGAATAGTGGGGTACTACTATAAAGATAACCTGAAAATGTGGAAGTCACTTTGGAACTGGGTAATGGGCAGAGGTTAGAACAGTTTGGAGGAATCAGAAGACAGGGAGATGTGAGAACGTGTGGAACTTCCCAGAGACTTGTCGAATGGTTTTGACCAAAATGCTGATAGTGATATGGACAATGAAGTGTAAGCTAAAGTGGTGTCACATGGAGATGAGAAACTTATTGGAAACTAGAGTATCTTGCTATGTTTTAGCAAAGAGACCAGTGGCATTTTGCCCCCACCCTAGAGATCTGTGGAACTTTGAAGTTGAGAGAGATGATTTAGGGTCTCTGAGAGAAGAAATTTTTAAGGATTCAAGAGGTGATCTGGCTTTTGTGAAAGTGTAGTCATATGCATTCACAAAGAGATGATCTGAAATCAGAACTTATGTTTAAAAGGGAAGCAGAGCATAAAAGTTTAAAAAAATTTGCAGCTTGGCCATGTGGTAGAAAAGAAAAACCCATTTTATGGGGAGAAATTCAAGCTGGCTACAGAAATGTTCTTAAGTAATGAGGAGCTAAATATTAATTGCCAAGACAATGAGGAAAATGTCTCCAGGCCATTTCAGAGATCTTCAAGGAAGCCCCTCCCATCACAGGCCTGGATATTTAGGAGGAAAAAATGGTTTTATGGGCCAGGCCCAGAGCCCCACTGCTCTGTGCAGCCTCAAGATGGGGTGACCTGCCATCACAGTTGATTCAGCTCCACCCATGGCTAAAAGGGGTCAAGGTACAGCTCAGACCGTTGCTTCAGAGGGTGCAAGCCCCACACCTTGGCAGCTTCCATGTGGTGTTAAGCCTGCAGGTGCACAGAAGACAAGAATTGAGCTTTGGGAGCCTCTGCTTAGATTTCAGAGGATGTGTGGAAATGCCTGGAAGTCCAAGCAGAAGTCTGCTGCAGAGGTGAAGCCCTCATGGAGAACCTCTACTAAGGCAGTCCAGAGGAGAAATGTGGGGTTGGAGCCCCCATACAGGTCCCCACTGGGGCACTGGGTAGTGGAGTTGTAAGAAGACAGCCACCATTCTCCAGACCCCAGAATGGTAGAATCACCAACAGCTTGCATCGTGCACCTGGAAAAGCCCCAGGCACTCAACGCCAACCCGTGAAAACAGCCACAGGGGCTGTACCCTACAGAGCCACAGGGGTGGAGCTGCCCAAAACTTTGGGAGTCCACCTCTTGCATCAGCATACCTTGGATGTGAAGAATGGAGTCAAAGGAGATTATTTTGGAGCTTTAACATTTAATGACTGCCCCACTGGGTTTCAGATTTGCATGGGCCCTGCAGCCTCTTTGTTTTGGCCGATTTTTCCCATTTGGAAGGGGAACATTTACCCAATGACTGTATCCCCCTTGTATCTTGGAAGTAACTAACTTGTTTTTTATTTTATAGGCTCATAGATGGAAGCAACTTGGCTTGTCTCAGATGAGACTTTGGACTTGGACTTTTGGGTTAATGCTGGAATTAGTTAAGACTTTGGGGTTCTGTTGGGAAGGCATGATTGTGTTTTGAAATATGAGGACATGAGATCTGGCAGGGCCCAGAGTTGGAATGATATGGCTTGGCTCTGTGTCCCCACCGAAATCTCATCTTGAATTGTAATCCCCATGTGTGGAGGAAGGTACCTGATGGGAGCTTACTGGATCATGGGAGCAGTTCCCCCAAGCTGTTCTCAGTAAGTTCATTCTCATGAGATTTGATGGTTTAAAAGTGTGGCATTTCCACACACTCTCTCTCTCCTGCTGTCATGTAAGACATGCCTTGCTTTCCCTTAACCTTCTGCCGTGATTTTAAGTTTCCTGAGGTGTCCCCAGCCATGTGAAACTGGGAGTTAATTAAACCTTTTTCTTTATAAATTACCCAATCTCAGGTATTTCTTTATAGCAGTGTGAAAATGGACTAATACAAAATACTTACTGAATAGTAATAGAATAGTATAAATGTATACATCCTCTTATATTTATTTTTGAACAGATGAAATAATTGTGTCTACATAATTATTTATGGATGAAATAATTATGTCTTAAATTTGCTTCAAATAATATGTGAATATGGGGGATGGCTTGGGAATGGATTTAACATTTATGTTAAACTCCATTCAAGGGAGTTTGGTAACATTTTTGTGGGTGGTTGGTGGGGTTTGTGGGGACCATGTCTTGCTTAGATTGGTGGGGCTTGTGGGGACCATGTCTTGCTTAAATACATTTAGAATCATATCTCTTTGAAAGCATTGTGCTTTCAAAGGTTAAAGGTATGTTGACACACTTCCAAGAATGCTTAGGACTGTCTAGGTTTTATGCCTGGTACCCGCATGTAATTACTATAGCATTCCTTTTCATTCTCAAAAGTATTCTCTTTTAGATAAAGAAAATGGTCAATGTTCAATTTATGGATGAAATAAATTGGCTATGCATTGATAATTATTAACATTCAAAAATAAATATGAGAATGTATATTATTTATACTATCTATTTTTAAATGTATTTAAAATTTTCACAATTATAGGTTAAAACAATCTCATTCTCCTCCAAAAAGTCAGGAGTTTTGCGTTTATTATTAAGGGATTTTCTGACAATTTGGAAACCTATATATTAAAAAATACTGTTGATCTAGAACTAGAAATACCATTTGACCCAGCAATCCCATTACTGGGTATATACCCAAAGGATTATAAATCATTCTACTATAAAGACACAGGCACACGTATGTTTATTGTGGCACTATTCACAATAACAAAGACTTGGAACCAACCCAAATGTCCATCAATAATAGACTGGATAAAGAAAATGTGGCACATATACACCATGGAATACTATGCAGACATAAAAAAAGATGAGTTCATGTCCTTTGCAGGGACATGGATGAAGCTGGAAACCATCATTCTCAGCAAACTATCACAAGAACAGAAAACCAAACACCGCGTGTTCTCACTCGTAAGTGGGAGTTAAACAATGAGAACACATGGACATAGGGAGGGGAACATCACACACCAGGGCCTGTCACGGGGTGGGGGGCTAGGGGAGGGATGACATTAAAAGAAATACCTAATGTAGGTGACAGGTTGATGGGTGCAGCAAACCACCATGGCATGTGTATACCTATGTAACAAAACTGCATGTTCTGCACATGTACCCCAGAACTTAAAGTATAAAAAAAAAAAAAGAAAGAAAAAATACTTTTAAAGTATAATAAAAACTGTTAAAAATTATTGATCCTCTTTTCTAGCTCTCTATTACTTTAATACCATATCCTCTTATTTTTATATTCAAACAACATATATATTTTAAAAGTAAATTTTTGTCAACTTCCAAACAGGTAAAAATATATACTTCAATATTATATACAAAATATTAGTATCAAATATTAAATAGCAGTATCAAATATTAAAATGCAGTGGCATGTGCTTATTATTTTTTTTTTTTTGAGATGGAGTTTCACTCTTGTCACTCAGGCTTGATTGCAATGGCACGATCTCGGCTCCTTGCAACCTCTACCTCCTGGGTTCAAGCAATTCTCCTGCCTTAACCTCCTGAGTAGCTGGGATTACAGGCATGCACCACCACGCCCAGCTAATTTTTGTATTTTTAGTAGAGATGGGGTATCGCCATGTTGGTCAGGCTGGTCTCAAACTCCTGACCTCAAGTGATCTACCTGTCTTGGCCTCCCAAAGTGCTGGGATTACAGGTGTGAGCCAGTGCGCCCAGTCGGCATGTGCTTTTACTCCCAGCTACTTAGAGGCTGAGGAGGGAGGGTTATCTGAGCTCCGGAATTTGAGGCCAGTCTGAGCAACATAGACCCCATCTCTTTTTAAAAAAGATAGCAATACTGAACTAATTTTACAATTTATTTTATGTTCTATATATTTATAATTTCAGGTGGCTTATAAAACTAAAAGAAAAAATTGGATAATTATACTTAAAAACAGAACAGAGGCCATATAATGAAAGTACAATGAGTAGTTAAGGGCAAACACTTGAGAGCGCCTAATTATTACTGATGGTTACTAAGTTGAGATGTTAATAACAATTATATAATTATGCTGAGTCCAGCAGCATTCATTCACATTTGTCTCTAAAGATCAAAGGTTGCAAATTCTTAGCCTTAGGATTAGATTCAGCTTGTAAATATGTTTTGTTTGGCAGGCACAATGCTTTCAAAGACATATAATTCCAAATGTATTTAAGCAAGACATGGTCCCCAGAAGCCCTACCAATCACCCACAAAAATGTCACCAAACTCCCCTGAATGGAGTTTAACATAAATGTATTTGCAACCCTTGCCATATTAGAAAAATGCTTTATTAGCGCTAAACATAATTTATTTAAATCATATTCAAAGATTTTGGGTAATATCTTCAAATGTAATTTTAAAAAAGATGAAAAATGCTATACTAGTTAATAATACTGCCCATTTCTATGAAGGCTCAAGACATGTTGACAGATAAAAAGGCTCCAGTATTACCTCTCTAGCTAAGTTACTATAAGAAAAAATGTTGAAAATTGCAAAGCATTATAGATTCACATCACATGAAACTATTTATATCAGTTATTAAATATCTCCAGCTAATCTTTTACAAATGCTATTTTATAATTTATATATTAATTCATTTAATATTCACCACAGTTCTATGAAGTACTGTTATTATATCCATTTTAGACAGAGGTTAAGTAACTTACCCAGGGTAATACAGGTGGCTCCGTGGTGAGCCAGGGTTTAGAACCAGGTTGCCTGGCTCAAGAATTCAAGCTCTTAACCCCACAGTGTATTAAAGTGAAAGCTATATGTGTAGGCTACCAGAAATGAAGACCACAATGTATTATTCAATAATGAACACTTAAGAGCTGGACTCATACTTTTGTCCAGATAGGTCAACCTACTTTAGTGGGCACTACCAAAACAAATTAAATTTTTCTTTACCTCCATATGATAAGCTTCTTTGAGAGATTCTACTTCTGCTGACAATTTCTTGATTTCTGCTTGCATTCTTGCTTCTAAATGAGCTTCACGTACTTTAGAAGCCCCCAATTCTTCAGCTAAATGGTTTCCATGAGCATCCTTAAAAATGACATATTGAGTAAAAGCTATAAAACTTATTTGGTTATTATAGCTAAACTAATCCAGTGCGTTACTGGAAGTAGTTTAATTTTTTATATTATATAAACAGAGACACGAAGTTAACTTACTAAACAGTATGCTTTAAAATCTAGACATTTCAGAGACTATTAATGGGAGAGTATTAATATAATTGTTTGCTGTCATCACAAATTAGATGTTCACTAACTAATGCTTTCTATAAAATGAACTACTAATAATAACCACTGGACACTGGACTCTGGCAGATAACTGTCTACTGCTAGGTATGCTTGTATATTTTTGCTCACTATATATATTGTCTGTTTATCAAGAGTCAGTTGTGTTTTTTCCAAACTTATTTATGCTAATTTAGCTAACTGTGCTTGTAATTTTAATTTTGTAATTTTATTATAGATTATGAACATGATGAAATAAGCAAAGTTTTTATTCAAAAACTAAGTTATATGTTTTGAACCAGCTCAATGAGTAAGTCATGAACATTTTGCTATCCAATTAGAAGCACTCAAAATTGTTATAAAATATTGTAGGAGGTCCCATAGAAATATAACATGTTATAGTCTGATTCACTTACAAATGTCTTTTAATTAATTCTTCCTCCACTTTAAAGAAAGCAACATTGGAAACTATAGATAATGGAATATAGTGTGATGAAAGACCAGGTAGGATTCTAGTTATGTGAGAAAGACTAGGTAGAATTCTAATCAAATAACTCATACAAAAAGAACCAAGGTTTGGCCCTACATCAAAGGAGAAACATATCAATATATATTTAGTTTTGGGTTAAAATATAATATTTAAAACACTGTCAATTAAAAAATTCCTCACTTTAATTCACTTTTTAAAGTGAGCTTAGCTTATCAATTAAAAACCAATTGTACTATACTTTGACACTATTGATAAAGGCAGAAATGAGATAAAAGTAGATAGCTTTCCTTTCCAAGAACCCCAAATGTGTAATATCTCTCTAATAAACATTCTCTATGTATGCTTTACTGGTCTAACCATCCAGAAATGTGAATAACAACATAGGTAGGTTTAACCAAAATTAAAGGTAAAAATATTTTAATTCAATTCCTATGTTCGTAACCACAATGGAAAGCAGAAATTTTTTTTGCAACATCAATAAACACGTTTTTCTTAAAGTCTAAATAATTAACCCAAGTATACCAATCTAAATATTTTTAAGCCAAGTAGTTAACTTCCTACCAAATACTGGGAAAATAAAATTTATATTAGTACTCTTGCTTTTTAAAAGCACTTTACCTCCAAGTTACTTTACCAACCAAGGGTTTTGAAATACAGGTTTCCTAAAAGTTACAAATTTACATAGTTACAAATTTGGATAGTTTTCATTTTTTTTTTGAGACAGAGTCTCACTCTGTTGCCCAGGCTGGGGTGCAGTGGCACGACCTCAGCTCACTGCAACTTCTGCCTCCTGGGTTCAAGCGATACCCCGCCTCAGCCTCCCAAGTAGCTAGGACTACACGTGCCCACCACCAAGCCTGGCTAATTTTTTTTGTATTTTTGGTAGAGACGGTGTTTTACCATATTGGCCAGGCTGGTCTTAAACTTCTGACCTTGTGATCCGCCCGCCTCGGCCTCCCAAAGTACTGGGATTACAGGCCTGAGCCACCTTGCCCAGCCAATAGTTTTCATTTTTAAGAGTCACGACAAATGTAAAAATTTTTACTCAAAAAAGATTAGCTTTATTTTTTCTTCAAGTAAGAGCCTGAACTCACTTAAAAGTCTAGAAGTGCTTTATAACTCAATTTATTGAGAACTAGTTTGGCCAAAACGCAGTTCTGAAGGACTTCCCAGTTATATTACAAAGTTATCTATATATAACACAGTTCATCATTTTCTAAAATTGTGGTAAAATATACACAAAATTGACCATTTTAACCATTTTTAAGTGTATAATTCAGTGGGATTAAGTACATTCACACTGTTGTGCGATACAGTTCATTTTTGCAAGAACTATATTCTACAGTTCAAAAAAGTGAATGCTAAAATTTGTAAGATTTCAGAAACATAAGATTATTTAAAATAGGAATTACTTTCTCTTTAGAGAGTTGCTTTAGATCCTCCAGTTCACTAGAGAGCCTTTCTATTTCTCTCTGTGCTTGGACTTGTTGACGACGAGCCTCCGCCAATTCTGTATGAGAGTTCTGCACCTGCTCCCGGGTTAGCCTCAATTCTTGCCCCAAATCTATGGCCTCCTTGTACTGAGTGGCAATGTACTGTTCCTGCTCTTTCATAACCTGAAAAACATAAGGTATTTGTAGGTTTCAGAATGAAATATACAGATAACCTATTTCTTATTCTGATTTTGCTTAATAAGTAAATGTCCCCCTTCCAACTAAATCCTTTAACATACAATGAGTATGTTAAAATTTAACATACAATGAGTATCACCCACTGTGAAACTGATAGTCAAGAAAAAAAACTATAAGAAAATGACAAAAATACCATAATTGGGACTCTTCTTGATATATATTACATGACTGTAACATATACAAGCCATATAATCTTTTACCATTTTGAAAGTAACACTCATAACAGAAAACATAAAGAGAAAAGAGAAGTTAACATTTGATTATCTATGTCAAAGAGAATATATTGGTATAGATAATTAAAATCCACCATTTAATCCACACAGCTGGGTTAAGGTCTTATTCTCTGTGAAAGTAAAACTTGTCACTGGGGCTGCTACTCCCACTGAAATGGTTTTATATTATTCAATTAAATTTCAAATAAAGTATTTCTCCCCCTCCCCGCCTCCTTCTTCTTCTTCCTCTTCTTCCTCTTCCTCCTCTTCTTCCTTTTCTTCTTCGTTTGGTAAAGGCTCCTGCTCTGTTGCCCATATTGGAGGGCAGCGGTGTGATCATAAATCACTGCAGCCTTGACCTCCCAGGCTCAAGCAATCCTCCCACTCAGCCTCCAAAGTAGCTGGGACCACAGGCATGCATCACCACACCTAGCTAGTTTTTAAAGGTTTTTGTAGAGACAGGGGTCCCACTGCTATGATGCCCAGGCTGGTCTTGAATTTCTGGGCTCAAATGATCCTGCCAACTTGGCCTCCCAAAGTGCTGGCATTACAGGTGTGAGTCACCGTGCCTGACCCTAAATTCACTTTTTAAAAAGGCAAGTGGAGGATTGAATTCACCAGTCAACACACATGCATAGTGATGATATGAAGTCATCAAACTTCATCTGGCAACTCAGTGCACTTGGTCTCAATAATGTGCAATTATTTATTTATCCATTCTTTCGATGGAGTTCCCAATACACAAAACACTGTATCTTATTAATAGCTGACTCTTAGGCCGGGCACGGTGGCTCACGCCTGTAATCCCGGCACTTTGGGAGGCCGAGGTGGACGGATCACAAGGTCAGGAGTTTGAAACCAGCCTGGCCAGTATGGTGAAACCTTGTCTCTACTAAAAATAAAAAAATTAGCCAGGCGTGGTGGCAGGCGCCTGTAATCCCAGCTACTTGGGAAGCTGAGGCAGGAGAATCACTTGAACCCGGAAAGCGGAGGTTGCAGTGAGCCAAGACTGTGCCACTGCACTCCAGCTTGGGTGATAGAGAGAGACTCCGTCTCAAAAAAAAAAAAAAAAAAAAAGTTGACTCCTCAATTCTGTTACACAGCTTCTCAATAAATATTTGTCAACCAAATAAGCATATGTTGTAGATTTACTATATGAAAGATACCATGCAAAGGCCTGTATACAGAGATAAATGAGACATTGTCTTTGCCTATACCTAGACCATCAGAAAAATATTTTAAAAGGTCAAAGAAACTAACAGGTTTCTGGCACAAATAACTAGCCTAAAAACAGTTATGGCACAGTTTTTGTATATTAAAACCAACCAGTTTAAAACATAAAGATTCATTTCACTCAAAAGAGACTATCACTTGTTTCTTAGGTGGAAATAATTTGCTTACACTCTCCATTTCTTTCATCCTTTGTGTTGTTCTTTCGATTTCTTTTTTCAGTTGACTTATCTCCTGTTCATTTTGTAGCATTATAAACTCTTTTTCTCGAAGCTGTTCTTTAGCATTTTGTAACTTGTCATTCAAACTTTCTATCTGAATTTTAAACAGATAAGCAGTATCAATAAAACTAATGAAATATAATTTAATCAATGCTGTGTTCCAAGTAAGTCAAGGTTTAAACACTTATATCTAAAAGCAAAATATAAACAGGTATTCTTCTTAAGGCAATCATATCTTGGAAATAAGCACAAGAATTCTTGTTCTTGGACGTTACCAGAAAGGCAGAATAAAGGGTAACTCACATTCCCCCACAACAACAGGAATCCTGCACCCTCTCAGACTTCACCACTATAAAATGTATCTATGTAACCAAAAACTACTTGTACCCCAAAAGCGATTGAAATTTAAAAAACTAAAAATAAATAGAAGTTGTATTCTACCATTATATTAGAGAAGCCTTTTTTGTTTTTGTTTTAGCTTATAGAAGTTTGTAAATTACAAAATGAAAATTGTGTCTTCACCCCAGTCTCTCAACAATATCTAGAGGTAAATAAACACTGTTAATTTAAAATAAAACAAAAAAAGAATCCTGCACCTATCCACAGTCAAGTCTCTTTGCAGGAGCCTCAGGATTCAGGTAGGGGTTTGTGAAATCCTGGTAGAGATGAAGATGTGGGAGAGTTATTTTGAGAGCACAGACAGAAACCCAGTTGGCTGTTATGTCAAGCTTGCTTCTGGGTTCAAGCCTGGAAATAGCCCACATCCCCGAGGGACTTGGCTACAGCTCCATTTGGCCTTGAGCCTACAAGCACAACTATCTGCAAAGGGGTCCATAAGGAATCATGCATACTAGTGCCTTAGTGGAAAGGCTTTCTCCCTGCTGACATCAGTCTCAGCAGTGAACCAGAAAGTTGCCTGGTGACTCCGCTCCAACTCCCCTCAGTTGCAGTCCCAGCTCAGAGCTGCTCACACACAGACCCACAGGGAGACCTGTCCTTATCCTGCAGCCTAGGAGTCTAAGCCTCCTTGAAAGTCTTGCCAACCTCTGTCCCACAGCAGATCCCAAGGGGACCCAGTCTCAGCTCTAACTCTCCTGCTGCAATCAGGGAACTATCCCATCTGTGCAGGGACTTGCTGGGAGACACATGCCCCTCTGCAATAATGAGACAGGCTCTCCTGCCTCTGTCCCACAGCAGATGCTAAAGGGGTTAAATTTCAGCTCCAGTACCTCCTACTGCAGACAGGGAACTATTCCATCTGAGCTGAGACCTGCTGGCCCTGTTTGGGCCAACAATATAGGTTCTCCAGCCTTCATCCCACAGCAGATGCTGAGGGGGCCCAGTCTCAACTCTAGCTCCTCACACTGTCATTGGGGAAATATCCTTTGAAGGAGCTTGCTGGGCTACGTGTGCCCCTCTAAGCTGAGACTGGGCTCTCCAGCCTCCATTCCACAACCTATCCCAAGAGGGCCAGTCTCCACTCCAGCCCCTCTCATTGCAACTAGAGACTTATCCCACCTGTCAAAAGATTTGCTGGGAAACATGCCCTTCTGGGCCACCAGGACAGCCTTCTGGACCTGGGTCCCTGGCAAGCATTCCCACAGCCTTAGTATGCAACTTGAACCTTTCCCAGGTCCATGTGGGCTGGAAAACCATGTCAACCTTGGAGCCCTCATAAGACCTGCAGCAAGCCTGGATGTAGATCATTCTCTAGTGTTCAACAGTTGTAGTGATCACAGCCTCAGGGAACACAAAAGCCAGTTTGCTTAAATTCCTGGAAGGGCCTCCCAAAAAGGACAAGCACAAACTAAGCCAGACTGCAAAGACTAAAATAAATACCTACTCCCTAAATATGCAGATGTCATTGCATATCTACAAGCATGAAGAACATTCAAAGAAATACAACCTTACCAAATAAACAAAATCAGGCACCAGAGAGTAACCCTGAAGTGACGGAGATGAGTGATCTCTCAAAGAACTGAAAATAGCTATTTTAAGGAAGTTCAACAAACTCTAAGAAGACGCAGAGAATCAACTGAGAAATTTATGAGAAAAATTTAACAGAGAATAAAATAATTTTTAAAAAATCAAACAAAAATTTTGGAGCTGAAAAATACAATAAATGAGGTGAAAAACGAAATAAAGAGCATCAACAGCAGAATGGGTCAAAGAGAACCAGTGAGCTTGAAGATGGACTATTTGAAAGTATATAGGGGCAAAGCAAGACGGCTGAATAGGAACAGCTCCAGTCTCCAGCTCCCAGGGCCAGCGACACAGAAGACGAGTGATTTCTGCATTTTCAACTGAGGTACTGGGTTCATCTCACTAGGGAGTGCTGGACAATCGGTGCTGGTCAGCTGCTGCAGCCCGACTAGCGAGAGCTGAAGCAGGGAGAGGCATCGCCTTACCTGGGAAGTGCAAGGGGGAAGGAAATCTCTTTTCCTAGCCAGGGGAACTGAGACACACAACACCTGGAAAATTGGGTAACTCCCACCCCAATACTGTGCTTTACCAAGGGTCTTAGCAAATGGCACACCAGGAGATTATATCCCACACCTGGCTGGGAGGGTCCCATGCCCACGGAGCCTCCCTCATTGCTAGCACAGCAGTCTGCGATCTAATGGCAAAGGCAGCAGCGAGGCTGGGGGAGGGATGCCCACCATTGCTGAGGCTTAAGTAGGTAAACAAAGCCACTGGGAAGCTCGAACTAGGTGGAGCCCACAGCAGCTCAAGGAGGCCTGCCTGTCTCTGTAGACTCCATCTCTGGGGACAGGGCACAGCTAAACAAACAAACAAAAAAGCAGCAAAAACCTCTGCAGATGCAAACGACCCTGTCTGACAGCTTTGAAGAGAGCAGTGGACTCCCAACATGGAGGCTGAGATCTGAGAACGCACAGACTGCCTGCTCAAGTGGGTCCCTGACCCCTGAGTAGCCTAACTGGGAGACATCCCCAACTAGGGGCAGACCGACACCCCACACCTCACATGGCAGGGTACACTCCTGAGACGAAACTTTCAAAGCAAGAATCAGACAGGTACACTCACTGTTCAGCAATATTTTATCTTCTGCAGCCTCTGCTGCTGATACCCAGGCAAACAGGGTCTGGAGTGGACCTCAAGCAATCTCCAACAGACCTACAGCTGAGGGTCCTGACTGTTAGAAGGGAAACTAACAAACAGGAAGGACACCCACACCAAAAGCCCATCAGTACGTCACCATCATCAAAGACCAAAGGCAGATAAAACCACAAAGATGGGGAAAAAGCAGGGCAGAAAAGCTGGAAATTCAAAAAATAAGAGTGCATCTCCCCCTCCAAAGGAACGCAGCTCATCGCCAGCAACAGATCAAAGCTGGATGGAGAATGACTTTGACGAGTTGAGAGAAGAAGTCTTCAGTCCATCAAACTTCTCAGAGCTAAAGCAGGAATTACGTACCTAGTGCAAAGAAACTAAAAATCTTGAAAAAATAATGGAAGAATGGATAACTAGAATAATCAACGCAGAGAAGGCCATAAACGAACTGACAGAGATAAAAACGATGACACGAGAAATACGTGACAAATGCACAAGCTTCAGTAACTGACTCGATCAACTGGAAGAAAGAGTATCAGCGATTGAGGATCAAATGAATGAAATGAAGTGAGAAGAGAAGTCTAAAGAAAAAAGAAGAAAAAGAAATGAACAAAGCCTTCAAGAGTATGCGATTATGTGAAAAGACCAAATCTACATCTGATTGGGGTGCCTGAAAGTGAGGGGGAAAATGGAACCAAGTTGGAAAACACTCTGCAGGATATCATCCAGGAGAACTTCCCCAACCTAGTAAGGCAGGCCAACATTCAAATTCAGGAAATACAAAGAACACCACAAAGATACTCCTCGAGAAGAGCAACTCCAAGACACATAATTGTCAGAGTCACCAAAGTTGAAATGAAGAAAATAATGTTAAGGGCAGCCAGAGAGAAAGGTCGGGTTACCCACAAAGGGAAGCCCATCAGACTAACAGCAGATCTCTCGGCAGAAACTCTACAAGCCAGAAGAGAGTGGAGGCCAATATTCAACATTCTTAAAGAAAAGAATTTTCAACCCAGAATTTCATATCCAGCCAAACTAAGTTTCATAAGTAAAGGAGAAATAAAGTCCTTTACAGATAAGCAAATGCTTAGAGATTTTGTCACCACTAGGCCTGCCTTACAAGAGACCCTGAAGGAAGCACTAAACATGGAAAGGAACAACCAGTACCAGCCATTGCAAAAACATGCCAAAATGTAAAGACCTTCGAGGCTAGGAAGAAACTGCATCAACTAACAAGCAAAATAACCAGCTAATATCATAATGACAGGATCAAGTTCACACATAACAATATTAACCTTAAATGTAAATGGACTAAATGCTCCAATTAAAAGACACAGACTGGCAAACTGGATAAAGAGTCAAGACCTATCAGTTTGCTGTATTCAGGAGACCCATCTCACATGCAGAGACACACATAGGCTCAAAATAAAGGGATGGAGGAAGATCTACCAAGCAAATGGAGAACAAAAAAAAGCAGGGGTTGCAATCCTAGTCTCTGATAAAACAGACTTTAAACTATCAAAGATCAAAAGAGACAAGGCCATTACATAATGGTAAAGCGATCAATTCAACAGGAAGAGCTAACTATCCTGAATATATATGCACCCAATACAGGAGCACCCAGATTCATAAAGCAAGTCCTTAGAGACTTACAGAGACTTAGACTCCCATACAATAATAATGGGAGACTTCAACACCCCACTGACAACATTAGACAGATCAACGAGACAGAAAGTTAACAAGGATATCCAGAAATTGAGCTCATCTCTGCACCAAGCGGACCTAATAGACATCTATAGAACTCTCCACCCCAAATCAACAGAATATACATTCTTCTCAGCACCACATCACACTTATTCCAAAATTGCCCACATAACTGGAAGTAAAGCACTCCTCAGCAAATGTACAAGAACAGAAATGATAACAAACTGTCTCTCAGAGCACAGTGCAATCAAACTAGAACTCAGGACTAAGAAACTCAATCAAAACTGCTCAACTACATGGAAACTGAACAATCTGCTCCTGAATGACTACTGGGTACATAACGAAATGAAGGCAGAAATAAAGATGTTCTTTGAAACCAATGAGAACAAACATACAACATACCAGAATCTCTGGGACACATTTAAAGCAGTGTGTAGACGGAAATTTACAGCACGAAATGCCCACAAGACAAACTGGAAAGATCTAAAATTGACACTCGAACATCACAATTAAAAGAACTAGAGAAGCAAGAGCAAACACATTCAAAAGCTAGCAGAAGGCAAGAAATAACTAAGATCAGAGCAGAACTGAAGGAGATAGAGACACAAAAAACCCTCCAAAAAATCAATGAATCCAGGAGTTGGTTTATTGAAAAGATCAACAAAATTGATAGACCACTAGTAAGACTAATAAAGAAGAAAAGAGAGAAGAATCAAATAGATGCAATAAAAAATGATAAAGGGGATATCACCACCGACCCCATAGAAATACAAACTACCATCAGAGAATACTATAAACACCTCTACACAAACAAACTAGAAAATCTAGAAGAAATGGATAATTTCCTGGACACTTACACTCTCCCAAGACTAAACCAGGAAGAAGTTGAATCCCTGAATAGACCAATAGCAGGATCTGAAATTGAGGCAATAATTAATAGCCTACCAACCAAAAAAATTCCAGGACCAGATGGATACACAGCTGAATTCTACCAGAGGTACAAGGAGGAGCTGGTACCATTCCTTCTGAAACTATTCCAATCAATAGAAAAAGAGGGAATCCTCCCTAACTCATTTTATGAGACCAGCATCATCCTGATACCAAAGCCTGGCAGAGACACAACAAAAAAAGAGAATTTTAGACCAATATCCCTGATGAACAATCGATGCAAAAATCCTCAATATAATACTGGCAAACTGCATCCAGCAGCACATCAAAAAGCTTATCCACCATGATCAAGTGGGCTTCATCCCTGGGATGCAAGGCTGGTTCAACATATGCAAATCAATAAACGTAATCCAGCATATAAACAGAACCAAAGACACAAACCACATGATTATCTCAATAGATGCAGAAAAGGCCTTTGACAAAATTCAACAGCCCCACATGCTAAAAACTCTCAATAAATTCGGTATTCATGGAACGTATCTCAAAATAATAAGAGCTATTTATGACAAACCCACAGCCAATATCATACTGAATGGGCAAAAAGTGGAAGCATTCCCTTTGAAAACTAGCACAAGACAGGGATGGATGCCCTCTCTCACCACTCCTATTCAACATAGTGTTGGAAGTTCTGGCTAGGGCAATCAGGCAAGAGAAAGAAATCAAGGGTATTCAGTTAGGAAAAGAAGAAGTCAAATTGTCCCTGTTTGCAGATGACATGATTGTATATTTAGGAAACCCCATCGGCCGGGCGCGGTGGCTTAAGCCTGTAATCCCAGCACTTTGGGAGGCTGAGACGGGCGGATCACGAGGTCAGGAGATCAAGACCATCCTGGCTAACACGGTGAAACCCTGTCTCTACTAAAAACTACAAAAAACTAGCCGGGCGAGGTGGCAGGCGCCTGTAGTCCCAGCTACTCGGGAGGCTGAGGCAGGAGAATGGCGTGAGCCCGGGAGGTGGAGCTTGCAGTGAGCTGAGATCCGGCCACTGCACTCCAGCCTGGGTGACAGAGCGAGACTCCGTCTCAAAAAAAAAAAAAAAAAAAAGAAAAGAAAACCCCATCATCTCAGCCCAAAATCTCCTTAAGCTGATAAGCAACTTCAGCAAAGTCTCAGGACACAAAATTAATGTGCAAAAATCACAAGCATTCTTATACACCAGTAACAGACAAACAGAGAGCCAAATCATGAATGAACTTCCATTCACAATTGCTTCAAAGAGAATAAAATACCTACGAATCCAACTTACAAGGGATGTAAAGGACCTCTTCAAGGAGAACTACAAACCACTGCTCAGTGAAATAAAAGAGGACACAAACAAATGGAAGAAAATACCATGCTCATGGATAGGAAGAATCAATATCGTGAAAATGGCCATACTGCCCAAGGTAATTTATAGATTCAATGCCATCCCCATCAAGCTACCAGTGACTTTCTTCACAGAATTGGAAAAAACTGCTTTAAAGTTCATATGGAACCAAAAAAGAGCCTGCATTGCCAAGACAATCCTAAGCCAAAAGAACAAAGCTGGAGGCATCATGCTACCTGACTTCAAATTATACTACAAGGCTAGAGTAACCAAAACAGCATGGTACTGGTACCAAAATAGACATACAGGCCAATGGAACAGAACAGAGGCCTCAGAAATAATACCACACATCTACAGCTATCTGATCTTTGACAAACCTGGGAAAAACAAGAAATGGAGAAAGGATTCCCTATTTAATATATGGTGCTGGGAAAATTGTCTAGCCATAAGTAGAAAGCTGAAACTGGATCCTTTCCTTACTCCTTATATGAAAATTAATTCAAGATGGATTAAAGATTTCAATGTTACACCTAATACCATAAAAACCCTAGAAGAAAACCTAGGTAATACTATTCAGGACATAGGCATGAGCAAGGACTTCATGTCTAAAACACCAAAAGCAACGGCAACAAAAGCCAAAATTGACAAATGGGATCTAATTAAACTAAAGAGCTTCTGCACAGCAAAAGAAACTACCATCAGAGTGAACAGGCAACCTACAGAATGGGAGAAAATTTTTGCAATCTATTCATCTGACAAAGGGCTAATATCCAGAACCTACAAAGAACTCAAACATATTTACAAGAAAAAAACAAACCACCCCATCAAAAAGTGGGCAAAGGATATGAACAGACATTTCTCAAAAAAAGACATGCATACAGCCAACAGACACCTGAAAAAATGCTTATCATCACTGGCCATCAGAGAAATATACTATACTACAAGGCTACAGTAACCAAAACAGCATCAGAGAAATGCAAATCGAAACCACAATGAGATACCATCCCACACCAGTTAGAATGGCAATCATTAAAAAGTCAGGAAACAACAGGTGATGGAGAGGATGTGGAGAAATAGGAACACTTTTACCCTGTTGGTGGGATTGTAAACTAGTTCAACCATTATGGAAAAGAGTATGGCGATTCCTCAAGGATCTAGAACTAGAAGTACCATATGACCCAGCCATCCCATTACTGGGTATATACCCAAAGGATTAAAAAAATTTTTTAATTAGCCAGGTGTGGTGGCATGCACCTGTAATCTTAGCTACTCACAAGGTGGAAGTGGGAGGATTCTTTGAGCCCAGGTGGTAAAGGCGACACTGAGCTATGATTGTGCTACTGCACTCCACCTCTGGGTAACAGAGACCCCATGTTAGTTAGTTAATTAGACAGATAGATATAGATAGATAGATAGATAGATAGATAGATAGATAGATAGATAGATAGACAGACAGACAGACAGACAGACTACACAGTGAGAGGAGGAAAAATGGAATAAAAAGGAATAAACAAAGCTTATGGGATCTTTGGGACAACATCAAAAAAGCAAATATTTGAATTATTGGAGTTAAAGAGGGAACTGATAAAGACAAAGGGGTAGAAAGTTTTTATAAAGAAACAACAGAAAAATTTGCAAACCTGAGGAAAGATATAAATATGCAGGTATAAAGAGGTCAAAGATCGCTAATCAGATTCAACCCAAATAATAATACCCTAAGACATATTATAATGAAACTCTCAAAGATCAAAGACAAAGACAGGATCCTGAAAGCAGTGAGAGAAAGAAGCAAATAATATATAAGGAAGATCCAATATGCCTGGTAGCAGACTCCTCGGCAGAAATCTTACAGACCAGGAGGGAGTAAGATGACATACTCGGTGTTGAACAAAAAAACCCTGCCAATCATGAATACTGTGCCAAGCAGAGTTATCCTTCAGAAATGAAGAAGAGACACTTTCCCAAACAAAAGCTGAGGAAATTTATCGCTACTAGACCTGTCCTACAAGAAATGCTAAAGGGAATACTTCAAACTTAAGAAAAACAGCCACTAATGTGACTGTTATACCAACACTGAAATCATGGTATGTAAACCACTTATATCTTTAGTAAGAAGACTAAAAGGCAAAATCATTAAAAATAATTACAACGATTTATTCAGAGATAGACAATATAAAAATTTAATTGGAACACCAAAAATTCAAAATGTGAAGGAGATTAAATTACACAGGTTTTTAATTTTTTTGTTGTTTTTGCTACTATCACAGTTAAGTTGATACCAGTTTTTGATAACTTGTTATAACAATAGGATGTTTTGTATAAGTCTCACCACAAAGCAAAAACCTGTAAGAGATACACTAAAAATAGCAACCAATTAATCATACTACCAGAAAAAAATCATTTAACCACAATGAAAGACAGTAAATAGGAAAGAAAGGGAGGAGTTACAAAACAACTAAAAAACAAGTAACAGAAAGGCACAGATCCTTACCTATCAATAATAACATTGAATGTAACTGGACTAAATTTTCCATTTAAAACACATAGAGTGGGTGAACGGATTAAAAAAGAAATCCAACTATATGCTTCCTAAAAGAAATTCACTTCATAAGACACACATAGAATGAAAGTAAAAGAATGTAAAAAGATATTCCATTTAAATGGAAATCAAAAAAGAGCAGAAATAGTTATACTTAGACAAAACAGACCACAGATCAAAGACAGTAAAAAGAGACAAAGGAGGCCAGTATAAAATAATAAATGTGTCACGTTAGCAAGAGGATATAAAAATTATAAATATCTATGCACCCAGGCATATAAAGCTCCCGAGTATATAAAGCAAACATTAATAGATCTAAAGGGACAAATAGGTGGTTGCAATAAAACAATAGACAGAGACTTCAATACCCCACTCTCAGTAATGGACAGATTGTCCAGATCGAAAAAATCAACAAAGGAACATCAGAGTTCCACTACAAACTAGGCCAAAGAGGCATTTTGTAACTGACATTTACAGACCATTTCATCCACTGTTGCTGAAGACATATTCTTTCTTTTCTCTCTTTTCTTTTCTTTCTTTCTTTCTTTTTTTTTTTTGTGACAGGGTCTCACTCTGTTGCCCAGGCTGAAGTGCAGTGGCACAATCATAGCTTACCGCAGCCTCGACCTCCTGTAGTCCCAAGTAGCTGGGACTACAAGTGCACATCATCACACCTAGCTAATTTTTTTCACTTTTTGTAGAGACAGGGTCCCACTATGTTGCCCAGGCTCACATTCTTATCTGCACATGGAATATTACCCAGAATGCATAAATAGGTTAGGCCACAAAATAAGTCTCATCAAAATTTAAAAGGTAGATATCCTATCAAGTATATTATCTAACCACTATGGAATAAAAGTAGAAATCAATAATAAGAAGAACTTCAGAAATTATACAAATACATAAAATGTAAACAACATGCTTCTGAATGAACAAAGGGTGAGTGAAGAAATTTTTTTAAAAATGTTAATGTCTTGAAACAAATAAAAATGGATATACAACATACCAAAACCTACGGGCTACTGTGAATGCAGTACAAAGAGGAAAGTTTATAGCAATAACTGCTATAAACTAAAAATAAAAATTTCAAACAAACAATGCACCTAAAGGTGTATATTAAAATTAAGAGCATTATTGAAAATATTATTGGACATATTACTGAAAATGATGCTTTTAGAATTGCATTGAGAATATATTCAATAGGATTTCTACCTTTAAAATTTTGATGAGACTTATTTTGTCGCCTAACATATTATATATTCTGGATAATACATAATACATTTATGTATTCTGGATAATTCCATGTGCTGATAAGAATGTGAGCCTGAGCAACATAGTGGCAACATAGCCTGTCTCTACAAAAGGTAAGTTCAAGTTGGTCTTGAACTGCCTTTTCCACACTGGAATAGCAACAGCCAAACCCAATATTATTAGAAGGAAAGCAATAATACAGATCAGAGCAAAAATAAATGAAATTGAGACTACAAAACAATACAGAGGATAAATGAAACAAAGAGTTGATTTCTTGAAAAGATAAACAAAATTAACAAACACCTTTAGATGACTAAGAAGAGAGAGAATCCAAATAAATAAAATGAGATGAAAAAGGAAACATTACAACTCATACCACAGAAATACAAAGGATCACTACAGACTATTATGAACAACTACACACCAACAAATTGGAAAACCTAGAAGAAATGAATAAATTCCTGGACCCACACAACCTACTGAGACTGAACCATGAAAAAACAGAAAACTTGAATAGAATAATAATAAGCAATGAGATAAAAGCAGTAATAAAAAGTCACCCATCAAAGAAAAGCCCAGGACCTGATAGATTCACTGCTGAATTCTACCAAACATTTAAAGAAAAACTAACCAATTCTACTCAAACTATTTCAAAAAACTGAAGAAGAGGGAACACTTTTTTTTTGAGACAGGTTTTCACTCTGTCGCCCAGGCTGGAGTACAGTTGCACACTCATGGCTCAATGCAGACTCTACTTCCCAGGCTCAAGCAATCCTTCCACCTCAGCCTCTTGAGTAGCTGGGACTACAGGCACATGCCATCACACTTGGCTAATTTTTGTATTTTCTATAGAGATGGGGTCTCACCAGGTTGTCTAGGCTGGTCTTGAACTGAGCTCAGGCAATCTGCCCACCTTGACCTCCCAAAGTGCTGGGATTACAGGTACGCACCACCGTGCCTGGCCCACTTCTAAACTCATTCTACAAGGCCAGCATTACGCTGATACCAAAACCAGACAAGGACGTAACAGAAACAGAAAACAACAGGCCACTATCGCTGATGAACACAGATGCAGAATCCACAACAAAATACCATCAAACTTAA
The DNA here is from genome assembly GCF_007565055.1 of Rhinopithecus roxellana. Taxonomy (NCBI): domain Eukaryota; kingdom Metazoa; phylum Chordata; class Mammalia; order Primates; family Cercopithecidae; genus Rhinopithecus; species Rhinopithecus roxellana. The sequence goes on along the minus strand of NC_044556.1, from coordinate 21,469,887 downwards.
TTCAAAAACCATAACCAAGTGGAATTCATCCCAGGGATGCCAAGACGGTTCAACATACACAAATCATTAAACATGATGTATTACATCAACAGAATCAAGGACAAAAACCATATAATAATTTCATATTAAAATTAAAAGCATTATTGAAAAGCATCAGATAAAATTCTACATATTTTCATGATAAAAGCTCTCAACAAATTGGGTATAGAAGGAAAATAACAGGCTGGGCGCAGTGGCTCACGCCTGTAATCCCAGCATTTTGGGAGGCCAGGGCGTGTGAAATCATGAGGTCAGGAGTTCAAGACCAGCCTGGCCAAGATGGTGAAACCCCGTCTCTACTATAAATACAAAAATTAGCCGAGCGTGGTGGTGGGCACCTGTAATCCCAGCTACTGGGGAGGCTGAGGCAGAGAACTGCTTGAACCCAGGAGGCAGAGGTTGTAGTGAGCTGAGATCAAGCCACTGCACTCCAGCCTGGGTGACAGAGCAAGACTCTGTCTCAAAAAAAAAGAAAAGAAAGAAGGAAAATAACACAGTAAAGATCATTTATAACAAACCCATAGTTAATATCATAGGAATAGGGAAAAACTGAAAGTCTTTCCACTAAGATATAGAACAAGACAAGTATGCCCACTTTCACCACTATTATTCAGTATAATACTGGGAGTCCTGACTAGAGCAACTAGACAAGAGAAAGAAAGGGCATCCAAATTGGAAAGAGAGAAGTTAAATTATCCTTGTTTGCAGAGGATATAATCTTATATTTGGAAAAACCTGAAAACTCCACTAAAAAACTATTAGAACTGATAAACAGGGCTGGCATGGTGTCTCATGCCTGTAATCCCAGCACTTTGGGAAGCGAGGGGGGCAAATCGCTTGAACCCAGGAGTTTGAGACCTACCTAGGCAACATGGCAAAACCCCATTTCTACAAAAAAATTTAAAAATTAGCCAAGCATGGTGGTGCACGCCTGTAGTCCTAGCTACTTTGGAGACTGAGGTGGAGGGATCACTTGAGCTTGGGATGTTGAGGTGGCAGTGAGCTATGATCACGACACTGCACTCCAGCCCGGATGACAGAGTGAGATCTTGTCTCAAAACAGAAACAAAAACAAAAAAAAGAACTGATAAATTCAGTCAAGTTGAAAGACACAAAATTAACATACAAAAATCAGTAGCATTTCTGTACACTAAAAGCAATCAATCTGAAAAAGAAATCAAGAAGGTAATCCTATTTAAAGCAGCTACAAAAAATTAAAGTATCTAGGAAGAAATTTAATCAAAGAAGTAAAAGATCCACAGAGTGTGGTAGCTCACGCCTGTAATCCCAAAGCTTTGGGGAGACAAAGGCAAGAGGATTGTTTGAGCCCAGGAACTCAAGGCTGCAGTGAGGTATGATCACATGCCATACTGCACTCCAGCCTGAGCAACACAGAGGACTCTGTCTCCAAAAAAACAAAAAACAAAACAACAATAACAAAAAACACCCACTATGTGAAGGGGTGTTTTCAGTTACAGTTTAAATTTTTTAAAAAATAATTTAAAATATGTAATTTAAAAATAATTTACCTGTTTGTTACATTCTTTAAGTTCCAATTCTGATTTCTCCAGGGTACCTTCTAATTTAATTATTTTTTGTTCCATTTCTCCTCTGTGCTCGCGAATAGTCATATCCAAATGTGTAACCTAAAAAATAACCTTAAATTGTTGTTCATTATTCTGATATAAAAACTTATATGCTTAGAATAGGCTTTTAATTGTTTATTGCAAGTATAACAAGTATAAACTCATTTCAAATTATTTTTAAATGGGAAAAATAATCATTGTTTACTAATACTGGTTCATGAGCCTCATATACCTTTTTTTTTTAACAATAAACACTGACATTCAATCCCATATACATTATAGAAACAATAAAATATAGTTGTGTTCATAAATGACAAATAATTCAGACTTCATTTTATGCTGGATAAAAAGTGCTAAATAATGCCTTCCAAATATTTTTGTTCCTCCAACACTTAGCTTCTTCTGATATAGGGTAATATAAGAGATCAAAAGGTTCAGATACTAAGCTAATCTTCAGTTTCAAAATCTACTTGCTAGAAAAATATCAAGATAGAGATGACATATCTCTATGCTATATGCTATAAAAATGTCCATTTTACCAAAAATTGATGACCTCTCAAATCCTGTGGACTGTGTCATAACAGAAAACTTCATTAAAATATAATCAAGAAAAATCAACCTGAGCTGCTCTTTGCTTTAGTTCCCAATTTCTCTCCTTAAGTGCCTGATCCATTTCAAGGAGCTCCTGCTTTTTGTCTTCAATCTCCATCTTGCATTCTCTACAATGTATCAAAGGAAAAAGATCAAAACAGACAGTAGGAATATTATAATTTTAAAAAGTTAGGTCAACCAGGTTACCTCTTCTATAAATTAATAGCAAAATAATATATGCAATCAAGTCAGATTGAAAGGGTCAAATTAAAGGAACAATAGATAAAGAAAAAGATTGACATCAATACAATTAATTTAATAAAGGGTATTCTAAAAGGGTAAAAGTTAACTCACACTGTGGTATTACAGATAATTTAAGCTAATTGTTAAAGCACTCCCAGGACTCCAAGATTGAACGATAAGAATTTTTAAAAATACATATCCACATTTTTTCATACACAGATCAAGCGAGTGTTTCAAAGTCTTTTACATATAACAGCTGTGACTTTATTACAATTGAATGAGGCATTTAACCACAGTATTTCTCATAAGGATGTTACTCAAAATGATGCCTTACATATAAAAAAGCACTTAAATCTAATATAAAAATATTACAAATTCTAAGCCCTCTTAAACCCTAATTTATGTATGACCTTATAAAATGCTTAATACTGACACAATTTTAAGGCTTTTACCAAAGTGAAGCCTGTGATCAGAGAATAATTTGAAACTCTAAGTTCTGACATGACAAAGGCTGAAAATGTTCATCTTGAAAATCTTCATATGATTTTCCAGTCTGAAATATGAAACAGTACTGATAAGGGTACTAATTTTTAAAAGAAAATTTTGAACTTCTTTAATGAGTTGTTTTTAATATTCTTCTAAAAATCTCAAGAGGTATAACACAAGGCTAAAACTAATGTTCTAAAAATAATATGAAAGAAAACTCTAATTTCTATCTATGCAAATAGCGGAGCTTCCACGATTCATCTGTTAGCTAGAACTTAAGATTTCACTGTTTACATCTTTCATGGTTTCATTTACTTACTGATTTTGCAAATATTTACTGGATGTTTCCTATATGCCAGGGTTCTAAGTGCTGTGGATTTAATAGTAAAACAGATAAATGTCTCTGATCTGAGTTTACATTCTAATAGGTCCAGGAGAAAAGACAGACTATAAATACCTAAGTAAGAAAAATATAATATTAAGTGCTATATTAGAGCATTAATTGTGTGATGAGGTAGTGACTGGGTGGCTACTTTAGAGTGAGTAGTCAGAGAAGGCTTCTCTCTGAAGTAATGTGAAAGACAAGAAGAAGCTGACCATATAACTGTTATCCCAGTAAAAAGAAACAGCTATGGCCAAGGTTCCATGGTAGGAACAAACTTGGTAAGTGTAAAGTATGAGAAAAATGTCAGGAGCAAGGACAGTTGTATGAAATGAGGCCAGAGAAGTAGACAGGAACCAGACCACATAGGGCTTTGTATTCCAAGATAAGGAACTTGGATTTTTTTAACTGTGGTAAAATTCATGTAACATAAAAGTTACCATTTTAACCATTTTAAAGTGCACAGTTCAGAAGCATTAAGTATATTCATAATGTTGTGTAACCATCAGCACTATCTATGTCCAGTATTTTTCCATTGGTCCCCCACAAAGAACTTCATACTCATTAGCATTTATTTTCCATTCTCCCTTCCCCTAGTCCCTAGCAACCACTAATCTTTCTTTCTCTATGAATTTGCCAATTCTCAATATTTCATATAAATGGAATTATGCATCATGTGTCTGGCTCCTTTCACTTAGCATAATGTTTTCAAAGTTCATGCACTTTGTACCATGTATCAATATTTTATTCCTTTTTATGACTGAATAATATTCTTTGTATGGATACACTATATGATATGGTTTGGCTGTGTTCCCACCCAAATCTCATCTTGAATTCCACATGTTTAGGAGAGACCCAGTGGGAGGTAACTGAATCAGGGGGCAGGTCTTTCTTGTGTTATTCTCGTGACAGTGAATAAGTCTCATAAGATCTGATGGTTTTAAAAATGGGAGGTTCCTTGCACAAGTTCTCTTGTCTGCTACCATGTGAGATGTGCCTTTCACCTTCCACCATGATTGTGAGGCCTCCCCAGCCACGTAGAACTGTGAGTCCATTAAACCTCTTTCTTTTGTTAATCGCCCAGTCTCAGGTATGTCTTTTTCAGCAGCATGAAAACTCACTAATACAGTAAATTGGTACCAGTAAAGTGGGGCACTACTATAGATATGGAAGTTACTTTGGAACTGGGTAACAGGTAAGGGTTGGAACAATTTGGTGGGCTCAGAATAATACAGGAAAATGTGGGAAAGTTTGGAACTTCCTAGAAACTTGTTCAATGGCTTTGACCAAAATGCTGATAGCAATATGGACAATGAAGTCCAGAATGAGGTGGTCTTGGAGAGAAATGAGGAACTTGTTGAGAACTGGAGCAAAGGTGACTCTTAAGTTTTAGCGAAGAGATTGGTGGCATTTTGCCCCTGCCCTAGAGATTTGTGGAATTTTGAACTTCAAAGAGATGATTTAGGGTATCTGGTGGAAGAAATTTCTAAGCAACAAAGCACCCAAGAGGTCACCTGAGTGTGATAGAAAAGAAAATCCCATTTTCTGAGGAGAAATTCAAGTTGGCTGCAGAAATTTGCATGAGTAACAAGGAGACGAATGTTAATCCCCAAGACAATGGGGAAAATGTCTCCAGGGCATGTTAGAGATCTTTGCAGCAGCCTCTCCCATCACAGGCCTGGAGGCCTAGGAGGAAACAATGGTTTCATGGGTGGGATCCAGGGTCACCGTGCTGTGTGCAGCCTAGGGACTTGGTGCCCTGCATCTCAGCCGCCCCAGCTGTGGCTGAAAAAGGCCAACACAGAGCATGGGCCATGGCTTCAGAGGGTGTGAGCCCCATGCCTTGGTAGCTTCTACCCAATGTTGAACCTGTGAGAACACAGAAGTCATGAATTGAGGTTTGGGAACCTCCACCTAGATTTCAGAGGATGTATGGAAAGGCCTGGTTGTCCAGGCAGAAGTTTGCTGCTGAGGCAGGGCCCTCATGGAGAGGCTCTGCTAGGGAAGTGCAGAAGGGAAATGTAGGGTGGGCACCCCCATACAGAGTCCCCAATGGGGTGCTGCCTGGTGGAGCTGTGAGAAGAGGGAGGGCCACCATCCTCCAGAACCCCAGAATAACAGATGCACTGACAGCTTGCACTGTGTGCCTGGAAAGGCCACAGACACTCAATGCCAGTCCATGAAAGCAGCCAGGAGAAAGGCTGTAGCCTACAAAGCCACAGGGGTGGAGCTGCCCAAGACCATGGGAACCTACCTCTTGCATCAGTGTGACCTGGATGTGAGACATGGAGTTTTGACATGGAGTTTTGATCTTTTGAGAGATCATTTTGGAGCTTTAAGATGTGACTGCCCTGCTGAATTTCGGACTAGCATGGGGCCTGTGGTCCCTTTGTTTTGGCCAATTTCTACCATTTGGAATGGGTGTATTTACCCAACGTCTGTGCCCCAACTGTATCTAGGAAGAAAGTAACTTGCTTTTGATTTTACAGGCTCATAGGCAGAAGGGATTTGCCTTGTCTCAGATGAGACTTTGGACTTTTGAGTTAATGCTCAAATGAATTAAGACTTTGAGAGACTGTTGGGAAGGCATGATTTGTTTTGAAATGTGAGGACATGAGATTTGGGAGGAGCTGAGGTGGAATGATATAGTTTGGCTGTGTCCCCACCTAAATCTCATCTTGAATTCCCACGTGTTGTGGGAGAGACCCAGTGGGAGGTAACTGAATCGTGGGGGCAGGTCTTTCCCATGCTGTTCTCATGAGAGTGAATACGTCTCACAAGATCTGATGGTTTTATAAAGGGGAGTTTCCCTGCACAAGCTCTCTTCTCTTGTCTGCCACCATATGAGATGTGTCTTTCACCTTCCACCATGATTGTGAGGCCTCCCCAGCCATGTGGAACTGTAAGTCCACTAAACTTTTCTTTTGTAAATTGCCTAGTCTTGGGTATGTCCTTATCAGCAGCATGAAAACGGACTAAGACACTATATTTTGTTTATCCATTTATCTGATGGATTTTGGACTGCTTTCACTTTTTGGCTTACTTTGTAAACAATTTTTGCTTAGATACCTGTTTTCAACCCTTTTGAGTACAAAACTAGGAATGGAATTACTGGGTCATGTGGTAATTCTACATTCAACTTACTGAGGAAGGCTAAAGTGTTTTCTACAGCGGCTGCATCATTTTAGATTCCCACCAGCAATGAATGAGGGTTCCATTTTTTTTCCGCACCTTGCTAACACTTATTCTTTTCTATTTTTTGTTTTTTAAAAATGACCATCCTTAGTGAGTATGAAGTGATATATATCAATGTAGTTTTTATTTTCATCTGTGAAGGAGTTTGGATTTTATTCTGAAGGTTTTAGAAAGCCATTAGAAAGTTTAAGTAGTTAAGCAATATGATCTAATTTACTTTTTTTTTTTTTTGAGACGGAGTCTCACTCTGTCACCCAGGCTGGAGTGGATCTTGGCTCAATCTTGGCTCACTGCAACCTCCACCTCCAGGTTCAAGCAGTTCTCCTGCCTCAGCCTCCTGAGTAGCTAAGACTACATGCGCCTGCCAACACAACTGGCTAATTTTTGTATTTTTAGTAGAGACGGGGTTTCACCATATTGGCCAGGCTGGTTTCGAACTCCTGACCTTGTGATCTGCCTGCCTCGGCCTCCCAAAGTGCTGAGATTACAGGCGTGAGCTACCGTGCCTGGCCTAATTTATGTTTTAAATAATAAACTTAAATCTGTTTTTGGAAAATGCATTGTTGGTAGGGGGTCAAGACTGTAAGCAGACAGCCCAGTTAGGAAGCCACAGCAACAGACCAGGTGAGAGATGATGCTTTGTGCTAAGGATAACAGAAAAGAGGCCAGGAAATCAATGGATTTAATAATATGTTTTGGAGCTGGGTGCAGTGGCTCATGCCTGTAATCCCAGCACTTTGGGAGGCCCAGGTGGATGGATCACCTGAGGTCAGGAGTTCAAGACCAGTCTGGCTAACACAGCAAAACCCTGCCTCTATTAACAATTCAAAAATTAGCCGAGCGTGGTGGCAGGCGCCTGTAATCCCAGTTACCGACTGAGGCAGGAGAATTTCTTGAATGGGAGGCGGAGGCTGCAGTGAGCTGAGATCATGCCACTGCACTCCAACCTGGGCGAGACTCTGTCTGAAAAAAAAAAAGAGTATGTTTTAGAAATAAAGTTGACATGGCTTGCTAATACACTGGATGAAAAAAGGGATGGAAACAGAGAACAAGAAAAATCTTACATATCTGTAGTTTGAGCAACTGCATGATACTGAGTTAGGGGAAGGGTAGGGTTATGAGGAAATATACGAGTCCTATTTTGGCCAAGTCTGAGATGTCTCTTAAAAGTATCCAAATGGAGGCCGGGAGCGGTGGCTCAAGCCTGTAATCCCAGCACTTTGGGAGGCCGAGACGGGTGGATCACAAGGTCAGGAGATTGAGACCATCCTGGCTAACACCGTGAAACCCCGTCTCTACTAAAAAAACACAAAAAACTAGCCAGGCGAGGTGGCCGGCGCCTGTAGTCCCAGCTACTTGGGAGGCTGAGGCAGGAGAATGGCGTAAACCCGGGAGGCGGAGCTTGCAGTGAGCTGAGATCCGGCCACTGCACTCCAGCCTGGGCGATAGAGCGAGACTCCGTCTCAAAAAAAAAAAAAAATCCAAATGGAGATAACAACTCAGTAGTTGGATATTGACTCTGGAGTTACAGGAAAAGGTCAATACTGGAGAAATGGGTTTGGAAGTGTCTGACACATAGTATTTAAAGCTACATGAAATTTACCAAGGATGAGTTTGTGGATACAGAAGAGAAGGAGGCCCTACACTGAATTCTGTGGTACAATATCTAAGTTTCTGGGTTATCTTGTTGCTCTTTATCCTGTTCTTTTATTTCACATTTTACATCCTAATTTGTAATTCTATTTTCCTTTTCTGAATCTATTTCCCATACTTTGGCTCTAATCTGGCTGTCCACCTCCACTCACTATACATGTGTGTCGGCATAGCAGTTTATGTTATACTGCTAATGTAAGATCCCAGACTTTAGAGTTGGACAGACTTGTGTTTAACTCCCTTCTCTAGACTCTACTACCAGTATGACTTGGGGCATTTTATTTTTCTCAAGGCCTCAGGTTTCTCAACTATTAAAAAGGTGATATATGTTTCTAATAGGTGTGTTGTAAGGAAATGAGTGAGAACATATGTGAAGTCCCTGGTATAGTCCTGTCGTAAAATAAGGACTTAATACAAAGAACAATATTATCGTTATTAATATCCTCCTGCTGTTAGCCACTGCTATACGCTTGCCCAATCATTTTTTACCACTAGGGCCAGTATAAAATGGTCTAAAGACTGAGGATGAAAGTTTTGGTGGCCAACAACAGCTGAATTAGTTAGATAAGGCACGGGATAGGCTGGCTGGGATGAGCCAAAGTGAGCCAAAGGCAGTTGAGAAATGTAAACATCTAGAATGCAACAACACATTTTATTGTATTATCCAAGGACTTATAATTGCGATATCATTTCTTATTATTTAACTCACCTAAGTTCAGCTGTGAGATCCTTTATAGTAGTGTATTTTTCCTCTAATGATAACTGAGCCTTCTGTAGTACATCTCTCAATTCCTGGAGTTGTCTTAAAGTACTTTTTAATTCTCCATGAGCATTTTGTAGTTCAGTCTCAAGTGCTTCCCGTTTTTGCAAGGCTTCTGTTAGTTCAGTTTCAGTACTGTGCTGTAACTTTTCTAACTCCTTTACTATTAAGAGGAGAGAATAATGTTATAACTATATATAAACCATTTCTTATTATAAACTTTGTATATAATTAAGAATATTCCATTTTATTCATCTGTGAGAGGCAAAATACCACTTATCGTCCCTTCCAGCCCCACCATCTCAAATTCTCACACTATTTCACTTCGTTAAATACAAATACATAGGCAGCTAAACTAATCTAACCACTTCCTTACCAGCATTTGTTTTCTTTTCTAGCTCTGTCTTTGTCTGATCTAAGATCATATCTAATTGAGAGAGATGCATTGCTTTATTTTCTCCATCTCGTTTGAGGTGCATTATTTCCTTTTCCATTTTAGACAGCTCTTCTTTGTACTGATCCATCTCAAGCTTTACTTGCCTAATTAAAAACAAATAATAAAACAGGTAATTTAGAAACTTAACCAACTAACTTTGTCTCTGACTAAAAAAAGCCTGCAAGTTATATAAGGACAAATATCAACAAAATATCTAGTCAGAATTTTAAATCACCTATTTTTAAAAATTCTCCAACTAAAAACTATCCTTTTACATATTACATACCACTAAATGCAACTTTACTACTACCTGGTAATATTTAACAAGCCTAGCTTTCTTTTCACTCTAACTACATTTAACTTTAGCTTTGCATGTATTGAAAATATCCAAGGACCTCATTCATCTATAATTTTTGTTATTAGCAACAAAGAAAATAAACAAGTCAAACAATCAAATTATTCATCATAAAAACCATACTACTCACTGGAGAGCCAAGTCAGTTGTTTTTACTCAGTTTTATTATTAGTTCTATCCTTTTTTTTAGCTTTAAAAGGGACTAGAGATTCCTAGACTAGTGCAACTTCCCTGCTTTACAGAGGACGAAACTGAAGACTAGGTGAGTTGTCTGAGATAATACAACAAGCTGTTAATAGTGATAGGGCCAGGTTTACTAACTTTGTCAGTCCTGAGCTTATTCTAATATGGCAGCTCCTCTACAGACAAATCAATATACTAAGAGCCAGTTTTAAGTCCCTTTGTTGGGAATTCTAAAGTGATATTCACTAATTAAACAATTGTTAATGTTACCCTCAATGGTAGGAACAGTTCATGTTCCTTTGTGTCCACACTGTTTCCGTTGTTTAATCTTTGAAATTTCTAAATAGAGTTTGCAAGTAGGAGCATTTCGCTTCTAAATAAAAATTCAACAAATTTGGATGTGTTCAAGAGTTTTTTAATCGGAAGTCCTTAAGTTTTTTAAACTTAAGGAAAACTATAAAACCCCTGAAACAGTATGCAAAATTATACATGTATAATGTACATGTGTATATCTATGTATAGAAGACAAGCTAAAGTTTTTTACCAGATCCTCAAATATGTCCACAGACCAACTAACTTAAGAACTACTAGATTAGATGAGTACTAATGACACTTTTACATTTCTAAAATCCCAAGTAAACAATTTTTAGCTTGACTAATTAGCTCTAATATTAAAGTAGATATAAAACAGATAATTAGAAAAGCACAAAGGAACCCTGTCAATGGAGGAGAGGGAACCTGGGGACTTGTGGTTTTAGTTCTGGTGCATAAGTTCACTCTTGACTCCTGCTGGTAGAAGGGTGAGCTGATTATATTATAAATTATGTCAATTCTCCCAACAAAGTAGAAGAGATCTGAAGAGGCTGGGTACTGCTTTCAGCTCATGGGTTCCTTTCTTGACCAATTAAATACTGATGCCTGGGACCAGCCTAGCAAAATTAAATCAGAATCTTTAGGTTTTATTTAATCTAAAGGTGGGACCCAGGCATCAGTGTTTTTTTTTTGTAAGCTCTGGAGGTGATTTTAATAATCACTCAAGGCTGAGAACCACTTTTATATTGTCACTTTTCCTCTATATAATTGGATCGCCTGAAAGTTTCCTCTATGTGAGTACATTTACATTTTTGCCTACAACTTTTAATGTTATTCACAATTAACAGTTGCTGAGTGCCTATGAAGTATAAGGAATTGTGCCAATTGTTGTGTAAGACCCTAAAATAAACCAGATATGATCCTTGTCTTAAGAAACTTATAATACGTAGGAAGGTTAAAAATATTAAACTATAATACAGAAAAAAGCATAATGAAAGATATGAAGGAAATACAAACAAAATGCAACAGGAACACAGACTATGGAGACATTAATTCCTCAAGCAAATGCTCCACTGAACATTATCTGATTTCGAAACTCAGATACCACTGATATTGAAGTAGGAAGGTAAATAAAACATATTCACATTTTACCTGGCAGTGCCAGTAAGCTCAATCACTTTTTGCCTTTTCAAATCTGCTTCATGTGCAGCTGATTCACATTTCTCCTCCATTTTTCTCAACTTTTCAGCTGAACTTTCCCTTTGTTTTTGAAGTTCTTGTTCCAGTTTTGACACCTTGTAAAGCAGTTTTCAATAAACATTTTAAATTCAGAAGAAAAATACTTTTATAAATATGTAACCTAGCTTATCAGTTTCAAGATGTATCATAAAAATCAACATATAGACCAAGAAGTAATGTTTGGAAAATATAAAAAGCAAGGCTTACTTTCCAATAATAAAGATACTTCACATATGCATATATTACTATTTAGGGAAGTGGCCACATCATAACACTAAAGTGTTATAATAACTGAACAAAATAATAGCAAATGTTCTCCTTTTCATTGTCCCCATTTGAAATGTCCTTTCTTCTCTTACCAAACTGCTCCTTTCTTTTCTTCACGAATTGGCTCATTCAATAGATTCCTAGATTGCCACATGACCTCAAATGCTAACTTGCATTTGCTCCCATTTTAACTTGAATTTGTTCCTATTCATTTTTCCTCTATTCTACTACAATAAAGGAGATATTCTTCCTCCTATATAAGTCAAAATGCTTCATAGGTGTTCTGGATTCAATTCCTATTAATTTTTTCAGGAACTTCATACTACTATCTCCTCTTTCCAATATCTTCAATCTCTCTACGGTTTTTTTAATAGTAGCATTTAAACATGTTAAAGACTTTCCCACTGTAAAAAGCTTTTCTTCAGACCCTGATCTACCACCCTTTATTTCCTCCCATGTATAGCCCAACTTCTTAAAGTTTTCTGTGTGTTTTATCACTGTCTCACTTCTCATTCATTCTTCAACCCATAGCCAGAGGCCATTCCACAGAAATAGGGATTACAACACCAGTGACTTCCAAGTTGCTAATTTCAATGGACATTTCCCAACCCTCATTTTACTTGACATTGATTCCAGCAGCCCATGACAGCAACATTCATTCCTTCCTTAATGAAATACTTACTTTGGCTTCCATGTATCACATCCCTCAGGGATCTGTCCAAGTCAATCTTCTTGCTTCTCATTCTATATTCTCTCCCTAGGTAATTTCAGTCACTCCATGTCTTCATGAATATTTATATGACTGTGGTCTCAAAGTTAACCTCTCAATTCTGACCTGAATATCCCCCCTGTTCTTCTAAAATCTCTCACTGAAGAACTAAATATAGATTATAAACCATTAATATCTTGCCACGTGTGGTGGTTCATGCCTCCAATCCCAGCACTTTGGGAGGCCAAGGAGGGTGGATTACTTAAGCCCAAGAGTTCGAGACCAGCCTGGGCAACATGGTGATACTCTGTCTCTACCAAAAAAAAAAAAAGAAAAACCACACACACACACACACACACACACACACACACACAATTAGCTGGGCATGGTGGTAGGACTCGGAAGGCAGAAGTGAGAAAATCACCTGAGCCCAGGGAAATTGAGGCTGCACTGAGCCGTGATCAAGTCACTGCACTCCAGCCTGGATGACAAAGTAAGACCCTGTTTCAAACAAAACAAAACAAAACAAGAAAACTCCATTAATATCCACCCCTCCACCTCAAGTTCCAAGAAGAAAATTAAAACAGTACCCAGGTAAAAAGGGAAAGGAACCAAGGAAAATCCACCTACTCAATTCTTAATTAAATAAATAAATCTAAAGATGCAAAATGGAACCTATGCATAGTGTAATATGGATGAAAGGCAGAAAAGGAACACCTAGTCAAAAATTTACTCCAAATACTGAAGAAATTTTTAAACATAAACTTCTGTAGACCTCAATGAAGCTAATGAGAACACAAAATCCTTTAAAACAAGAACACAAAGAAAGAAAATCACCGAATAAAAAATACAAATGAGGCTGGGCACAGTGGCTCACGCCTGTAATCCCAGCACTTTAGGAGGCTGAGGCAGGTGAATCACGAGATCAAGAGATCAAGACCATCCTGGCCAACATGGTGAAACCCCGCCTCTACTAAAAAAACAAAAATTAGCTGGGCGTGGTGGTGCGAGCCTATAGTCCCAGATACTCGGGAGGCTGAGGCAAGAGAATTGCTTGCACCTGGGAGGCGGAGGCTGCAGTGAGCCAAGATCATGCCACTGCACTCCAGCCTGGCGACAGAGCGAGACTCTGTCTCAAAAAAAGAAAAAAAGAAAAGAAAAGAAACAAATGAACTAGTAACAAAAAAACAAAAACAAAAAACAGAAGAAAACCATACATACTTATAGAAGTGAGTTATGAACAAGAATCATAATCAATCCTGCAAGAACCAGAGTCAATGACAAAGGATGTAGGTAGTGGGAATCAAACATAGATGAGAAGAAGAAATGCTTCAGGATGCAGCTGTATAGTAGGCATAGCAAGCAGTAGGTCTAAATTTTAACAAAAGGGATGGAGAGTCACAGGAAGATATCTCTTAAAAAAAAATACAGAGGCCGGGAGCAGTGGCTCACGCCTGTAATCCCAGCCCTTTGGGAGGCCCAAGTGAGTGGATCACCTGAGCTGGGAGTTTGAGACGAGTCTGACCAACATGGAGAAACCCTGTCTTTACTAAAAATACAAAACTAGCTGGGTGTGGTGGCGCATGCCTGTAATCCCAGCTACTCAGGTCACTGAGGCGGGAGAATCCCTTGAACCTGGGAGGCGGAGGTTGCAGTAAGCCGAGATCGCGCCATTGCTCTCCAGCCTGGGTGACAAGAGTGAAACTCTGTCTCAAAAAAAAAAAAAAAAAAAAAAAAAACAGAATACCTGCCTCCTGATGTGTTTAAATGTAGTGAGAGGAAGATTCTTTAGTTCCACTGGACAGGCTGAGGATGACTTCAGAACAAGTAGATAAAAGACCAAAAAAATGACAAAAAAAAAAAAAAGGAAAATACAGTAAGATTACAGGGGACAGTCATTTTCTAATTTATACATTACTGTAAATTTGGTTTCTTTTGAAAGAAAAAACAAAAATGTAAAATATCTAAAGAATTCAGATAAATTCAATAATGAATTAAAGGAAAAAGATTAGATTCTAGTATAAAATTCTCCAGAATTCTTACATTCAAGTAATAATTTTTAATTTTAGAACTTTCAGGGGTATTTTCCCTTGGGATTTTTCTTTTAGTGCACTGCTTTGCCATTTCTTTAAGGAATATCACACATCATGTCCTGATCCAAAAAGGAAAAATTATAGGCATTCAGATTAGGTACACGAAGACAGATTGAATAAAGAAACATCAATTATAAATTGTATGGAATGGCAAACATATAATCATGGTATAAGAGATGGAGGTCAGATTACATAGGAATAGAAATTTATTTTACAATATCAGTATTGAGTATTTCTTATAATGCAAAATCTTTGAGGTTAAACAGCAATTTTTTTTTTTTTGAGGCAGAGTCTCACTGTCGCCCAGGCTGGAGTGCAGTGGCACAATCGCAGCTCACCGCAACCTCCGCCTCTTGGGTTCAAGTGATTCTTGTGTCTCAGCCTCCTGAGTAGCTGGGGTTACAGGCATGTGCCACAACGCCTGGCTAAGTTTTGTAATTTTAGTAGAGACGAGGTTGGGCCATGTTGGCCAGGCTGGTCTCGAACTCCTGACCTCAGGTGATCCGCCTGCCTCAGCCTCCCAAAGTGCTGGAATTATGAGTCTGAACCACAGCATCTGGCCAAACAGCAATTTAAAAAACTAACCAAAAATCTATTCATGATTTTAAAAATTTCTATTTCATACAAATGAAACAATCTTGGGCTAATAATAATATACCTGTTTTTCAAGTTTAGTTTGAGTATCTTCCAGCTCTCCATTTCTAATTGTCTCTTGTTGTAACATTTGCTGTTGTTGCTGAAGAGTATGCTGTAGAATAACGTTTTGCTCAGAAGTCTCTTGAAGACTGTGATTTTTTATTTTTAGCTCTTTCTGTAAACAATATACCTGGCAAATATATATATATATATCTCAATACAATGCAATGTTTCAAATAAAAGGCAATAAAACATCAAAGCTGTCCTCCTTATTAGATAACCATCCACCTGTCATGTGGGACAATTGTATTCATGTCTATAGTTTGTCACTGGAAGGGCAGTCTTCATTTTTCTGATGGGGAGATGTATTGGAAGGGCCTGCTTATAGGATTGCTCTTGGTTGGTGTCTGGAAATGTGGTTTTAAAAATGTTCCTAAGTGATGAGGTTGTTTTGCCTGGCTGGGGCACTGAAACATGCCTTCCTTTAGAATTCTGGAATTTTTTATACTTGTAGGCTGGTCATCGTTCCCGTGTGACAACCCCCCAATAAAAACTCTGAACTCTGAGTCATAAATAGGCTTCCCTAGGCAGAAACAGATGTTGCCACATTTCACTGCCATAAAAAGGAGCATACTGTTTGACCTCTCCCAGAAGGAGCGAACAGCATAGTCAGCCATGGTTTTATCTGCACTTCACCTGATTCTTTCACCTTTACTAATAATAAACTATAGCCATAAAAGCTCTATATAATGTTTGGTGCTATTTATTGTTACTGTTGCTATTATTGCTGTTGTTTATACAACAATATCCCAGCAAAACACTGCTGAATATTTATGCTACAAAAAAACACATAAAGGAATGACAATAACAACTAAGAAATTTGACTAATTACTCTAAATATTTAGGACTTGAATATGATGGTCTCCAAAACTGCTTTAAGATACTTTTATCCAAGAGCATCTATTAAGAAGAAAAATAAATGCCCTTTGTCCTAGTAATAAAAATTCTAAAAATATGCCAGCAGAAATTATTTTTAAAATACTATCAACAATGAAACATAATTTAAAATATATTTTATAATAGTCTTCATCTTCTACCAAAGTGAATGGAAGAATAAGTGATGATTGTCAATGTGATTAAAAATGACATAACCATTTCAAATAATTAAAAAGACAGCTAACACATAAAAATTTATAAAGTTAAAAAATCACATTTCATTAATATAATTTTGAAAAATATACATGCAAATAGAAAAATGAAAACTGAAGTATTAGAGAATGGGCTGTAGGTAAATGTTCTTTAAGTTTTCTTGTTGTTGCTTGTGTAATAAATTTTTTAAATGAAGGAAAATAAAACAATTCCTTTAAAGCAAAGAATCTTTCCAGTAAATATCGTCCCAAAAGGAATTTTAAACTCCTTATAGTAAATTGTGGAAGAGAATCACGACTTGCTTCTTTTTTCTAACTATCCAGCAGGTGAACATTAAGGCCTTCAGGGCCGAATATTCTTTGCTCATTATGAGAAGCTCCTAGATTTCAGATTTCTTCATTATATGATGATGTTGTAAACCGGAAGTAACCCTGGATATCATAGGCAACTAACTGATCTCTAATCCTGTTATTATAATCCCTTTTCATGCAAATATGTTTTGTTTAATTCTGTCTGCATGAAAATAATTTAGTGTAAATATGTGTCAGTATCACCTGTTTTGTCTTCTCTCTTAGCTCCTGACAAAACCCGCAGATCACACTTCTGCATTGGTTTATTTTATATAGAACTGACTTGCCTGCAAGACAGGCTTAAATACTGTTTTTTTCTTTACTGGAACATCCTGTCTCATACTTACCTATTCAGAGAAAAAAATGGACAAAATATTAAAATAAGACAAAACAAGAAAAAAAATAAGATCTAACCAAAACACAAAGCCTTACCACATAATAACAACAAAATTTTATTTCAGTAATCCAGTCACTGACATTTCAATTACATATATTGAAATATCTAATATTAGTTATCACAAATATTTACAAAATATAACCTATATCTATCAAACTTATACTGACATTTCATTGTACCGACCTTTAACTTGGCTTTAGTTTTTTTTTTGTTTTTTTTTTTTTTTGAGACGTAGTCTCGCTTTGCTGCCCAGGCTGGAGTGCAGTGGTGCGATCTCGGCTCACTGCAAGCTCCGCCTCTCGGGTTCACACCATTCTCCTGCCTCAGCCTCCCGAGTAGCTGGGCCTACAGGAGCCCGCCACCACGCTCGGCTAATTTTTTTTTTCTATTTTTAGTAGAGACAGGGTTTACTGTGTTAGATCTCCTGACCTCGTGATCTGCCCACCTCAGCCTCCCAAAGTGCTGGGATTACAGGCGTGAGCCACCGAGCCCGGTCAGTTGACTTTAGTTTAAAAGTAAATATAGAACGAATTGTTTTTATGTTGTATTTTCTACTAATGTATTATTCCCAGAGTACTTAATATTTTATAATTGAAGTAAATAAGAAAGTAGAATTTAAATGATAAAATCTACCTTACACTTAATTTTATCTAGTATTACTATGTACCCAAAGCAGAAACAGTCTCATAATTGTTGCTTAAAGATAAAATATAATGCAGAAACATATGATGCCAGCTTCTCAAAATCTAAGTCCATCTATTTAAATGAAGATATTTATCAATGAAACGACTGATTTTATTGAATAAAATTTTTATGCAGAAAACATTTAGGCTTATTCGCATCTATTCTGCATTTACTTTCTTCTATTATGTTGACAATGTAATTTTGCATGAACACATAACTTTATTATTTTAAAAGCATTGTTAAAAACATTTTAATATGAAGTTAAATATCTTCCAAAAATTCAGAACCCCAAAGTATTTTCATCATAATCATATTTATTTCAACATCCAGAAAAGAATACGTGGCTGAGGCAAAAGCACAGAGGAATATACATTAGCTTTTTGCAATGGGTAATCAACATGTAGTTTTTACAAGTGGCTAAATTTCTACCAATGTGCCCTAGGGCCACTTAATTATTCAGCGAGTTATATGATTGGGGCATATTCCCTGATTTAAAAGAACATCTTTATAATATTACCTATTATTAACAGAATGGATGCACTATTACTCAAATCAGGTTTTCTAAAATGCAGTTATATATGATGAAAACTTCACAATTCTGCTATTACAAGGTGTTAATTATATTAACCAACATTAGAAAGAATTTTCTCTGTAAGACATAATTTGCTGTAAAGGTAAATAAGTCAACAGTCAGTACTTGGATTCTTCTCCATGTTTTTTATCAATACACATGAGCACGTGACAGATGAACTTTTAAGTTAGCAAGCCAATGCATGTGCAGTTGAGCTAACGATTGAGCGGTAATAAATGAGTTTGCAAATCTAATTTACTTACTCCCTAGTCTGTTCAAATATACCTGATTACTGCTTCTGGTTTCTAATTCAGTTTGAGCCTAGGTATGTATTTCCAGTTGTTCTAAAAATCGTTCTAAATGAGCCAGGTGTGGTGGCACATGCCTGTAATCCCAGCTGCTGAGAAGGCTGAGGCAGGAGAACTGCTTGAACCTGGGAGGCAGAGGTTGCAATGAACCGAGATTGCACCATTGCACTCCAGCCTAGGCGACAAAGCAAAACCCTGTCTCAAAAAAAGAAAAAAAAATCGTTCTATTTATTTTGTGTGTAAATATCTGTTATCTAACCTAGTCTCTGATGTTGTTTCTATGAATGCAAAGTCTAAAGCTCAACGAATTCTCCTATTACAAATGCTGCCTACCTCCAGGTAGATTCCATCTCTGCCAAGTCTATTTATTCTGAAGCGGAGTGTGGGCATGAGCAGTAAAATAAATGCCAAAATAATGTATTTTGTATACTACTTTAAAGAAGATCATAGTAAAAAAAAGGACATTCTTACTTTTAAAAATCCAAGTACATACAGTTTAGATGATTTAGTTTCTACATATTGGAGTAGAAAAATATATGCCTGTCAAAGATGCTATACCTTCCTTCATAAAGGAAGGTGGAGGGAAGAAGACATGACCACATAAAATCTGAAGTTGTTTTTTTTTTTTTTAAACTTCTAAGGCTATATAATTACTTGATGCACCTAAGTCTGGAGTGCTGGTCAACTACATTATTTACTCTTAGATCTACCCATGCCTTTCCCCTGCTCTGCTCTGTATATTGCAGGAAACCGCATTTCTTGGCCTCCTTTGCCCTCTAGATTACAAATAGGTTTAGCCAATGGGAATGGCCAGTAGCTGCAGTGCTCCTCCTCTGTTGCCACAGTTCCTATTGGACAGACCCTTTTTCTTTGGCCCCAGCTCCAGACAGGCAGCCCTGCTTCTAGACTATGATCACACTATCTTTTCCTGGTGTTCCTCTAACCTTAACAATGGTAGTGGGTCCCTGCTTATAATCTCTGAGTCTCTGTGGTATACTGTTTGGCTTCTCTACCCTTTCATCACCTGTGTGTCTAATTCTCTGTATAAATTTGCTCTATTTAAAATATATAAAGGCTTCTGTTTTTCTCATCAGACCTTTCTGATATATTCAAGTCAATCTTGATTAATATGTAAATATAAATATATTATATTTATATACATATATATACACATATATATTTTTTGAGATAGGGTCTCGCTGTGCTGCCAGGCTGGAGTACAGTGGCGTGATCACGGCTCACTGCAGTCTTGACCTCCTAGACTCAAGTGATCCTCCCACCTCAGCTTCCTGAGTAGCTGGGACCACGGGTATGCACCACCACACTTGGCTAATGTTTTCAATTTTTTTGTAGAGATGGGGTTTTGCCCCATGTTGCCCAGCCTGGTCTTGAACTCCCGGCCTCCCAAAATGCTGAGCTTATAGGCGTAAGCAACAATGAGTGGCCAAAAGTCAACCTTGATTAAAATTCACTGGGAACCATTTCTAAAAATAAATGTTTTAATTTTTATTATTATTATTTTTTTGGAGACGGAGTCTCGCTCTGTTGCCGGGCTGGAGTGCAGTGGTGCGATCTCAGCTCACTGCAAGCTCCACCTCCTGGGTTCACGCCATTCTCCTGCCTCAGACTCCCCAAGTAGCTGGGACTACAAGCGCGTGCCACCATGCCCGGCTAATTGTTTGTATTTTCAGTAGAGACGGGTTTCACCGTGTTAGCCAGGATGGTCTCGATCTCCTGACCTTGTGATCCGCCCACCTCAGCCTCCCAAAGTGCTGGGATTACAGGCGTGAGCCACCACGCCTGGCCCCTAAAAATAAATTTTAAGCTTAAAATACATAATATTATAAATTCTAACAAATAAATTCTTCATTACGATTATCCATTTGAGCAAATGTTTAGTGAGTGCCTAACCAAAGTAAAGTGCTACAAATTGAACATACAGAGATGAGTAAGATGTTCAAGAAAAGTTTCCAAGGCTGGGTGTGATGGCTCATGCCTGTAATCCCAGCACTTTGGGAGGCTGAGGTGGGCGGATTGCCTGAGCTCAGGAGTTCATGACCAACCAGCCTCGGCAACACGGTGAAACCCCATCTCTACAAAAAAGAAAAAAAAATACAAAACAATAGCTGAGCATGGCAGCATGCACCTATAGTCCCAGCTACTCAGGAGACTGAGGCAAGAGAATTGCTTGAACCCAGGAGGCAGAGGTTGCAGTGAGCCGAGCCTGGGTGACAGAGAGAGACACCATCTCAAAAAAAAAAAAAAAAAAAAAAAAAAAAAAAAAAAGGTTTCCAATCCAGTATCTGAGAAACTTATCTCAAAAAAGTTGAAATTCTAAAGTTAATTCTCAGTCCTACAGACAACAAGAACAAAAACAAAATGAAAAATTCTTGAAGAATTTAAACCTCTAAATCTAAAACAATGTTCAAGGTGTCATGTAATTTTATATTAGAATGACTGTAATATTAATAATTTATTCTTCTGATTCTCTAAAAATAAATAAAAGAATTAGAATTTTAAGGTATATTTTATTTTGCATTGAAATAATGTTTGCTCCTTAAAGAAAATTGGAATTTACATTTTATTGGAAATACTTTTTTATATCAGATACATATTCTTTTGGCCAGGCACGGTGGCTTACACCTGTAATCCCAACACTTTGGGAGGCTCAGGTGGGTGGATTACTTGAGGCCAGGAGTTCAAGGCCAGCCTGGCCAACACAGTGAAATTCTGTCTCTACTAAAAATACAAAAATTAGCCAGGCGTGGTAGTGCATACCTGTAATCCTAGCTACACAGGAGGCTAAGGCACAAGAATTGCTTGAACCCAGGAGGCAGAGGTTCAAGTGAGCCAAGATTGTGACACTGTACTCCAGCCTGGGCGACACAGGGAGACGCCGTCTCAAAAGAAAGAAAGAAATATATATATATATATATATATTTTTTTTTTTGTCCTACATCTCATGCATCTTAAAAAAAAAAAATCACTTGAAATACACGCTATATATAAACTAAATGTTAATTTACCTCTTCAGATTTCTTCTTTAACTGTTTTTCAAACTTTTCCTTATTTCCTTCCAATTGATTCAAATGCAAGACAAGTTCTTCCTTACAAATTTCCAATGCTGAATCTAGTTGCCTAACCTAAGCAGGAAAAAAGGAAAAACACCGATATACTCAATATTTTACAGATTTATCTCCTAACGTTACCTCAGTGCTTCAAATAGTGAATATACAGTCCTACTTAGGATATAAAATGCCATTAAAGAAGATATTTATTGAGTAAACTAATTCTTCAGTGCAAATGAGGAAACCAAAGAGAAAACCAAGGAATGGAATCCTGAAGAATAAATAAAGAGTTGGACAAGTTTAGAAGGGCATTCCAGGAAAAGGGAGTATGCTCAGAAGCAAGGCCCTGTGAAAGGGAGTGATAAGAAGTCGGCAAGAGCCTAGGGTAATAAGAAGATTAATTTGTAGGAAATGGTTATTTGGGAGCCACAATTGACAAGATAAACTGGGGCCAACTGTCAAGAACCTGTAGGCCAAACACCCTAAAACTTTTTCTTTAAAAGGTAAGTGGTATTTAAACCTACTTCTTAAGCCTCCTTGAATAAGAAAAATAGGAAAATGAGTACAAACTAGCGTACTGTTAACGATGTTCAAGTGAGATTTTTTTTTTTTTTTGAGACAAAGTCTTGCTCTGTAGCCGAGGCTGGAGTGAAGTGGTGCAATCTTGGCTCAATGCAACCTCCACCTCCCAGGTTCAAGCAATTCTCCTGCCTCAGTCTCCTGAGTAGCTGGGATTACAGGTATGCACCACCACGCCTTGCTGATTTTTGTATTTTTAGTAGAGAGCAGGTTTTGCCATGTTGGCCAGACTGGTCTTAAACTCCTGACCTCAGGTGATCCACCCGCCTTGGCCTCCCAAAGTGCTGAGATTACAGGTGTGAGCCACCTTGCCTGGCCTTAATGAGAATATTTTGAAATGCTGAAGTTACTAAGAAATTATAATTTGTCAGCTAGGAAAAAAGAAGTGAAACCTTCTTTGCTTTGAAACAGTGAAAATATTTTCAGAAAGGCAGCAATTTAACTTGGTCCAAGTGTTCATATAGTTGCCACTGCTTTACTACCTTAATACCAAACAGCAACTCAAATTCGGTACTTTTAGTGCAAGGCCCACGTATTGCATACATGCTCCACATCCTAGCTATTAATAAGATTCTTGCCTTACTCCTTGTTTTCTTTATTGTAAATTTGAGCTTCTCAATGGTATTCTTCCTCTTAATGCTAATAATGTTATAGCAAGCAGTCTTGAAAAAGTGAAAGAAATCTTAGATTTCTTAGCAGATGAAAAAATGAGAGAAAACATTCCCTCTTGCATTCTATTCTACATCATGAAATTATCTTTGCCACTCTTATTTCTAAAAAGGGAATCTTATAAGATACAGTTTTTGAACACCACCCTTATAGTCTGTGTATG
The DNA here is from genome assembly GCF_007565055.1 of Rhinopithecus roxellana. Classification (NCBI taxonomy): domain Eukaryota; kingdom Metazoa; phylum Chordata; class Mammalia; order Primates; family Cercopithecidae; genus Rhinopithecus; species Rhinopithecus roxellana. Next base: position 21,446,784 of record NC_044556.1, on the reverse strand, counting down.
AAACCATTAATAACTAAAAAATCTGTAATTCTGAATGACTATCTTTGTTAATAAACTGCTGCCTTAGTAATAATTTTTAACTAACATTTGTTTTATGAAACTTATAAATACATATTTTCTTTTTTATGAAAGAGAATGGGCATTGGGACTTGTATCATCCTTCACACAGAGAAAAAATAACTAAAATCTATGATTCTGTCAGAATATCACTACCTTATAGTTAACAGTGTAATAACTCATTCGGGCAAGATTCATCACTAGATATGAAAGCCATTGATTGTAAGGTTATTGAGGAACAGGACATTCACACAGTCCCCAAGACCCTCAAAGACTCCAAAGTTGGTTTGCTAATTATCAATGAAAATATACGCCCTTAAAATAATGAGATCTGACAGTCATCACCTTAAATAAGGTATATAATCCTGAGAGTGTCTCCTTAAATTTTGTGTCATCATACTTGATTCAGTTTAGTCCCAGGTCTGGGGCATGGCTAGATACTCTTCAAATGTAACAAGCTTCCAGGTGATGCTGATGCTGCTAGTTCACAGACCATGCTTTGAGTAGCAAGGCTATAAAGGACAATTTTAAGTAATTGGGGAAATCTTAGTATGCACAGTGCTGAATGATGTTACTGAATTAATGTTGACTTTCTCCGTAGCATAGTGGTGGTGTGGTCACACAGGAGAAATTCTCTGTTCATAGGAGATGCATGTTAAATATTAAAGGGGTAAAGTATTATGACATCCGTAACCTTCTCTCAGGTGGTTTGGCAAAAGGGAGGTGGGTTGGTAGGGACACACACAAGCATGCATGCATGTATATGTGTAGAGAGAGATAAAGTGAGTGTACCTAGAGTTTAATAGAGTTTAACAGAGAGTGAATCTAGGTGAGGAGTACACTATTGTTTCAATTTTTTTGTGGGCCTGAAATTTTAAAAAATAAATTAGAAATCAATTATAGCTAATAAACAATTAATAAAAACCCCAAACATCCACTACTCTATTGAATTTCTTATTTGAACAGAGTTTGAAAGTCTGACCCTCATACAGATAAACATCTTGCATTGTATACAAACCACTTGCAAATGTGTATGTTTGTATAAATAAATGAAATCAAAACAAAAACAAACACCACTCTGCTGAACCAACGAAGCTCCTCAGGTGCACAGTCTGGAGACAACCAGATAGGGCTCTAGGCTATGCATCTTCAAGAAAAGAAGGTAAGCTCTTCTTGTAAGACTATCTTTGTGGGGGTTTTGGGGAATCCAAAGTAGAAAATAAAAGGAAAACAAAACAAAAGAAATAAAATCTGTAAATCTAATAAGCACCTTTTCAATTTTCTATTTAACAGCAGGTAACAACTGGTTTAATTTACTGATTTCTTGTTACTAGTTCAGAATTTTATCATCAACCTGTTAGCTTAAGTGATACAACTTTAAACTGATCCTTATAACTCTCCTATAGATAAAAAAATTCATGTTTCTTTTGCAGAGAACAAGTTGAAGCATGTTGAGAGACATGAACAAAAGTCATGAAAGGAAGGTAGTAATGACGTGATCAGGAGGACAGAAGTAGACTTCAGGCTTCTATTTTGCTGCTATAGATAACTTACATGTAGAATCAGTCAATATAGCTTAAATCATACGAATTTGACTTCTGTATTTCTTCCTCATTTTGATTTTTCCCTAAACAGCAAACCTACTAAAGATGTTAAACGAATAAAATCCAACATCATTATTCGTTCTTTTGCTGATTTCTTTTCCATCTCATCTGGCTATTAACATATGGAAATACCTTACCAGATGACTGCCTAGTTATGTTTGGTAGTTTAATGAAAAGCAGGAGGTAAGTGGCTATATGAGTTTTATCTAATAAAAGTATTTCATGCCTACAATCTCTGTAATCATTTTTTAATATTAATGAAATTTGGGGCTATTCTAACACAGGGAAATGAACTGACTGCATTAAATGTTAAGAGTTTTGGTGAATACTACAGGAATAGTTATGAATATGTCTATATGGGCATACACAGTCACAAAATGAATTCAAAACAGAATAGTAGGCAAAAAATAACATCGTATCTTTAAAACAAATCTTTTATATTCAAGCTACATATGACAGAATAAAGGTCATAGCATATTTGGACCTATGTTTAACACCAAAAATGCAAAAGAGAAAATATTAAATACATAGCAATTAGTTACAAAACTTTGGGCAACTCAGTATGTGCTAAGCACCTTATACACCCTATTACATTTAATTCTCACACTAATGCTCTTCTAGGGTTTTCTCATTCCTATTTTGCGGATGAAGAAATTAAAATTCAAAGAGTTAAATAACCTGGCTAAGGTTACAGTGAGTCGGTAAGCACCTGAAACCACACTGAAACCCAATTTAACAGCAAAGCCCATGTTTTTAACCATGAAGATATACTAGCCAGAAAGCCATATTTTAGCTAGAAATTCTGGCTTTATCTCAATTAATCTTACAAGCCAACAAGTAAAATAAAGCAAAATTGAATCACTTTTAGTTTTCTCTTCCTACACTTCCTCTGGTAATTTTTTTTTGGAGGGGGGGTAATGCTAATAAGTAGCAATTATAGCTAAAATTTAAAACAATTTTTAGAGTTATAAAAATTGTTTTAAGACAAAAAGAGGCTAGATAACCTATGAACTAAATGATTAACTATCAAGTAATCAAGATCAGAATTCGCACTAAAGAAAATACATTTAAAGAAACTAAGTTCATTGAGTCAGGTCAAATCTTCAGCTCTGAATTGCCTTTTATCTATACAATGTTTACAATCTATAGAGAAATGTAAAAAAGCCACAAGAATGTCTCCAAAAAGAAAAAAATAATCAGCCAGGCACGTTAGAGCACACTCGTCCTAGCTACTCAGGAGGCGGGTGTGAGAGGATGACTTGAGTTCAGGAGTTCAAGGCTGCAATGAGTTATCATCATGCCACTACACTCCAGCCTAGGCAAATGACAGAGATTCTGCTAAAAAAGGAAAGAAAGAAAAATAAATTAAAGTATTAGCATACTAGCCTTGATTGTTTCTTCAGATACTTGGTTCTGTAATGCTTTTAAAGCTTCATCTTTCTTCATATTTTCCTTTTCCATTTCCTAAAAACAGTAAGAAAAGTATGCAAATAAACATTTTAGCAGTAGTAACAGCCTGTTAACTGATTTGATTAGATTTAAAGGCAAGTTATAGACATAAAATATTAGTCAACTTCTAAATAGCACTTTTATAAGGATGATTTTACCCCTTTGCTTTCCGTCAAGAGTCTATCTAGTGATTCAAGATGATGCTGTTTGCATATTATATCTTGTTGCAACATGGACATAGTCTTTTCTTGTTCTTTAAATTGTTGATCTTTTTTCTCTAGTTGAGCTTCAAGCTAAACACGAAAACAGAATTTTCACATTAAATATTGTAAAATTTAGAAACATTTTAAATATTAAATACATGTGAAACTATAATAGAAATTACATAGATTTTTGTATTTTGCCAAATTGTCTTGAGTTTCAAAAGCTCAACATTGCTGATTGTTCAAGAAATGCAAATTGAAACCACAATGAGACACCATCTCATGCCAGTCAGAATGGCAATTATTAAAAAGTCAAAAAACAAATAGATGCTGGAGAGGTTGCAGAGAAAAGGAACAGGGACATGGATGGAGTTGGAAGCCATTATCCTCAGCAAACTAACACAGGAACAGAAAACCAAATACTGCATGTTCTCACTTATAAGTGTGGGCTGAATGATGAGAACACACGAACACATGGGTAGGAACAACACATACTGAGGCCTATAGGGGAGTGGGATGGGAGAGAGGGAGCACCAGGAAGAATAGCTAATGGATGCTGGGCTCAATAACTAAGTGACGGGATGATCTGTGCAGCAAACCACCAGGGCACATGTTTACCTGTGTAACAAACCTGCATCTCCTATACGTGTACCCCTGAACTTAAAGGCTGAAGAAAAAAAAGCAAAATGTAGAAACTAAGAATATAGGTCCCTTTATATCTCCCCCTTTACACTGTAGTTGTCACATGTATTATATCAACATACCTGATCAGTAAATGTTATAATTTCTTCTTTCAACTGCCATAGATATTACAAAAATCCTGTATTTACCAAATATTTACTGTTTTTGTTGTTCTTCCTTTATTCCTGAGGTCCCAAGTTTCTCTCAGGTATTTTTTTTCTGTGAGGAACTTTCTGTAGCATTTATTTTAGAACAAGTCTGCTGGTGACACATTCTCTATGCTGTCCTTATCTAAGAATGTCTTTATTTTACCTTCATTCCCAGAGAATATTTTTGCTGGATATAAAATAAATTGACAGTTTTTTCTCTTTCAGCATTTAAAAAATGTTGTTCTGTCTTCTTACATCCATAGTTTTTGATGAGAAATCTGCAGTAATTTTAACATTTGTTCCCTTACATGCAGTGTCATTTATCTCTGGGTGTTTTCAAAGCTTTTGTTTTAGCTTTTGGCAAGGATTTTGATGTGTCTAGAAGTAGTTTTCTTTGACACTATCCTCTTTGATTTTCTTAAATTTGTAAATTTATTTCCTTCATCAAATTTGTGAAGTTTTCAGACACTATTCCTTCAAATACTTTCCTGCACTAATCTCATTCTCTCCTTTGACTCTGAAGACAAGAATATCAGACCTTCTGATAGGTGCTTCCCCATATATCCCTGAGGCTTTGTTCAATTTTTTTTATAAATCTTTTCTTGGAAAAAAAATTTTTTCTCTGTTGCTCAGACTGCATAATATCTATTAATCTACATTCAAGTTCACTGTCTTTTTCCTCTTGTCTGCTCCATTCTTCTGTTACGCTCATCTAAATTACAGCAGCCCCGTGGTATTCGTGGTTTCACTTTCCACAGTTCAGTTACCTGCAGTCAACCCTGATCTGAAAATACTAAATGGAAAATTCCACAAACAAACAATTGATACATTTTGACTTGCAGTTGTGAGTAGTGTGATGAAATCTCATGATGTCCCACTATGTCCAGCTCTGGACAATAATGATCCATTTTCCATGCTGTATAAGCTACCTGCTCGTTAGTCACTTAGTAGCCATCTTGGTTATCAGATCAACTGCCATGGTATCATAATGCCTGTGTTCAAGGAACTCTTATTTTACTTAATAATGGCCCCAAAGCAAAAGAGTAGTGATGCTATCTGGATGCAGATCCAATTTGGATATGTCAAAGAGAAGACTTCTGTAATCCCAGCACTTTGGGAGGCCGAGACGGGCGGATCACGAGGTCAGGAGATCGAGACCATCCTGGCTAACACGGTGAAACCCCGTCTCTACTAAAAATACAAAAAAAAAAAACCTAGCCGGGTGAGGTGGCAGGCGCCTGTAGTCCCAGCTACTCCGGAGGCTGAGGCAGGAGAATGGCGTAAAACCCGGGAGGCGGAGCTTGCAGTGAGCTGAGATCCGGCCACTACACTCCAGCCCGGGCGACAGAGCAAGACTCCCTCTCAAAACAAAAACAAAGAGAAGACTTAGCATGCTTCCTTTAAGTGAAAAGGTGAAGGTTCTTAATAAGGAGAGAAAAAAAATTGCGTGCTGAGGTTGCTAAGATCTACAATAAAGAACAAATCTATCCATGAAATCGTGAAGAAAGAAAAATAAATTCATGCGAGTAGGGCAGTTGTACCTCAAACTACAAAAGTTACAACCACAATGTATAAGTGCTTAGTTAAAATAGAAAAGGCATTAAATTTGTAAGTGGAAGGCATTAACAGAAAACATGTTCCAACTGACTGCAATGTGTTGCACCACAAAGTACTGAGTATATATTAAGACTTCAGCAAGAATCCCCTGAAACAAGTGACACCAAGTCATTTATTGCAAATAAGGAATAATTACACAGATTCAAGAACAGGTTTAGACTGAAAAATGTTAAAATTACTGGAGAAGCTGTGTCTGCTAATGAAGCAGCTGCTGTCACATTTCCAGCAGAGATGAAGAAGCTGATTAAGGAGAAAGGATACCATCCAAAGCAAGTCTTCAACTGCAGCGAAACTAGGCTATTCTCAAAGAAGATGCCTCATAGAACCTACATTCACAAAAGTGCAAAGGAGGCTGAGCACAGTGGCTCATGCCTGTAGTCCCAACACGTTGAGAGCCTGAGCCAGGCAGATCACAAGGTCAGAAGTTTGACATCAGCCTGACCAACATGGTGAAACCCTGTATCTACTAAACATACAAAAATTAGCCAGGATTGGTGGCATGCACCTGTAATCCCAGCTACTCAGGAGGCTGAGGCAGGAGAATCGCTTGAACTCGGGAGGCGGAGGTTGCAGTGAGCCAAGATCACGCCACTGCACTCCAGCCTGGCCGACAGAGCAAGACTCTGTCTCAAAAAAAAAAAAAAAAAAAAAAAGTGCAAAGGAGGCACTAGGGCATAAGAGAGAGAACACACTTCTATGAGAACAAGTTTTCATATAACTTTTATGACAGTATTTTGTTATAATAGTTTGATGCTATTAGAATTGTTGCTAATCTCTCACTGTGCCTAATTTATAAATTAAGCTTTATAATAGATATGTATGTATAGGAAAAACTATAAGGGTTCAGTACTATCTGTGGTTTCAGGCATCCACTGAAGGTCTTGGAATGTCTCTCCCATGGATAAGCAGGGACTACCGTATCTATTTTTTTTACTGCATCTTACATTTTTGGTCTCACATTTTCTTTTCTACTTTTAACCCAAGGTCAAGAGTGCTTCTATTATTCTGCTTTTTCCTCTCAATCAATCTTCAAGCAACTGATATTTTTAGGGAAATGGAGTCTACAGAATTACTTTAATAATGTCAAAAATAATGACTACAGCTGAAACAGAAGGTATACTATATTCTGTTAAAGCAGTGAAAAATTATTCAGAAAGATTGGAGTTCTAATTACAGCTCTTGCCACTAACTTTTGTGTCTCTTTGTGTCCTCATCTACAAAATAAAAAATGCTGGGGCTAGTAATGTTTCCTTTCAGCACTCATATTCTAAATATGTATTACTTACTCTTTCAATCTGCTTTTCCATTTCTTTATGCTGTTCCAAGTGAATTTTCTTTGCTTTTTCAAAAGCTAAACAAATTTTCTCATGCTCTGTATTAATATTGGTTTCTAGACTCCTTATCTTTTCATTCTTTTCCTAGAAACACAAAACACTTTAAAAGAGTATAATTGATTTGGGAGGCCAAGGCAGGCAAATTGCTTGAGCCCAGGAGTTCAAGACCAGCCTGGGCAACACGGCAAGACCCCATCTCTATGAAAAATACAAAAAATTAGCTAAGTAGGTGTGGTGGCATGTGCCTGTGGTTATAGCTTCTGGGGAAGCTCAGGGGGAAGCCTGGGAGGCCAAGGCTATAGTGAGCCATGATTGTGCCACTGCACTGCAGCCTGAACCACAGAGTGAGACGTTGTCTCAAAAAAAAAAAAAAAAAAAAGTATAATTGAAAAGCAGTTTTACATAAAAGTACATTAGTCAAGCATTAAATATGTCATACTCCATTCTTTAAAGAACCACAGTAGTTTATACTTCAAACTTTAACAAAATGGTTAAAAATACTTTATCAAGATGAGAAGATTTAAACTATTTTAAATATCAAGAAGCATATCAAAGAACTACCATTATCTTCAGTACCATTAGGATAAAATGAGAAAACTTGGATAACTTGCCATATAAGCCTATTAACTTAAAAATGCAAACAAGAAATGATCAGAAGAGTTTAGTAGAACTTGTACTTTTCTATATATTTTATAATAATGATGCTAAAACAAATGTGCTGTCACAAATTAAGTGCCTAAAAATCACAGTAAATCTGAAGCAACAAAGATAAGTTTTACCATAAGCTCCTGTTCTAGTTCTGCATTTTTTGCAGCAATAGAGGAATAAGCAACTATCTTTTCTTCCAGCTGTTTCTCAAGAGTTAAAAGTTGAGAACATTTCTTTGTCATCTGAAAACACATTGAAATAAATGTAAAATTATTTTTTAAAGGTAATGACTTTGCATCCTAAGATCAAACACCTGCTACTCTTTTCAAAGTTCAAATACATTGTGTCTAGATAAATTGGGCAAACTTACAGCTAAAAACATTTAGGATGCAAAGTGAATAACTTTTTAACCAACATAATTATAAGTATTTTAAAAAATAATTGACAATTTAGAAGAAAAACAAACAGTGAAAACAAAGGATCACTTCTATCTATCCATGTAAAACATAAGTCATTTAATTCAGACCCCTATATCCAAAAAGGACAATACCCTAATCTATTTTTAAGTAGCTGTTAAAGACTGAAATAAGTACAATAAAATGGTATCAGCAGTTATTTCTGGTGGTAGAATTATCAATGGTTCACTTTCTTCTTTTTCCTCTTTTACATTAACAAGACTGTGCTATTTTTGTAATTTAAAAAACTTATTAATCCCAGTGTTTGGCAATTTCCTAAGTAAACTGGTAGCTATAATTATAAACTGTCTAAATCTCCATCTCCATTATTAACATAAGTTCCTATCTTATAGTTCTTTTCCTCAGCCTTGGCTATAGACTTTAAGCTGAGAAAGCAGGTATTTAAAAAGTGTACCTATAGATGACTACAGCCTCTGGTTTGAAGGTAGAGTATAAGATACACCCATGTGGTCCTGGTCCACAATTACCTAATGAGGCACCCTTATCCTGTCCTTAGTGAAAACGAAGACAAGATATTCACAAAACACTCATTATCCCCTTTTCAGAATGGAATTCCTTGCGTAGTCGTTTCAGGTTTACATGCAATTGTTTAAAAATACAGATTCTTTAAACAGCAGAAATACACAAAAAATAAAAATATAGACTCTGGCTAGGTGTGGTGGCTCACTCCTGTAATCCCAGCATTTTGGGATACTGAGGTGGGGATCACCTGAGACTAGGAGTTCAAGACCAGCCTGGGCAACATGGCGACTGTCTCCACAAAAAATTTTAAAAATTAGCTGGACATAGTGACACATGTCTGCAGTCTCAACTACTTGGAAGATTGAGGCAGAAGAATGGCTTGAGCCCAGAAGTTCAAAGTTACAGTGAGCTATGATCTCACCACTGCACTCCAGATTGGGCAACAGAGCAAGATCCTATCTCTAAGAAAAAAAAAAAAAAAAAAAAAAAAGAAAAGAAAAAAGCAGACTCTTGTGCCCATATATACTGAATCAGAAATTGCAGGAACAGGACCCAGAAATATGCATATTAAACAGGCTTCCTAGGTGGTTGGGGGTTTGCTAAAATTTGAAACCCTTTATTATCACTCCTTTTCTTCCAACAGCATAATCCAAAGTCTTTACTTATAAATGTATATTAACCACATTAACTTATACTATGGAAGAAATAATAGGCTGCAATGCAATATTATTTCCACCAAATTTGAGACCTTTTACCCACTACAGAGTTTTTCCTACTTTTAATAACATAAGTTAAAATACAAAGGTTTCCAAATGTAATTTTAAAATAATTTGTAACTTATATGGTACCATTTTTTAAAAACTTTAAATCTGGATATAAACATATAATTTTTATAAAACCCTAAAATAACACCTTTTGTTCTAGTTCAAAAATTAATATATATACCAAGCTAATTCCAAACTTACTTCACTTTCCAGTTTGCTGGAGTTTGAAGCTTTCTCTAGCAGCTCCTCTTGAATCAGCTGAAACTGACTAGTTCTGTGAGCCATGTTAACCCTCAAATCAGAATTTTCAGCTTCTATTTGTATCAGCTTAGTACGTAGTTCTTCTATTCCAGTAACAAGTCTTTGCCTCTCTTTTTCATATTGCTTGTTCATAGTATGCTGATTTTGATCTTTTATGCTTTCTGCTAATAAACATAAAAGGAAAATTGTTCTGAATAAGACTTCAAGAATAAAAACCTACTTAGTTGAAAGATTTAGTCATAAAGTTTAGTTTCTGATCTAAAGAGTACTAAAAGGGACAGAGAATGAGACATTCATTAAGGAAATCAAGAAATAAGTAATGTGCTCTCTAAATTAAATACATAACAAAGACGAAAAAAGTTCTGAATCACTCATTTTTCTAGGTAGCTAAGACTATTCCTTTGTACCACAAATGTAAGAATCCTTCTCCACCTTTTAACTTCCATTTTTTAGTAGAAATCATTGTAAAAAATTTGTTTTAAGTTGCCCCCTTTCCTTAAACTGAAGGTAATCATAAAATTTATTTGGACACTTTGAGATCATTAAGAACATTTTTATGTACTGCACATAGATGCAGGTTCAAAAGCTCCAAAGAGTGAATCCTTCCTGACCCCATCGTCTTTCTCTCCAAACTAGCTAATGAGAATTCAGTGATGCTTTTTAAAAAATTACTGAGGGTAACCAGGCACAGTGGAATGCACCTGTTATCTGAGCTATTCAACAGGCTGAGGTGCATGCCACTTGAATTCAAGACCATCCTGGGCAACATGGCAAGATCCTGTCTAAAAAAAAATTACTGAGGGTTATAAGAGGTAGTTGTTTCAACATGTCCCTTCTCCACTATAAACATACACATCTCCCACTCCACAGTAAGTAAGCCTTCAGGAAAGCTTTTAAAAAGCATAATGTAGATGATTACATGAGAACACACACAGATATGAAAACAAGAAAAGATACACTTTGCCTTCAAGGTTTGCATAAGTAGCCATTTCTCATAAATTCTCTACACCCATTATATTTCACTTTCTAGGCTATCTACCTTTTATTGGCTCTGTTCTTGATGTAAGAGAATCTATAACATATTATATTTATTACCACTTCTAATTACTAGTATTCCCAACTTGGAAGATTCACCAAGATAGATCATACGCTGGCCAATAAACCAAGTCTCAAAACACTCTTATAAATGAAGTCCTATAGGGTATGTTCTCTGGTCATCATGAATGACACAAAAATATCTGGAAAAACCTCCAAATATTTGGAAATAAAACACACACAGCCTGTGAGTCAAAGAGGAAATCACAAGAGATAACTATTTTGAACTGAATGAAAATGAAAATACAACACATTTAAAAAAGTAGTGGAATACAGCCAAAGCACTGCTTAAAGGGAAGTTTCTATCCTTAAATACTTAGATGAGAAAGGAAAAGAGGTCTAAAATCAATAATCTAAACTTAAAGAAAAGTTTTGTGGGTTTTTTTAAAAAAAAAAGAAGAAGAGAAAATTAAGCTTAAAAGTTAACTGGCAAAAAGTACAAGGGATCCTGATGGAGATGTCTTATGTCTTGACTGTGGTGATGGTAACAAGAGTTAAACATTAAAACACAAACACCTGACAAAACGTATCAAACTGTATATTAAAATGGGTACATCTTAATTGCAGGGGTCCCCAACCCCTGGGCCACAGACTGGTACCAGTCCATGGCCTGTTAGGAACCAGGCCACATAGTAGGAGGTGAGTGGCAGGCGAATGACTCCCACTCCCAATCACTCGCATTATTGCTTGAGCTCTACCTCCTGTCAGATTAGCTGTGGCATTAGATTCCCATAGGAACACAAACCCTGTTATGAACTGCACATGCGCAGGATCTAGATTGCTCACTCCTTATGAGAATCTAATGCCTGATGATCTGTCACTGTCTCCCATGACCCCCAGATGGAACCTTCTAGTTGCAGGAAAACAAGGTCAGGGCTCCCACTGATTCTACATTACAATGAGTTGTATGATTATTTCATCATCAATGTAATAATAATATAAATAAAGTACACAATAAAAGTCATGCATTTGAATCATCCTGAAACCACCCCTGCCCCTGCCCCTGGTCCATGGAAAAAATGTCTTCCATAAAACCAGTCCCTGGTGCCAAAAAGGTTGGGGACCAATGTCTTACTGGGTATCAATTTTACTTCACTAAAGAATGATACAAAGTCTAATAATTTTGAAATAACTTTTGCTGTCTTATCAGACCATAACTAGTAATAGATTATCAAGTATGTTTGATAATAGAAACCAAACAGTTGATAAATATGTTCTTTACGAACTATCATCTGAGAACAAACACATGGACACATAGAGGGGAACAACACACACTGGGGTCTATCAGAGGGTGGAGGGTGGAAGGAGGGAGTGGATCAGGAAAAATAATTAAGGGATACTAGGCTTAATACCTGGGTGATGAAATAATCTGTAAAACAAACCTCCATGACACAAGCTTACCTATGTAACAAATCTGCACATGTATCCCTGAACTTAAGTTAAATTAAAAAAAAAAATTTAAATAAAAGTTTTTTTTTAAAAAAACTATCATCCAAAACTCTAAATATAATTTATTAAAACAACTCAATATACTTACCCACTTGATGACCACCTAGCTTTACAGGTTCTGTTTCTAAACTACTTAATTTGCTGCTTTCTTGGCTGTCATTACAAGTAATAAGACTCTGAGATAACTGATTTGCAGTCAGGTTCGCATGAAGCTTTTGAATTTCTGCCTCTTTTATTGCAAGCTTAATTCTGGCACAAAAGAAAAGAAGTGAAAAAATATTAGAAAGATTCTATAAAAATATCTCCTACTGTACTATTTTTCACCTTTCAAGTTGATAAAAAAATTAGAATTCTGATATTAGTCAACTCTTTAGGCAGGATATGAAAACTCGTATAGACCATTGTAGGATTATAAATTGGTTCAGTCACTTTACAAACTTGATGGTATCTAGTAAAATTGAAAACATACACACTCTATGACCCAGCAATTTCACTTTTAGGAATATATACCACAGAAACTCTCATATATATGTATAAGAAAACATGTATAAGGATGTCCTTTGCAGCACTGTTTGTAACAGAAAATAGAAACAAGATACCTATAAAGGAACAAATAAATTATGACACTGTTATAGGACAGAATCCTACACAGTGATTCAAAGTAACTAACCACACAAATCCATTTGTTAATCTACTCTATCTCAATATGAATGAATTTTTAAAATACTGTTGAGTGAAAAAGCAAAATTGCACACAGTATACAGTATATTTATATTTGTGTACACGTGTGTAAACATACAAAAATGAATACAGAAATATATATCCAATTCATGATGGTGGATACTTAGGGGAAAAATGGGACTAGTCATAAGGAGCAAAGGGCATTATTCATCCTGTAATGCTTTATTTTTTATTTAGAGAAACCTATTTAAAACAAATACCACAAATTTTAAGGAGAATCAATCCTGGTTAAGAAGATTCAATTCTTAGTTGTGGAATCACATATACCTGTTGCAATATTCTCTGAGCTTTTCTGTATATTTTTTAAATTCTTCAATTAAAGGTTATTTTATTTTATTTTATTTTATTTTATTTTATTTTATTTTTGATGGAGTCTCACTCTGTTGCTCAGGCTGGAGTGCAGTGGCACTATCTCAGCTCACTGCAACCTCTGCCTCCCAGGTTCAAGTGATTCTCCTGCCTCAGCCTCCCAAGTAGCGGGGATTACAGGCGCGTGCCACCACCACGCCTGGCTAATTTTTGTATTTTTAGTAGAGATGAGGTTTCACCATGTTGGTCAGGCTGGTCTCGAACTCCTGACCTTGTGATCCACCCACCTTGGCCTCCCAAAGTATTGGTATTACAGGCATGAGCCACCACGCCCAGCCAATTAAGGGTCTTAATTACCAGTAAAAAACATTCTATTTGCTATAACTGAAGATTCTGAAAATTGTACCTCAATTCCGAAATCACCAATTTATTTGCCTCACAGCAGCCAATGCAACGGTCTTCCTTGTTTGAGAAGCTACTCATCTGGTATTTAGAAAGAGACGATTTAAAGCCAAATAATTCTCTTTTTAACTGCAAGTTTCAAAACAAACACATGTAAACTTACGTACATGGGATGCAGTTGCTTTTTTATTCAGAACTTAAAATTTTAAAAACTGTATGAATTTGATGGAAACAACTTAATGTCCATCAATAGGAGAATATATAAATATATTAAGAAATATTAAGATAATTGGAAAACTACAATAGTTAAAAGAAATAAACCTGAGTCACATAAATCAGTATGGATACATCTCATAACAATATTGAGTGAAAAACAAATTATAGTGGCAAACAGTATTTTCATAAAAACACTAAGCAACATATATATATTTCTAGATGCATCTATATGTGACAGTATTTAAAACATGGATGAGAAGGATACACATGAATTTCAGAATAATTGCCATTTCTGAGGAGAGAGGAAGAGAACCGGGATCTGACAAGGTACATAAAGAAGCTTTACCTATAAAATTTTATTCTAAAAAATATAGAGTTAATAAGACAATACATGTACCAAATTTTACAAATATGGTGCTACACTAGCATATGCACCTTTCTGTTGGTTTGGATAATACAGAATTTTAAAAGACAGTTATAAAGGAGCAAGGTAAGCACTTAATGACTTCTACCTTCAAACTATAACCAAATCACACCTCCTAGAAGTGGGGGAAAAAAAATCACATTTCCTAATCGTATCATTCTTAGCACTACAAGAAACAAATGATCAAGCATACATTACCACATTCGGAATCATATCTCAAATGATTCTGTTTTTAGAGACAGGGTCTCACTCTGTCACCCCGACTGGAGCTTATGATCATAGAACTCACTGCAGCCTTGAACTCCTGGTCTCAAGCAATCCTCCTACGTCAGCTTCTCGAGTAGCTGGGACCACAGGCATGCACCACCATGCCCAGCTAACTTTTGTATTTTTGTAGAGACAGGGTCTTGCTATATTGCCCAGGCTGGTCTTGAACTCTTGCTTCAAGAGTTCCTCTTACCTTGGCCTGCCAAAATGCTGGGATTACAAGCATGAACCACTGTGCCTGACCATATATGAAATAATTCTTGATACACAAATGAGAATGCAATTTAAAATTGTTATCTGTATATGATTACTTTCTAATTTCAAAAGCAAATAGTATATTAAAAATCTAAGCAAATAGCATCTGGGGAAAGCAGATACAACAGAGGAGCTAAGATTTTATGTTCTGGTTTAAATTCTACTACTTACCAGTTGAGCAATTTATTTACTTCCTTGGGTCTAGGTTTCTTTACCAATAAAATGATATTGAATCAGACAGTTGCTAAGATTTTTTTGGTTCATAATTCCACAGTTCATAATAGTTTAACATCGGTAAGTCTACTGTCTAGTCTACTATGCATTCATATGTGAAACCAACCATAATATATTTACCTATAGTTTCCCCTGATCTTTCCTTCATTTTACACTTATTGATTACAAATTCCTGAATATGTTTACTTACCTTCTTCTTAATCTCACTTATATATATGGCCACAAATATAACTCAAAGAGAAAAGGTGGTAGACCATTATTATAAAAACATTTTAGGCCAGGCATGGTGGCTCAAGCCTGTAGTCCCAGCACTTTGGGAGGCCGAGGCAGGCAGATCATCTGAGGTCAGGAGTTCAAGACCAGCCTGACCAATGTGCAGAAACCCTGTCTCAACTAAAAATACAAAATTAGCTGGGCGTGGTGGCACATGCCTGTAATTCCAGCTACTAGGGAGGCTGAGGCAGAAGAATAGCTTGAACCCAGGAGGCGGAGGTTGCGGTGAGCCGAGATTTCACCACTGCACTCCAGCCTGGCGACAGAGTGAGACGCCGTCTCAAACAAAAAAAAAAAATTAAAGTTCTATGCCATTCTAATAAGTACATGAAAAGTTGCTCATCATGAGCTGTTAAAAAAATGTAAATTAGGGCCAGGCATGGTGACTCACGCCTGTAATCCCAGCACTTCGGGACGCTGAGGTGGGCGGATCATGAGGTCAGGCCGAGGTGGGCGCATTCGAGACCAGCTTGACCAATGTGGTGAAACCCCGTCCCATGTGCCTGTAGTCCTGGCTACTCGGGAGGCTGAGGCAGGAGAATTGCCTGAACCTGGGAACCAGAGGTTGCAGTAAGCTGAGATCATGCCACTGCATTCCAGCCTGGGCAACAGAGTAAGAGTCTGTCTTAAAAAAAAAAAAGAAATGTAAATTAAAACCACAATGTGATACCACTTCACATCCACTAAGATGGTAATAATAAAAAAGACAAGAACAAGTGTTGGCAAGGAAGTAAAGAAACAGGAACCCTCATACATTGCTGGTGAGAATGTAAAATAGTGTAGACATTTTGGAAAACAGTTTGGAATAAATTCACCATAGGACCCAACAATTCTACTCCTAGGTATTTACCGAAGAGAAATGAAAACATGTCCAAAGACTTGTATGCAAATGTTCATAGAAGCATTATTCATAATATCCCAAAGTGGAAACAATCCAAATGTCCATCAACCAGTGAATGGATAAATCAAATGTAACGTATCTACATAATGAAATACTATTTAGCAATAAAAAGAAATGAAATACTGATATCACAACATGAATGACTCTCAAAAACATTAAGAACGCAAAAGAGCACATATTATATGAGTTCATTTATGTGAAATGTCCAGAAAAGACATCTATAGATGCAAAAACTATTAGCGTCTTCCTATGGGTAGAAGTGAGTACAGGGCCTAATTATAAATGGGTCCAAAATACCCTTTGGGGATGATAGACATGTTTCAAAGCTGGATTGTGGTGATTGTTACAAAACTTGAAAATTTACTAAAAATCAGAGATTAGTACACTTAAAATAGGCAAATTTTAAGGTATGTAAATGATACTTCAATAAAGCTGTTTAAAAAAAATTCTGTGCCATTCTAATATATGGCATCTGAGAAACTGGGAAAAAGTGTACAATGGTTAAGTGCAGGAAAAAAAAAAAGAGATTAGATAGAAGAGAAATTCAAGACTAAAGAGGAAAGAAAAAAATTAGAAGCTAATAAAACAACCACAAAATGATAGTCTTTTCTAAAACACTTTAGTAAAATTCTTCTTTTCCATTACATAATCACACATACTTACTGGCAACTGGGATATAATCTTTTCCATACTTCTTAGTTCTACCCTTGAACTTTCAATTTCTTGTTGACATAAATCTAGTCGCTCATTCTGTGCTGCAACACGGACCTTTAATTCTCGGTTTTCATTCATTAAAGAAAATTTGTCTCTAAGTATTTCATCTTTGTTCTCTAACTCACTCTCTAGCTTCAAAATACTTTGTCTAGATTCAGTTAGTTGTGCCATGACTTCTGAATTTTTCACTGCCATGATCCTTAGTTTTTCTTTTCCATTGTTATTTTCTTCTTTTAACTGCCTATGAAGAAAAGAGAATAAAAATGAAAATAAAATATATATGCATTCATTTTCAATCATATTTATTTAATCTCACTTTTAAAATTTTTTGAAGCTTAATTCTAAACTAATACCTGCTCACATTTACTAAGTACCTACTTTCTGCATGCCAGGCACTCACAACTTTATGTAGTTAGCACTATTATTACTTCTTATTTACAGATGAGGTAACTGAGGCACAAAAAGGTTAAATAACTTTCCAAGTGTCTCACAGTAAACGGCAGTGAAGGACAGCCCTACTATCTTGAAAGCATTTCTGCTCCCTGTTTAATTATATAAGACAGGAAATCTAACTCCAAAATCCCTGACATAGCATTTCACATTATCAACAAAGTTTTGGATTCCTAAAACAGGAGAAAAAGTAAACTGGCTCTACATAATTGTACAATCAGCTTAAGAGCCCAGCATCAATGACTTTCTCTTCTTACAAGAATTTTTTTTTTTTTGAGATGGAGTCTCACTCTGTTGCCCAGGCTGGAGTGCAGTGGCGTGATCTTGGCTCACTGCAAGCTCCGCCTCCCGGGTTCATGCCATTCTCCTGCCTCAGCCTCCCGAGTAGTTGGGACTACAGGTGCCTGCCACCACGCCCAGCTAATTTTATTTTTTTCAGTAGAGATGGGGTTTCACTGTGTTAGCCAGGATGGTCTCGATCTCCTGATCTCGTGATCTGCCCGCCTCAGCCTCCCAAAGGGCTGGGATTACAGGCGAGAGCCACGGCGCCTGGCCCTTACAAGGATTCTTTTAAAAAATACTGCATCAGCAACTCTTAATGGCACACTGGGAGATACTGTGTTGAAAAACTTAGACATTTTAGAAGGGTCAGACTCCAAATGTGAAGTTTTAAAAATATCTTAACCAATTTATTTCACTTATATTTGAAATATGAAAATAACATTTTTTTGAAAAATATAAAAATAACATGACTTAAGAAATCATATGTAATTAGATATACAAGAATTCTTTCATGAAGTATAAACATTTTAAGTAATGAAGGATTGCATCATAGTGTAATCGGCAGCATTTTTCTTTCTTAAAAGTAGATCTTGCAATCGATAATCAATTCTAGAAAATACTCTAGTAAAAAGCATCTTTACTCCCTCTTCCTTGGCAAAAATACTAAACAGACTACCTTAAGGAAAGTACGGCAAAATTAGACAAACCAGTTATTCTGATTGCTTCCTGCTCCCCCTTTTTTTTTAAAAAAATTAACAGTTTGAAGTGATAAAGACTGATTAATATTAACCTCTGAAAGCTGATGGGTGTTAGTTTTAAGAGGACAACAAGATATACTAAGAGAGAGTATAGGAGTCAGAAGACTTTGATCTTTCAAAGACCTTCAGTAAATCCTGGCTACTCTCGGGGCTTCTGTTTCTTTACATATAAAATGAGAAGTTTGGACTAGGTAATTTTTTATGATTTGAAAAACACTTTTTATTAGAACATCGGATATTATACACATTTTACTAGCAAGTTAATGTGGTCATACATCAATGACATTATGTCTATTAATTTTCCCTAAATATATGCAAAGCAAATATGTTGATCAGTACCTCTCCATATTTACAATTATATTTGCATTAACACATTTTACTTCATTTCTAATTCTAACTCAATAGCTAGAAAACAGTTTCAGTCACGAAGCCTATCCTTCTCTATAATGTAAGCCCATAATTACAACATATAAAATATTGTTTTAAAATGTTTCAGTTTTTTCCATCTCCACACAAAAATCCTTTTTCTACAACAGAATACTGTACCTTAATTTCTCTTTCAGAATTTCAAGTTCACTTTTATATAGACCACATTTTTCTTGTAGCCTTTTATTTTCTTTTTCACAGTTAATTAGATTTCTCTCTAATATTTCTTCTTCAGCTTGAACCTAAAACAATAATTTAAGTGGACATACTAATGTGGTTGTAAGTTTTAGGTGTTTCAAGCTAAAAATGTAAGTAGTGATTTCAGAAATAAGCAGGAATGTAGACTAAGAATTTCATACATTTAAGTCCCCAGCCTCATAGTGAAAAGTACCAAAGTGAAGTTCCTGGGCAGTAACAAAAGACAGAGAAAAGGATGATACTACATGTCCAGAAAACCTGTAACAGATAGGCAACTGCATCAACTGAAAGCAAAAATTCATCTAGAGCTGCTGTGTACGAGTTACTAAAGGTTAATTTTAGTGCAAATGTTCCAGAGAAGTTGTTTTTGAAATTTTAACCACAAAATTTACCAATGAAACTACAGCCCAAAATGTAGAACAGATAAAAGCACCCAGGATACAGTGTTGAGAGGAGAAGATTGGGTATATCTGCCCCAATTCCTTTGTTACCCTGTTATATCCACCTAACTATAGGGGTTTGCTGAGCATTGTTTGCAAATGATAATCCTAAGTGTAAAAAAAAAACCTGTCTCTTACATTCTTCTCTCTTTTCTCCATAAAGTCCTTCTTCTCCCCAAGAATATTCCTCCTACTAGGTCTTCTACCTCCCCTTACTGATCACCTTATTAAAAATCCCTTCTAAGATATTTCATTCCCACAAGCACCCTCTCCAAGACTCTCAAAACAGCCTTCTTATTAACTAATTCACATTTAAGATTTCAATATCTAGTGAGACCTTAATATTTTACACTGCCAAGTGATATTCACAGTTTTACTGCAAAGGAATGACCACTTTGTAATCAACGGCAGACTTTCTCCTGGATCTCAGTATTTAATATTGTTGGTAACTTCTCCCCTGAAATATTTTATCATGTAGCTGTCATGACAATATTACACTTGACTCTGGCCACTCTTGTTTTCTTTGCTTCCTTTTATTAACTCATAATTCCTGACTGCTCTTTTCTTTCTATATATTCTCTCAAAAGTTTAGTGAATTTCTTGACTTTCCTTATTGCAACTATATTATGAGAAATACTCACCCCAAGTTTCCAAAATCCCTCCTATCCTCCTTACGCTATGAAAATTTCTTAAGCAACATCTTAACTTATGGGACCAAAGACATTTAATTCAAAATCCTTCTATTTCCTTCCACATAAAACTTTTCTCTCTTTTTATCCACAAAGAAAAGAAATGTCCTATTTCATTAAAAAAAAAGAATCTCACTTCTGCTCTTGGACTATCACCTTGCATATCGTTCAGACCCTTGTGCCATCTTTTATTCCTTATAATTCTAACATCTTCAATCTCCCCCTACTAATATGTTCAGGGTACCCTTAGGTGCTTTACCACAGCTTCTTCACCTTAACTTAGCTTCTTTCTTCCCTTCCATTCGCTGACTTTCCCAACCCGCCACACACACTTACTTCCTCTTCACCTATCGTATGTAAAGAATTGTCTGTTAGCTACCTCTACTCTCTCCCTTTCCATCTCTCCCATTTCAGAGGTTGTGCCTTCTATTTTAATAAGCTGCTCTCTACAAAGTATCCAATGACTCCCTGATTATAAAAACCAAGAGCTCTGTCTCGTTCCTCACCTTTCTAAAATTTTTTTCTGATTTTTTACAGACAGGGTCTTGCTCTTTCACTCAGGCCTGAGTGCAGTGACATTATCATGGCTTAATGCAGCCTCTAACTCCTGAGTTCAAGCAATCCTTCTACCTCAGCCTCCTGAGTAGCTGGAATTACAGGTGTAAGCCACCACACCTGGTTCAGTCCTCATTCTTCTTGACCAGTTTGCAACATCTGGCACTGAAGATCACCATCTTCTTTTTAAAATGTTCTATCGCCTTGGCTTTTTGTATTATACTTTCCTGATTCTCTAATTTTTTAAAATAACTTATCGATACCTTTCAAAAGGTAATCTACCTGTTCTTTATCTCCCAGGGTATCTTCCCTCTTGTTCTCATTCTATATGAACTCTGTCAATGTCCAAGGCTTCTACCACTTTAATTCAGTACTGTCAATTCTCAAAACTACAGCCCTAGTAGATTTCTATATCGAAATCCAGACCTATAGATACAAAAGCCTACTAGAAACCTATAACTGGTTATTCTACAGACATTTCCAAAATAGAACTCATTAACTTTTTTCCTAAATTGTCTATTTTGATTCATGATGCAGTCATCCAGCAGTCACTCAAATCAGCAACCTAAAAATATCCTATATTCTTGTTTCTCATACTGCCAGCTTCTAACGCATTCAAGTGGTCACTAGATCCCACTGATTCCCCAACTTTAACATCCCTCATAGCTATCTACTCAGCTCCTTCATCTTCAATGTCTCTTGCCTTGTCTTTTAAAGTCTCCTTGACTTGTCTCTCACCTCTCAAATGCATCTTCACATGACATCAGAGTGAGCTTCCGAGAACATAGATTTTGAATCATTTTCCCTGCTTAACACTATTCAATGATATACCACAATATTTGAAATAGCCTAGCAGCTCAAGCATTGCCTACTCTGTGAAGCCTTCTTTGGGCCCACCAGCGTTTATTAACCACCGCCACCTTCATCCCACCCTACTACATCTACCTCTTATTTCTATATTATACTTCCTATTCCAAAATACTGAAATTATTTGTTTATATACTTGTCAATCTTACTAGACAGTGAGCTCTTTAGGGTAGGTATCATGTGTTATGTATCACCGAATTTCCCAGAGACTAGCACAGTACCTGGCATGTAAAAGGAATTTCATAATTGTTTAATAAATGAATACCCATCTTCTCATTCTACCGTTCTACCTAAACATTCCTTCCTCTGCCTTTCTACCTTTGTTTGAATAGAATCATAAACTTCCTCTGCTTTCACTGTTATCTCAAGATGGAAGCTCCCATATTAGTATCTCTTTACCAGACCTCTCTTTTGAGCTCATTATCTGAATATCCAACTGTAGTGTTCCTCCACACACATTTCATTACCATGTGATATTACTTAAAGATACTAAATGAATATAATAAATGAATGTAATAAACTCACTATATTTCTATATCAAATCAGTTCAAGGAACCTTCCTTCTGAGAGGCAGAAGCCAGCCCCTCTCAGAGTAGCAGACTCAGAGAGACCAGTTGAAGGCTACATAATCTGTCTTCATTTTCACTGAAGTGATAAAAATGAATTTCTTTCTTCTACTTCTCTAGCTCCAATCTCTGTTCACATATTCCATCCTTCTCTATATTTTGTTCCTTCTCCTCTCTCTACTCTTTTCCCTCTTTGGATAAAAAAGTTTCTGCTGATAATAAAAGGGTTGGTAAACATCATCCTTAACTAACATTTACAAATTGTTTATTTAAATGATTTTATAAGATCATAAAAATTACTCTCTGTCTCAACCATAAACATATTTTAATTATTCCTACCTTTATTGTTGGAATATAGACAGTAATACAAAACACTGAATTTGCACAACTGCCTCTTACCTTTTCCAGTTTTTCAGCCACTTTCTTTTTATATTGTTGGAAAGCGTTACTCAGCTCTTCAGCATTATATAGTGCTTCATTCCTTTGTCGTTCAGCTCTAAAATTTAAAAAGAGATAATGAATAAAAGTGAAGAATGCTCTGCATTTGAATAGTTAAGTTCCAAAGTAATCTTTAATTATAAGGAATAACTGCAGAGAAACAAATTTCTCTGTACTAAAAAGAAGTATTAGGCTTAAAGTATAAAACGAAGAATGTAGATCATACTACAAAAACTTTCTCACTCTATCAATATGAAAAATAAAATATAACACAAAACAATTATAAACATAAATGTTGAAATATATATAAATTCTTACGTGTTGGCAATTTTTTTCCCCTATCTAGAAAAGACAGATTAGGGAAATAGCCTGAGGCTGGATGATAAATTTTCAAAGGTTAGGAATTACAGAATCAGTCTATTGTCTAGAATATTAAATATACTCAGTAAATTCTGTGACCTTTGCAAAGGTCAAATAAATTTCAAACAGGTATTTAAAAAAATGTTAACTTCTATTGATAACAGATATAAAATCTAGACAACAAAAAACACAACCACCACCAAGCACTGTTTAAGCCCAACCTTGTTGCCTCATCTCTTAGTTCCTTACGCTTCTTGTAATGAAATGAAAATTTGGGGCACAATACACTGAGAATACTTGGTCAATATCACACTGACGCCTAAAAATATTTTAATATTTAAACCTATTCCCATCATATTCTTTCTAATGTAAGTGAGGTTAGTGACCCTCCTCTTATCCAGGGTGAATTACTCTATTTATAGTCTGGATCTTAACTCTTAACCCTTCAGAAATGCACTCTAGCTTCTGTATTTTCATTCCCTCTGTTGGTTATTTTGCCACAAGTATAAAAAGTTCAAGTAAAAGTATTCCTAACTTCCTGAATCTATGTGGTTAAGTATGTCTATTTGACTCCAAAGTTTCAGATAAAGGAAAGTAAGGACAACCAAGGATTTCTCTGAAAATCTATAGGAATATAATAAATTCCTGAGTGTGCACAGGTACTGTTCAGAGCAAAGGATACCTGTATTTCTCACTTAAACAAACAAAAACCTTCCCACATATTGTGCCTTCCTCTATCATCCTTCTTTTCTTTCTTTCTTTCTTTTTCTTTTTTTTTTCTGAGACGGAGTCTCGCTCTGTGGCCCAGGCTGGAGTGCAGTGGCGCGATCTGGGCTCACTGCAAGCTCCGCCTCCCAGGTTCACGCCATTCTCCTGCCTCAGCCTCCCGAGTAGCTGGGACTACAGGCGCCTGCCACCTCGCCTGGCTAGTTTTTTGTATTTTTTTTTAGTAGAGACGGGGTTTCACTGTGTTAGCCAGGATGGTCTCGATCTCCTGACCTCGTGATCCTCCCAAAGTGCTGGGATTATAGGCTTGAGCCACCGCGCCCAGCCTCATCCTTCTTTTCAAGCCAGACTTATCCACTTTACACTTATCTACTCTTCCTCACTTCCAATTTGTAAAAAGTAATGACATATTTCAGCCACACACAAAAGTGTGGATAAATATTACCATGTACTTCCAATCATGTTTTAATAAATCTTCACTCTTTGTCTGAAAAGGCTACAGAAGACAAACAAAACATTACAAATAAAGTTGAGGTCCTTATGTGTCCTGTCCAAATCCCATTCCCCTGACTTATTCCACAGAGGTAACCCTATCCTGATTTGGGTGTTTTTTATTTTGTACACTCATGTTAACCTACACCTACAAATAGTATATATCACAGTTCATTTATTCTGAGAGGCACCCTATCCTGATTTGGGTGTTTTTTATTTTGTACATTCATGTTAACCTACACCCACAAATAGTATATATCACAGTTCATCTATTGTGAGAGGCACATTGTTTTCACTTTTTGTTGTGTGTGTGGAGATGGGTGTCTTGCTATTTTGCCCGGGCTGGTCTTGAATTCCTGGCTTCAAGTAATACTCCCACTTTGGCCCCCTCGAGTGCTTGCATTACTGGAGTGAGTCACTGTGCCCAGCCTGTTTTCGCTTCTGTTTTTTTGTTTTTTTGTTTTCTTTAATAACCACCTATAGTCTTACCATGGTTTCACATTTTTAACATCTCTAAAATTTTTATGTGCTGGGTATGGTGGTTCATGCCTGTATTCCAAACACTTTAGAAGGCTGAGCCAGGAGGATTGCTTGAAGCCAGAAGTTAGAGACCAGTCTGGTAAACACAGTGAGATCATCTCTACAAAAAGTTAACTGGGAGTGGTGGTGCACACCTGTAGTCCCAGCTACTCTAGAGGCTGAAGCAGGAGGATCCCTTGAGTGCAAGGGTTTGAGGCTGCAATGAGCCATGATCGCAATGCTGCCTTCTAGCCTGGGTGACACAGCAAGATCCTATCTCTAAAAAAATAAAATAAAATAAGACAGTTCCAGGTGGGGGTCCGTAAAGTGCAGCAGCCACAGCCAGCTACCTCATGCTCAACAACAGCGCCTAGATGCTCATCCTGGGGCTGGGCACCTGCAAGTTCCCCTTGGGCCAGGTAACTGAAGCTGTGAAGGTGGCAATCGACATCGGGTACTGCTGCATTTACTATGTCTACATGTACCAGAATGCGAATGAGGTAGGGGTAGCCATTCAGAGGAGCTACCCACTGCGGGTCTCCTCTGAGCTGTTCTGTCGCTCAACAAAGCTTCTCTTTGTATTGCTTACCCTCCACTTGTTTGTGTACCTCATTCTTCCCAGACACAGGACAAGAACTCAGGACCCACTGAATGGTGGGGCTAAAAATGCTGTAACACAAATGGCTGAAACACGCCCCTTGTTCACCACGTTGCAGGCAACAAGAAGAAAAGGCAAGAGAAGGAGAGAAGAGCTGCAGCCCTTCGGGGAGCCCAGACCTATGAGCTTCCCGAGCCAGGGCTGTGACACCCTCTTTAGGCCTCTTTTTGGTGTCTCCAAGCTTCCGGCACCACCACGTTCCCTGGTGTCAGCCATGGAAGCTGCTTATGCTACGCCTGGTCCAGCCACAGCCTCACAGGGAGCTGGCGCCTGGAGCTGCTCACACCACCACAGCTGGCATGCCTGGCTATGCATAGTGGCCAGTGCCTACAGTTGTTCACACACCCCTTGCCATTCTGCACCTAGCTCACTCTTCACAGGTGTGGGATCCAGGGTGGTAGCACAAGCCAAGTGCAGCCTGCCAGGCTGAGCGGGCAGAATGAGCCCAGTGGGCCAGAGCAAAACTCAGGCAAAGGTGCCACTGGCCACAGAGGTTTCTGGCTGGTGAAGCAACACCCCAAGGATCCCAAAACAGCATAGAGTGCCTCCTGCTTCTAGAAATCTGTAAGTATAAAAATTTCTTCCTTCATGTCAGTCATGTGTCTGTATCTTACTCTACCTGATTAAAACAAACCCCAAATACATTCTAAAATATGCATTAAAGCCAGGCACAGTGGCTCATGCCTATAATACTTGCACTTTAGGAGGCCAAGGCAGGAGGATCGCTTGAGTCCAGGAGCACAAGACCAACCTGGGCAACACAGTGAGACCCCATGCCTAAAAAAAAATTTAAAAATTAGTCAAGTGTGGGCTGGGCGCAGTGGCTCACACCTGTAATCCCAGCACTTTGGGAGGCCGAGACGGGCAGATCACGAGGTCAGGAGATAGAGACCATCCTGACTAACACAGTGAAACCCTGTCTCTACTAAAAATACAAAAAATTAGCCGGGTGCAGTGGTGGGCGCCTGTAGTCCCAGCTACTCGGGAGGCTGAGGCAGGAGAATGGCGTGAACTCGGGAGGCGGAGCTTGCAGTGAGCCGAGATTGTGCCACTGTACTCCAGCCTGGGCGACAGAGAGACACTCGGCCTCAAAAAAAAAAAAAAAAAAAAAATTAGTAAGGTGTAGTGGGGCAAGCCTGTAGTCCTAACTATCTGAGAGGCTGAGATGGGAGGATTGCTTGAGCCCAGGAGTTGGGAGCTACAGTGAGCCACGATCACAGCATTGCACTCCAGCCTGGGTAACAAAGCAATACCATATCTCTTTAAAAAAAAATTAAGACTATACGTATCTTCTGTAGATTTTTTCTTATAGTTTTTCTTATTTGATTTTAATTTTTTATTGAGTAAAGTACAGAAATCCTAATTGAGTGAATGTTTTAATAATGTGTATACTTACTTAACTACTATCCCAATCAAATAGAGAACACTTCCAGCTCCCCTGTGTACCTTCCCAGTGAGTATTCTTTACCCCAAAAAGGTAAGCATCATTTGGACTTTTAACAACATATGTTAATTTTGCCTATCCTCGATTTGCTATGGATTACAGTGTTCTATTGTGTCTGGCTTCTTCTACTGAGCACTGTATGTGTGATATTAACCCATGTTGTTACACAGTTGTAGCTGCTCTTTTTTACTGATGTGTATAATTAATTATGTGAACATACCACAGTTTATTTCTCGATTACACTGTTGATGAACATTTAGCAATTACAAATAAAATTACTTTAACATTCTTGTACATGTCTTTTAACGTAGGGACTAAGTTTTGTTGAAATGAATGGTGGATCCTAAGGCAGGCTTATGTTTACCTTTAGCAGCTACTGACAGTTTTCCAAAGTGGCTCTACAAATTTACACTTCCATTAGAAATGCAGAAGAGTTTCAATTCTACATCCTTGCCAAAACTTGTTTTTGAGAGTCTTTTCCATTTTAGCCATCGTGGGCCATAGCGGGCCTGATGTTTCCATTTGTCGTCATTGTTTCGACTAGTTTAGTTATTTGTGGGCAGATTTTTAATTACTGATTTGATATCCCTAACAGCTATATATACAGACACACACATATATATGTACACACATATATAGATGCACACACACACACATATATATTTTTTTTTTTTCAGGTTTTCCATTTATTTTAAAGTTAGTTTTGTTAAAGTATATTTTGCTGAGAAATTTATTTAGTCTAAGTTTTCAAATGTATCATCTTTAAAATGATTCAGTTATTGGTCTTATTTCTTACATATTTCTTATGGCTTACCAATTTATAGCTAAATGTGTAGTTCAGGAGTCCCTTGTCAATCCCAACACTTGTGCCTTTTCTGCTTTATTAATCTTGTCTGATGCCCATTTTCTTGTTCATTGTGAAAATAACCACATTTAGGTTTTGGTAATCCTTTATATTGTTTCATTGTTTTCTATTCATCCATTTCATCCTTATCTTTATTATTTCCTTACTTCTATTTTCTTTGGTGTTCATTCTTTCTTCTGATGTCCTCCTTTTCCTGACCACGCAATTGGCTATTTTAGTTCATTAATTTTCAGTCATGATATAATACATGTATATAAGGTTAAATTTTTCCCTCTAAGAGTGTCTTTAGGTACAGCCTACAAGCAGTGATGCACAATTTTTTTTATATCACTCAGTTCTAAAAGTTTTCTAATTTATTCAATAGTCAATGAACACCAGTAAGCCTGGTTTTACATTTCCAAACATACAGGATTTCAAGGAGTTACATTCTAACTTAACTGAACTGTGGTTGGAGAAGATAATACATACTACATCAATCTTTTGGAATTTTTTCAAATTCATGCTATCTGGCATAGTGAGGTAACAGATTACATCTGCTTCAAAGAACGTCAATTTCAAACTGTTGACTACAGGGTTCCATATGCACATCCATTAGATCAAGAATATTAATTGTCTTATTCAACACTTCAAGTCTTAATTTTTTGTTACTTAACAATTCCTGATAAATGTATAAAGAATTTTCCCCATATGACTACAGATTTGTTCTTTCCTCCCTGAAATTGTGTTATTTTTCTTATGTATTTTGGGACTAAATTATTAGATACATATAAGTTTAGAGTCTTTATATCTTGCTGGTTTAGAGTCTTTATATCTTCTTGGCTAAGTGTCACTTAAACATTATACGAGTCATTTTAATGTTGGTAATGTTCGTTGCATTGAAGTCTATTCTGATCCTAATATAGTAATATCAACTTTGCTTTGGTGCATATTTGAAACATTCCTTTCCATTCTTTTTTTTTCTTTTTTGAGACAGAGTCTCACTCTGTCATTTAGGCTGGAGTGCAGTGCCATAATCTCGGCTCACTGTAATCTCTGCCTCCTAGGCTCAAGCAATCCCTTTCACCTTAACCTCCTGAGTAGCTGGGACTCCAGGTGTGTGCCACCACACCTGGCTAATTTTTATATTTTTTGTAGAGATGGGGTTTCGCCATGTTGCCCAGGTTGGTCCTGAACTCACCAGCTCAAGTGACCCACCTATCTCGGCCCCACAAAGTGCTAGGATTACATGTGTTAGCCACCGCACCCCGTCTGCTTTCAATTTTCCTGTGTCCTTATGTTTCAGGTAATCTCTTACAAACAGCATAAAAGCTAAACAATCTCTCCCTTTACACTGGCTTTTTAATCCATTATGATTAATCTTCTCCACCCAAAAAATAGTCCTTGCAAAGGTTTTGATCTTTCAATCTGAGAATGTGTCCTAGTCTATTTGTGCTGTTAGACAAATACCATAGTCTAGGTAGTTTATAAAAAACAGAAATGTATTTCTCACAGTTCTGGAAGCTGGCAAGTCCAAAATCAAGGCACTGGCAGGTTGGTAGGGCCTTATCTCTCTGCTTCCAACATGGTGCCTTAAATGCTACATCCTCCAAGGAGGAGGAACACTATGTTCTGACATGACAGAAAGGAAAAAAGGGACAAACTCCCTCTGTCAAGCCCTCTTATAATGGCATTAATCCATTCATGAAAGCAAAGCCCTTGTGACTTAAGTACCTCCTAAATGCTCCACTTCCCAACAGTGTTGCATTGGCATTAAGTTTCCAATACAAAAAACTGGGTGGACACATTCAGACCATAGCAGAAAGTCAATATTCATTTTAGTTCTTCAAAAAGCTCCAATAGTCTTCATATCATACCTCTACCTAAAAATCTCAATTGGCTATTTATGCTCTCCAGGTTAAGATACAAATCCGTTGGTATAACACACAAAGTCATTTACAGTCTGGATCCAGTGTGTCTTTCATGTCTCATCTCCCATTACACCTATTCACTTATAAGAACATAAAATTACTTAAGAGTTCTTCAGCAATGATACTCTTTAATACGTCTATACCTTTGCACATGCTGCCCAGAATGTGTCTGTCCCCACTTACTCACTTTGTGAAGCCAAAGTCAATACTTAGCTGGGCACAGTGGCTCAGGCCTATAATTCCAGCACTTTGGGAGTCCGAGTAGGGTGGATTACTTGAAGTCAGGAGTTTGAGATCAGCCTGACCAACATGGTGAAACCCTGTCTCTACTAAAAATAAAATAATCTCCTGAGTGTGGTAGTGCATGCCTGTAATCCCAGCTACTCGGGAGGCTGAGAAAGGAGAACTGCTTGAATCCGGGGGGCAGAGGCTGCAGTGAGCCAAGATCATACCACTGCACTCCAGCCTGCAAGACAGAGTAAGACTCCATCTCAAACAACAACAACAACAAAGTCAATACCCTGAAAATCATCTCTTATCTAAGTTCTATAGAGGAAACTAGTAGCTATTCCTCTTTATTTTTTCTTGGCAGCTATATTGTGAATGTGGTCTTCATGTATTATTATCTCACTATTTTAAATAACCATACACAAAGCTTAACTGAGTAAGTAAAGTGTGAATTCTAGAATATTTAACCACAAAGTTTATATAATAGTTACGAATTATTAGTATTTATTAAGAGGTACCTTACATTTCTTTTTTTATTTACTCTTCATATCTATCCATATAAAGATAATATCGTCTTTATTTAACAGATGAAAAAAACCTGAGATTTCAAAAGGTTGTATCATTTGGCAAAGGTAACAAAACCAATGAGAGGTAAAATCTAAAAATTTTCTAACTGGCCGGGCGCGGTGGCTCAAGCCTGTAATCCCAGCACTTTGGGAGGCCGAGACGGGCGGATCACGAGGTCAGGAGATCGAGACCATCCTGGCTAACATGGTGAAACCCCGTCTCTACTAAAAATACAAAAAACTAGCCGGGCGACGTGGCGGGCGCCTGTAGTCCCAGCTACTTGGGAGGCTGAGGCAGGAGAATGGCGTGAACCCGGGAGGCGGAGCTTGCAGTGAGCTGAGATCCGGCCACTGCACTCCAGCCTGGGCGGCAGAGCGAGGAAAAAAAAAAAAAAAAAAAAAAAAAAAATCTAACTAACTCCAAAACCTAAGCATTTTCTACTAAGCAATATTGCAAATATTGCTTAGTACAATGTTTGTAATATTGCTTAGTACAGATTATGGCTTTATACTATATAAAAACTGCTATAATCCTATTTCAATATAAAATCTTATTAGCTTAAACTAAAAAAATTTAAATCTTTATCACTTTAAAAGTGAACTGGCATTCAGAGTTAATGGTTCCTTGGACAGAGACACTTAAAAGACTTTATCTCAAGATATAATTTATACGAAATAGATATTTTTGTACTACTTATATATTTCTAAAGGAAGATCCAACCACACATTCTCATGTATTGAGTTTCTTTCTCTATGAGGCAAAATTTTCTTTTTAAGAGTTCATTCAACATTTTATTTAGTTTTATTAGAGGTAATATTAATTTACAGGCTTTTTCCCTGTTAGTATTTTAAACTCAGTATACTGGTTTCAAATAGGCCATAGAACTTAATTTCAGAAATAAGTATCATTACACTGATAATCATTATCAGTTTTGTGGAAATTCAGCCCAATCCAGAATGATAATAACATAAATTCCACACACAAACATTTTAATGGAAAATTTCAAAAAATTAATAGATAAAAAAAACATTAAGTTATTCTATTGCCAAATCTCTGAAATTTTTTCACTTCAAAAATTAACTAGAATTTTAAACAGGTAATATATTGTTTTATTCCCTTTCAAAAAAATGTATTTGCTTTAAAAACACATACCTTTTTCCTTGTTTGGTTTGTTCAAGTAAGTCCACCTTTAATTTTATACATTCCTCTTTGGACTCCTGCAAACTCTGTTCCTTTTCAATTACCATTTTCTGGCTCTGTTCCAGCTTATTTTCTGCCTCTCTATAAAATAAAGGATACTTTGTTTTAAGACTACGAAAGAGATTATCCCAGGTATGCAAGAATAATTTAATATTAGGAATTATATTTGTTTAAATCAATGAGTTAAGAGAAACAATATACAAAAAGAGACAGAGAAAAAGGTATATTCATCACTTGTTAATTAAGAGTTTTTTTAAAAATAAAAGAATACTTCCACCAGTTGATAAATATATCTGAAGTAATAACTCACATCATATTTTATAGTCAGATACCAGAAGCATTCCTGTATAGTTCAGAAACTAAATAAGGATGACTGTTATCATCCCACATCCAACAACTTTACTAACAGTTTTACCCACTGCAAAAAGCAAATATGAAAAGGTATTAAGAAGTATAAATGCTGAAAAGGAAAGACAAAATTTTTTTTTCCTACTCTTTGAGTCAGAAACAAAATTTTCCTTATTTGCTGATAATACCATTAGCTACCAATTACAAAATAATTATATTACACAAAAGTCAGTAACCTTCCCATACACTAGCAATGAACAAAGTAGGAACAATTCACAATTACCAAAAATATAAAATACCTACAAATAAATTTAAAATAATATATGTATTAGAAAGAAAATTACAAAACTCTGATGGACATAAAAGACAACTTTAGTATGCAGCAAATCATTTGCAGAACTTGTAAAACACCTCCCAACTTGGTTCGGTATGCCAGAGATAAGGCCTGAGAATTTGCATTTCTAACAAGTTCCCAGGTGATGCTACTATTGCTGGTCCTTTAACTATACTCTCAGAATCACTCAGAGTAATATGTTATTTAATATGCATATATTTCCCATTTTATTCAAAGCAGAAGAGAATAAATTATAAAGTGCCTGATGACAAGGCATGACAGCTCATGCCTATAATCCCAACACTTTGAGAGGCCAAAGCAGGAGGACTGCTTGAGGTCAGGAGTTTGAGACCAGCCTGACCAACATAGTGAGACCCTGTCTCTACAAAATAAAAAATAAAAAGCTAAGCTGGGCACAGTGGTGTGTGCCTGTAGTCCCACTACTTGGGAGGCTGAGGCAGAAGGATCATTTGAGCCCAGGAGGCTGAGGCTGCAGTGAGCCATATTGCACCACTGCACTCCAGCCTAGGTGACAGAGTGAGACCTTGTCTGTAAAAATAATAGAAGTGTCTGACTCCTTTACATTTTATTTCTTGAACTCCCTTTGAAATACTGAGTATATACTGCTATGTAGGTGAAGAAATGAACTAATTCATATTTGATAAAAGCATGTAAATAGGCATCTCACCTTAGTCTTTTTTAACCCCTATATACTGCATGCAACCTACAGCCAAGAGGAGTTTTGATTGACTAAAAATAGATTCAACGAGTTCTAAGACAACTGAACACCATTAGGTTATGTAAATATATTAGGTGTGGGGAACAAGATTTAACAAGATATAACAAAATGTAAAAGTAGAAAATAAAGCTTTGAGAGCTATAAAAAGTATATTTACCTCAAAACTTTATCTTGAGCTGAAACCTCTGCTTCCAAATTTATAATCTGTTCTTCTAAGATTGGGACACTGGCTGCCTGCTGTTGAGCAGACTCAAGCATAGAAACCTAAAATATAAAAACAACTTTTATAGTACTTTCAGAAAATAAATTAACCTACTTGGCCCTTCGTTTTTTTCCTGTCAGATGAGGGGGTTCAACAGGGCTCCCAAATCATTGCTCAGATATAAAGCTTCCCATCTATTCCTTTGATCAACATTTATATGGGCATATCATTATTATAAGCCAGCCCTGGCATGTAAGCTCCTGGTATTACCTTCAACTTATAACTGAAGAGTTACTTAGGGGAGAAAATAGAATCTCTACTGCTAAGCATCTAGCAAGATTAATTTTACATAAATTAGATAATTAAATATAAAACATCAAACTATAAACAATTATGAAACAAAATATTTATTGAATTTTTATGATTTAAAGACCTAATTATAGAATACATGCTTACTAGAAAGAATCTAAATACAGAAAAGCATAATGACCCTGCAATCTGTATTATAAAGAGAGTACAACTACTATAGCAGGATGGGAACCCACAATTTAAATGGTATGGAAGAAAGTATCAATAAGATAACTATCACTGAAAAAGAAGTTTAGAACATGAAGGCACAAGGTACTGTAGAGGACGGAAGTGAGGACCCAATGAAAAAGCAGGGATACAGTTTAAAGTATCTGCAAATAACAGTTATCCTTTTTCCCACTCCCAGAACACCAATAGCAAGGTGTTGGCATACTAGGAAAGAGGCAGAAAGTTTATTATCAGAAGAAACTGAACAGAAGAAGCTTGAGACTATGGGACACTAAGAATAATGAGCAGGAATGAAGCACAGCTATAACAAGGGAATTAATATAAAACGGTTAGCTCCACCTTACTACTCTATTTCATTTTTGGTTATCCCACAAGGGAGACACTAAAGGATTCTTTGCTGGAGAAACTCAATAGCTCCAAAAAAAAAAAAAGAAAAAATCTCTTTACATGCTGATAGCACTCCCACAAACATGGTAAATATTCCTAAAACCTGCGGGACTTTCTGTAAGAAGTGTGGCAAGCACCAACCCCAGAAAGTGACACAGTACAAGAAGGGCGAGGATTCTCTGCATGCCCAGGGAAAGTAGTGATATGACAGGAAGCAGAGTGGTTATGGTGGGCAGACTAAGTAGATTTTCCAGAAAAAGGCTGAAACTACAAAGAAGATTGTGCTAAGGCTTGAGTGCATTGAGCCCAACTGCAGATCTAAGAGAAAGCTGACTACTAAAAGATGCAAGCATTCTGAACTGGGAGGAGATAAGAGCAGAAAGGGCCAACTGACCCAGTTTTAAGTGTTATCTTTTGTTTTATTACAAAGACAATAAAATCTTGAGTTTATGTTAAAAAAAAAAAAAAAAGGAAAAGAAAAACGTCTCATACTGATACTGTTTGGGAGCTGGCAGGTGTTTCCCTACAAAAGAACCACCTCCCTAACCATCACCCAGAAATAAAGTCCACTGGACAACCAACCACCAATCTGCATTTAAATGCCTTTCTCTTAAATATGAATAGCTAAAATACTAACATCTGAAAAAAACCTTCTTTGTTTTTTGTTTTTTGAGACGGAGTCTCACTCTGTCACCAGGCTGGAACGCAGTGGCACAATCTCAGCTCACTGCGACCTCCGCCTCTGGGTTCAAGCAATTCTCCTGCCTCAGCCTCCCGAGTAGGTGGGACTATAGGTGCACACCATGCCCAGCTAATTTTTGTATTTTTTAGTAGAGACAGGGTTTCACCATGTTGGCCAGGATGGTCTCGATCTCTTAACCTTGTGATCCACCCGCCTCAGCTTCCCAAAGTGCTGGGATTGCAGGCGTGAGCCACCACACCCGGCCCAAAAGCTTCTAACATAAAAGTCAGAGGCCTAAACAAAAGAAAAAGGAAAGGAAAGCAAACATGAAAAAAAATCATTAAATCTTCAGAGTGCTGAGACAGAATACATTAGTATGTTATGAAATACAAAACAATCAGAACAAAAAAAACTTTAGAAACTGAAAAAAGTATGACAGCCAAAATAAAAGATTCAATAGAAGTGCAAAAAATAATGTTGAGAATACCTCCTAAATAAAAATCACATGGCCAGGCACTGTGGTTCAATCCTGTAATCCCAGCATTTTGGGAAATGGGTGGATCGCTTGAGTCCAGGAGTTCAAAATCAGCCTGGGCAACATGGCAAAACTCCATCTCTACAAAAAGACAACACAAAAACTAGCCAAGTATGGTGGCATATGCCTGTAGTCCCAGTTACTTGGGAGGTTACGGTGGGAGGATCACTTGAGCCCAGGAGGTCAAGGTGGCACTGAGCTGTGATTGCACCATTGCACTTCAGCCTGGGCGACAGAGCAAGACCTTGTTTCAAAAAAAACACAAAACAAAACAAGGCTTATATTCAAAAGACAGGTAATAACAAATGTTTGCAAGAATGTGGAGAAAAGGGAATCTTCATACGCTGTTGGTGGGAACGGAAAGTAGTACAACCATTATGGAGAACTGTTTGGAGGCTCCTCAAAAAACTAAAAATACAGCTACCATATCCAGAAATCCCACTGCTGGGCATATACCCAAAATAAAGGAAATCAGTATATTGAAAAGGTTTCTGCACTTCCATGTTTGTTGCAGCACTGTTCAAGAGCCAAGACTTAGAAGCAACCTAAGTGTTCATCACAGATGAATGGATACAGAAAATGTAGTACTTACACAATGAAGTACTATCCATCCATAAAGAAGAATGAGAATCAGTCATTTGCAACAACATGGATGGAACTAAAGATCATTATGTTAAGTAAAATAAGTCAGGCACAGAAAGACAAATATCATACGTTCTTACTTATTTGTGGGATCTAAAAATCAAAACAATTGAACTCATGGACATAGAAAGTAGAAGAATGGTTACCAGAGGCCAGGAAGGGCAGTTGTCAGGGTGGGAAGAGGTGGGGATGGTTAATCGGTACAAGAAATAGAAAGAATGAACAAGAACTACTATTTTATAGAACAACAGGGTGACTATAGTCAATAATAATAATTTAATTGTATATTTAAAAATAACTAAAAGACTATTACTGGATTGTTTATAACACAAAGGATAAATGTCTGAGGGGATGGATATCCCATTCTCCATGATGTGATTATTATGCTGCATAATTGTATCAAAAAATCTAATGTACTCCAAAAATATATATGCCTACTATGTACCCACAAAAATTAAAAATAAAAATTAAGAAACAGAAAAATTTCCAGAACCAAAGGATACAAGTTTCCAGCCTAAAAGGGCTCTCAAATACCCAATATGAGTAATAAAGGCCTATTCAAAGACACATTGTTGTACAGTTTTAAAACACCGGAATGGGAAGGTCCTAAAAACTACCATCTACCATAAAGTAAAAAACAAACAAATGGGAAAAAAAGAGATTACA
Organism: Rhinopithecus roxellana; assembly: GCF_007565055.1. Classification (NCBI taxonomy): domain Eukaryota; kingdom Metazoa; phylum Chordata; class Mammalia; order Primates; family Cercopithecidae; genus Rhinopithecus; species Rhinopithecus roxellana. The sequence continues at coordinate 21,410,092 of NC_044556.1, read as the reverse complement.
TGCTAAGGAAAGTAATTCACAATGGCAACAGACTTTTCAAAGTGGCACTGGAGGATAGAAGGGAGTAATGCACTAATAATTCCAACATTAAATAATTATCAGACTGGAATTTAATCATGAGTGAAGAAGAAATTAAGACATTTTCAGACAGGCAAGGAAGTAACTGGAAGATATGCTCCAAATACAGAAAGAATAAACTATGAAATAACACAAAATAGAATTCAGGAAACAGTAGATTCAACCTAGAAGAACACCAAAGAGAAGTCCCAGGATGGCAGTTGGATAGCAGGTGTAGAGGGCAAAAAGCTCAGAAAGAGCAGGCTGCCAGGCTCCAGAAGAGTAAGTACAACCATTGCCAGAGGTAAGTTAGGAATATATTGATTGATTTCTACAAAAGAGTCTCAATAGTGGGCATATATGAAACGTCAAAAGCTCATACGTGGCCTGAAATAGGTGGCTTCCCTAAAAAATATTTCAACAACTTAGAAAATGCTGAGCTGAGAAGTACAATACTAGTATCTTACTTCCTCGCATAACCACTGGTGTGTTTATATCCTAAAAATAAAGGTTAAAAATGCTATTAGTTCAGTAATTATTAAATTATCTTTATGTCTCTTTTCTTTAAATCACTAGCAATCATGACTTTAAAAAGAGAGATTATCTATAGTTGAAGAAAAATTTTAAAAATAAGCAGAAAAAACACAAATCACAAAGAAATCTAAATGGCAAACAAATATACCGAAAAGGTAAATTTTGTAAGAAATCAAGAAAAACAGCATTTTTCCCTCAAAGTGAACAAGAAAAGATGAGGAACAAAATGTAAATGCTTGAAAAACATTATTTCCCTAAAATATGGTCATTCTGCCTCTGGAAATCTACCTTAGAAATAATCTCAAACACTAAAGAAGTTTTATGTTCATTGCTGCATTTTGTTTTTCCTGTGCTGAAATAATCCCTAATAGCATTTCGTTTTGTTTGAAAAAACAGAAAAGAAAAATAAAGTCTTCCCATAACTCCTCTATTTAAAACTACATATAATGTATATGTACAATGCAATAAAAGCAAATAGTGAAAGCCTCACTCCAACTTTCCAATCGCTCTCGAAGTTATCAAGTGTGAAGCACAGTTTCTACCTTAATGTATCACATGTATATATATTTACATACAAACACACACACAGACACATGTACACTTCTTATAAAGAGGAAAACTGAGATTATTATACGTGTGTAATGCTCTGTAATGTTTTTCTGCCACTAAATGTATTAGGTAACAGTTTTTGAGTGCTGACTACACATAGACACCGTTTTAAGTGACTACAAACATATATATCATTTAAACTTTATCATGCTCCATATAAGTCAAACAACTTTGCATCTTAGTACTAGTATATTTACCTCATTTTTTAAAAAAAGGTTTTGTTACAATCTATCTTATGGGTATACCATAATTTACTATGTCTCCATTATTGGACATTTTGGTTTCTTCTAATTTCTTCACAAATTTTTTGTGTAATACCAACCATTTAGTAAAAAAATAGGAAACCGTCCTTTTGCTGGTGGCGGCGACAGCGGAGAGGACGCCATGAAGGCTTCTGGCACACTACGAGAGTACAAGGTGGTGGGTTGCTGCCTGCCCACCCCCAAATGCCACACACCGCCCCTCTACCGCATGCGAATCTTTGCGCCTAATCATGTCGTCGCCAAGTCCCGCTTCTGGTACTTCGTATCTCAGTTAAAGAAGATGAAGAAGTCTTCAGGGGAGATTGTCTACTGTGGGCAGGTGTTTGAGAAGTCCCCACTGCGGGTGAAGAACTTCGGAATCTGGCTGCGCTATGACTCCCGGAGCGGCACCCACAACATGTACCGGGAATACCGGGACCTGACCACTGCGGGCGCTGTCACCCAGTGCTACCGAGACATGGGCGCCCGGCACCGCGCCCGGGCCCACTCCATTCAAATCATGAAGGTGGAGGAGATCGCAGCCAGCAAGTGCCGTCGGCCGGCTGTCAAGCAGTTCCACGACTCCAAGATCAAGTTCCCGCTGCCCCACCGGGTCCCGCGCTGTCAGCACAAGCCACGCTTCACCACCAAGAGGCCCAACACCTTCTTTTAGGTGCAGGGCCTTCGCCTGGGTGTGCCCCAAATAAACTCAGGAATGACAAAAAATAAAATAAAAAAATAGGAAACCACTGAAATACGGGAATTGACTAAGTTACACTATAATCACATGAAATATAATGCTACTATAAAAAATGATCAATGGAAAAGCTATGTAAATGCATCAGAAAATGCATAGATTATATACACAGTAAAAAAACAGAAAACACCAAAACTATTTAAAACAGTCTGAATTCAACTACGTATTAAACTGGTAAAGTGGTTTCTAGGTGGAAACTCTGGGTGATCTTTCTTCCTCTTTTTGCTACTTTTAAATTTTTCAACAATGACAATGTGTTATTTTAAAAGGGAAAATAAGTAAGTTATACTTCCTTTGTATAAAAAATAAGACCACACAAATTGGTAATCTTAACACCTTAAGAAGCTGACTTATCTAAATGCCAAACTGTAAAGTTCCCTTCAATCATTTTCAGATATAATTCATACAATATTGATTTTATAACATGTTGATACTATAGTATTATAATGAAAATTACTTCACATAACACATTAAGGCAATGTGGCAATACAAGGACTATTTTTCCAATTATAAATCTTAAAATAATAACTATTTTCTGCTGGCAAACTCATTTCAAGATACATACTTTTGCTCTTGACTGTGTTAATTCAAAGTGGATAGATTCAAATTTTGTCATTAAGGAATGATTCTGTGTGACCAAACAAGCATTCTGTTGCCTAAGTTTATTTAGTTTCTCTCGAAGGCTTTTAATCTCCTGATCTACAGGGGTAGAAGATGAAAACATCTGAAAGAATGAAAAAGAACAAATACATTTTCAATTATTTCAATTAAGGGTTACATGTAATTAATGGAAAACTATGAGCAATTATTAATAAAATGACTAAGCAGCTCAGAAAATGAGTTTAAATACTTAGTGAGTATTGACAAGGATATGTGGAACAATCAATACTCTCTCCTCCACTGCTGGTGGAAGTATATACAAGTATAATCTGGAAAACAGTGGTACACTTTGGGAAACTGGTTGGTATTATCCAGCAAAGTTGAGTATGCTAAGAACCAATAATATCATCCCTAGATATAAACCTGATAGAAACTTTTGTACTTTTGCACGTGCAGATATAAAACTATTCATAGCTACATTGTCCACAAGAGATAATAAATGGGAAGAACCCAAATGTCACCAACAATAAAATGGATAATAGGTAAAATATTATTTTATCTGTATACATATTTTTATTATATTCTTTTTATACATATTTTACAATATTTAATTTTCATGAGGATTGTGATTTTCAAAACATTTCTTTTAATTAACTTTATTTTGAGTGATTTATTTATGCAATTCAAAATCCAAAACTATATAAAAGAAAAAGTATACACAGAAGTCTCTTCCCATCTTTAATAGGTGGGTAACCACTTCTATAAGTTTCTTGTTTAGTCTTCTAGTGATTCCATACACATACATAAGCAATACAAATTACCCACTTCCCTCCTCTCCTTCTGCAAAAACTAGCACATTAAATATAACATTCTGCACCGTGCATTTTTTTTTTTAACTTGGAACAATATACACTGGCAATCTCTCCATAATAAATACATTGACAAACCCTTTTTTTTTCTCAACTGCATAGTTTCCATTGCATGAATAAACCATTAACTAACCGCCTATTACTAGATACTTGAACTATTTCTAATCTTTTGATATAATAAACAATGCCTAATGTCATATCCTGCAGGTGTGTCTATAGTATCGTTTTCCAGAAATGGGAGTTCCAAGTCAAGGTAAATGTATTTGTAATTTTGGTAAATATTGCCAAATGCATCTCAGTTGGGGTTATATCACTGTGCATTCCCACTAGGCAATGTACCCGTACCCAATATCACCAATAAAATGATATCTCAAACATCTGAATGTTTAATAATTCTATAGGTAAGAACTAGGTAAGGTACTTAGGTATAGTTTCATTTTGAATTTATCTTATTATGAGGAAATTGGACACCTTTTCATTAGTTTGGATATCACTTTTATTTCTTTTTCCATTCATGTCTTTTGCCCATTGGGTTACTGACCTTTTTGTTCTCAGTTTCTAGGAGCTCTTTACACACTAGATTATCCTTTTGTCTTTGATAGGCATTACCATTATTGTTTTCCCAATTAAGGCATATATACAGTAAGAATGATCAGCAATTTGAATGAGGATAGAGATCAAATTTCTTGGAACTACATACCATGTAAACATGGAATTTGAATTTGTTTCTAAAAAGTAGGTTCAGACAGCTTCATTAAGTAGCTTCCTTACAAAAAAGAAAGCTCTTAATGGTTGGCTTTCTGAAGTGGAAAGAGCAAATACGTATCCAAAAAGATTATGTGCAACCATATCTGTGTATATACATGTAGGGAGTGCAGGGAACAAAGAATAGGAAGAGAGTGTAAAAGGAGATAAAAGGGTTGAATGAGGAAGAGGGATAAATGCAGGGAGATAAATACATGATAGAATAAGAAAAGGGAAGACAGTTTCAGACCAAGCAAAGATCTCTAACATCATGGACAAAATAGAAAGATAATGAAAGAATAGTGCCATACTATTCATAGTACTTGATCCAGGCTAAATGGTGGGTATACCTTAACCACTTAATAAATAATTGATTACCTATTATGTATAAGATGTAGTGTTAAAATCAAGGGGATTATAATTTACTTAAGAAGACATTTAACTGCAAAAAGGTAATAAATAGATAAGTTTAAAAGTAGAGTAATACACCAAGATAACTACTTTCTTGTTAGAACATAAAAAGAACAGTTATATTTAAATTTTTGAGTACCAGAGTAAAAGATTACAGAAACCAAGAATAAGGTATTTAAAGAAAAACAGAAAAAAAATTTTTTTTAAGTAGACAGGCCTAAAACCAACACTTCTTTTAACTAGATAGGTCTAAAAATAATAACCTTATCTCTTGCCTTTTTTTGAAAATCAGTGCTGCTACCAGATATTTTACAAACGTTTTCATAAGGTGAATAATTCAAAAGTCCAGGGTGGCTAGGCTGAACATCCAAAATTAGCTTTTCAGACCTTGAAGGATTAGGGGCATAATCAGAATTTTCACTTGGACTAACACTAGAGAAAAAAGAAAAAAACATATTTCAGTTCTTGGATAGTTTATTCACTACAAATTGCTATACATTAAATAAGAAAATAGAAAACCTGAAATGCTGCTAAGTAGATTCACAGTTATGAACATAAGGCAATGTTTCCACTAAATTTTAAATAAATCATAATTACTTTTAAACTAGCAAACTGTATTTCTAGAGCCTCTATGCTAAGATTACTTAAGATTCAAAAAAGCATTAAAAAATTAATAAAGCCCAAAAAATATATTTTATACTGAGTTCTAATACACTGAAAGTGTTTTTAATATGCAAAGAGGCTTCTCTAATATTCCTATTTTTCCCTAAACTGAAAGTTATATTAAAAAGTATAAGAAAATTATTTCTTATTCCAGAGGCACTTTCGAAACAATACATAATAATGAAATTCACACATTTTATATTGATATATTTAAGGCACAGTGAATTCTGTATGTGATTTTACCTACTTACCTGGATAACTCTTCCCCTAAACTCTGCAAACTCCATTCTGTTATCTTCAGTTCATGTCTTAAGGAAGCAACATTTGCAAGCAAACTTTCCTCTTCATTGTCTTTATTATAGTAGTCTGATGAACTAGATTCCATTTCTTAAAAAAAATGAATTTCTTGTACCTTGCCTGAAAGATTCTGTAGTTTCAGTCAAAATACTCACACGAATAGAATTTAACTCATTAGTTTTCTATTTCAAATGTTGTGAAATCTTTCATGGCGGTTTAAAACAAAACAAAAAATCAATAATAATGAATTTATCTGTAGTGTAAAGCCATAAAGGAGTTCAATACAATTTCAATGAGTGAATTTTTCATTTTAGCCAGGGTCTAGTTATTATAGCTCCCCTTTTCTAAGGATACCTGATCTTCCTAGCAATTGTTAAGTATTTTCATTCCATGTTAAGAAAACTAAGAATTAGACATTAAATAACTTGCTCAAAGTCGCACAAACTGTAAATGGTGAAATCAAGACTTGAATCCAAGTCATTAGGATGCAAAGACCATTAAATTATGTCTCATTGTAGCTTTATTACTTATTACATATCAATTTCAATATGAGGTGTTTGAACTTTCACAATCACACTACGAGTACTAGACATCTGATTAAATGGTATCATTACAGTCATTCATATTTTGTTAGAAGGGAATTTATTACCAGATAAAAGTTATCTCGTCCTCCTATGCCCAATAGTTACAAAATTTAAAAAACACACATTTACAAGTCACAACCATAGGGATCAAAATAACATTTGGCAGGTCAACTTAAAGAAATAAACGAAGAAAAGCTTTTGTTTCTTCAGTGGATGAGTATCTCTAGGGTTGTGAAACTACTAAATTTCTTTGCATATAAAAAAATCATAATAAAGCATCATATTTTATTATTGTAATTAATACAATAAAAAAACTAAAGCTTTATAATCTCCACTACTTCTGTAGAGCTTTCTGCGCAATCTTAAAATTACATTCCTCTTTCAGATCCCATTTACCTTTTTCATTGTAGCATTTCCTTCAACGCCCTTCTTAGCATTCTGCTCCCATCCCAAGTTCCAAAAGGTTAGGAGTCCTGTCATTACGTTCAGGACTGCAATGTACTTACAGAAGCTCAATATTTTGAATGAATTAACAAATACTAAACTATCCTTCCTTCCCTCAACCAGTCAGAATGGTATGCTACATTTATTCCCCACTCAAAAATTCTCAAATGTAGGGAGGAAGATTAAAAAGAAAACTCCCACCTTATGGAAAGAAAGTGGCAGGAAATTAAATGAGATACTGTGTAATCTTAATAGACAAACTGGTTCTATCCTCTTTCCCTTTTCTGTTTCCACAAATTTCCTTCTGCTTAAGTGACAAGACTCTCGCAGACAAGTCAATAAATCAGGTCCCCATCTTGCTTTATCTATTCAACATCTCCAGCTCTCTGTAGGATGGTGAGGGAGAAAAGGGTTGAGAAAATTGGGCAAATTCTGGCCGGGCGCGGTGGCTCACGCCTGTAATCCCAGCACTTTGGGAGGCCGAGACGGGTGGATCACGAGGTCAGGAGATCAACACCATCCTGGCTAACACGGTGAAACCCCGTCTCTACTTAAAAAAACACAAAAAACTAGCCGGGCGAGGTGGCGGGCGCCTGTAGTCCCAGCTACTCGGGAGGCTGAGGCAGGAGAATGGCGTGAACCCGGGAGGCGGAGCTTGCAGTGAGCTGAGATCCGGCCACTGCACTCCAGCCCGGGCGACAGAGCGAGACTCTGTCTCAAAAAAAAAAAAAAAAAAAAAAAAAAAAAAAAAAAAAAAAAAAGAGAAAATTGGGCAAATTCTATAATGCCATTTGGTATTATATATTTCATCTTAAATCAGGTTTTAGTTCAACATCTGTGTATTTTCATGTAAGAAATAACTGTCAGACCGGGAGCGGTGGCTCACGCCGGTAATCCCAACACTTTGGGAGGTTGAGGCAGGTGGATCACGAGGTCAGGAGTTAAAACCTGGTCAAGATGGTGAAACTCCGTCTCTACTAAAAGTACAAAAAAATTAGGCATGGTGGCGGGCGCCTGTAATCCCAGCTCTGGGGAGGCTGAGGCAGAGAATTGCATAAACCCGGGAGGCAGAGGTAGCAGTGAGCCGAGATCACACCACTGCACTCCAGCCTGGGCGACCGAGTGAGACTCCGTCAAGAAAGGAGAGGAGAGGGGAGGGGAGGAGAGCAGGGAGGAGAGGGGGAAGGAGAGGGGAGAGGAGAGGGGAGAGGAGAGGGGGGAGGAGAGGGGGGAGGAGAGGGGGCAGGAGAGGGGGCAGGAGAGGAGAGGAGAGAGGAGCGGAGAGAGGAGCGGAAAAAGGAAAGGAAAGGAAAAAGGGAAGGAAAAAGGGAAGGAAAAAGAAGGAAAAAGGGAAGGAAAAAGGGAAGGAAAAAGGGAAGGGGAGGGGAGGGGAGGGGAGGGGAGGGAAGGGAAGGGAAGGAAAGAAAAGGAAAGGAAAGGAAAGGAAAGGAAAGGAAAGGCAAGGCAGAAAGACAGAAAGGGAGGGAGGGAGGGAGGGAGGGAGGGAGGGAGGGAGGGAGGGAGGAAGGAAGGAAGGAAGGAAGGAAGGAAGGAAGGAAGGAAGGAAGGAAGGAAGGAAGGAAGGAAGGAAGGAAGGAAGGAAGGAAGGAAGGAAGGAAGGAAGGAAAGAAGGCGGCGCGGTGGCTCAAGCCTGTAATCCCAGCACTTTGGGAGGCCGAGACGGGCGAATCACGAGGTCAGGAGATCGAGACCATCCTGGCTATCTTGGTGACTCCCCGCCTCTACTAAAAAATACAAAAAAAACTAGCCGGGCGAGGTGGCGGGCGCCTATAGTCCCAGCTACTCGGGAGACTGAGGTAGGAGAATGGCGTAAACCCGGGAGGCGGAGCTTGCAGTGAGCTGAAATCCGCCCACTGCACTCCAGCCTGGGCGACAGAGCGAGACTCTGTCTCAAAAAAAAAAAAAAAGAAAGAAAAGAGAAGAGAGAAGAGAAGAGAAGAGGAGGAAAAGAAAAGAAAGAAGAAAGGGAGAAAGAAAGAAAGAGAGAGAAAGACTGAGAGAGAATATATTTAATACTAAAATGTTTTCTTTTTCCTAGTGGGCCATTTACTGTCAAATGAATGCCCTTAACCTCAATTTACAGTAGTTACCCAAAAAAGTATATCTTCACTGACTGAATACCAAGAAAAGCACATCATCCTACTACTCATCGACCTTAATCATCATCTTTGGGCCCTAATTAATGTGTTTGTAGGTTTGCACACGCACACCCATCAAACGAAGGACAAGTGTTCTTTTATACCCTACGTATGTGATACAATGGGCTGCAGTCGAAAAAGATTCCTCATTTTGGAAAGAGGTCATAACTTTGTACAGTAGTCTCTTGTCTCAAGATTGCTTGACACAGCTGATCCTACATCCGTCGGAAAGAAGCAGGGGTCGGGGGCGGACGTGACATCTTCCTTTTTTTTTTTTTTTTTTTTAAGGAAATACTTTTTTTTTTTTTTAATTTTATGGAGACAGTGGCTCGCCATATTGCCAAAGCTGGCCTCGAACTCCTGGGTTCAAGCAATCCTCCTGCCTCGGCCTCCCAAAGTGCTGAGATAACGGGCGTGAACCACTGCGCCCAGACTCCTATTTTTCATCAAATAAAATACAACCGTTCAGAGGAGCATGCTCAGCAACCGCAAGGACCAGTCCCAGCGCATCCAAAGTGCCGGGAAGGGAAAGGAACAAAACTCCCCCAGGTAAGCTGTTTTCCCCACGCCAAGGGGCAGTCGCTCACCACCCAAGTTGCAGCTGGGGAGAGACTCACCCGGCGACTGCGTGCTTCGCACTTGAGTCTACGTTAGGAGGCCTCTGACCCTCTCCAGGGCCCCTGCGTGTGGAAGCCTCGGACGCTACTTGGAGAACCAGCCAACCCTGGCAGCACGGAATTCGAACCGCCGCGGGAGCCGTTGGGACACGCCTACCCGGCCGCTGCCCCGCCCCGGCGCAGATTGCGTGAGGCGCCGCCGGAGGCGCGGGGCTTGACGGGGATCGTGGTCGGTGAGCGCGTCCGAGCCCACTAGCCGAGCCCGCCCGGGACTACATTTCCCACAAACACCGCCAGGATGCCCATTGGTGGGGAAAGCCATGGGAACCAGAGGCCGTCAGTGGGAGAGGCGGGCGGCGCTCACGCCTGGCCTGAGGGGGCCGAGACTGAGGTGGTTGCGGAACGGGGCTGGTGGCCCCGCCCTGAGTCCCTACCCTTTGGAGGCCTGCGCTTCTCCTTCGGAGGGAGTGTTCGCCGCCGCCGCCGCGGCCGCCACTTGGAGTTTCTTCAGACTCCAGATTTCCCTGTCAACCACGAGGAGTCCAGAGAGGAAACGCGGCGGAGACAACAGTATCCCACGCCTCTTGCAGCCCGGATCACCCCAGCAGGGATGGGCGACAAGACCTGGCTGCCCTTTCCCGTGCTCCTTCTGGCCGCTCTGCCTCCGGTGCTGCTGCCTGGGGCGGCCGGCTTCACACCTTCCCTCGACAGCGACTTCACCTTTACCCTTCCCGCCGGCCAGAAGGAGTGCTTCTATCAGCCCATGCCCCTGAAGGCCTCGCTGGAGATCGAGTACCAAGTAAGTGCGGAGGATAAACCAGCCTCCTTCCTTCCTTTAACCCAGCTACACTGCGTTGTCGCCTCTCACCCGTTTAGAAACTTCTGGTGGACGGCCCAGGTGTTGAAGAGGCGAGGGCCGTCCGGGAAGCCGGCCCGCTCTGCGCAGGCGCGCGAGGCGAGGCGAGGCGAGGCTCTCGCTGAGGCCGGGGACCCAGAACTTAGGCTGGACCTGGAATTGACGACTACTCGCCTAATCCCCTTTCCTCCGGTCGGAAAGAGGCCAGAACTGGTGATGTGGCTGGCTTTTCTCTTTGTTTCCTAATTCGCCTATCGCTTTTCTTAGCCACTACACGCTACGATACTGAGAATTTCACAATGCGGAACTGATACACGTTCTCCTTCATCATTGGACGAGGTGATGACACTTGTTTGAATCACCGCCACCCCTTTCACACAATTCAGATGTTACAGGTCTTCACTGTCTTTGCTTCAGTTAAGGGTTTTTGAATTATGATCGTGTAATTATCACTAAGCCCGATTTTGAAATTTTTTGGAAGAGGCTGTTGCTATATTTAATCATACATTGCCGTTTAAGTTATATATGCATTATTTTCAAAAGATCAAATCGTACATTAAAACTTTATAACCTTTCCTTTCTTTTCATTGAGCATTGTAAGCATTTCCCTCGTGTCATTGTTTTCTTTCTTTCTTTTTTTTTTTTTTAAGACGGAGTCTCGCTCTGTTGGTCAGGCTAGAGTTGGAGTGCAGTGGCGCAATCTCGGCTCACTGCTGCAACCTCTGCCTCCCGGGTTCAAGCGATTCTCCTGCCTCAGTCTCCCGAATGGCTGAGATTACTGACGTGCGTCACCACGCCCAGCTAATTTTTGTATTTTTAGTAGAGACAGGGTTTCGCCATGTTGGCCAGGCTGATCTCGAACTCTCGACCTCAGGCGATCCACCCGCCTCGGCCTCCCAAAGTGTTGGGATTACAGGCGTGAGCCACCATGCCCAGCATGTTTTCATTTTAGTATCTGCATAATATTCTTGCTGGGAATTACCTTATTTTATGTAGTCATGCTAGTAGGAGGTAATTTCTTAGAAGAAATCTTGTTCGTTCCACACAGCAAATTTCGATGTTTCCAGGTAGCAGTACAGGAAAAAAAAAAAACAGCATTGATGTGTTTCATCTTTCAGTGTTTTAGAAGTCAATTATAATCATCAAATGTTAATTTTTTAACTTGATGTAGAGAATTGTTTTTAAATACCAGGTACTGTCACATACAGAGCAAAATTAAAAGTTGTAGAATTTTTTATACGATGGAACTTTAGGATTAAGTTGTATATAGGTACACAAGATAAGCACAGAGAATAAAATATCTAAAATCACATAGCAAAACTGAGGCTAAAACTCAGTGTTTCTTGATTTCCAGTAAAGTTCAAAAGTTCAGCATTTACTGAACAGTTAACACGTGCCAGGAATTGTGCATGGAGGGGCGGGAGACGAGGGGAAGCGGGGTTGTGGCGGTTGTAGGTAAAAGAGAAAGAAAGAATCTCTCTTCTCAAAGAGCTTAATAAGGGTTACTGGCTCATAAACAGGTAATTTCAATAAAGGATGGCTAAGTACCAGTAGAGGAGGGTCACTTCTAAGGGTTTCAGAGAGGATTCCTGGAGAAAATAAAATTTAATCCAGAAAGATGCTTCATTGAGACGAAAATGCAAGGAACAAGGGACATTTCAGAAAAAGGAATAAAAAGACCTATAGTTCTTAAAATACATAGTGTAAGTGGGGATGGTTAGTGTGTAGTGGACACTACAAGTACTGAGTTTGTATTAGACTTTAAGACATATAAAGTCTAGGGTGGGAGTAGGAGAAAAGTACATCAGAGAGGCCAGAAGGCTGGGGTCTTGAAGCCTCAATCATAGCCTTGTTTGCCATGCTGTGTAGGTTTTCCTTAATTTTGTGCAAGTCCATTTAAGATTTAAGGAGATCACTGGATGCAGTGTGGAAAATGGATTTAAGAAGAGCAAAATTAGAGTCAAGGAAACCAACTAGAGGGCTAGTGAAATAGTCTAGATAAGAAAACAATTTGTATTAATAAAAAAACTTCAGTATTTACACACATTAGGGAAGATATCTATTTTAACTACTGTCCTCTTATAGTTAAGAGCACCAGCTCAACCTTAGCCTGGGTTCAAATCTTGAGTCTGCCTACTTAAAACTTATGTGATCTTCTCACTTGTAAAATAGAGATAATAATTGTAACTACATCATAGAGTTGATTTGAAAAACATGAGTTAATAAATGCTCATATTCAGTGTAAAGTGGTCTATTAAAATATGCTAATAGATCATCCCTGACGCGTAGTAAATAGTCAATGAATGTTAGTTTTACATTTATACCTCTATAGTTACATAGCTGGCTTGGTTTAGCTTTATTCTTTACATCTTTATCACTCTTAAAGGTACTGTTCTTTTTTTTTTTTTTTTTTTTTTTTTTTGAGACAGAGTCTCCCTCTGCTACCCAGGCTGGAATGCAGTGGCGCGACCTAGGCCCACTGCAACCTTCATCTCCTGAGTTCAAGTGATTCTCCCACCTCAGCTTGCCGAGTAGCTGGATTACAGGCATGTGCCACCACACCCAGCTAATTTTTGTATTTTTAGTAGAGGGGGGTTTCATCATCTTGGCCAGACTGGTCTCAAACTCCTGCTCTCAAGTGATCCGCCAGCCTCGGCCTCCAAAGTTCTGGGATTGTAGGTGTGAGCCACCACGTCCAGCTGGGACTATTCCTTTAAAACATTTTCCCTAAACAATTTGTTTTGATTGAGGAAAGAGGTAAAATCACTTAATATATGTAATCCTAGATAGTGTTGGTGAGATGTGTAGGGTAAAGATCATCTTCCACCCTATGTTTGCATTTCCCAACTTGTTTAATTTCCCAGTAACTATATCCTACTAATTTTTCTCTTAAAGTTAGTTTTTAAAATATTATGGAACAGACAATCCAACTTTGTCCTTGGTTACTGTGACATATTGAAAATTTTACTAATTTCTTTTTAGGTTTCAGGAGAATACTTTTTGGATAATTGACTAGCCCCACATTATATTGATAGAGGCTCTTGAAAACTTTAATGCCAATTCGTGTATCTTATGAATAAAATAGAGCATCCATTTAGAAATTTAAGTCATTCTTGAGTGCTTGATATGTGTCAACACTATCTGAGGTGCTAGGGATACAACGGTGAGTGAAAATATCGGCTAGGTGCAATGGCTCACACCTGTAATCCCAACACTTTGGGAGGCCAAGGTGGGAGGATCACTCAAGCACAGGAGTTTCAGACCAGCCTGGACAACACAGCAAGACCCCATCTCTACCAAAAATAAAGTAAGCCAGGCATGGTAGCACACACTTGTGGTTCCAGCTACTTGGGAGGCTGAGGTGGGAGGATCACTTGAGCCCAGGAGGTTGAGGCTATGGTGAGCTGTGATCATGCCACTGCACTCACTCCAGCCTTGGTGACAAGAGCAAGACCCTGCCTCAAAAATATATATATATATGATATATGTATGGTATTTTATATATATATATCTATATTTGTGTGTGTGTGTGTGTGTATAGTCCATGCTCTCATACAATCAAGTATGGGGACAGACATTAATCAAATTATTACACAAATACATGTCAAAGTATTTAATAGGGGGAATGAAGGTAAGTTCATAAGACTGAGTGGGCTCAGTAGGAGGACTTCATTTTATCTGGAAATTGAGAGACATCCAGAAGTAGAGTTAATTTCTATAGAATTATCAGGCTTTCACTAGGCATAAGGGAATGAGTGGGATAAGACAATGGGTAAAAAAGAAAAACAACGTACCAAGATACTAAGGAAAAAGAGAGAAAGATACCTTTGAGGTGCTGAAAGACAGGATACAGAGAGAGAACAGTGGTACAAGTCTACTCTAGAGAAGTCAGTAGCAACAGCAATCAGATCATGCTGGGCTTTTAGGTCCTTGTTAAGGATATGGGTCTTTTTGCAGAGACCAGTAAGAAACCACTGAAGAGTTATAAGCAGGTTAACTTGATCCATGTTTTTTAAAAGATCATTTTGGCCGCAAGGTATTGAGCCTCTCTGTACCAGTTTCTATATACTTATAAAATAATAACAGTCACCTGCTCCCCACTACATACTATTATGAATAAATATGCTAATACATGTAAAAGGAATGGTATCGAGCACCTAATAAGCACTCAAAAAATATTAGCTAGAAAATAAACCCTGAGCCTAGAACAATACCTTTTTAAGGGCATAATAGGCACTAAAAAGTATCTTTGAATGAGTGTACCAGACGTTTACCAAATATGTAAAACTATCTAGGTGGGTTTTTGGGAGAATATAGCTGTATCAATTTTGAAAAATTTTTATTAGTCTTTTCATTTTTGTATAGAGCTAAATTTCAATACTTTCTAGTAAACTGGCTGTTTCATCTAATTTTTAAAATTTACTTGTATAATATATCTGATGCCATTTGGAATACCTCCTATTTCCATTTTATCTGCAGGTATACATGTCTAATATTATATGTATATATGTATATATAAAGTATATGTAAATATAAATATGTATATAAAAAACAAAAACTCAAAAGCCATATATATATATATATATATATATATATATATATAGGCACAAGGGAGTAAGTGAAACACGACAATGGATAAAAAAGAAAAACACTCCCAGCTACTCCGGAGGCTGAGGCAGGAGAATGGCGTAAAACCCGGGAGGCGGAGCTCGCAGTGAGCTGAGATCCGGCCACTGCACTCCAGCCCGGGCGACAGAGCAAGACTCCGCCTCAAAAAAAAAAAAAAAAAAGAAAAACACATGCCAAGATACTAAGGAAGAAGAAAGATACCTTTGAGGTTCATTTATATATATATATGTGTATATATATATATATATATAAATGACTTTTAAGTATTATATATATCAGAATATATATAAATAGGTGGGTTTGGGGGAGAATAATATATTTAATTTGATATATATGAGTTTTATATGTGTGTGTGTATATATATACACACACACACACACACTTTTTTTTTTTAAAGAGATAGGGTCTCCAGCAATCCCATTACTGGGTATATACCCAGAGGAATATAAATCATTCTACCATAAAGACACATGCATGCGAATGTTCAATGCAGCACTGTTCACAATAGCAAAGACATGGAATCAACTAAATGTCCAGCAATGACAGTTTGGATAAAGAAAATGTGGTACATATACACCATAGAATACTACGCAGCCATAAAAAAGAATGAGATCATGTCTTTTGTGGGAATATGGGTGGAGCTGGAGGCTATTATCCTTAGCAAACTAGCGCAGAAACAGAAAACTAAATACCACGTGTTCTCACAAGTGAGAGCTAAATGATAAGAACTTATGAACACAAAGACGGAAACATGAGACACTGGGGTTTACTTGATGAGGGAGGGTGGAAGGACAGAGAGGTGCAGAAAAGATAACTATTGGGTACTGGGCTTTATATCTGGGTGATGAAATATTAGGTGCAAAAATTATTGTGGTTTTTAACACGTTTACCTAGGTAACCTTCACATGTACCCCCAAGCCTAAAATAAAAGTTAAAAAGAGAGAGAGAGAGAGATGGGGTCTCACTATGTTGCCTAGACTGAATTTGAACTCAGGCTCAAGTAATACTCCCACTTCAGCCAGCCTCCTGAGTAGCTGGGACTACAGGCACGTGCCATCACACCTGTCTCCTTTATGAATTTTTTTACTTCCAATTTTTTACTTCCAATTATAAAAGTAATATACAACCTCCTTAGAGTAAGTCAAACAATACAAAGATGTAAAAGCAAAAAAAGCCGGGTGCGGTGGCTCACGCCTGTAATCCCAGCACTTTGGGAGGCAAAGGTGGGTGGATCAGGAGGTCAGGAGCTGGTCTCCAGCCTCCAATATGGTGAAACCCCGTCTCTAAAAAAGAAAAAAGACAGATTAGCTGGGCGCAGTGGTGTGCGCCTGTAGTCCCAGCTACTCAGGAGGCTGAGGCAGGAGAATCACTTGAACCCGGAAAGCGGAGGTCTCAGTGAGCCAAGATTGCGCCATTGCACTCCAGCCTGGGTGAAAGAGTGAGACTCCGTCTCAAAAAAAAAAAAAAAAAAAAAAAAAAAAAACTAACTCTATTGAACGCCTGTTGTCATTCTCCTAGATGTGAACTCTTCCACACCTTTTCCCATACTCATAAAATCATACAGGGTTTAATGGGATGAAACATATATGATTATTTTAATTAAAATGTCATGATCCTTAAAGTCCTTACAAAGTTTTTACCAACAG
Organism: Rhinopithecus roxellana; assembly: GCF_007565055.1. Taxonomy (NCBI): domain Eukaryota; kingdom Metazoa; phylum Chordata; class Mammalia; order Primates; family Cercopithecidae; genus Rhinopithecus; species Rhinopithecus roxellana. Next base: position 21,393,374 of record NC_044556.1, on the reverse strand, counting down.
GTAAATAACCCAAATCAGAGGAAGTCTATTGGTTCATATAACTGGAAGTCTGAATAGGACAGATTTCAGGCTTAATTTGTTTTCCTCTGGTTCTCACGGCTCTGCTCTATAGACTTTTCTTAAAGAATTGAATTACTTTTTCTTCACTGACAGATATTTTTCCTAAATACGTCAAAACTAGTATTTTATTGTCTTCTGACTTCAATTATAGCTGTTGAAGCTTCCTGTCAGTTTGTTATATACTTGTAGTTCATCTCTATTTTCTCTTGTTGCTTTTTAAATTTTCTGCTTCTGCATTTTCACTGCAGTTTAAGTGCATCATCTACGCTTCTTAATCTCTCATTTCTCTCTTTGTCTCTTCTATTTTATGAACAATTTCTTCAGCTCTATCTTAATTAGTTTTAAAAATGTATCAATATTATTTTTGATTGGCAAACTATAATTGTATACATTTATGGGGTATATTGTGATGTTTTGATACATATGTACAATATGTAATGATTAAGTCAGGCTAATTAATATTGCCTTGCCTATAATTTTTTATGATGAGCTATTTGAAATTTAGTCTCAGTTATTTTGAAATATACATTATTATTGAATATAGTCACTTTCCTGTGCAATAGACCTCAAAACCTATTTCTTCTATATATCTGGAACTTTGTGATCAACAACTCCCTATTCCCTCTCTCCCCAAGCCCCCCACCCCCAGCTTCTGGTAACCATTGTTCTACTCTCCACTTCTAGGAATTCAACTGTATTAGATTCCACATATGAGATAATGCAGTATTTGTCTTTCTGTCCCTGGCTTATTTCACTTAGTATAATGTCCTCCAGTATTCCATTGTGTATCTATACCACATTTTCTTTATTCATTCGTTAATGAACACTTAGATTGTTTCTATATCTTGACTATTGTGAATAATGCTTCAGTGAATACAGGAGTGCAGATATCTCTTTTACATACTGATTTCAGTTCCTTTGGATGTATACCAGAAGTGAGATTACTAGATGATATGGTAGTTGTATTTGTGGTTTTTTGAGGAACCACCGTATTGTTTTCCATAGGGCTGTACTAATTTACATTCCCACCAACAATGTACTAATTTGTTTTTTCTTTTTTGAGATAAGGTCTTGCTGTGTCACCCAGCTGGTCTTAAACTCCTGGGCTCAGGATCCTCCCATCTCAGCCTCTTGAGTAGCTGAGATTACTGGCACGTGCTCACCATGTCTGGCAATAATGTACTAATTTACATTCCTTTTCTCCACATCCTTTTCAACACTGTTATCATTCATCTTTTTTACAAAACCCATTCTAACAAGTGTAAAGTAACATCTCATTGTGGTTCATTAATCTTTTTAAGTTATAATCTGTTGACTCTTTTATTGAGTTTATAATTTCAATGACTGGATGTTCTATTTCTCCCTTTTCCCCAGATTACCATAATTAATCCTGACTTTATTCCATTTCCATTTGCAGAAAGTCTGAAATATTTTACATTAACATTTCATAGAGATATTTCTTTTTTATCTCTGCCTGGTTTTGTTCTTTTCTTATGGTTTTCTTTCATAGTTTTTTTAAATTAATAGGCATTTTTAGAAGAGTTTTAGATGTATAGACTAATTGACAATTGAGCACACATATACCCCCACATTCCCATACAGTTTTCTCTGTTATTAACAACTCACATTAGTGTTGCACATTTGTTAAAATTGAGGGCCATTTTGTTAACATTAACTAAAGTTAAGTCCATAGTTGCGTTAAGGTTTGCTCTATTGTACAGTTCTATGCATTCTGAAAAATGCATAATGTTATGTATTCACCATTAGTATATTATGTAGTATCATACAGAATAGTTCCATGGCACTAAAACTCCCCTGTACCCCACTTTTACAAACCCCCTCTCCCAAACACTAAACTCCTGGCAGCCATTGATCTTTTTTACTTATTTCTGTGCTCTCTGTTCTGTTCTCTATTTGTCAGTTCTTTCATCAGTACCATGCTATCTTGATTACTGTAACTGTATACTAAGACTTGAAGTTGGGTAGTATCAGTCTTCTGACTTTGTTCTTCAATATTGTCTGGACTATTCTGGATCTTTTTTCTTTCCAAATAAATTTTAGAATCAGTGTGTCAATATCCACAAAATAGCTTGCTGGGACTCTGATTGGGATTGCATTGAGTCTGTAGATCAAGTTGGGAAGAATTAGCATCTCAACAATATTGAGTCTTCCTGTCCATTGACATGGTATATCTCTTTATTTAGCTCTTCTTTGATTTCTCTTATCAGTGTTTTGTGGTTTGCCTTGTATAGATCTTGTACATATTTTGGTAGATTTGTACCTAATTCTTTTTTTCTTTTTTTTCTTTTAGTGCTAATGTAAATGGTATTGTATTTTTTATTCCCAACTCCAGTTGCTTGTTGTTGGTGTATAGGAAAGCAGCTACTATTGTATGTTAATATTGTTTACTAAGACTTGGCTATAATCACTTATTAGCTCCAGGAGGGGTTTTTTTGGCAGTTCTTTAGGATTTCTACATGGACTATCGTGTCATCTGTGAACAAGGACAGTTTTATTTCTTCTTTTCCAATAGGTATGTCTTTCCCTTTCTTGTTGTATTACATTAGCTTGAACTTCCAGTATGGTGTTGAGTAGGAGTAATGAGGGAGTAGCATCTTTGTCTTATTTCTGATTTTAGTGAGAAAGCTTCTAGTTTCTCACCATTAAGTGTGGTCTTAGCTGTAGGATTTTTGTAAATGTTCTTCCTTAAGTTGAGGAAGTTCCGCTCTATTCCTAGTTTGCTAAGATTTTTTTAATATTAAATATCATGGATTGATACTGGATTTTATCAAATGTTTTCCATACGTATGCCATTGCTGTGATCATCTGAGTTTTGTTCCTTAGTCTGTTGAGGTGATGAATTACATGAAATAATTCTTGAATGTTGAATCAGGCTTATATACTTGGAACAAATCCATCTGGTCATGGTTGTAATTCTTTGTTTACACTGTTGAATTAGCTTTGCTAATATTTTGTTGAAGATTTTTGCATCTATGTTCCTGAGAGATACTGGTATGTAGTTTCCATTTCTTGTAATGTCTTTTCTGGTTTTAGTATTAGGGAATATTGGCCTCACAGAATGAGTAAAGAATTGTTCCCTCAGCTTTTATTGTCTGTAAGAGATTTTAGAGATTTGGTATTATTTTGTCCATAAATGTTTGGTAGGATTCACCATTGAAACGGTCTGGTCCTGGTCCTTTCTTTTGGGGGAGGTTATTAATTATCGATATAATTTCTGTAACAGATACAGGCCTATTCAGGTTATCTGTTTCTCCTTGTATGAGTTTTGGTACTTTGTATCTTTCAAGGAATTGGCCTGTTTCACCTAAGTTTTCAAATTTGTGGGTATAGATTTATTAATAATGTTCCACTATTATCCTTTTTTAAATATTTTTTAAGATGGAGTCTTGCCATCACCCAGGCTGGAGTTCAGTGGCACTATCATAGCTCACAGCAGCCTTGAACTTCTGGGCTCAAGTGATCCTGTCACCTCAGCCTCCCAAGTAGCTGAGCCTACTGTCGTGCACCACCATGCCTGCCTTTGTGTGTGTGTGTGTGTGTGTGTGTGTGTGTGTGTGTGTGTGTAGACAGGGTCTCACTTTGCTGCCTAGGCTAGTCTCAAATTCCTGGCTTCAAGTGATCCTCCCATCTCAGCCTCCCAAAGTGCTGAGATTACAGGCACTGGCCACCACGCCTGGCCATTATTATCCTTTTAATGTCCATAGATAATTAATGATGACCCAGCTTTCATTTCTGATATTAGTGTTCTGTGTCTTTTCTCTTTTTTTCTGGGTTAGCCTGACTAGAGGTTTATTAGTTTTATTGATCTTTTTAAAGAACCAGCTTTTTGCTTCATTGATTTTTTTTTTTTTTCTGGGTTGATTTCTTATTATCAGTTTTCTTGATTTCTGCTCTAATGTTTTTCTTCTGGTTGTTTTAGGTTTATATTACTGTTCTTTCTCTAGCTTCCTAAGGTGGATGTCTAGATTATTGATTTTAGATCTTTCTTCTTTTCTAATAAGTTCATCCAATGTTATAAATTTCCCTCTAGGCATTGATTTCTCTGTATCCCACAAATTTTTGTTAGGTTGTATTTTCATTTCATTGAAGTTTAAAAAAAAATTATCTTGAGACTTCTTTGTCCCATGAGTTCCTTATAAATGTGTGGTTTAATCTCCAAATAGTTGGGAATTTTACAGCTATTTTGGTGTTACTGATTTCTACCTTAATTCCACTGTGGTCTGACAGCACAAGTCAAGGTGTGTTTTATGGCCCAGAATGTGGTCTGTGTTGGTGAATGTTACATATGAGCTTGAGAAGAGTGTTATTCTTCCGTCATTGGATTGATTAGTTCTCAAGATTCAATTAGACACAGTTGATTGATGGTGCTGTTCTGTTCAACTATATCCTTACTGATTTTTTGCCTCCTAGATCTGTCAATTACCAATAGAGGGATGTGGCAGTCTCCAACTATAGTAGTGATTTTCTATTTCTTCTTGTGGCTCTTTGTTTTAGCCTCACATATTTTGATACATTGTTGTTATGTGTATACACATAAGGATTGTTATGTCTTCGTGGAAAGTTGACCCATTCATTATAGGTAATGCCCCTCTTTTTTTTTTTTTTTTTTTTTTTTTTGAGACGGAGTCTCGCTCTTGTCGCCCAGGCTGGAGCGCAGTGGTGCCATCTCGGCTCACTGCAACCTCCACCTCCCAGATTCAAGTGATTCTCCTGCCTCAGCCTCCCAAGTATCTGGGACTACAGGCACGTGCTCAACGCCCAGGTAATTTTTTTTGTATTTTTAGCACAGACGGGGTTTCACCATGTTAGCCAGGATGGTCTTGATCCCTTGACCTTGTGATCTGCCCGCCTCAGCCTCCCAAACTGCTGGGATTACAGGCGTGAGCCACCATGCCTGGCCAGTAATGCCCCTCTTTATCCCTGAAGATTTTCCTTATTCTGAAGTTGTCTTTCTCTGACATTAATATAGCTACTCCAGATTTCTTTTGATTAGTGTTAACATGGTATATCTTTCTCCATCCATTTACTTTAAATCTATCTGTGTCTTTATATTTCAAGTTGGTTTCTTGTGGACAGGCTATGGTTAATCTTGTATTTTCATCCACTCTGACAGTTCTTTTAATTGGCATATTTAGACCATTCACAATATACCTATTGATATTGTTGGGTTAATATTGCTATGTTTATAACTCCTTTCTATTCATTGTACTTGTTCTTTTTTTACATCTTCCCTCCCTTTTCTGCCTTCTCTGGTTTTTACTGAACATTTTATATAATTCTACTTTCTCTCTTCTCAACATATCAATTATATTTCTTTTTTAAAATTTTTGTGGTTGAAATGAAATTTATCCCTGGGATGCAAGGATGGTTCAGCATTCTCAAATCAATCAGTAGAATGATATGATACATCATATCAACAGAATGAAGGACAAAAACCATATTATTTCAATTGATGCTGAAAAATATTTGATAAAATTCAACATCTCTTCATAATAAAAACCCTCAAAAAACTGGGTATATAAGAAACATACCTCAACATAATAAAACCCTTAGACAACAGACCTACAGCTAGTATCTTCTGAATGGGGAAAAACTGAAAGCCTTTCCTCTGAAATCTGGAACACAACAAAGATGCCCATTTTTACCACTGTTATTGAATATAGTACTGGAAGTCCTAGCTAGAGCAATCAGATAAGAGAAACAAATAAAGGGCATCCAATTTGGAAAAGAAGTCAAATTATCCTTCTTTGCAAATGATACATCTTATATTTGGAAAAATCTAAAGACTCCATAAAAAAGCTATTGGAACTGATAAATATAGTGAAGTTGCAAGATATAAAATCAACATACAAAAGTCAATAGCATTTCTATATGCCAACAACAAACAATCTGAAAAAGACATTTAAAAAGTAATCCCATTTACAGTAGCCACAAGTAAAATTAAATACCGAAGATTTAACTGAAAAAATGAAAGATCTCTACAATGAAAACTATAAAACATTGATGAAAGAAATTGAAAAGGACACCAAAAATGGAAAGATATTCCATGTTCATGGATTGGAAAAATCAATATTGTTAAAATGTCCATACTACCCAAAGCAATCTGCAGATTCAGTGCAATTTAGATTAGAATACCTTTGGCATTCTTCCCAGAAATAGAAAAAACAATTTAAAAATGTATATGGAACCACAAAAGACCCAGAATAACCCCAACATATCCTAAGCAAAACAAAACAAAACTGGAGGAATCACATGACCTAATTTCAAATTATGCTACAAAGATATAGTAACCAAAATGGCATGGTGCTTGCATAAAAACAGACACACAGACCAATGTAACAGAATAGAGAACCTAGAAACAAACCTATACACTTACAGTGAACTCATTTTTGACAGAGGTGCCAAGAACATACACTGAGGAAAAGACAGTCTCTTCAATAAATGGTCCTGGGAAAACTGGATATCCATATGCAGGAGAATCAAACTAGCCCTCTATCTCTCACCATATACAAAAATAAAATTAAAATGGATTAAAGACTTAAATCTAAGACCTCAAACTATGAAACTACTACCAGAAGACATTAGAACTCTCCAGGACATTGGTCTGGGAAAAGATTTCTTGAGTAATACCTCACAAGCACAGGCAATAGAAGCAAAAATGGACCAATGAGATCACATCAAGCTAAAAAGCTTCTGCTCAGCAAAGGAAACAGTTAACAACAGGAAGAGCCAACCCAAGAATGGGAGAAAAGATTTGCAAACTACCCATCTGGTACAGGATAAATAACAAGAATATATAAGGAGCTCAAACAACTATACAGGAAAAAATAATCTAATCTAATTTAAAAATGGGCAAAAGATTTGAATAGACATTTCTCAAAAGAAGACATACAAATAGCAAACAGGCATACGAAAAGGTGCTCAACATCATTGATCATCAGAGAAATACAAATCAAAGCAATAATGAGATCATCTCACCCCAGTTAAAAGGGGTTATATCCAAAAGACAGGTAATAAGAAATGCAAGAATGTGGAGAAGAGGGAACCCTTATACACTGTTGGTGGGAATGTAGATTAGTACAACCACTATGGAGCATAGTTTGGAGGTTCCTCGAAAAACTAAAAATACAGCTACCATATAGTCCAGCAATCCCAATGCTGGGCATATACCCAAAAGAAAGAAAATCAGTATTATCAAAGAGATACCTGCACTCCCATGTTTGTTGAAGCACTGTTCACAATAGCCAAAATTTGGAAGCAACCTAAAGTGTCCATCAACAGATGAATGAAGAAAATGTGGTGCTTGTACACAATGGAGTACTATTCAGCCTTAAAGAATGAGATCTTGTCATTTGCTGCCACATGGATGGAACTGGAGGTCATTATGCTAAGTGAAATAAGCCAGGCACAGAAAGACAAATATCACATGTTCTCACTTATTTGTGGGAGCTAAAAATGAAAGCAATTGAACTTACGGAGGTAGAGAGTAGAAGGATGGTTACCAAAGGCTGGGAAGAGTAGTGGGAGGCTGGGGGGTGGAGGGGGAAGTGGAGATGGTTATTGGGTACAAAAAGAACAAAAATGAGTAAGACCTACTATTTGATAGCACAACAGGTGACTATAGTCAATAATAACTTGTTCTTTTTAAAATATTTTTGCTTTGTAAGGCACTTTTGTTGTAGCATAAATGTACATTTTAAAATAACTAAGAGTATAATTGGATTATTTGTAACACAAAGGATAAATGCTTGAGGGGATGGATACCCAATTTTACATATGGTTAATATGCATTGCTTGCCTATATCAAAACATCTCATGTACTCCATAAATATGTACACCTACTATTTACCCACACAAATTAAAATGTAAAAAAAAATTTGCCCTAGATTTGCAATATACATTTACAACTAATCTAAGTCCACTTTCATGGATAGTACAGGTACATTATAACTGAGTATTCCCAGTTCCTCTCTGCCATCCTTTATAGTTGTCATTCATTTCACTTATCCACATGTTGTAATCACTGAATACATTGTTGCTATTATTACTTTGAACAATAATCTATTTATTAGATTAAGAAAAATGAAAGATTTTTTTTTCTTCATTTATTCCTTTCCTGATGCTCTCCTTTCTTATGTAGATCCATTAGTTATCTATTGACAAAAAACTAATCAACCACAAAATTTACTGGCTTAAAACATTTACTAGCTTTAGTTTCTGCCGGTGAGGAAAATCTGGTCACTGCTTCACTGGGTCTTCTACTCTGGATCTCTCACAGGAGTGCAGTCATCTTAGGCTCAGTTGGGAAGGATCCAAACTCACTCATGGTTGTTGACAGGATTCAATTCCTTACTAGTTGTTGGACTTAGGCTTCAGTTCCCTACAAGCTGTTGGCCAGAGGCCTTCCTTGTTTCTTGCCACATGAGCCTCTCTGTAAAGCGTCTTACAACATGGAGGTTTTGCTTCATCAGAGCGAGTAAGAGGGCAAGAGAAAGTGCCAGCAAGAGAGAACAAGCTAGCAAGACGGAAGTTATAATCTTTAGTAACCTGATTATGAAAGGGACATCCCATCACTTTTGCCATGTTGTATTTATTACACAAGTGTATGAATACCAGAAAGGCAGGGATCATTGAGAGCCATCAGAAGCTACCCATCAAACCCATGCCTAATGGGGCTATATCCTGTGTGAATCATGTGTGTCCTAGGTTGAGGATATGACCCTCCAGAAAGGTTTTGTGGGTTCTCCTCCCAGGCATTCCACAATGGAGGACTACATTTTATATTGTTCTCTGATTGAGTCTGTGAACACGTGGGTAGTGAAACTGTGAACTACAAAATTGCTTGGTGTGTAAGGTGAGCTTATATTATTTTTTCACATGTGACTTGAGGCCAAGACAGACAAGCTTTCTTGTGATCTCTGTGTACTGGTGGACTTTTTAAAAATTTTAACCCTTTTACTGATGGTATGACCCCTCAAAGATCCTAGCCTTATGCATAGTTCTTAGTTCCTGCTCCTTACATAATTCAGCCCCAAAGCTTCATGACCTGTCCTCATGGGGATATTACATCTCAAGCTTCCAGGTAACTGACAAGTTAACCCCCTTCACAGACTACCACTTACCACTCTAGTTTTCATGTCTTTTTTTTTCTTTGCCCTCACTATATAGTTGCAAAGATTGTTTTCAAAATATAATCCAGCATTTCCAGGGGGTTTTATACTGGGAGGGCTTTTTGGTTATCTGTATATTGCCAAATTGGATGTCCCTCTATTTAATGTTTAAGCATCCATTTGTCAGCATCAAAATTAATGTGTATGTTTTCTTTTAACTGAACTTTTAACAGTTTTACTATTATCCCCATCATGTTCCATTGAAATAAACTGGAATTTTTGTTTCAGATTATGGCTTTTTTTTTTTTTTTTTTTTTTTTTTTTTGAGATGGAGTCTCGCTCTGTGGCACAGGCTAGAGTGCAGTGGCGTGATCTTGGCTCACTGCAACCTCCGCCTCCCGGGCTCAAGCGATTCTCCTGCCTTAGCCTCCCAGGTACCTGAGATTACAGGCGCAGATCACCATGTCCAGCTAATTTTTTTATTTTTTTTTTAGTAGAGACAGGGTTTCACCATGTTGCCCAGGCTGGTCTTGAACCACTGACCTCAAGTGATCCGCCCACCTCAGCCTCCCAAAGTGCTAGGACTACGGGAGTAAGCCACCAAGCCTGGCCCAGATTGTGGCATTTTTATTATTTATTTTGTATTTTAAAAGTATATTTTATGGCCAGGCACAGTGGCTCACACCTGTAATCCCAGCACTTTGGGAGGCTGAGGCAGGTGGATCACTTGAGGTCAGGAGTTCTGAGACCAGCCTGGCCAACATGGTGAAACCCCGTCTCTACAAAATACAAAAATAGCCGGGTATGGTGGCGCATGCCTGTAATCCCAGCTACTCAGGAGGCTGAGGCGGGAGAATCATTTGAACACGAGAGCCAGAGGTTACAACGAGCTGAGATCGCACCAGTGTACTCCAGCCTGGGCACTGAGACTCTGTCTCAAAAAAAAAAAAAAAGTATATTTTATGATTTTTTAATTAAGCTTCCATAGTCTTAAAAATCATTTTTAACAATTTCATTAAGCCTGACAGCTACTACCAATAACTGCTTTTTAATTTTGTTTTACTAAAATCTTTTGTTAGCTTTGTTACATTGCTTGTTTTCTGATTTAATAGATTTTTTTTGTTTGTTTTTGGAGGGTATCCTTGAGTAATTCTTTGAGAATGTTTTGAGTCCTTGGATATCTGAAAATAGCTTTATTTATTTATTTTAAAATTTTTAGAGATGGGGTTTCACTGTATTGCTCAGGCTGGAGTGCAGTGACTATTCACAGGCACTTTCATAGTACACACTACAGACTTTAAACTCCTAGCCTCAAGTGATCCTCCCACCTCAGTCTCCCAAGTAGCTGGGACTACCAGTACATGCTACCACACCTGGCAAATAGCTTTATTTTTGCTTTGACTTCAGTAAATATCTTTTTACTCGGGAACATTGACTACATGGCTCCATTATTTTTTTCCATCTAATGTTATATATAAGAATTCTGATGCTAATCCCAATTCTTGTAATTTTGCAGTTCTCTACTACTTCTGCTACTTCTCTTTGATAGAAGGTTGTACTTTTTAAATCCTTTCGAAAACTCAATATCTTAGTCTTTTTTCATTTATCCTGCCTGCTTCACATCTATTAGATCCAGTCTAAAGATTTTTATGGATTTTCATCTTTTGAAACAGGACTTTTTCTTCTTTATGGGTTTTTTTTGTTTGACATGGAGTCTCACTCATTCTTTTGCCCAGGCTAAAGTACAGTGGCATGATCTCTGCTCACTGCAACCTCCGCCTCCTGGGTTCAAGCAGTTCTCTTGCCTCGGCTTCCCAAGTAGCTGGCGTTACAGGCGTGTGCCACCATGCCTGGCTCATTTTTTAATTTTTAGTAGAGATGGGGTTTTGCCATGTTGGCCAGGCTGATCTCAAACTCCTGACCTCAAATGATCCGCCCACCTCGGCCTTCCAGTGCTGGGATTACAGACATGAGCCACCACGCTCAGCCTATAGATTTTAATTGTTACATGTCTTCTTCATTTCACTGGGATTTAAAGAAGAAAATTATGTATATTTAGCCAGCCATTTGAAACCAGTTCTGTTGAACAATAAGAGCACAGGAGTAGGTAATCTTTTATATTGTCACATTAAAGCCACCAAGAAAAATAAAATGGAGTGTTAAGAAAAAGAGTAGCCATTGAGTTAGGTGTTTTTGTTTTTGTCTTTCTTTTTTTTCTTAAGAGGCTGTACTGTACAGTGTTCCAAATAGATTCTTTTTAAAATTTTAACAAACACTATAAATAGAAAACGTAGGGAAGGAGGAAGACGGGAAGACAAGTTTGCAGACAGATCTACAGGGAAAACACTGAGACACTTTAATTTGTGTAGGATGATAAAAAGATGTATTTATTAAATATTTGCATCTGTGACACAAAATCAAAATATGGATAATAACATTGTTAGGACTGGTACCCTTGGAGTTATAAAATTGGTGAACAGAATTTTCATCTATTTTATCATCTATGTTGGATGTGCCACATATGTGTCCATAAAAGTACCTACAAGTTTATGCCAAGTGAATCCTACAAAAAGATGCTTAGATCCCAGAGAATGTCTCGTAAGTGCCAAACAAAGAGGATAGGTGTGCAATCTGTAGTAATACAAGAGACAGTGTGAGAGAACTGGACAGGAGAATACAGAGGACACTTCAAAGGACTTGACCCATTTATACAGGAGGTTGCAATTTTTTGAATTGCAAAATGAGACCTTGGCAACGACCTTGAGCAGTAGTATATAACTGCCACATGCTTAGTGTTCCAATAATGGAACACAAGGCATAAATGTGTTAAATTGGCTCTTAAAGAATGAGTACAATTGGATGAGTATTCAGGAGAATGGAACAGAAATAGAGGCAACACAGCATACTTATTAAAAATTATTCTAGAGGCAGATTGCTGAGTTCGAATTTTGACCATGTCACTTATTTGCTGTATCACTTTATTTTTTACTTTTTTTTTTAATGTGGCCTAGATGAATTAATGCTGTGTCACTTTGGAAAAATGACTTCTCTGTGCCTCAGTTTTTGTTCTTTGAGAACAAAATGAGAATAATAGGACCTACCTTTTAGAGTTGTTATAAGGAATAAATTAATCCACATAAAGCATTTAAGACAATTTATGGCATCAACTATAATTGTTAGTTGCCATGATTATCATCATCATCTTCATAGAAGGACATTTTGGAATTGTAAATGGACAGATTGTATTCACTGACTAGTACATGAACCAATCTGCTTCGAATACACAATTCATACTGAGTCCACACCGTGATGGTCTTGAATTCCAGGCTAAGAAATAGTTAATTATTCTTTTATTGAAGAGGAAACAAAAAAGTTATATGCAATGTCCTAAATTGCCTAAGTCTTTTTTTTTTTTTTTGGAGCAGGGTGGGACTGAGTCTCACTGTTGCCCAGACGATCTCGGCTCACTGCAACCTCCACCTCCTGGGTTCAAGCGATTCTCCCGCCTCAGCCTCCTGAGTAGCTGGAATTTTTGTATTTTTAGTAGAGACAGGGTTTCACCATGTTGGTCAGGCTGGTCTCGAACTCCTGACCTCATGATCCGCCCACCTCGGCCTCCCAAAGTGCTGAGATTACAGGCGTTAGCCACTGTGCCCTGCCAATTGCCTAAGTTTTAACTAAAAGGCCCAGGGCATTTGAACTGCCCTTTGTGTTTCTGTCCATTCTACAGGGATTCTGAATGAAACCACTATTTTAGGAAGATTTATTTCAGTAATATCCATAAGGCCTAAATTTAGGTGATGGTGACAGAAACGGGTAAGGAAAGGACAAGTTCCAAAAATGAATGGAATTGAACTAGATGATCCTTCGTTTCTTTTCTAGCCCAGACATCACTGATGACTTTCTTACCTCTCTAGGTTAGAAAATCTTTACATAATATGATGTACTGTATATAGTTTTTTATTTCCAGAATTTGTAATATATGTTTTTCTCATGTATGCTTTTCTACAGGTTTTAGATGGAGCAGGATTAGATATTGATTTCCATCTTGCCTCTCCAGAAGGCAAAACCTTAGTTTTTGAACAAAGAAAATCAGATGGAGTTCACACGTAAGTAATCTCTTTTAGTTGAGTTTCATTGCTGAATAATACCAGTGGGCTATCTGCAGGGCATGGAAAGTTAGCATATTTAATACTACATATCAATATTAGATAATTCCATATGATTTTAAACAGTTCATGATAGTGGGCCATCTGATAAACCAAAACATTTTCCATTAACCTTTCTATTTTTGTTTAAGCGTTTTCTTTTGATCCAGGCTAAATTTTTTCTGTGCTTTGGTTAGTAAATTAGTATTCCCCTGGTATTGCATTCAATCTATTGTGGCATTTTAAACCTGCCTTCTGGCCAGCACAAGCTTTCTATTTTAACTTAAAGCTACTGTTCCAGGTATGTGTCTTAAAGTTTCTTGAGCTGCTGGCTATATACCATTTCTGTTCATAGTTTCTTTCTTAAAACAACAGTACAGTGTATCTTTGTGCGTATGTAAATTTTTTTTTGACTTAGACCTCATTCATTTTAGATAATCAGAAGGCCTGAGGCCAGGCGCTGTGGCTCACGCCTGTAATCCCAGCACTTTGGGAGGCCGAGGCAGACGGATCACAAGGTCAGGAGATCGAGACTATCCTGGCTATGATGAAACCCCATCTCTACTAAAAATACAAAAAACTTAGCCAGGCATGGTGGCGGGCACCTGTAGTCCCAGCTATTTGGGAGGCTGAAGCAGGAGAATGGCGTGAACCCAGGAGGCGGAGCTTGCAGTGAGCCCAGATTGTGCCACTGCACTCCAGCCTGGGCAACAAAGCGAGACTATGTCTCAAAAAAGAAAAAAAAGAAAAAGAAAAGCCTGAAAGCAAAAGAAAATACTTTTTTTTAACTCTCTGAGTTCAGAATTAAGCAGAAGACCATATATTCTTCTGACACCTCACTTCCCTCTTTTCATATCTCACTGGTATGTTTCCCAGTTCCATTCTATTATCTTACTATAACATTTTCTTAAGTCAGTATTGTTAATGTGTTAAACTGTGAATCTGTAGGAAGAACAAATATGGAGTATCTAGTATTTGCTCTAAACAAGGGTTGGCATGTTATATGCTTCTAAATTAATCTTTCCAACCCACTATGAGATACAGTCTTTGACTCAAGATTCCCATTTTATAGTCAAGCAGGCTCAGAGAAGTCAAATAAGTCTGCAGGGATACACATGCAGGGTGGAGACAAGATGGACCAAAACTCTTGCTTTCTACCATATGCTTAGAACATCCCTGGCACATAATACTATTGTAAGAACTAGCTATTAAAATTATTGGTCTTTGTTAACCAAAGTGCCTGATACTAATTGATACTCAGTAAACACTGACTACATGTATGAATGGATAAGAGGAAAAAAAGTCTCAGTAATTTTTTAAGATACTCATTTAAAATACATTTTTAAATGGCATTTTACCTATGCAGAGCTCAGAAAAATATTTGCATAAGCTATTACTAAATACGATAGAAATAGTAATTGTAAAAGTCAGCTTATATTGATATACTTGGAATTAACTATTTTCTCTTTGATAGGTATATAAGAACTAAAAATGGGCCAGGCGCGGTGGCTCACACCTATAATCCCAGCACTTGGTGAGGCCCAGGTGGGTGGATCACGAGGTCAAGAGATTGAGACCATCCTGGCCGACATGGTGAAACCCCGTCTCTACTAAAAACACAAAAATTAGCTGGTCATGGTGGCACGCACCTGTAGTCCTAGCTACTTGGGAGGCTGAGGTAGAATTGCTTGAACCCCGGAAGCGGAGGTTGCAGTGAGTCAAGATCACACCACTGTACTGCAGGCTGGCGACAGAGACTCCATCTCAAAAAAAAAAAAAAAAAAAAACCAAAAAACTAAAAATGTAGTTCATCTTTAAGTTTCAGAATTTTTAAAATGTTCAAACTTTATGTCAATCTTTATTTCTCCCCAATTGTTTGCTCCCTTTTTGAGATAATAAAATTCACTGTTAGAAAAATAAGTATCTTACTGCTTCCTTGTGTTGAATTACCTCTCATTAAATAATTGGGAGAAAAGAATTGAGTTTATAATAGTTCACATTTATTACATTCTTTTGATGTGCCAGGCCAGTGTCCTCAGCACTTTTCATGTCCTAATTTTTTTTATTCTTAACCACAATCCTGAGGTAAATATCATTTTACTGATGGGGAAACTGAGACATAGAACAATTAAGTTGCTGAAGGTTACACAGCTAGTAAACCGCAAAGCCAGGATCTACATTCAGGCAGTCCAACTCACTCTTAATCATTACACCAGATTTACAAATCTATTTTTTTTTTTTTTAGATGGAGTCTCGCTCTATCGCCCAGGCTGGAGTGCAGTGGCGCGATCTCGGCTCACTGCAAGCTCTGCCTCCTGGGTTCACGCCATTCTCCTGCCTCTGCCTCCCGAGTAGCTGGGACTATAGGCACCCACCACCATGCCCGGCTAATTTTTTGTATTTTTAGTAGAGACAGGATTTCACCGTGTTAGCCCGGTTGGTCTTGATCTCCTGACCACGTGGTCCACCTGCCTTGGCCTCCCAAAGTGCTGGGATTACAGGTGTGAGCCACTGCACCCAGCCTACAAATCTGTTTTTCAAACATTAAACAAAGCTTTTATCTTTAGCTATATTAATTTTTTAAGAGCAGCAAAAATCTCAGTATGTCACTGGTTTTTCTTAAGTAGTCTTTTTTTCTTTTAAATGTAATTTCTTTTTTTAAAGACAAGGTCTCACTCTGTTGCCCAGGCCAAAGTGCAGTGGTGTGACCATAGCTTACTGCAGCCTAAACTATTGGGCTCAACCAAGCCTCCTGAGTAGCTAGGACTACAGGTGTGAACCTGGCTAATTTTTTAATTTTTCGTAAAGACAAGGTCTCACTTTTGCTCAGGCTAATCTCGAACCCCTGGCCTACAGTAATCCTCCTGCCTCAGACTCCCAAAGTGTGTGATTATAGGTATGAGCCACTGTACCTGGCCCTACTTTTAACTTGCTAATACGGGAAACTAATTTTAACTAGGGTACTGGTCATTCAGATATTATTGATTTTTTTTTCAGCACTAGGCATAACTAATGATGGGTGGAATTAACCTTATGGAATTAATAAAATATAGTTTTATTTAATTCTCAAAGCATTTAGGATCAAACATAAACATCTACAGGGGAACCAGTGATAGTCAATAAGCAAAATCAGTAAGAGGCCTGGAAGAAAACATTTAGGATAATCCATCACTGCTTTTGAAAACAAAACTCAGTTTAGATTAATCTCAGTTGAAGGGTAGGTTGGCAGTCATATCTGCATATGAATTGAACTCATTATAAAATACTTTTAATAGTGTATAAATATTAAAGTTTATTATGAGTTATGTATACAGGTTTTTAATTCTATCCTTTTCCAAAAATGAGATCACTAACCATAATTTACTGAGTGAATGCCAAGCATGTCTAAGCTGTACTCGAATGTATATATTTTCAGGTTGCTTCATTCCCAAGAAATTATAAATTATCTTTCAATACTAAGGAAATTCATGAGTAAGCTGTCCAATTATTATAAACTATGTTATTTCTTTTTTTGTTGTTGTTGAATTTTTTTTTTTTTTAATTTTTTTGAGACAGAGTCTCCCTCTGTCGCCTAGGCTGGAGTGCAGTGGCGCAATCTCAGCTCACTGCAACCTCCGCCCCTCCAGGTTTAAGCAATTCTCTGCCTCAGCCTCCGGAGTAGCTGGGATTACAGGCGCCTGCCACCACACCCGGCTAATTTTTTTGTATTTTTAGTAGAGACGGGGTTTCACCATCTTGGCCAGGCTGGTCTTGAACTCCTGACCTCGTGATCCACCCACCTCGGCCTCCCAAAGTGCTGGGATTACAGGCATGAGCCACCGCACCCAGCCTTTTTTTTTTTTTTTTTTTCTTGAGACAGGATTTTGCTCTGTTGCCCAGGCTGGAGTGCAGTGGCATGATCATGCCTCACTGCATCCTCAACCTTCCGGGCTCAAGCAATCCTCCCGCCTCAGCATCCCAAGTAGCTAGGACTACAGATGCCAGCCACAACGCCCTGATGTTTGTATTTTTTTGTAGAGACAGGATTTTGCTATGTTATCCAGGCTGGTCTCAAACTCCTGAGCGAAAGTGATTTACCAGCCTTGCCCTACCAAAATGCTGGGATTACAGGCGTGAGGAACCACACTCAGCCTGTTACTTCTTTCTTTTACCTTTAGTTGCTTTTCATCACAAACAGAAGTACAAGTAACTAAAAACATATTTTTTTTTTATACAGTGTAGAGACTGAAGTTGGTGATTACATGTTCTGCTTTGACAATACATTCAGCACCATTTCTGAGAAGGTGATTTTCTTTGAATTAATCCTGGATAATATGGGAGAACAGGCACAAGAACAAGAAGATTGGAAGAAATATATTACTGGCACAGATATGTTGGATATGAAACTGGAAGACATCCTGGTCAGTATGGTCTTCTAATAAAATAAAAAGTATTAACATCCAGAGCCCTTAGTATGGTAATGGTTACTGAACTAAGCATTTTATCTGCATTATCCAGGAAAATCTGTTTCTAATACTTTTTGCCATAAATACTTTGACCTCCATTTCAAGTATCAGCTTAATTTTACTTTATATTCGTAAAGCCCTTTTATAGTTTTCAAATAACTTATCTTCTAGGACCCTATTATAAAAATAGCTTTTTTCAGATGTGCAACTAAGACTGCATCTTGGTAAGTTTGTTTTATAAATGTGCAGTTAGAATTTTAAAAATTACAGATTATGCTTCTGTATGCTTCTGATTATACAAAAGGCATATGAAAAATAAAATGTTTTCTAATTTCACAACTATTTTGTGGTATTAAAACATTGGGTGTTTTACTGAATACTAAATTGGTCAGATTAACATACAAAGAAGGAAATTATAAACACATGCATCATGTAATAGGTAAATACCTAAAGTTGTATCTGTTGGGTTTTCAAAAAGGAAATCATTGCCAGGCATGGTAGCAAGTACCTGTAATCCCAGCTATTCAGAAGGTTAGGGGGAGGATCATTTGAGCCCAGTTTGAGGCTGCAGTGAACCATGGTCACAGGTATAAATAGACACTACACTCCAGCCTGGGCTATTATATAGCAAGACCCCATCTCTAAAAACTTAATCATTTGGCCAGGCGCAGTCTCAGGTTGCAGTGAGCTGAGATTGTGCCTGGGCGAACTCCGTCCCCCCGACAAAAAAAAAAAAAGAAACTTTAGTCATTTCCTTTGGTTGTGTGAGGGCTAAGAAACAGATAATGTACGTAAAACTCCTGATGCTATGCCACTCAGAACAGTTTCATGTTACCTATTTTCAATTCACAGTAGCTTTGTTCCCTTGTTAAATTAACTACTTACAAACAGTATAAATATGTCAGGAGAATTATTACATAACCTTACAGAGAATCTCTAATATAATATAAATAGTACCTGCCCCTCAATTGTGCAGCCATCTATCTTAAAATTGTGTTTGGATAAAAAACATAAAGCATATTTTGAAAAAAAATATTTTTGAGACAGGGTCTCACTCACTCTATTGCCCAGGCTGGAGTGCAGTGGCACCATTATGGCTCATTGCAATCTCAACCTCCTGGACTCAAGTGATCCCCGACCTCAGCCTCCCAAGTAGCTGGGACCACAGGTGGTGCTACCATGCCCGTCTTTTTGTAGCGGCAGAGTCTCTCTGTGTTGTCCAGCCTAGTCTTGAACTCCCGGGCTCAAGGGGTCCTCCTGCCCTAGTCTCCCAAAGTTCCAGGATTACAAGGCATGAGTCACTGCACCCAGCCTCATTTTTTAATTAAAATTTCTGAGCATTCTTTAATAATAAAATTATTTTATTTATCTCCAGGAATCCATCAACAGCATCAAGTCCAGACTAAGCAAAAGTGGGCACATACAAACTCTGCTTAGAGCATTTGAAGCTCGTGATCGAAACATACAAGAAAGCAACTTTGATAGAGTCAATTTCTGGTCTATGGTTAATTTAGTGGTCATGGTGGTGGTGTCAGCCATTCAAGTTTATATGCTGAAGAGTCTATTTGAAGATAAGAGGAAAAGTAGAACTTAAAACTCCAAACTAGAGTACTTAACATTGAAAAATGAGGCATAAGAATGCAATAAACTGTTACAGTCAAGACCATTAATGGTCTTCTCCAAAATATTTTGAGATATAAGTGTGAAACAGGTATAATTTTAATGTGAAAAGCCTTCACTTTCTGTGCAAGTAATCCTGCTGATCCAGTTGTACTTAAGTGTGTAACAGGAATATTTTGCAGAATATAGGTTTAACTGAATGAAGCCATATTAATAACTGCATTTTCCTAAGTTTGAAAAATTTTGCAAATGTCTTAGGTGACTTAAATAAATGAGTATTGGGCCTAATTGCAACACCAGTCTGTTTTTAACAGGTTCTCTTACCCAGAACTTTTTTTTGTAAATGTGGCAGTTACAAATTAACTGTGGAAGTTTTCAGTTTTAAGTTATAAATCACCTGAGAATTACCTAATTATGGATTGAATAAATCTTTAGACTACAAAAGCCCAACTTTTCTCTATTTACATATGCATCTCTCCTACGATGTAAATAGAATAATAGCTTTGAAATACAATTAGGCTTTTGAGATTTTTATAACCAAATATATTTCAGTGTAACATATTAGCAGTAAGTATTCGTCTTTGTACTTAGCTTACGTTCCCAAAAGCTGACATTTTCACGATTCTTAAAAACACAAAGTTATACTTATTAAAATTAGGACATGTTTTCTCTTTGAAATGAAGAATATAGTTTAAAAGCTTCCTCCTCCGTAGGGACACATTCTCTCTAACCCTTAACTAAAGTGCAGGATTTAAAAATTAAATGTGAGGTAAAATAAGTTTATTTTTAATATTATCTGTCAACAGTTAATATCTGTCAACAGTTAATAATCATGTTATGTTAATTTTAACATTGCTGACTTGGGTAATTCATTGTTACCAGCAGTTGTGAAGGAAATATTGCTAAAATGATCTGGGCCTACCATAAATAAATAGCTCCTTTTCTGAGTTCTAAGAATTATCCGAGACAAGAAAGAATTTAGAAAAACTTGAGAACACCGAATCCAAAATAAAATTCACTGAAGTAGAACTATAAATAAATATCTAGAATCTGATTGGCTCATCATGACATCCTACTCATAATATAAATCAAAGGAGATTAATTTCCAGTTAACTGGAAGAAATTATTTGGCTGTAGGTTTTTATTTTCAACAAGAATTCTGGTTTGAATTATTGTTTGTAAGCAGGTACATTTTATAAAATGTAAGCCCTACTGTAAGATTTAGCACTGGGTGTACATATTTATTAAAAATTTTTATTATAACTTTTATAAAATGGCCTTTCTGAACACTTTATTTATTGACGTTGAAGTAAGGATTGGAAACATAGACTCCCAAGTTTTAAACACCTAAATGTGAATAATCCATATATACAATAAAGTCTCTGCCATCTAATTTTTTGAAGTCTATGGGGGTCTTACTCAAGTACTAGTAATTTAACTTCATCATGAATGAACTATAATTTTTAAGTTATGCCCACTTATAACATTGTTTATGACTACATTGTGAGTTAGAAACAATCAAACAAAATTTGGGGTATAGAACCCCTCAACAGGTTAGTAATGCTGGAATTCTTTTTTTTTTTTTTTTTTTTTTTTTTTCCCAATCCGTAGTTAATCTCTCTTTTTTTTTTTTTTTTTTTTTATTATACTTTAAGTTCTAGGGTACATGTGCATAACGTGCAGGTTTGTTACATATGTATACTTATGCCATGTTGGTGTGCTGCACCCATCAACTCGTCAGCACCCATCAATTCATCATTTATATCATGTATAACTCCCCAATGCAATCCCTCCCTCCTCCCCCCTCCCCATGATAGACCCCAGTGTGTGATGTTCCCCTTCCCGAGTCCAAGTGATCTCATTGTTCAGTTCCCACCTATGAGTGAGAACATGCGGTGTTTGGTTTTCTGTTCTTGTGATAGTTTGCTAAGAATGATGGTTTCCAATGCTGGAATTCTTGATAAGCAATAATGATAACCAGAGACAGTGATTTCATTTGCACTCAGAGTAGTATAAAAGGAGATACATTTCCCTCCTTAGGCCCCTGAGAGAAGAGCAGCTTAGATTTCCCTACATGCAAGCTTTTTAAAAATGAGGTAAATGCCATATATGATCAATTACCTTAATTGGCCAAGAAAATGCTTCAAGTGTCTAGGGGTATCCTCTGCAACACCTGCAGAACAAAGGTCAATAAGGTCCTTGCCTATGAATAGCCCTCCCTTTTGCCCTTTCTGTTAAATTTGTAATGAGAAGCAAATTTACAGTACCATAACTAATAAAGCAGGGTACATATATAAACTACTGCATCTTTTCTATAAAACTGTGATTAAGAATTCTACCTCTCCGGTATGGCTGTTACTGTACCGTACTCTCTGACTCTTTACCTAACAATGAATTTGTTACATAATCTTCTACATACATGAGTTGTGCCACTGATCTTAAACCTATGATTCAGTAACTTCTTACCATACAAAAATGATACTGGCTTTATTTGGAAAAGAATTTAGGAATATTTAGGACAATTACTTTTACAGACAAAGTAAAAAGACTGAGATATTTAAGAGGCATAACCAAAAAAGCAAAATTTGTAAACAGAGTAAAAATCTTTAATATTTCTAAAGACATACTGTTTATCTGCTTCATATGCTTTTTTTTAATTTCACTATTCCATTTCTAAATTAAAGTTATGCTAAATTGAGTAAGCTGTTTATCACTTAACTGCTCATTTTGTCTTTTTCAATATACAAATTTTTAAAATACTACAATATTTAACTAAGGCCCAACCGATTTCCATAGTGTAGCAGTTACCATGTTCACCTCACACTAAGGCCTAGAGTTTGCTCTGATATGCATTTGGATGATTAATGTTGTGCTGTTCTTTCATGTGAATGTCAAGACATGGAGGGTGTTTGTAATTTTATGGTAAAATTAATCCTTCTTAAACATAATGGTGTCTTAAAATTGACAAAAAGTGAGCACTTACAATTGTATGTCTCCTCAAATGAAAATTCTTTATCTGAAATTTTAAAAGAAATTGATTCAGCATGTAAGGATTTTTCATCTGAAGTATAATAATGCACAATCAGTGTTGCTCAAACTGCTTTATACTTGTAAACAGCCATCTTAAATAAGCAATGTATTGTGAGTACTGATCTGTATATAATAAAAATTATCAAAGAAAATGACCAGTCATTTGTAAATGCTGTCTACTCCTGAAAGCCTTCCTTCATCTCAGTCTTAGTTAATAATGTGCTCTCTCCTCCTGTTTTGAAACCCCATAGCTCTCTACACCTCTTATTATACATCACTCTACTTTGCATTGGAGTTCTGTTTCTATATGTACTTATTCACCTGCCTAAACATGCATTGTTCCTAAAAGGTACAATTTTTGCTCAAAATATATGAAAGGAAAGATAATCAGTTCTTAAAGTTTGGACCCAGGGAACTTACCCTGCTAAATAAGCACCCAGGGAACTTACCCTGCTCCTCTACCTCACCCCAGAAATTGATTATTTAGGTCTGGAATATGCCTCAGGATTCTTAATTTTTAACCAACACAATATAGTAATCCTGTCAGTTATCCTTGGATCATCTGCTTAGTGATCTTGTGAAATCAAAACTCCTTTGAGGTTATTTCATTTTCAGAAATATTTTAAGTGATATCTTAAAACTTGTTAAAATAGCATATAGGAAAGTACAATGCTTGGTGTAGGTAGGTTATTATTTGGTCATTTCCCTCAAACCATCCAGACAAGCCACTCTTCTACCACAAGCTGGTAGAAATCCTTAGGCACCTTTCTGCTTCTGCACTGCTATCACTTTCAGGTGTCTAAGTCTTCTGGAAGGCTGCTGTCATAACCTGGAGCCATATACCTAATGTATGTCTGGGGAAAGGACACCGATTAAAAAATCTGGAGCTAAGATGATGTTACATAAGAGAGGGCACATGGAGATGGACTCTGGATCCCTGCATCTGAAAGAAAAAGGCAAGAAAATGCAGGGCAGGGAAAATCCTGGAGGTCTTCACTGACCATGAATTAAAATCCTAATTGACAGTTTTACAAAAACCCTCCTGTTTTAGTACTTGTTTTTGTTTCTGTTTTAACAAGCTTAGATTTATTATTGTGCCTTTTATAGAATATGAGGAAGAAATAGGAAAGCAGTAAAATGAACAATGAGAATCTGTTATCCAAACTGATATAAACTCCCTCAGAAAGAAAGATACTACTCCCCAATCCTGGAAGTGTTAAGTGGCAATAATGATCACATGTCGTAAAGGAGATTGTTAACTATGGCTAGTATCAAATGGGAGGCTGGAGTAAATCTAACCTTTCTTCCCTTGATTTCAATTCTAAAAGGACAAGTAATACCATTGCAGAAAGAAAAGACAGTTCCAAATGATAAATTTTAGAGTTGTTTTGCTAGGATGCAAGAGAAACTGGATAAGTGGACCACTCATACGTTGCTGGTGAGATATGAAATAGTAGAGCCACTGTGGAAAATATTCTTGGCAGTTTCTTACAGAACTAAACATGCATTTAACATATAACCTGGCATTTGTACTACTTGACAGTTATCCCTGAGAAGTTAAAACTTAACAAAATGTTACATAGCACCTTCATTTACAATAGCCAAAACCCAGAAACAACCTGGATGTCCTTCAAAAAGAGAATGAACGGTTTAGTATGTCCACACCATAGAATACTAAATAGTAATATGAAGGAACAAACTACTGATACAAATTGGATGGACCTCAAGGGAATTATGCTTGGGTGGTTTGGGGGGACAATCCTCAAGTTTTACACACTGTATGATTCTGTTTTTGTAACATTCTTAAATAATAAAACTATAGAGATGGGAAACAAGATTCTTGGTTCAGGTCTTGGGACTGAAGGGAAGGAGAATGTGGCTATAAGGGGAGCCTCGTGGTGGAAAAGTTCTGTAGTTTGATTCTGGTGATTACATAAAGATACATGTGAAATGTTAGAAGTATTTATAGCTGAAACAGATATTAGTATGTTGGTATATACATATTTCTGAATGACTAATTACTTTCGCCATGTTGCCCAGGCTGGTCTCGAACTCCTAAGCTCAAGTGATGTGCCCGCCTCAGCTTCCCAAAGTGCTGGGATTACAGGCGTGACGCACCATGTCCAGCCTGTTTTTTCCTATGCATACATAATTATGATCAAGTTTAATTTTTAATTAGGCACACTGAGATTAATAATAGCTAACAAAACGGAATAATTGCAATAATATATTGTAATAAAAGTTATGCAAATGTGGTTTCTCTCTCAAAATATCTTGTACTCACCCTTGTGAGGCTGTGGGATGTCATACAATGCCTAAACGAAGAGATGAAATGCGGTGACTGATGTAGGTGTAAGTGATGTAGTTAGGCTACATTATCATCAAAATAACTTCGGGTGATCCTGGATCACTAAGCCAAGGTAATGTTGATGGTTAAGGATCAGACAATGTTGTTGGTTGGGGATCCTCAATAGGTGAAGGATTTCTATTTTGGGGGTCTTTTTGCTGAAAAATTTTGGAAGAACATTGTAACCAGAAGTTGTTGACTCTTCAGCTCATCGAAGTGTTGCTGCAGAGATTATAATCCTTTGGTGATCATATTGGTGACTTTAATGCTGTGTCCCATCTGAGGATCATATTCTATAATTCTGTTCTTTAATGTCTGTGCAATTCAAAACACTTTGGCAAGTTTAATTAATGTCTCTGTTGGCGATTCTGCTTCAGTTTTTTTATCTCCTCTCTCTGTAGATGACTCAAGTTCTTCCAATTCCTCATTTGTTAATACTTCTTGATGGCCTTTGATATGCTCTTCTTCATCAAGCACATCAGCAAATCCTTCTTCACAAGTTTTGTGAAGGATTGTCTTGCTGCATGATTTAAATTTGCCATGGGTCCCTAGGAAGCCTTTACATCATTTATGGTATCATTCCACAGTCTTCCAGCAGGAATTTACCTGTTTCTGGTTTTAATTCATCCACTGCAGCTTTGATGAATATTATGGCATGAGCAATAGTGAATGACTGCCAGCACTGCATTATATACATATTAGGGTCTGCAGCAATTGCTGATCAAATGTGTTCAAATATCAGGCAGTTCTATGTGGCCTTGACAAACCAAATGATGCCCTGGTCAGGGACTGAAGCAGTAAGGTTTTATCTGGAGGTAAAAATGCCACCTCAACATTTTCATTTTCATAGCAGACAGATTCATGTATTGTCCATTATTAATATTTTAAATTCTAACCCTTTCTAAGTATTTTTTCACTTCTGGGATGAAGCATTGGTGGAACCATTCCACAAAGATGGCTGTCACCCACACTGATTATGTTGCCAGGACACATAATTTTTTGTTTTGTTTTCGAGAGCATGTAGGTTCTTCACTCTATACACTACACCTAGCTTTATCATATGGCCTACAGCAATGCCATATAGTACCAGAGTTAATCTGTTCTTCCATGTTGTATGCCCTGATGCCGCCACATTTGCACTTTTATGAATGTAAGTTCTACTGGGCATCTTCTTCCAGAAAAGCCTGATGTAACTGCAATTGAAAACTTGCTTTGAATGGTATCCTTTACTCCTTAACTTCAACTCTGTTGGAAATGAGGCAGCAGCTTCTTCATCAACAGATACAACCTCTTCAGTAATTCTTAAATACTTCAGTCCAAACCCATTCTTGAATCTGTGTAACCATCCCTTATTTGAAGCAAATGGCTTGGTATCACTCATTTCAGGGTATCCCTTGCTGAATGCTGGTATAGGCTCACTGCTTTCGGGGCAACACACTGACGTCAGTTGGAACACATTTCTTTCTGTCCATGTCTTCCACCCACAAATTTAATCCATTTATGCCAGAGGTTGCAAAATTTGTGAAAAATCAGACCTTGGCAATGACGTTGAGCAGCAGGATATAAATAACTCCCACAAGCTTAGCATTCCAATAATAAAACACTAGGCATAAATGGGTTAATGCCTTTTTCATCTTAAAACTAGCACGAATGTTTTTCCTTCACAATTTCATGAAGATTTGTTCTTACCTTAGATCTTACCAATCTCTGCATATAATTTTCTTCTCAAGTACCTTCACCTTTTCAGTTAATGATTTATCTTTGGCATATCCAATTGCCATCATCTCTACACTTATACCTTGGGGACACTATAAAGTAAAATAAGGGTTACCTGAACACAAGCACTACAATACTGCAATAGTTGATAGGATAACCAAGATGATTAAGTGTCTAATGGTGGATAGCATATAGAGCATGGATAGGCTGGACAAGGGGATGACTCTTGTCCAGGGTGGGACAATGAGTGTGAGATTTCATTACGCTACTCAGAATGGCATGCAACTAAACACTTGAATCCACAGACAAGAGGTGACACCGTAATGTCTTTGAAAATGCTAGGCCCTCAAATATTGAGTGACATGCTCATTCTCAATTCCAGGCCTTATTCTGCTCCTTCATGTTGAAATTAGATTTTCTCTCACTTAGCCTCTATTCAAGCTAACTCATCCTTCAAGGTAAAACCTAACAAATATTGCAGTCCAGATCAATCTCATTTCTCCAGCAATACAGCACATATTTTGATACCTGTAGTCATATACTGTTTCAGATGTTACTTAATAATCACACTTATGTCCTAACTCTCCAAGACAGTACTATTAAACAATACCTTCAACCTCACCCCCCCCAAAATTCCACTTCCTTGATTTTATGCTATGTCTTATACTATCCAATTTTTGCCATTTAAGATCCTATCATCCTTCAAAGCCAAATTCAAATAGAATTCCCTTTCAATAAGTCTTTCTTTGGTATCTTTCTTAGGCTTACCCTAAATTTCAATGGAACTTTGTACCGATATTCCATAGTAATTATCAATTTCAACTCAAATTTAGTTGTATTTATGTCTGCATCTTCCATAATTTAAGAACTCAGAGCCAGGCTCCTAATGTTTCCTCCATCTCTTCACAGCAACTCATAGGCATTCAAAGCATGATTGCTGAATTTGAGTAAACGCTTAAGACAACCACACAGAATTTTACATCTCAACCACTTTCAGAAAAACTAAAGCATACCAAAAAAAAAAAAAAATCCTATAATACTATAGTGAGTTGACTTGTGTCCCCCAGAAAAAGATACATCCAAGTCCTAACTCCCAGTATCTGTCATTGCAACCTTATTTAGAAACAGGGTCTTTGCACATGTAATTAAAGATCTCCAGATAGGATCACCCTGCATTTAGAGTGGGCCCCAAATCCAATGACTGTTGCCCTGTAAGAAAAGGAGAGGAAGATTGGAAATAGGGGAATGCCTCATAAAGATGGAGGCAGAAATTGGACTGGTATGTCCAAGAATTACTAGCTGCAACCAGAAGCAATAACAGTCATGGAAGGGATTCTCCCTCAGAGTATCCAGAAGGAATCAACCTTGACACAAACTCAATTTTAGACTTCTAGCCTCTAGAACTCTGATAAACTGCTGCTGTTTTATGCTGCCAAGTTTTTGGTAACTTGTAGCAGCTCTAGGAAATTAATATAAAGGCCTCAATAGCAGAGCCCCAGAAAAAAATTTTTAGAAATAACAGCAATAATGAAGTCAAGAAATAAACAGATCTGAGTTTAACAAAAGCCATATTTTGCCTATACTTATGATGAATGGGATTTTGATTATAAAGCAGTGGCTCATTTCATATTAAGTTCGGCGCAACCTCTTAAAATGTCTTATGTTAAAAGTATATTCTTAAAATGTTAAACCAAAGCTATTATCATATTGACTATTCTCTCTCTTGTTCTATGTGTTGTGTACACACACACACATTTTTTTGAGAGAGTCTCATTCTGTCATCCAGGCTGGAGTGCAGTGGCATAGCCTCTGCATATTGCAGCCTTGACCTCCCAGGGATCCTCCCACTACATCTTCCCAAGTAGCTGGGACTACAGGCTTGTGCCACCATCCCCAGCTGATTTTTGCATTTTTTGTAGAGATGGGTTTTCCATATTGCCTGAGGCTGGTCTCAAACTCCTGGGCTCAAGTGATCTACCCACCTTGGCCTCCCAAAGTGCTGGAACTACAGGCATGAGCCACTGTGTCCGGCCTAGACAGTAATTTTTAAAATTCATGCAATTTCTAAAGAGAATGATCCTAATTAAGTTCTACGTTATGATGGTTATTTTCAGTACAATCTATGTCTTTGAGATGGAGTCTTGCTCCATCGCCCAGGCTGGAGTGCACTGGCACGATCTCAGCTCACTGCAAGCTCCGCCTCCCAGGTTCATGGCATTCTCCTGCCTCAGCCACCCGAGTAGCTGGGACTACAGGCGCCCGCCACCATGCCCAGCTAATTATTTTGTATTTTTAGTAGAGACAGGGTTTCATCGTGTTAGCCAGGATGGTCTTGTTCCCCTAACCTCGTGATCTGCCTGTCTTGGCCTCCCCAAGTGCTGGGATTACAGGCGTGAGCCACCGCACCTGGTTCAATCTATGTCTTAATGTTCTTAATGGTGAAGTTACATTTTGGGCGTAAGACTAGATACGGCCTTATATTTTGCTTATTCTTTATAAAGAATTGTAGGCCAGGCTCACGCCTGTAATCCCAGCACTTTGGGAGGCTGAGGTGGCAGATCATGAGGTCAGGAGATCGAGACCATCCTGGCTAACACGGTGAAACCCCATCTCTACTAAAACCACAAAAATTAACAGGCATGGTGGCATGCACCTGTAGTCCCAGCTACTTGGGAGACTGAGGCAGGAGAACTGCTTGAACCCGAGAGGTGGGGGTTGCAGTGAGCCAAGATCACACCACTGCACTGACAAAGCAAGACTCCTTCTCAAAATAAATTAAAAAATTAAAAATGTAATCCAGTGCTTCCCTTTACCTTTATGCTGTATTTCTAAGTTATCCAGCTTGGGCTTTTTTAAGTCAGAGTATGCTAAAGGAATTACGAAAATAACTTCAATGAGTTTTAATAAAAAAATGTAGACCTCAAATTCTAAATATAAATGATTGGTGTTTTGTTAATTTTGTTTATCTATGAAAACGAGCATCTTCAAGTAGCAGATAAAATTTGATTATATCAAACAACATATAGGTTCTTCAGAAAGTGTGCCAAAATAAATGTAAATTACATTTAAAACCACTTGAAGCTGGGCACAGTGGCTCAGGCGTGTAATTCCAGTACTTTGGGGAGGCCGAGGACGGATCACTTGAGGCCAGGAGTTCAAGACCAGCCTGGCCAACTTGGTGAAACCCCATCTCTACTAAAAATACAAAAAAATCAGCCAGGCGGGGTGGCGGGTGCCTGTAATCCCAGCTACTCAGGGGGCTGAGGCAGGAGAATCACTTGAACCCAGGAGGCAGAGGTTGAAGTGAGCCAAGGTTGTGCCATTGTACTCCAGCCTGGGCAACAGAGCAAGACTCCATCTCAAAAAAAAAAAAATTAGCTGGGCATGGTGGCACATGCCTGAAATCCCAGTTACTCAGGAGTCTGAGGCACAAGAATTGCTCAAACCCAGGAGACAGAGGTTGTGGTGAGCCAAACTCGTGCCACTGCACTCCAGCTTGAGCAACAGAGCAAGACTCTGTCTCAAAAAAAAAAAAAAGAAAAGAAAAGAAAAGAAAAAGAAAATTCAATCCAAGCTACTTTTACCACAGAGGGCTTGAATTAGAAAATTAAATATACATATAACTACCTTTAACAACATTTAAGGCTGAGAACATTGCTTTCAAGAAACTGCTAAGTAGGTCCCAGGTTAAAATTTAATATTATTCAAAGAGTTGCCACATGAGCCGAAATGGCACCACTGCACTCCAGCCTGGGTGACAGAGCGAAACCATCTCTAAATAAATAAATAAATAAATAAATGCACTTGAGTCTTAAGTATTTTTTAAGCCCTTAGTTTTAAAATATTTTCAAATTTTTGAAAATTATTTCAAAAATATCAAGAGTGACCCTACTAAAACAAATTAAATTCTACCTTCCATATAAAAGCAAACCAGTACAGGTAACTTAATTTTATACATTTAGTTATACTTATTTACCCGAGATTATGAAACAAATCAAATTTAATAAGTATTACTTGAATTTGGTAAAACAATTATCTTAGAAATTAATTATAATTCTTCGAAGCTTGACATTCTCAGTTGTAGATTAACAATTTCAGCACTTAAAGGACTAAAAATTAAGCAAATTACTAATATCAATTATTGTATCCATTTAACCTACAAAGTAGTGGGAATTAATATTGAATTGCTACTCTAATAACATCTCCATCCTACTCCTTTGGGCCTCTTTTATGCCTATTAAATATATACATGTAACAAAACCATGTCATGGCAATTTGCCATTCTCTAAAATGGTACTATTCTTACATGACAAGTCCCTACTAGGCAAAACACAGTTTTTTCTTTCTCATAATGACACACAGCATACATGAGCCAACACTAGCAGTAGTCTTATACTACCTGTCAATTAACAGAAACCATGGTGCTGTTTGGCCAGGCCGTTTGTGTCTGGACGTCTGTTAAGGAAATGTGAAGACCAATTAGCTACAAAATAATCAACTTACTCTAGCCTACATTATAGTCACAACTTAATTATCCAGCAGCCACATTTCTAAATATCTCAACCACTTATATTTCATAAAGTAGAAAGCAAGAATAACAAACTGAAAAAAATATATTTCCAGTGGTGAACAATATTTTTTTAAGCCATTTACATTTTTTCAGAAGTAAATCACTCTCAAACCCTCATAGTCTAAAAAAATCAGAACTGTGGTTTGTAAAAGAAGGTTTGAACTTTATTCATGTGATTATTTGTCCCAGAAAGCCTTGCCTAAGTTCTTTCCAGCCTATAACAAATTAATAAATAATGTTTAGATGCCATGTGGGAGAGTAGAAAGCTGCTCAATGCACTATGAATAAACAAACATGGATTATTAACATAGGGATTCCAACAGAAGATATGTGAAAAGCAGATAAATATAAAACACCACCTAGCCTAAGTCATGAGGTTTAAGGCTAAGATTCCCCCACCCACATCCAGATTCCTGTGAGTAGCACAACATATTATAGCAATGAACAATAATGAATCTTCATAATCTCTCAGTGGAAAGGTAGGAAAAGTTAACATGTTATAAAAATGGTGTTTTTAAAAGCATGAAATATTTAATACATTCTAGAAAATGCTTCAATGAAAAGGTATTCTCAATGTTTCTGATCTTCAGATGGTTTAAAAGTTGCTTACAGAACAAACTATAGTTTATAAAGAATGGGTCTCTAATGACACAATTCTTCGTTGGAAAATTCATATCAAGTTAACACAAAATATCTAAGATATAAGGTTATGCAAAATTACAATAAAACTTTTAAAAATCAATAGACCTGTTACAGAATATGCTCTTGGATTCTGGCAGGAACTTGGTGACAAAGGGATACAGAAAACAAAACCATGCTTCCAGAAGTCTTTGATGAACCCATAGTTTTTCCCTTCCAAAACTCTTTCCAACAAGCTTCATTTCCTTAAGCTTCCATGTCTCCTCAAGGAAAAAAGCTAATACTCAGGGATAGCTCTCACAAAATCTCTTATCTGCTTATTGTCATCCCAAATTCTGTATACAAAAAAAAAAAAAAACCCTTACCTTTTACAATATTAATGACAACATATTCAAGTATAACTTATTGATTAAAACACTAATTATAATCTGTCACTAAGGATACATTACTAATCCAGGATGCTGCTTATTTGACTTAAATTTATAACTTATTTGACTTAAACTTATAACTACATTTTAATAATAATGTATCAAATTACAAATGTAAATTAACAACTCATATAAATTCAGAAAAGCAATGCAATCAATTTAAAAATCATTCAAAAATCCTGTTTTCTAGCAAAAGTAAATACATTTGAGAAAATTAATTTATTTTTCTTTAATTTTTTTCAGAGACAGGGTCTCATTAGCTGTCACCCAGGCTGGAATGCAATAGCATGATCAGCTTGCTGCAGCCTTGAACTCCTGGGCTCAAGCATCCTCCCGCCTTAGCTTCCCAAGTAGTTTGGACTACAGGCATGCACCACCATGCCTGGTTAATTTTTAAATTGTTTTGTAGAAACAGAGTCTCACTATGTTGTCCAGGCTGGTCTTGAACTCTTGGTTTCAAGTAATCCTCCCACTTTGGCCTCCTAAAGTGCTGGGATGACAAATATGAGCCACTGTGCCTGGCCAACTAATTTCTTAAACTATTATTGGTGAGCTTACTTTTAACTTCTGCTTGATATGAAAAAATTACTTTTAACTAGCTGCTAGAGATTCATTCAGATATTGTCAACATTTTTTCTTTTTAGCATTTGACATTTAATGATGGGGTAATAACTAGCTGCTAGAGATTCATTCAGATATTGTCAACATTTTTTCTTTTTAGCATTTGACATTTAATGATGGGGTAAATAACCTTGGTTAGAATTAAAATAATAAAACATAAACTAATTTTATTTAATTCTTCAAGCCCAGGCCATACATAAAAGCACTGAGGATCAAACATAATATCCACAAGGGTGCCAGTGACAGCCAACAGGCATGTGCAAACCACCTCTCACAAGACGTTTTCAAGATCGAGCAATCAGTCTTCCAAAGCACAGTCATCCATTTGCCATGGTTTTGTAGCACTGGTATTATACATATTTTATATATAGTTCCATGAACTCACTGTCAAAGCTGCCTGTGTGACACCTAAGAAAATTCAGTGAGAGCAATACTAAGACATAAAGATTTTTGTTGGAAGGGTTGAACTTTGGAGGACCACAAACCATTATCTAAGGTTTTTTGTCCCCTCCCCAAACAAATTTTTGCCCGTTTATGGATGTGATCACCCACACTGGGAAAACATGTCACAGGGTTAGGAGAAAAAATGGATTAGACACCTTTTAGTAAATACAAAGAATAGAAAATAGACTGATTTTCAAGCAGGATATATTTTTATCCAAAAATATATTTTATCATCTGTGAAGGTTAAAATGGTTTTGTTTGTTTCCTTGCCTAAATCCAGGGAAAGGTATTTTTGAATGACACATCACATTTTCTGAAGATGAGGGACAAATAAAAAGTTACTAAGAATATAGTTGATACACTTATCATCTCTCACAAAGAGAAAATGCCAGGGGAGCTGGCAAAGAGGGATTTTGTTGAGCAGAAATGAGAGGAGGGAAGAGAAAAAAAAGCATAATATTTCAATATAGCTACTACTCCAAGACATTTTTATGAAAGTTACAAATATTGTACCTGTTCCCAACTACTTGTTTTACAGAGAACCTGTTTGCTTTAACAGCTTCTTCCATTTCCAAATTTATATCAGACAGACATCTGGTTTTCTAACTGCTACCAATTAGAAAAGAATCCATAATCAGATAAACCTCATTACCTTACATTTCACTGCCCAGTTTTTATTTTTCTGAACATGACTGATCAACTGCCACAGGAGAAAAACCGAAGGAGACTGTGATGTGTGCATTCATTGAGGTACTCAAATATAACTAAGAAAAATTTCCCCGCAAAAACAAGGCTTAATAAAACAAAAAAACAAAACTGTTTCCCAATGCTGCATGAGCATCTTCCTTTGTCATTACATCCTCATTCAAACAACTCTAGAACCACAATGTAAAACAGTCTGGTAGAATTGCCTAAGTCAGATCATATTCTAACCAAAATTTAATAGTACCTAGTAGAAACTCAATAAAGTAGCCCAAAACAGTTAGTTCTACCCCTAACACAGATAATAGAGATATACTGAACATATACATTATAGAAACCAAGCACACATACTTGGACATATCTTGGGGAAAAAAAAGAGGTAGGCACCCTCAACTCTAACACATCAGTGAACATTCAATTCTGTTAAATATTTAGTAAAAAATATACCTAGCAAGAGCTGGCTTCATCACCCCTATATTAGAATTTATAGAATATCTCTGATAGCTTATATTCTGGCTCTACTTTGGTGGTCTAAGGGTCTAGGAATACACATTTATCACTTAGTAGCAGAATATTTATAAAAAAGGATTGGTTTTGAATAAAAAAGGAATTACAATGAGTAAGGTATACTATTTCTACATCTCTTATTTGCCTAGAAGCAAAACTTATTTTAAAAGTACAGGAAATCTTTTTTTGTTGTTGTTATGGTTTGAGACAGTCTCGCTCTGTCGCCCAGGCAGGAGTGCAGTGGCGCCATCTCAGCTCATTGCAAGCTCCGCCTCCCGGGTTCATGCCATTCTCCTGCCTCAGCCTCCCGAGTAGCTGGGACTACAGGCGCCCACCACCACACCAGGCTAATTTTTTTGCATTTTTAGTAGAGATGGGGTTTCACCGTGTTAGCCAGGATGGTCTCAATCTCCTGACCTCGTGATCCACCCGCCTCGGCCTCCCAAAGTGCTGGGATTACAGGCGTGAGCCACCGCGCCAGGCCCAGGAAATTCTTTTATATCAACCTTAACTCCTTCTATGTAAGAAGAAAACATAGTTGGAAAATTAAGTCTGAATTTTTTAAGTTTGGGGACACAATAGAGATCATTATCTTTCAAATATAAAGTGTATATGCTCGCTAAACGTACTTTAAGACCACTTAGGATGAACTTGTGATGGTTATTTTTTTTTTTTTTGAGATGGAGTCTCGCTCTGTCACCCAGGCTGGAGTGCAGTGGCGCGATCTCGGCTCACTGCAAGCTCCGCCTCCCAGGTTTACGCCATTCTCCTGACTCAGTCTCCCGAGTAGCTGGGGCTACAGGCGCCCGCCATCTCGCCCGGCTAATTTTTTGTATTTTTTTAGTAGAGACGGGGTTTCACCGTGTTAGCCAGGATGATCTCTGACCTCGTGATCCACCCGTCTCGGCCTCCCAAAGTGCTGGGATTACAGGCTTGAGCCACCGCGCCCGGCCTGTGATGGTTATTAATATTATATGAGGGATGAGGAAAATGAAAGCAAAGTTTTATAAAGATTAATTCAAGTGAACATACTAGCAGTGGAATTAGAAAATCCTTACCACCCTAGCTAAATAAAAGCAGTCAACTACTGCACTAGTGTGTATTTTCAAGCAAATACAGAAGCAAAACTCATTAGCTCTTCAAAAAATACACACATTTAATGTTGGTCTGTTTTAATTTCTAAGTAAAGCAATTCCAAAAATACAAACTGAACATCAGAGCCATGTGAACCACCATGAGAAAATAAAACATTCATTCACAATAATTACGTCTAACGACAGTTCAGCTGAATAAATCATCTTCCAAGTATGTTAAAGAAAAAGTTTCTAAAAATACTGCTGGTGTTCAGTTAGAATTAAAGGACTTTGGGGAAAATGAAATAATATGATACAGGTGGAGTGAATAAGGATACACGGGATTTACATTTTTCATTACCCCTAGATATAAACAAACATTCAAAAATCAACACAAACTCTGTGTGTTATTCAAAATATTGCAGCTGCAGGAAAGGCAACCTTAAATTAATAGCTAGGGGAAAATCAAGTTTTGGTGGAGGTAAACAGAAGTAACAGTTTTTAATTTGCACTTTTGTAAAGCTCATTTATACCTGGCCAACCAGGAACCAAATGCAGACAATGAAGTTCTCTGCTTCTTTTGGCTATAATGTGACAAGAAAGGATCATCTTTTGAAGATGTTTAAAGAAATAAAGCAACTTTCTTTATAAACAGTCAAATAATCAATTAATGGAATAAATAAGTACTAACCCACATTTTAACCACTCTGTAATCACTACACTTTACATATTTTTTATTTTGGCGGCAAATTCCCCCATTATTAGTCTAAAATCCACCAATCACTTTTAAAAGTAAAATGAATAGCCACCAAAATAAGAAAATCTTCTGTTCACTCTTTGGCTAAAAAGGAAAACAAATAAAACAAAACAAAAAGAAACAGAAGACAACTCTAACACTGGTGATAAAAGAAACTTTTTTTTTACAAGTAAAATAAAGTTATCAATTTAAATCTTGGTACATTTTATAAAAACAAGAGGTAATGTTGTAATAAAACAGCAGTAGCCTCAGCTGGCAACAAACTGTTTGTTAACCCTGTGCAATAAAATACTTTGTTCATACTACACTTATTCAAACATGACTAACAGTTACTACAGACATTTCAGGAATCTTCACGGGACTCCTATAGACTTACTGTTAAAACTGAGAGACATTTACAATCATAATGTGCCATGAAAACTTGAAAACGTTACTTCTAGTAGGAGATAATGTTCATATTATTTGAATTTGTTTAGGTACTGAACAGTTGAGTTACAAGGACTAAAAGTGAAAAGCATTCTAAAAGCCCATGAACACTGTTGTTCACACCCTTCTTCAGAACACACTAAACTTGTCTGACACATTTCTCTTCATACATAGCAAGCAACAGCACCCAATAAAAGCCTGAGAAGAAATGCTGCTGTGTAAATACTGCAACTATTCCTGAAAAAAGAATTATGGGATATATACTCCAAAGCTGCCCATTCCCATAATTTGTATTGCATAGGTCACATAATCACACACATATATATACACATGTGTATATATATGCACATGCAAGAATATATTAAGACGACAATGAAGTCTAGTCACAGAGCAATTTACAGGCTCAATATATTTTTTTACACTTTGCTTCAAAGAAAATTTCAATATTTTACAGTCTTTCAGTAGGCATTATATACACTGCACTTTATGAAATCTAAAAGGTATTGAAATAAATTTTTCCAACATTTTGGTAACAAAACAGACAACGTTTCTCCAAATACTTGTGCTATCTACATGATGTTTGCTCTGATAACCACTAATCACAAAAAACTGACTCAATGAAATAATTAGAAAAATTGTCTAACACCATGCATGGGTTTCAATCATTTTTAATATCCTACCCTAGAAACATTCTACAAGTCTTAAGATGTAAAAAATTAAGTCTCTGTTCTGATTTTTAAAAGATACCTTTTTATGACAATATCCATAACATTGACAGGTACATGTTAAGGCTAGTATCATCCCCTTTTTTGAATTTTTTTGATTTTTTTTTTTTTTAAGAAAGATAGTAAAAGCCAGACTCCTTTAGGGCTTTGAACTGTACCTACAGAAAATCAGAGTGCAGTGAACATAATGTTCAGTCCTACAGTCAGGATGCAGTTGCTCCTTCCCATTCCACAAGATACTGCACCTTTCCATCAAGTGTCACCCGACGAGCCAAAACTCGGTATTTTTCGCCACATGCTATTCTACCTGCAGCACCAAAATAACTGGTAATGGAGTTCTTTAGATGATTGAGTTGTAACTCCTGATCTGCTAAGTTATTCAGAATCTCTGTGTTGAGTTCATCAAACTGATAATCTTCTTTGCCTTCATCATCTTTTACAATTTCTGAGTTCTGAGTCTGGAGTGCCCTTCTTGGAAGACGACCTCTTCTTCTCCGCAAATGTGGTATTGCAGCAGGCCAAGATCTTCCTGTACGCGTTCTTTTTCTGGAGTCAGATAATCTATGTAACAGAGAAGGCCAGAATTGTCTGCTAAGCTTTTTAAGCATCCTATGCCCACACAATATGTTCTCTTTTTTGGATTATTCTACTATACTATATATCCTTGATGATATAAAATAAGCCAAACTCAAACAATAAATGTGATATAAATGGACTATCACTTGTGCTCCTTACTTTAGATTTTGTCACCTTCTTGGGGCTGAACTTTGTAGAGCTTTTCTTCCTTTACTAGTAAGCTGAGGGTAATTTTTTTACTTAGGAGGCCAACGAGGAAAATTCTTACCAAGAGGCCCTACTCATAAATCAGGTATTGCCAATAATCTCATCATTTAAAAGAGCTCATTCATTTTTCATTGGAACAAATAATGAATGAGCACAAACTACATCTACGACACTGTTCCATGTCCTTGAAGAGTGGAACTAGAATAGAGGTTCTCTTATTACCAGTTCTAGGCCTAGTGAAGTAATACACCAGAATAAGCACAAACTTGCAGTCAGAGTATCCTGGGTCTATCTCTAACTCTATTACTTGGCCAAATTCAAATCTTATTCTCTATGTTCACTTACTGAGTGACGGGGTTCAATTGGACAATTTGTAAGGTCCTTTTCAGCACAGAAATTCAATTATTTTATGATTTTATAATAAAAGGAGAATATAGCACAACAACTACATTGAAAGACCCACAGTCATACTGTATAAGTTAACAACCCAGCTCTGTTATACTTGCTAAACATGCAATGTTGGGCTTGTTACTTAAAATCCCCTAAGTCTCAGTTTCCTCATCTGTAAAATGAGAACGACTTATATAACTCAATCAAAAAATTGTTCTCTTTTGTCTGAGACAAGGCCTCACTCTCTTGCCCAGGCTGCAGTGCAGTGGCACAATCATGGCTCACTACAGCCTTGACCTCCTGGGCTCAAGTAATCCTCCACCTCAGCTTCCTGATTATCTAGGACTACAGACAGCACCATCACACCCAGATAATTTTTTTCTTTTGTAGGGATGGTGTCTCATCTCAAACTCTTGCCTCAAGCAATCCTCCCACCTTGGCCTCCCAAAGTGCTGGGATTATAGGCATAAGCCACCACACCCAGCCAAAAAATTGTTTTAAGAATTAAATAAGACAATATACGTAAAAAGCCTAGCAGAGTACCTAGTAAGAGGCCCAAAAAAGTCAATTATTCAGAATTCATTAATAAATGGGTTACACCTTAAGCATGTAATGTAGAATTTTGCATAATTTACAATAGCAGTTTTTGAATTATGAACAAAATTTAAACAGAACAAAGTAAAAAACTTGAAAATAGTAGCTCTGACCCCAAACAGATTAACCTTTTCATACCTGACATGACGTGCTTTAGAGAAAAGTTGTCCTGATTGGGCGCAGTGGCTCACACCTGTAATCCCAGCACTTTGGGAGGCCGAGGCAGGTAGATCACTTGAGTTTAGGAGTTCAAGACCTGCCTGGCCAACATGGTGAAACCCCATCTCTACTAAAAATACAAAAAGTTAGCTGGGCATGGTGGCACACGCCTGTAATCCCAGCTACGTGAGAGGCTGAGGCACGAGAATCGCTTGAATCCGGGAGGCAGAAGTTGCAGTGA
This sequence comes from Rhinopithecus roxellana, assembly GCF_007565055.1. Classification (NCBI taxonomy): domain Eukaryota; kingdom Metazoa; phylum Chordata; class Mammalia; order Primates; family Cercopithecidae; genus Rhinopithecus; species Rhinopithecus roxellana. Next base: position 21,353,818 of record NC_044556.1, on the reverse strand, counting down.
GTCGAGATCATGCCACTGCACTCCAGCCTGGGTGACAGAGTGGTCTCAAAAAATAAATAAACAATAAACAAAAACGTCCTTCTGAAGGGCTGGATTAAATATCAGATAAAAATCCTAAGTTTAAAATCATTTTATGGACAAAAGGATTTAGGTGTCTGATTCTTTTTTTTTTTTTTCTTTTTCCCAATCAAATCTTGGCTAGCTGCAATGGCTCATGCATGTAATTCCAGCACTTGAGAAGGCCAACACAGGAGGATCACTTGAGGCCAGGAGTTCAAGACCAACCTGGGCAACTTAGCAAAACCATCTCTACAAAAAAAAAAAAAAGCATTAGTTAGGTGTGGTGGCACAATCTCTAGTCCCAGTCGTCACTACAGAGGCTGACGTGGGAGGACTTTTTTGAAGCTAGGAGTTTGAGGCTGCAATGAGCCATGATTGTGCCACTGCACTCTAGCCTGGGCAACAGAATGAGAATCTGTCTCTTAAAAAATAAAAAAATCAAATCCTTCTAAAGCAAAGAACACTTGTGTAAGCAGAGGCATTAAAAGGCCTAAAGAGCACAGCTTCTAAACAATGGTATACTTTTTCTCTGTGTACACAGCAAATTTCCATACAAACTTGAAAAATATAATGTTTGTACTCTAGAAAGCAAAAATATTCAAATGAATATTAACAACTAACGGGATCTACATATGGATTACTGCTCAAAAAGCTGATAAGACACAATTTGCATCACTTTCAATTGCTAAAAAATTATTCAATCAACACTTTACAAAGAAAAGGAATCTAGAATAAGAAAAGTAAAAAAAATAAGAACGTAAAATATCTACCCATAATGCCTGGAAATGCTAGACGAGGTAGTTTCTTTTGCACTGGAAGCACCCGTGAAATCCACATCTGAGGTATTAGATGAATGTGCAGTTCCCTCAGTTCTCCTGAGACAAAAGAATTTAAATTGTGTAACGACTATATTATATAACAAACAGAAATATTAACATCCACTCAAAAGACAAAACCTAGAAAGGGAGAAAATAACTTTCTATTTACCCTATAGAACAAGGTAAATCCAAAGTAGGATTCTCTGAAACTGACTCCTTATCCTGGAAAATAAAAATACATACTTAAAGCATGTCTCTAGAATAAGCTGAAAAAAATACTAGCTTCTCAGTTATTTCATGCATCCTTCTTCTTGAGAACATATGCCAACATATCCTCTTACCAAAAGTGGTTCAGCAGTTTTTTGAATCATTTTTCTTGTATATGGGCCAGGTGGACGACCTACAGATTTTTTCTTTCCTTTTTTTTCTATGCCATTGCTTACTTCCCTGAAATGGAAAACCATTATGTATTTAATCTCTGCATCAAGAAAACAAAGACATTGACTCTATGTATGTAACTAGACATATATACACATATTTTACTATTTTATATTAATGGTAATATAAAAAATATTAGTTGAATCCACAAGTTTAGTCAAGTGCATAGATAATATATTCTAATTTAAATATTTCTTGACTTTAAAGATATTTACATTATGAAAGGTTTAACAAAGTCCTCTTTAATATAATTCTGAACAATATATACCACTTAAAGATTTAAAAACAACAACAAAAACCAGACAATTATACTGAATGGAAGATTTCAAAACTCCTAAAAGCTCAATAATATACTTTAATTTTAGGTTGTTACAATGTGGAGGATGTTTCAAGGATTTACTACTAAAAATGACTATGAATTTAGCAGTTAACCTAATGGAAATATCTATGTTAAAATTATAGTAGTCATAAAGGCTGCCTTTAGATATATATGTAGATTCTTCAATGACACTATCAGAAAGAGAATGAAGCCCAGAGTGGCAGAACATAAAGAAGAAAGGAGTAAGAAATCCTTCATATTCTCAGGGAGTCATTCAAAAGGTCTTTCTAGGTCAGGAAGACCTAGAAAACCATATTTTAAACATAAAGCCAAATTCCAAGCAATAGGAAGGAAAACAGTGCAACAGGCAAAGACACTCTAATTAATAGAAAAAAATAAAAAATATATATAGAAAGAATATTTCATTTACTCAACAATAGCTACCATATAAAGACGATATTAGAAAATATGGATACAAAGGTGTTCCTGGTGCTAAAGAGTTCACAATATAGTTAGAAAGTGACAAATGTGTACACAAGCAAGCTAATAAAATGGAGTGAGGGCTACGAGGAAATTGTCCAGGAGACTTCAATTAAGGAGAGGAAAAAAGAACACTATATAATAGCCTAGAAAGAGATGAATGGAGAAAGTAGGAAAAAAACTTATCCCTCTAGATGCCAAACAAGGTCAGGGAATAAAGGTGGAACTATGAGGAATGAGAAAGTAGGGGAACTACAAGGACAAAGCAGAACCAGATGCTATAATCAAAAGTCTCAAGAATAAGATGGATGGGATATCCATTTCTTTTGTAAAATGATCAACATAATATTTATAAAGGACTCCTGGACTAAAGAAAGTAACCTCTAACTAAAAGGAACAACTTATACACAAGGTCCAGAAGGAACTGAGGATGCCTTTAAAGAAAGCAGCTGAATTCTTATCTGGTGGCATCAGATGACCTGATAGCTACCACAAAGGGAACATCCTATCACAATCATGATAGAAATGAAAAAGCTTGTGGAATTATTTTTTTCTGATTCATAATATGGCAACTGCTGGCAAAGGATTTGAGTGACAAAATCTGAAAGTGATAGGAATAATAAGCATTCTTTCCTTCAGGAAAGAAAACTTAATTAGCAGCTAATTTCTTACAAACTTCAAATAACTGGACTCATTGTCAAGGCTTTGTAATCACATTTTCCCTATCTCCAAGATGACTATTCCATACCTTTAATTGACCCTTAAATTCCCATCTCTGTACAAGCCTCTCTGCTATCTTTACCTTATATTTCATCGAGAAAATAGAGGCTAGCAGGCAAGAACTTCAGTCAATTTCCAACTGCCCAATCTACAACGGAACTAGCATCTGTACCCATCTTCTCTTTCACCCCATTTCAACAGAAGGATGTTTCTCCTTCTAGAAAAGGCGAGTCCCACATTTAGGCTCTACATCCCTTCTCTTTTGGCTTCTACTCTCCTATACCAATTTCCTCTTCTCCAATGGATCATTCCTACTTACACACAAAAACAGGTTCCAACTATCTCCCAACTATTTTAAAAAACCGTCATTTAACTAGTCCTATTCCCCTCTTCAGCTGCCATTCCATTTGTCAGCCTCCCTATACAGGAAAAGTTCTGGGTGTTGATGACATAATACGCTTTCCATTTTCTCCCCTCTCATTCAGAATCCTTAAAGATAGTTTCCTATTTTCCTCCTTTCCTTCACTACTGTTAATATTTTGAATCTGCCTGTGTCCCTGATATGTAGGAGAAGCACAGTTTGACATGTAAATTTGGCAGTGCTGGATTCAGTCATACTTCCACCCAGTCCTATCTGGTTTCTATCTGTACTACTTCAAAGAAATTCCTTTTGTCAAGGTCACTAATAACAAAATGTTACCTTATGCAATAAATATTTTTCTTTCATTTTAATCTACCTCACTAGCATTCAATACACTTTAATATACCTATCTTTCTTGAAACACTACCTTTCTTTTGGTTGTCATGACATCAAACTTCTTGGTTTCCTCCCATCTCACTGATCATTCTTTTTTAGTCTCCTCTGCTTATTTCACTTCTTCCAAATTTACAAATGATATCAGGACATGATCCCAGACCACCTTCTCTTCTCTCTCTACTTGCTCCCTTGGTAATTTCACTCATTCTCATGGCTTTATCAATCAGATTCCAAATTTGTATCGCCTGTCCAGAACTCTCCTATGAGCTCCTAAATTACACATCCAATTGCCCGTATTTCACATCATTCTGTGTGTATGAGGGGTGTGTGTGTGTGTTTGTGTGTGTGTGTATCCCTCATAAGAATCTCAAATTCTATGAATATGAAACAGAAGAATGCTTCATTCACCATATCAAAATCTGTTTTTCCAGATCTTGATTAACCCCTCATCAGTTCCTCAGGCCAGAAATCTGGGCATTATTTAATTGACTCCTTCTTTATTTTCAGAAATTTAATTCACTAGCAAATTCAATTAATTCTAACTCCAATAAAGACCTCAAATCTGTTTTCTCTCCATTTGAATGTTACCACCTACCTCTGTACCTCATATCATCTATCTCTCACCTAGAAAATTGAGTCTTAATTTTCTCCTGCTTTTATTCTTACCTGTATACTACCCATTCTCAAAACAGCATCCAAAACAGTTTTTTTTTTTTTTTTTTTTGAGACAGAGTCTCGCTCTGTTGCCCAGGCTGGAGTGCAGTGGCGCGATCTCGGCTCACTGCAACCTCCGCCTCCCGGGTTCAAGTGATTCTCCTGCCTCAGTCTCCCGAGTAGCTGAGACTACAGGCACACGCCACCATGCCCGGCTAATTTTTGTAATTATAGTAGAGATGAGGTTTCACCATCTTGGTCAGGCTGGTCTCAAACTCCCAACCTCAGGTGATCCACCTGCCTCGGCCTCCCAAAGTGCTGGGATTACAGGCGTGAGCCACTGCACCCAGCCGAGTATTTTAAAAAGATAATTAAATCCCTTAAATGCCTCCCCTTTATTCTTAGAAAACAACCCAAATTCCTTGTAAGCCCTACAAGACCCTACACAGGATCAAGCCCCACCTAATCTTTCCAATACCTGATGCTCCTACTCTCTCATCCTCATTTATACCACATCAGTCTTCTGTGAGTTCCTAGAATATGTTTCAAAGCCTTTGCACTTGTTATTTCTGCTAGCTGGAGTAGTTTTCCCTTTGTTTTTCACATTGTTATATCATTCTCATTTTTAAGTCTTAATTTAAATATTATCTTAAATAGTCCTTCCTTAAGCCTCATCATTAAAGTACAAAGGTCCCATCTCTATCCATAGTAAAGTCTAAAACAGTATGTTATTAAAAATGGCACTAGCATAATCGGTAACTATTTTACTTGTTTATCACCTTTGTTCCCCACTAGTATGTAAACCTCATCAGGGCAGAAGAAAAATCCGTTTATCATTGTACTCACTAGCACTTAGATAATAAGGCACTTGAAAACTGTGCTGAATGAATGAATGGATGAATGAATGAATGAAAAGTGAACAAACAAACAGGCTAGTACTCTTAAGCTGTTTGCTAACAAAATCAATAGAGTCTATTCCTGGAAGGCCAAAGTCCTAAAATAAACAAGCATCTGGCATCAACTCTTCATACCTTGTCTAAGCAAGATATTATAGATCAAAAAAAAAAAAAAAAAAATCAGAGTAACTGCCACTTGTACTTTCAAATATACTAAGGAGACTAAATAACATACATTTTTAGTTACAAATAAGCTAAAGAGAAAAACTAAGCCACAGATCAACTTTTACCTTGAATCAGATATAGGTTTGGATGCCTTTCTGCCTTTAATTTTAAATTCATGAGATGTTCCTTCAGGTTCTTTCTCTGCTTTGAAAGCCACATTTGGTGGCACAGGAGGAACACGAATTCGCAACCCAAACAAATGCTTCTTCTTCTTTATTTCTTTCCCAGACATAAACCTAAATTTTTAAAAACATTAACTAAAATTTTAAAAACTGAACACATATACATAGCAGACCCTAACTTAACTTTCATATATAAGGCCCTTATACTTGAAAGCCCACCCAGTACTACAAAAATTCATTTCCCCTTGCTTTCCTTGATTCTTATCTGCCCCAGAGCCAGTCTACAGCAGGATATGATGGGGAGGAAGGGATAGGACCAGAAAGGAGAAGAGCACATGTCCACTTTTCTTTTTAAACATGGCAACTAACTTTTTAAAGGAAGAAAGAAGAACAAAGAATGGTATTTTTTGGTCCCAATATGCTTTCCCATATTTAGTGTCATCTGTGAGAAATATCTCAAAAGCGATTTAGGGAAAAAAAAGAATTCCATCTCAGAGTGGATTTATAAGGAGAAAAACCTTAGCAGTAATAGGTGACAGCACTGGAAAAGAAAGTAGGAGATAAATCCTCGAGGCCCAGAAAATAAAAGGAGTATCTAGAGTGCCAGATCTGGAAATGGAAATAACCTGGGGCAAAGAAGGGTTATTTCAGAGCAATACGGACTTGGGCCTCTGAAAAATATGATCCTTAGACCTTTCTTTCAGTCTCTATGGTCCTTATTCCCAAGCACCTCCATCTACCTCAGCTCTACTGAAACCTGCCTGGCCACAAGAACCTCCATCAGTTGTTTAGAACGTTCTCCCCCTTTTTCTTTTTTTTTTCGAGACAGTATCGCTCTGTCACCCAGGCTGGAGTGTAAAGGCACAATTCGGCTCACTACAACTTTCACCTCCCAGGTTCAAGCTATTCTCCTGCTTCAGCCTCCTAAGTAGCTGGGAATACAGGCGCACACCACCACGCCTGGCTATTTTTGTATTTTTAGTAGAGACAGGGTTTCACCATGTTGGCCAGGCTGGTCTCGAACTCCTGACCTCCAGTGATCCGCCCGCCTCGGCTTCCCAAGTGCTGGGATTACAGGTGTGAGCCACCACGCCCAACCAGAATGCTTTTTGCAGGTTTAAGAAAGGGGATCCCTCATTACTACCACAACAGGAACAGATATATTTCTGGTACCCTAAGTTGAAATTCAGAATTCACTGTCCCATGAAATATTTTTACCAGCACAGTAATTACTCAGGTACCTCATGACTTTTTTACAGTCTTTTTTCCTGTTTATTATACTTCAAGGTCATATCAGGTACCTCATGACTTTTTGAGCTGGTCTAAAGATCCAGCCACTAGTAATTACATTATTTAATGAGGAAATACTACCAAATTCAAAACACCAACTTATTGCAAACAAAAATTTTACAACACTTTATTGGAGTCAACACATACATTTATAAAATTTCTGTTGCATTTAAAAATGTTTCTAAGAAATGAAGATACATTGTTTTTAAAAAGGGAATCCTTGTTAGTATAGTGATGAGTAAAAAAAAAAAGTAAAAATGGGGGGGAAGATCTGTATATCTGTATGAGAACATATCAAATAATATCACTTAATTATCTTAGACCACTCAGCTAGAAATATTACTTTTCTGTAACTAATGGTGTTAACTATAACCACAGATCTCAATCTTTTTAAAACCCCATATTCCCTACAATATTCTCTCCTATCTTTTGAATATTCCCACCAGCTAACAAGATTTTATTTCACTTTCAGTAGATTACATTATAGAAGGAAGTTATTACTGAATATGCTTTTTCAATGGAATAGGCTAAATTCTCCCAGAGATACCGATATGCCTCCCACCCACCATTCCCAGGAGAAGGATTACTCCTCCCCCTCCTCCAATCCTTGAGAATCACTGCTTTAATCTAACTAAAATAGAATAGGACATTAAAAAGTTTAAAATGGTATGTACTTCTTCTATACACCAATCCCACAATTCTTAAACAATGCCATTATTCCTTATACTTACTAAATGTCTCCCTCATAGGGATACATAAAATAAATCAACTTACATGGTCTTGTAATCATTTAATGCCTCCAGAACATGCTCATATCTTTCAGATTTTGGTGTGTCTGCCAGCTGTGAAGTATCAAGAAACAATTTAACGCACTACAATTTCATCAATTAGTAATATACAGGTGCTAGATAGAGGCAATGTGATGCAGAGGAAAAGTGTACTGATTGGTAGTCAGAAGATCTAAGTTCTAATTCCAAGTCCTCACTGACTAATTATGTGACCTAGGACCATTTAACCTCTCAAGGCTTATTTTCTCACTTATAAAAAAGGAAGTATAAATCCTACACTAATTACTTGCTCATTATATTAATCCAGTGATATGTTTACGAAGGAACTACAAACTGTAAAACACCATAAACATGGGATTGTATTAGTTATTAAATTTTTCAAAAATTCTTTAACCTAGGGAAATAATACATTAGAATTATTTTAATATTTACTATAAAAGTTCCTAACAGGTATCAATAGGAAGGAGTACAAAAAGTAATGAGAAACATACCATTTTCCAGTACCTCTAACACTAGCATAAACCAATAATCTCTATAATTTTTTAGAATACTGTAAAATTGAGAGACCTTATTTTCATAACAATTATAGACTTTAGCCAGCTCTAAATGGCTCAATAATTTTTCATCATCATAAACCATTTTAAAATCTAAGTATTTAATTCTAGAAAAAAAGTCTATTTTGTTCCAATAGGGCTTTTTCTCAGAGACCTTTCTGCCTCTTCTTGACTAGGGCATATTAGCAAACGAATCTAAATCACAAAAGCACCATCCTGAATTAATGCTACAAAGACCTTAAAAAAAAAAAAGCTGCTTCCAAAATATCACAGTTAACTTTTCAAAATTACAGCTAGTATGTTCTTTACCACTTAAAACTCCCAAGCCTCAGAACTGCTTTAAGTGAGAGAGAAAACAAATCTGCCAAATAGAATGCTGGAGCTAGAAAAAACTTGTAAGTCATCTACTCCGACTCTATTTTACACGAGTTAACAAATATAAACGTTAAAACTGCTCAAATTCGGCCGGGCGCGGTGGCTCAAGCCTGTAATCCCAGCACTTTGGGAGGCCGAGACGGGCGGATCACAAGGTCAGGAGATTGAGACCACCCTGGCTAACACGGTGAAACCCAGTCTCTACTAAAAAAATACAAAAAACTAGCTGGGCGAGGTGGCGGGCGCCTGTAGTCCCAGCTACTCCGGAGGCTGAGGCAGGAGAATGGCGTAAACCCGGGAGGCGGAGCTTGCAGTGAGCTGAGATCCGGCCACTGCGCTCCAGCCTGGGCGACACAGCAAGACGCCGTCTCAAAAAAAAACAAAAACAAAAACAAAAACAAAAACAAAAAAAAACACTGCTCAAATTCACTTGTCTAGTTGGTGAGAGAGCTAGAACCTGAACTCAAGTGTAAGTTCATTCATTCTACATTCACTGAGAGCCCACTCTGTGCCAATCTGCTGAGTGCTAAAAAACACATGTGAAATAGATACTCATTCCTCTGTATCAAACCACTACCTCCTGCGGTAATTTCTGAAGTGTCTAATGAAAGAGAATTTCTGTTTTAAAGAAGGAATAATAGAATCAGACTTTAAAGCTTGAATGAGACCCTAGATGCAATTCAGCCTTCCACCAATATTTCAGTCTCTTTTACAGTACAGATATTTTTATTCAACCATGGCTTAATTACTGCCATTGATAAGAGCTGATAAGGCAGTAACTAAAAAAGCCCATTCCATAAGTGGGCAAAAATCTTCCTCCCCAGAGCTCTTCCATTCCCTCTTTTACAAGACAGCACTTCATGTATCTGAACGCAACTACCATGTCTAACTATAAGATTAGGTTAAAATGTTTAATAGCTACATCACATGGTTACTTCATATTAAGCTTCTGACTTCTTCCTGGTCCCTCCTCCCCACCCCAACTGTGAAATCATATCAGATGGACTGCTATCAAACTGAGTATCCCCTATCATAACCATGTACTGTTTGTGTTTATGGCTAAAGCAGAATTTTATAACTGCTGTTAATTGATCTTGTTTTCAGCTCACTGTTCCAGATCTTTTCTCTTGATTCTGTCATCCTTCTAGAATTGAAGGTAGAGACAAAGACAGAATCCCCTATGGTCCTCCATTAGAGTCTCCCTAAAGAATGTTTTCAAAGCACCGTCTTTGTCACTGTTTTTCCATTAGTTACAAATCCATTTAATTTTCAGTTTAACCAGTTCACATTTTAATATCTCATCTGAAGTCAAGTTATACTACGTCTACATCATGCCCAAACCAGCGTTTGCTAACCATAAAAAAAAAAAAACACTGACAAGCCAGTGTTGCTAATCATATCAAAAAAGAAATCAAGGGTATACACGACTTATTCTAATAAGAGATTTTCCTATGCCTTTTAAATCTTCACAAACCATATATCTGAAAAATCTGCTCTACAATTTTGCTAAGTCAACAACAAAACTAACTTCCTAATTTCTAAAACCCACTCTTTTTTTACATTTTGACAATCACAATGAACTCTACTGTCTTTTGGTATTTACTCCCTACTGTTTCTCAGAAATTTTATCTATTAAGTTCCTTCAGCACTCCACGACGACTCTGCAAATAACTGCATATTTTAGCTACCATAAAAGTGCCAAAGACTTCCCCCTTACAGCATTTTGCAAACTAAAAGTACAACCATTACAGTGTAAATCAGATAATCTACATTAGAAGAGCATCATATTCTGTGCCTTCCATCTGACCATGAGGTTTATTATATAAATCTCCAAAAAGAATAATTTTTTTTTTTTGCTCCCTCCTCTCCAGATACTAATCTCACACTAATACTTATGGTATAACTCTTCCTTTCAATTACCAATATTAAGTTCCAAGCCACCTGGGCTTAAGTATCCCAACAGCTTAGGTAATTTGTTGTTAACCACCATACTACATGCTAATTATAACACTCTAAGCCCCAAGGTATTGTTGTTCAGATTTCTTATAATTTCCACTTATAGATATCATTCCACCTCTATTATATATTTTCCTCTAGTATCATTTCTACCACAGTATTTCTTGAATTTCATCTTTGCTTTTCTCCCTACCTCCCTCAAAAGTGAAGTAGCACTCGATACATTATTCTGCTATCAACCTCAGGTTTTCTAAAATTTAAGACCACAGAAAAGCGGTTATTACAGAACTAGGATTTCAAATAACTTCAAGAATCAAAGACAAATGACAATAAGCAGATTACAAAAAGTACTAATATCTCATTTTAAACTCCCCAAAACAATCTGATATAACACATGAGACTTCATTTTATATAAAAACCTTAAGAAAGTTTATCATGGATTCAAATGTTAAGTATTTTTACTATCTCAAAGAAAATAATCCAAAACATAGTAGTTCCTCAAACAGCTACACTCAATCTATATGATAATCATTAGGTACCAAGCCAAAAGAAGTACAAAAACTACATAAGGAAACAGTGTAATACTACCATTATCTTCTAAAATGATTCAAAAGTTTTCTCTTCATAACAATCCTATACCATATTCAACTAAGAAAAAAATATGATATATGACTGTTACGTTTTGCCTTTTCAGTATGAAAGGATATTATCTCCAAAAGTGTAATATTTTTTAAACTTCTTTTTATTACTAAAAGAAGTCACAGCTTTGGATGATAATGACGTATTGATGTAGCTTCATCAATTATAACTAATCTACCACTATGGTGGAGGGATGTTGATAATGGGGGAGGCAATGCATGTGTGGCAGAAGGGGACAACCTAAATCTGCTCTAAAAAAAATCTTTAAAATAAAAACAGTCACAGTGCTTCCTTTATTAAAAAAAAAGGGGGGGTGGGGGACACAATACATGAAACAGAATACAACTGATTCAATATAAGATTACAGCAAGTAATTACAAATGTAAATATGTATTTACTAGGTTTCCAAAATAAAAAATACCATTAAAGTTTAGCCAGCCTCATCATATGTAAAATTAATTATAATTCAAAGTTCAGGAATAATAAATGTAGATAACTGCCTAGTTGTGCAATATATATTCCTATGCAAAATGCCATAAAAAATTTCAATCAACTTATATCATCACAAAATTTTTTTCTTTGATCTGGTGGCAAGAGGAAGGAAACTCCACATTTTAAACTAAAATCACAACCTTTGTTCTCTGTTTTGTTTGTGAAGAAAAATTTCTAGAGCAAGTGCTTTATCCTATATTATATATAACAAGAATTGCTGAGGCAGGAAGATAACTTGACCTCAGGAGTTCAAGGCTTCAGTGAGCTATGTATGACTGCACCACTGAACTCCAGTCTGAGCAAGTGTCTCTTTAAAAAAAAAGAGAGAGAGAGAGAGAGAGAGAGACTCTCCGGCCCCCTCTCTAAAAAAAAAAAAAAAAGAAAGAGCTGATGTTCAAAATGACTAAGGCACTCAATTATAAAATATAAACATTATATTTAGCATACACTACTTCCCATGTTTTGAAAATAATTAACGGCATTTTATAAGATTCGGAATAAGAATATAAACAAAAGGAAATGTGTTAACCCAAATTTGGATTACTGACGAAATTCAATTTGTAATTCATTTTCAGTTAATCAAAAATTTTCTATTCAAATAATTTGGAATGACCCATTATGTATGTTATCTTTGTATCAATCACTACACACATTTGAAAGTAAACTAAATGAAAAACACTGAATAAACATGATAGACTAGCATAAACTGTATCGTCTATTTATTACTAAAAACTCACCCTAAAATCCAATTATAATTACAGTATAAAAATATAAAAGAATACAGAAAATTAGAAACCTGAACTTCAATCTGTCAATTACCAAAGTCTATGCATGAGATGTTTCATCTAAGAAGTCTGAATATTTTCTTATTTTAATTCAGAGAAAGAACAATAAGAAATTATTAGTCTCTTGTTCTAACAATAAATCTGATGGCTCAAAAAGTGGAAATAATCTTTAAAATTAAAACTTTTTCTTTTTTTCTAAGACATTACCTCATAGGCTACAAAAATAAAACATGTATTATTGCTGAAGCAAATTTTTTCTAGTATGTTTTAGAAGTTCAGTTGGAGCTAGGACACCTGAAATTGATAAACTGAACTCTCTTCTTGAAAAATATACTAAATGTGATTTTCATTTTCTTATATTTCCAGCCTCTTGAATAAAATCTGAACACTAAAATTTTAATTTTAATTAAAAATGACAGAACTTGAAATAAGCACAACTTGAGGTTTTATATTATATATACCCAATATCTACATCAAGTAACTACTGCAGAATTTCATTATGTAATGCATACAGTGTACTAACAGGTATACATATGTATCTGCATACGAAGTGCTAAAAGAATAATGGCTAGAATTTTTAAACAAATTATAGCATTAAATATTAAGATAATTACAAAAACCACTATAGTCACTTCTAATGCTTTACCCCTGACTTTCTGATTACGAATCAGTTTATTAAAATTTATCAAATGTGGCCATGCCCAGTGGCTCATGCTTGTAATCTCAGCACTTTGGGAGGTCAAGGTGGGCGGATCACTTAAGGTCAGGAGTTCAAGAACAGCCTGGCCAACATGGCAAAACCCCATCTCTACTAAAAATACAAAAATTAGCCAGGTGTGGTGGCAGGCACCTGTAATCACAGCTACTCGGGAGGCTAAGGCAGGAGAATGGTTTGAGCCTGGGAGGCGGAGGTTGCAGTGAGCCAAGATCGCGCCATTGCACTCCAGCCTGGGCGACAGAGCAAGACTCCATCTTAAAAAAAAAAAAAAAAAAAAAAAAATTGGCCAGGCGCGGTGGCTCAAGCCTGTAATCCCAGCACTTTGGGAGGCCGAGGCGGGCGGATCACAAGGTCAGGAGATCGAGACCATCCTGGCTAACACGGTGAAACCCCGTCTCTACTAAAAAATACAAAAAACTAGCCAGGCGAGGTGGCGGGCGCCTGTAGTCCCAGCTACTTGGGAGGCTGAGGCAGGAGAATGGCGTGAACCCGGGAGGCAGAGCTTTGCAGTGAGCTGAGATCTGGCCAGTGCACTCCAGCTTGGGTGACAGAGCGAGACTCCGTCTCAAAAAAAAAAAAAAAAAAAAAAAAAAAAAAAAAAAAAAATTATCAAATGTACACATCACTCTCTTTCAAACGTCATCTAAAAAAAGGTATTTAACCAAAAACTTAACAAAAATTTGTATGATAATCCAATATCTAACATTTAAAACTCAAATGATGAATTCAAAAATTCATCAACTGAATTTCAATAACATCCTAGATTTTAAAACTACAAACTAAATCATGTATTATGTTCTCCCTGATACCCCATAAACCCCAAAAAGCCCTTTGATATCCTATTTGATATGAAATAGGATGTCCTTCACAAATCAAGAAATTCTTCCTAAACTTCACATCAGTTTGCAAAATTTTTACCTAAAAAAAAGCATGACTAAGATATACATATAAACTCCATATATTATAAAACAATTTTTTTAGTTTTAACTAAAAGTAGTTAATATACGTACTTTGGTAATTCTAAACAAATGCTAAAAATAAAGTCCCTATTAAACTTATTCCAGTTACAATTTCTGCTATTCATTAGTTTCAAAATTTTCTTCAATGAACACACATTACTTTTAAATTCTTATAAAAAAAAAAGACTGTAAACCAGCATAGGTAGTTACACTTCAAAAATGAGAAGCAAAATGAGATGTCAGAACGAGAGGGGATAATCTTCTATTCAGGCAGCTTCACTCTATAAACTCATTTTTCTAACAATATTATTAGATCCCACCATTCCTACAAGTCAGAAATATATAAAGGAGTACCAACAAGAGAGGAAGGAAGAATGTTGGTTACATCTCTAAGTTTATAGAAAACTTAGAAGAAAAGGAGGTCAAACTTTGAGTAAGATACCCAAAACTAAAGATTTCTCCCTCCCTTCTCTCTGTAACTACAATGATTTTCACTTCAGAAAATGGAAGAATCAAATAATATACCTCCTCCTTCTACAAATTTCCAGAGTCAACAGGCAACAAACACACAGGAGGATGAGAAGGCTGGTCCTGATATCCATACCAAACTTATTTATACCCAGAACTAAAAATAAAATTATATTTTAGTTATCTGACTTATACATGTGTCTTACTTGTTTTTTGAAAAACAAAACAAAACAAAAAAAGACATCAAGTAGCTACTGAAGTTAGTTCTCAAACCACCTACCTCTCCAGGGTGCAATCTATCCCAGTTTTCATTAATGTATGTCATAAGCTCAAGTTCAGAATCAAAGTATTTCTTCTTATGAATAACACTTAGGTTGTAAAGGCATAGGTGTGCTATATCTACCCTGGAATCCAAAAATAATCAAATACACAAAACAATGTTTTTAGTTACTGCTAAGAAATCACAGTTTCTTTATAAAACAGTAATTAAGATGCAAAGAGATTTAGATGGATAGTCATATTCACAATACAATAAATCACTACATATAAAAATAACTAGAAAATAGTGACTAAACATTCACTTATCCTGAATAGCAACTATAAACTAGAAAATATAGAATTACTTCTTTTTTTCTTTTGAGACAGAGTTTTGCTCATTGCCCAGGTTGGAGTACAATGGCACAACCTCGGCTCACTGCAACTTCCGCCCTGCAGGTTCAAGCGATTCTCCTGCCTCAGCCTCCCTCAGCCTCCCGAGTAGCTGGGATCACAGGCGCCCACCTCTATGCTAGGCTAATTTTTTGTATTTTTAGTAGAGATGGGGTTTCACCATGTTGGCCAGGTTGGTCTTAAACTCTAGACCTCAGGAGATCCACCCACCTCGGCCTCCCAAAGTGCTGGGATTAGAGGCAAGAGCCACCGCACCTGGCCACGAATTACTTCTGAAAGTGTATTCAAAGAGGATCTGGCTTTAAAAATATATAACTTACAATCAAGATTTTTGCATTTTCACTTCCGGATATAAGCTACAGAATATACCATACTTAACCAAACTATCTGATTCATGGGTTAAATCCTATCTATTGCTAAAATATGTAAAATACAACAAAGATCTATAAGTACTTACTGTAAGCATTTTATTAGTAAACCTCTAAAATTCATCACACTTCCAATACACAAGAATTACTACATTGAAGCAGAAATTAGCATATTTGTTATACCTATCTCTCTTCTACTATATGCTATTCTGAAGTTCAAAAGAACTAGAAATATGAGTAAGAATTTAGAAGGTCTAAAGGATATCTGAAAGTTTCATTTACGACATTCAACACTGAACAGCCTTATTAATTTAGCAATACAAGTGGATGTTACTTAGTGAAGATGACATCAGGCATGAGGGTAAATAAAAGAAATAAAGCCAAGCATAAATAACCTATTTTTACTTAAGCCAAGTAAATGTATATAGAGTTTCAACTTGTAGGTTTAAGAAAATGGCTTTTTTTCTTTTTTGAACAGAAATGTCCACACTTACCACTGTAATGGTAGACGTTTGAGGTATTCTGGTCCAGAACTGCAGACAGAGCATATAAACGTATAAAATCTAAGGGGGGGGAAAAAAAAAGAAGAGAAAGTTTTATAGTGAGTAATCAGAGGTAAAACTATTACAGCTAATATTCACTGAGTGAATAACCTACAGCTGATATCAAGACTGATACTCAAAACAAAATATAATTTAAATTACAATGCTTTCTGTGATTGAGGGAAGTTCTTTTCCAATAACAAATAATGAAACAGTTCATCTGTGAAGAGAAAGGATCTTTTTTTTTTTAACCACTAGAGACCTTCAAAGGTCACACACAGACTCACACATACTCATAGTTTACTAATCGATCGCTTGTGTGTGCCAGGAATTGTGATGGCTGCTCCCATATACATCGTTTAATTCAATGCTCAAAATAACGTAATAAGCCCCAAAGGGACAAGTGAACTTCCCTAAGGTCAGAAAGAAAATTAAGTGGCATAAGCCAAGATTTAAAACCAGGTTTTCAGATGTCAAACTTAGTGGTCTAGCTTTTTGTTCCTGGAGCTCACTGTGCTACTTTGCATTCTTCTAATATAGAAAGTACATTAAGTCTGCTTTTACAAACTTTTTATATCTAAAGTATAGTTGTGTCTTTAACAAGGCCCTGTGGTCTTTTCCAATTCTAATACAATCCCTTTGAGGTTCTTTAAAGGAAGATACCAAAGAGAATACTTTAGAGTACTGTGGGTCAATAGGAACAAATATAATCACTGACAATACTTACAAGCTTTCTGGAATAAAATCCAAAAGCACAAAAGTTATGTATATTTTAAGTATATCATTCAATATTTTCCTTCTGAGACAACCCCTTTCCAAATCACTATTGAAACTATCTTTAGGAAATCTGAAATCGCAAATATAACCACAATTAAAAAGTGACAAAAATCAGCTAGTAAAGTTCAAATGCCCTTCTCACCTGTCTCCAAATAGCATTGGCTTTTGAAGGCATTGCACACAAGCCTCATGAAACCACTGCTTACATTTGCAGCACTGTAGCATCTTTAAATACCAGCTATTAAAAAAACAAAAAAGTTAACATTAAAATTCCTGTTCTAAGGGAAAGTTTCATTTCTTCGAAAAAAAAAAGTGGCATAATCCACAATACTGTTCTAATTAAAGTATCACATTTCTACTATACTTACTGTAAATATTTCCTTTCCCAAAAAGGCTTATAATATCAGCTATTTCATCCCTCTTCTCTCTTTTATTCATGAAATTTTATAAGCTCTTGAAAGATACACGTACTACTTCTAGTCAAATATGCCTGGCTCCTACACTAGTTAAATGAGCTCTGTTAAAACACAAGCCTAGGCTATTTTTTTTTAAGAGGCAAATATCGTTATGTTGTCCAGGCTGGAGTACAGCATCATGACCATGGCTCATGCAGCCGCAACCTCCCAGGTTCAAGTGACCCTCCCACCTCAGCCTCCCAAGTAGCTAGGACCACAGGCATGCAACACCAAGCTCAGCAAAAAAAATTTTTTTTTTTTTTTTTTTTTTAAAGTAAAACTGGGGTCTCCCTATGTTGCCCAAGCTGGTCTCCAATTCCTGGGCCCAGGCCTGTCCTCAGCCTCCCACAGTGCTGGGATCACATGCGAGAACCACCATGCCAGGCCTCTTGGATTTTTTTCACATCAATTCTCTAAACACCAGGAGGGGTCAGATTCAGAGGTATTGTTGTTTGCCCCAAATATCAAATTGCCTTAGGCAGCTTTCAGATTATAAACATTCTACTTTATATCTTTACTGTGTTTCTATTATTCTTGTCAATATAATAAAAAGAATATAACGATTTAATAAACCTGCTTAACATTAATATAAATCTAACCTAAGACTCTACCAGGTAAAAAGGCTTTTTGACAGGTTTAGCTGTATTTCAGTGTACGGTCTATAGATCTGTTTGAGAAAGCTAAAGATGCTAAAATTGAATCTTCATCTAAGAAATATATCCTCTCTTTTCAGTTAGCACATGGATTTTGGGTTTAAGAGATAGGGCTGGCTACATTGCTACATTGACCAAGCTAGACTTCAGAGTTCAAAGGATCCTCCTACCTCAGCCTCCCAAGTATCTGGCAGTACCGCTACACACCACCACACCCAGCTAGTATGTGGTTTGGATACGGTTATCTTTATTTGAAAATAATAAAAGGCACCATTTCCAAACAGAGGTATACCTTGATTCAGTCTATCAGCACTATTTTTCTAGGTTCATGTGCTCACCTTACGTCTCTGTGTCACATTTTGGAAATTCCCATAACATTTCAAACTTTCTCATTACTATTAATATTATATCTTTCATGGTGATCAGTGGTCTTTGATGTTATTACTATAACTATTTTGGGCCACCAAAAACTGTGCCCACATGGATGGCAAACTTAATCACTGAATGTTGTGTATGTTCTGACTACTACCAACCAGCCAGTCCCCATCCCTCTCCCTCTCCTCAAGCTTCCTGTAACTTGAGACACAATAATATTGCAATTAGGCTAATTAATAATCTTACAGTGGGGCCAGGCGTGGTGATCATGCTTGTAATTCCAGCACTTTGGGAGGCCAAGGTGGGAGAATCACTTGAGGCCAGGAGTTGGAGACCAACATGGACAAATAGCAAGACTCCATTTCCACAAAAAAATTTTAAAACTAGCTGGGTGTGGTGGTACATGCCTGTGGTCCCACCTACTCAGGAGGCTGAGATGGAAGGATTGATTGAGCCCAGTTCAATGCTGGAGTGAGCTATAACCATGCCACTGCACTCCAGCCTAGATAACAGAGCAGGAACCTGTCTCAAAAAAAAAAAAAAAAAGGCCGGGCGCGGTGGCTCAAGCCTGTAATCCCAGCACTTTGGGAGGCCGAGACGGGTGGATCACGAGGTCAGGAGATCGAGACCATCCTGGCTAACTAACACGGTGAAACCCCGTCTCTACTAAAAAATACAAAAAACTAGCCGGGCGAGGTGGCGGGCGCCTGTAGTCCCAGCTACTCGGGAGGCTGAGGCAGGAGAATGGCGTAAACCCAGGAGGCAGAGCTTGCAGTGAGCTGAGATCCGGCCACTGCACTCCAGCCTGGGCAGCAGAGTGAGACTCCATCTCAAAAAAAAAAAAAAAAATCTTACAATGGCCTCTAAGTGTTCAAATGAAAGGAAGAGTCACAAGTCTCTAAATTTAAATCAAACATTAGGAAGGTATGTCAAAAGCCAAAACAGGCTAAAAGCTAGGCCTTATGCACCAAACAGTTGGCCAAGTTATATATGCAAAGAAAAAGTTCTGGAAGAAAATAAAAGTGCTACTCCAGGCCAGGGTGGCTCAGGCCTGTAATCCCAGCCAGCTTTGGGAGGCCAAGGTAGGAGGACTATTTGAGGCCAGGAGTTCAAGAACAGCCTGAGCAACATAGCAAGAACCTGCCTTTACAAAAAAAAAAAAAATACCTTTTAAAATTAGCCAGGTGTAGTGGCACATGTCTGTGGTCCTAGCTACTTGGGAGGCTGAGGCAGGAGGATCACTTGAGCCCAAAAGTTCAATGCTGCAGTGAGCTATGATCATGTCACTGCATACTACAATCTGTGCCCTATCGCTTTAAGAAAGAAATGAAAATATGTAGAAGAAAGCAGTAATCTGTCTGTGAAAAAATTCCGTGTTGATTTTACGTTTTAAAAAACTTGTCTTTTCCTCTTCCATTCAAATTATAATATTAAATATACCATTTCCTAAATGGTCAATCACATTAAATATGACATTCAATGAAACTACTGATACTGGGCCCCTGCAGTAAATGTTTTCCCTCAATAGTTAACTTTATGACAATATTTATAATTCACTTTAAATTTCCAGAATATAAGACTTATACACATATTTTTTAATGTGTGGATATGATAAAAAACTAGACAAAAATTATTTTTTTATGAAAATAATAGATTTTCCCCCTTGTTTTCTTCACTGATGTGTTCGTGCAGTTGCAATTCATCATCACTCACACAACATAATCAAGAAAAATAGATAAGGCAAGCAAATAAAAATTACTTAAAGGGAATTACATAACTATATTTACTTACTCTCCAGGGCCTCCACAATAGCAGTAACACTGCTGGACATTGGTTTTATGACCTGCATCCCATTCAAGGTCTGCCACACTATAGGGTAATGTCTGCTTCATGACTTGCAATGCTTTGGCATTTGGTCCTTTCTTAAGCGCACCACCCCTCTACATTAGAGGAAAAAAAATGTGAAAGAGTGAAGGTTAAAATTTTAAACACAATTCTATACTTTAAAAATGACTCTGACACTTCTGCAGAAATTCCTTTCCAAACTTTTACCATATCACAAACTGTCTGATTAATAATAATCTCTATTTTTCTTTTCTTCTTTCAAATTAGTGCACCAATTCCCATATTACTATCATCAAGTAAGTGAAAGCATCATTAAAAAGTCACTTAAGCATCATTAGTCAAATAAATAGCACCTCTTTCTACCCAGCATTCATTGCTCATTTCATTCAAACTTTCAGTGTACACAATCATTATGTTGATAATGTCTTACAGATTCCATCAGGGCGTTAGCCCAAAACACTTAAAATATACCTTTGTTGTTGTTGCAAAAACACACTGCCGACAGAGCCATTTTTCATCTGAATCAATCACACTGGAATCAATATGAGGTGTGTGACACAACTGATGATATCCTTAATATCAAAAAAAGCATAAAGCAAATTCTATTTCATTAATACTTTCAACACAATTTCAAGATGTATTTTAGTAGTATTCCTACATTAATATAATTAATAAACAGGATAATAATTTCAAATTATCAATGTAAAGTATTTTTACTCATTAATCTTCAACATAGGCATTCAGTATGTAACAGCTTTTCCACAAGATTAAAAGAAATCATGTTACCTTGGCCACACTTGTCACATATAACCATTTCATTGGGAGCTTCTGAATACTCTTCTTGACATATTGTACAGACCATTTCCCCACTTCCAGTGGCTCCTAAAGTATTTAAAACACATTTAAAAAGAGACATAAAAAATTCCATATAACAAAACCACTTTTATGACTCAATAGGCAGCACATATGGACAATGTTTGCTAAGTATATTATAATGCTTCGCAAGACAAAGTACACAAAATGGTATCTCTCTTCTCTGTGTTCTTTCTACCTTTAACTTAACATGCTTGTCTACTTTCACAATTTAATCTGCTTTTTGGCAGAAGGCATAATTTAAACTGCTCTCAAGCATCTTCCCTTATTACTCATTTCTCATATTCTCACTCTTAAAGGTGAAGGTGGAGATGAGGGATGGGCAACAGCTGGTAGAGGAGGTTTGTGAACACTAGAGCTACTTTATAGAATACTTATCTATTCATGTACATACATTCACTTATCCTACACCACTAATATCATGAAATTAAAGAAAAAAAGCAAGGAAGCTATGTAAACTACCTCTTTCTCTCTGAATTCAGAGCATTTCCTTTTACTTACTAATTTATTAAACAGGTTGAACCGTAATTATTTAATCTCCAGCTTCTGAAATCTGAAAATATGGTATCCAATAATGTACCCTAACAAAATACCATTGCAACAAAACTTTGGGGTCCTACAATTAATTATTTTTTTTTTAGCAGAACAAGTGAATTATTTCTTCATTAGACATTTTTATTCTAAAAAAAATCACACAAAATTTATAATACAATTTACCACCCTAACACATTATCATTTCCAGTATTCTCATCTGTTTCAATAGAGTCAAATTCACAATACACACACTTTATGTACATAACAACAATAGAAACTTACAATTTTGTGCTATGGGCTAAGCACTGTGTAGGCTCTTGATATATTTTGTTTAATCCTACAACTAACTTACAAATATACTATTTACAGAGAAGAACTGAGGCTCAGAAAAAGTAACTAACCCAAAGACCCTGAGAAAACATCAAGACTAGGATTCAAACCCAGATGTGCCAAAATCCATGCTCTCTCCACTACGAGATGCTTCATCAATACTACCTAATATTTCTTCTATCAAAAGCATTTTTCACACAGCTAGTTTTCAAAATTGTTAAGTTCTAATAGCTGCATAGTATTACATCTAACGGAAAGAACCCAATTTACTTCATTATTACTCTACTCTCGGACATACAGGTTACCAACTGTTTTTCTTTTTTTGGAGAGGGGGAATCTGTCTTTTGTATTTCTCCTATTTGTTTGTTTTGGTCTCTCATGCTCCTGCTTTGTTTGCTTCCTTTTATTTTTCCCCTCAGATAGGGTCTTGCTGTGTCATCCAGGCTGGAGTGAAGTGGCACAGTCACAGCTCACTGCAGCAGCCTTGACTTCCCGAGCCCAAGCAATGTCCCCACCTCAGCCTCTCAAGTAACTGGAACCACAGGCATGTGCCACCATGCCTAATTTTTTTTTTTTTTTTTTTGTAGAGACAGGATCTCCCTGTGTTGCCCAAGATGGTCTCAAATTCCTGGGCTCAAGCAATCCTCCTGCCTCTGCCTCCCAAAGCACTGGGATTACAGACATAAGGCACTGAGCCCAGCTGTTTGCTTCTTGGTACACTTCATTGAAGGTGGTCTCCCATAGCTTCTGGGTTTATGGTTCCAGTCAGGAGAGCAACCAGATTAAGCCTGGGAACTCTCTGTGAAAATTTACAATTCCCTGGAAATGGAATGACAGCCCCCCTAGGGTAGGTGCCTGATCTGACTCTCACTGTAACTACCTGGACTAATGAGAGGGAAGCCAATTCCTCAGAAAAGGGGGGTAGTGAGGTAGTGACCCAAGAAACAATCCCGAAGAAGCTGGGAATTAACTTTTACTTGTGAAATCAAACATATATATATATTTTTTTACCATCAAGTTTACAAGAACCTTCCTATAAAGCTTAGTAATCTTCTATAGTCTCCCTTACTCTAAATCCAATTGACTAGAAAGCCTTGGCCATTTCATCTTAGAAATGCCAAATTTATTGTTGTTGTTAAAATAAAGCTCAGGAAACATTTTTCACCTAGTATTTTTTGAATTATTTCTTATGAATAAACTCCTAGAAATGAGTCTATTAGATAATTATAAACTTTTGCACTTAATGCAAATGCTAAACAACCAAAATAGAAATTTACACTGCCACCAGCAATGTAAGCGTATGAAACCAAAACAGCATTAGATGCTAAGATTTAAAACCCTCTTACATTTATGTAACAGTTATAACATGATATATTTTACCCTGTTGACTACTAATTTTTTTTTATGTAAAATTTTTAAAAGAAACTCATTCGATAAATATAATTTATTAAGTTTTGAAATGTATTACTGGCAGGTTTCTTACAGGGAAGAAAACTACTAAACCCACTCCTCACTGAAATATGCCATAACGCAGGTTTCAGATTCATTTATTCATTTTTATAGCAACTACAAGTTTCATATGTGCTACTATCAGGGTGCTAAGAGTTAAATGACCAGGAGCAATCCTTTGTAATTCCAGGAACAGCAAAAGGAACCAGTGAAGAAAGAACAACCACAAAACATTAAACTGACATACTGGGTGCGGCACTTGTAGAACAGGAAAGGACCCCTCACACAACTTTCTATCTCTAGGTAACACTGGTTTTCTTCTTTTCTACCACTTTTAAAAGCAAAGAAGGAGAAGCAGAAAGGAGGAAGTGGACAAAAGGATGACAGACCTATTACATTAAATCCACAGGAAACTCCAAAACATCTTCAAAGCTGAAAGAAATACAAAGCTAATGGAAGGGGAGTAAAAAGCAGCATAACATGTTTCACTGCTATTACAGAGAGACCTATGTTTACAAAATAATGAAAAAAAGAATAATTTTGTGTGCAGGGTAGTAAGATCTGCTCAATATTAGTAGTGTTGGAGATCTCCTATCCCTTTAAATCTTATGAGTCACACTTTTCTCTGGCTCCTCAATTTCAGATTCAAAACGTAATTTTAGTCCTTTAAACTTATCAGTCCAGAAACCATAAAAAGTTTCTCTAGAAAAACATTTTACCAGAGTAAAAGCTACTTAGTTCCCCACCTAGGCCCTGAGTACCAACTATATAGATGGTAATTAGAACATTTCCATTCCTTTACCAAAACTTTTTTATTCTTTAAGAAACATTAGGAGTAAAGTCAAGAACTAAAACACAGCAGAAACCTACCATAAAATTGTACTTGGTATTCAAATATAAAACCCAATCGTTAAATACTTTGGCAAGGTGCCTACCCTTTGGGGAGAAAATTTATCTCTTTTCTTTTTTTTTTTTTTTTTTGAGGCGGAGTCTCGCTCTGTCGCCCGGACTGGAGTGCAGTGGCCGGATCTCAGCTCACTGCAAGCTCCGCCTCCCGGGTTTACGCCATTCTCCTGCCTCAGCCTCCCGAGGAGCTGGGACTACAGGCGCCCACCACCTCGCCCGGCTAGTTTTTGTATTTTTTTTAGTAGAGACGGGGTTTCACCATGTTAGCCAGGATGGTCTCGATCTCCTGACCTCGTGATCCGCCCGTCTCGGCCTCCCAAAGTGCTGGGATTACAGGCTTGAGCCACCACGCCCGGCCAATTTATCTCTTTTCTATGAGAATACAGAAAACACAGGTCTTAGTATAGGCCTATTAACCCAGCAACAGGAAAACTAAAAGTAGGGCTTTAATGACAGCTAAAATACTCAGGTTTTCAGTAAACATCGGTAATTTTCAAAAGTACTTTGCATGAAAGAGGTACCTGGAAAAACATCTATATTTAGCAGATGCTAAAAGCATGAAAATAATCATAGTTTCTAATAATAGAAATTATCACAAGAAGCATACCTATAACCAAACCAAGGCATACTTGTATTCATTTTTACTGGCACACAAATATAGCCTCATTTTCCCATTTAAACATAAAAAACCCATAACTAAATGGTAATTTTAAACCACTCTTAAAGAATATTTCTATTATTCTAAATCAGTTTTATATGTCCTAATTTCCCAAATCAACTGGCAAATAGTATGCTCCCAATAAACACTTGCTTTCTACAAATATAAGCAAGTAACAGTTGAATTGAATCCCAAACTGTTACTGAGATTAGTTACCAAAGATTTTTCTTCAAAGTTCTTAGAAGGGTCTTAATATAGCTTACAGGTATAAATTACTGATGCATCTGTCCTCTAGAGTATTCTTGTTCTTCTTATGGTCTATAATAAAGACTATGCTGATTTTTTAACTTCTCCTCAGAAGTAATCCTGAGTTATCTAAATACACGGTATTCAACAGAAAACATCATAATATGACAAGTTGAAGAAAATCAAATTTTAATTTAAATCATGTTCAAGAGAAATAGTAGCACCTGCCTGTTTGAATGTCCTTCCAGAGAACCCAGGATTTAGAACTGTCTTCAAATATGATGAAGCAGCTCTGTTTCAATATGTTTATCTGCAATACAGAGAAATACTTAACGGTGATCTCTTAAAATTAAAAACATGAAGTTAAATTAAGATTATTAAATGCTTACTGCAAAAACAGCAAAAGATACATTAAAGTAACTTGCCTTTTTGATAGTGCCAAGATAAAACAAGCCATCTGACCATCTAGCTAGGACATCCTGACCCTCTTCAAATTTACATGCTGGCTTTTTGGCTTTATGTCCATCCTGTAAAGACAGCTTGGTCAAGGATGTTGGGGTCTTTTGGTTTCGACGTAAAGGAGACCGCTTGTGGACCAGTGAATTACCTGCCCCTGTAGAGTCTCTGTTTAGAGAATAAAAGACCATATATAAGACTTACTTATAGAGCTTATTTTATACCAGTGGGATATTTTATATGTTAAAGCTTTTCATTTGTTAAAAACCTTAAGACAAAGAAAAATATAAAAAGTACCTCAAATCATAAATACTCTCCAAACAAAGCAGTTTAAAACAAAATGATAACAATTCTCAATATCCATTCATTGCCTACTCTAAGTGAGGCCAAGACTCAGCAAACACTCCAAGACAACACATTCAAGGTAGCTGTCATCAAAATAACAGCTTTATGTTGAGGTACGCAGGCCATGGTCATGAGCCTTACAGGTATAAGGCTGTAAGTTTTATATGTCTTGAATATAAATGTGAAGTTAAATTAAGATTATTAAATGCTTACTGCAAAACAGCAAAAGATACATTAAAGTAACTTGCCTTTTTGATAGTGCCAAGATAAAACAAGCCATCTGACCATCTAGCTAGGACATCCTGACCCTCTTCAAATTTACATGCTGGCTTTTTGGCTTTATGTCCATCCTGTAAAGACAGCTTGGTCAAGGATGTTGGGGTCTTTTGGTTTCGACGTAAAGGAGACCGCTTGTGGACCAGTGAATTACCTGCCCCTGTAGAGTCTCTGAGTGTCTAGGTACCTTATATACCTTATATACTTAGTTAAAGAATAAAAGTGAATTACATTTTAATCTCTTGATTATGCCACATGCAGTTAAGACACACACTAACCAGTGACTTCAAGGGATAGCTGGGTGTTATTCATACTTTTCACACTCAAAGGAAGGGCAGTCAGGACCTTCTCCTTACAGGGAATCACTACTGAACTGAGCAAACATGCAGACTGAGAGTTAAAAAAAAAAAAAATTGATAACCAGCAATTTCATTAAATTATACACAAATAGAAAGTACACTATAAGGCTGGGTGCGATGGCTCATGCTTGTAATCCCAGCACTTTGGGAGGCCGAGGCGGATCACCTGAGGCCAGGAGTTCAAGACCAGCCTAGCCAACATGGTGAAACCCTGTCTCTACAAAAAAATACAAAAAGTAGCCGGGCGTGGTGGCACACACCTGTGATCCCAGCTACTGGGGAGGCTGAGGCAGGAGAATCATTTGAACCCAGGAGGTGGAGGTTGCAGTGAGCTAAGATCACACCACTGCACTCCAGCCTGGGCAACAGAGCAAGACTCTTGTCTCAAAAAAAAAAAAAAAAGAAAGAAAAGGAAAGTACACTATAAGAGTACTTAAAGGCAAAAAAAAAAAAAGTAACATTAAATACTGTGAAATTACATTATAACTTATGTATTAGACATTCCATAAACAGCAAAGCATACCACCATCAACTTTCTTAAAAGTAACAAAGCAGTGCTTGGTTTCACTTTTCCAAATTAGATTTTTCACTAATTAAACATACAGTGACATGTAAAACTAGATAGACAATAATTCTAAAAATAGCATAAAAGTTTAGTAAAAATAAAATGAGCAGGAAAATTAAAGAAAAAAGTTTCAAAAAGTTCCTAAGTATTAGGAATATCTACTTTCAATACCTAAAAATACAGAAATTCTGGGAAACCCTGTCACATGCTAAAACACGGATGAACCCTGAAGACATTATGCTAAGTGAAATAAGCCAGACAAAATGGACAATTATTCCACTTATATAAGGTACCTAGACACTCAAAGTCACAGAGATGGAAAACAGAATGGCGACCAACTGCTAGGAAGAATGGGGAGCAGGGAGTTAGTGTTTAATGGGTACAATGTTTCAGTTTGAAAGAAATACATTTTAAAGATATCCAAAGAAATAACTGGTACCTTCCCAAATTTGCTGAAAAACATTATCTACACATCCAAGCAGCTCAACAAATTCCAAGTAGGATAAATGCAAAGAGATCTACACCCAGCCACATCATAGTAAAAATGCTGAAAAGCAAAAAAAAAAAAAAAAAAAATCTTGAAAGCAACAAGAGAAATACAATATATCACGTACAAGGAAACCCCAATAAGATTAACAGTTGACTTCTCATCAGAAACAATAAAGGCCAGAAGGCAGTAAGATGACATATTCAAAGTATGCAGGCTGCAGGGAATGGGTGCTGTCACCAGAGAATCTTATATCCAGCAAAACTATCTTTCAAAAATGAAGGTGAAATACACACTCCCAGATAAACAAAAACTGAATTTGTTATTAGCAGAGACATCTTACAATGAATACTACTATGACTGAAATCAATAAACCCAGAAAGAAATTCAAATACATGTATGTACACACACACACACACACAAAAGAACACCAACAAAATTATAAAATACAGCATAAATGCATATTCCCTCCAAAGCAAGTATACAAAACAACATGTACATAATTGTTAGATACATAATATATAGAAATGTAATATATTTGGCAATAATAGCACAAAGGAAGTGTATAGGAGCAAAACTGTTTCAACTGTTTCAAACAAATGACACAAGGCCAAGAGCAGCGTGGCTCACACCTGTAATCCCAGCACTCTGGGAGGCTGAGGCAGGAGGATTCCGAGTTCAAGAGTAGCCTGGGCAACACAGGGAGAATGTCTCTAAAAAAATTAAAAAATAAAAATTAGCCAGGCATTGTGGCATGTGCCTGTGGTCCCAGCTACTCAGGAGTCTGGGGTGAGAGGACTTTATGAGGCTAGGAGATCGAGACTGCAGTGAGCTGTGATTGTGCCACTGCACTCAAGCCTGAGCAACAGAGAGAGACCCTGTCAAAAGAAAAGAAGAAAAGAAAAGAGAAAAATGGAAGGAAGGACAGACACAAGATGCTAACTTGAATTTACAGGAACAAACAAAAAAAATGGTAATTAAGGTAAATGTAAAACATAGATTGTCACTTCAAGAAAATACCTGCCTCATACAGAACTCAGTGGCTGTTTCAAGTAAAAATGGTGTTCCATGAAAAAGCTGCTAGTTCAGCTGGCAACTCAAACAATGGCACAAGTGCCTTATGCCATTTCTACTTTATCACACATATTAGAAACCCGGCCGGCACGGTGCCTCATGCCTGTAATTCCAGCATTTTGGAAGGCCGACGCGGGTCAATCACTTGAGGCCAGGAGTTCAAGACAAGCCTGGCCAACATAGTGAAACCCCCTATCTCTATTAAAAATACAAAGTTAGCCAGGCGTGGTGGCACGTGCCTATAATCCCAGCTACTCAGGAGGCTGAGGCAGGAGAACTGCTTGAGCCTGGAAGGCGGACACTACAGTGAGCCAAGATCATACCACTGCACTCCGCCCTAGGCAACAGAGCAAAACTACGTCTCAAAAAAAAAAAAAAAAAAAATTCTTAAGTGAAATAAGGTTTGGGGATGTGTGTGTGTGTATATACATATATATACACACACACACACACATACATATATATGTGTGTGTGTTTATGTTTTTTACTGTTAGTACACAACGAAGAATACAAGTACAGTTAGACGCCACTGCCTTGATTCATGCTAAGGCACAAAGCAATTTTATCTAACACTGTTTTTCTGTACCATAGTCAGTTGTGAGGAGAAGGCACTTTCGGTAGTATAATTACAGGGGTTAAAAAGTTTAAATGTCTGACAAGATCAGTGCAAGAGAACATAAGTAAAAATGCAGGAAGAATCACAATGAATTCTCTATCATCAGGGATGCTTAAGGAGAGGGTAATAATCCTCTTTCTCCAGACTTTGAAACAATTTAATGCCTTCACAGTATGGGAATAACTCTATTAGCCATCAACTTTGAAAAAAGCTTTAAGGGGGAGGGTGCAGTGGCTCACACCTGTAATCCCAACACTTTGGGAGGCCGAGGCAGGCAGATCACCTGAGGTCAGGAGTCCGAGACCAGCCTGACCAACATGGAGAAACCCCGTCTCTACTAAAAACACAAAATTAGCCTGGCATGGTAGCGCATGTATGTAATCCTAGCTACCCGGGAGGCTGAGGCACGAGAATCTCTTGAACCCAGGAGGTGGAGGTTGCAGTGAGCTGACATCACGCCATTGCACTCCAGCCTGGGAAACAATAGCAAAACTCTGTCTCAAAACAACAACAACAACAACAACAAAGCTAAGTTCAGTGTTTACTTGACGGATTTTGCCTCCCTTCAGTTAAAAAAAAAAAAAAAATAGCCAAAGCCTGAACAATAATTAATCATGGGTGAAAAATGACCTCAGTAGAATGCCGTGGCAGGTCTCTGTTAAGACCTAGAATCTTCCAACTCCAAAGCAGAAACTGTACAAAAATAAAAATTGCAAACATTCCCAGTTTCATATGCTTTGCGATTACTTCAACAAATTATCCCCTTTTCTCAGGATAGCAAGGTCTGTCTCTGTCTTACTCTCCACCGTACTACTCCCACTGCATAGCACATCCTTAGGTCATAAGGTATAAAACGCTTTTTTATTTTTCTATCTCCTTGTGTTTATGCTCTGCTTCTCCTAATATTTCTGGTGTGCTGTGTCTCAAATGAGACCTAACCTAACTATAGTTACCCTTGATTCCTTATGCCCCCTTCCTACCACCTCCTCATTTTTTCCCTCCCATTCACAGCCAAACCCCCAGGAAAAAACTACTGAGATTACCAAGTACCTAATCCTACATTAAACATTCAACATATTCATGGCCAGGCATGGTGGCTCACGCCTGTAATTCCAGCACTTTGGGAGGCCAGGACAGGTGGATCACAAGGTCAGGAATTTGAGACCAGCTTGGCCAACATGGCAAAATCCCATCTCTACTAAAAATACAAAAATTAGCTGGGCGTGGTGGCGGGCACCTGTAATCCCAGCTACTCAGGAGGCTGAGGCAGGAGAACTGCTTGAACCCGGGAGGAAGAGGTTGCAGTACCCGAGACCACACCATTGCACCCCAGCCTGGGCAACAAGAGCAAGACTCTGGTCTCAAAAAACAAAAAAACAAAAAAACCGCACAACATTCAACATATTCATTCACAAATCATTTATGGGTCCCTATTATGAGCCACATACTGTGCCAGGCACTAGATATATAGAGGTAATTTAATACTCAGAGCACTGCTTTAGAGATATTTTTGCGGATTAGATTTTACAGATCCCTTTTTACATGAGGAAACTGCAACTGCAAGACAGATTATAACTTGATGAAGTTTACTATAGGATACAAACCAGAGCCAGCATTCAATAAATCTTCTCTCTGAGGACCCTCCCATTAGCATTCAACTATGCTTAAAAACTTGCAAGGATCTTGGGGGTCGGGGGTAGAATAAAATTCTCTTGATTCTTTGTGCTCCCTTTCCACCACTTCCTCCTCTTTCCTCCCATTCACAAGCAAATCTCCAGGGTAAATTTACACACACTTAATGTCTCCACTCCTATAGTCTCCTCCCCTTTTCAGTCTTCAGCCCACTTCAACCCACCAACCTCCCCCAAAACAGGGAATGTCTGTCTCTTATTCACATTTGTATCCTCAATCTCTGCATAGGGCATGACACATAAATGGTAGAAGGATTATGCAGAATTTATAAAGTTCAAGTCAAGAAACGCCTATATTTAAGGAGTTAAATTTTTTATCTAACCAATATTTAAGGAGTTTAACTTTTCATCTTTATCTACTTTTTTTTTTTTTGAGATGGAGTCTCGCTCTGTCACCAGGCTGGAGTGCAGTGGTGTGATCTCGGCTCACTGCAACCTCCACCTCCTGGGTTCAAGCGATTCTTGTGCCTCAGCCTCCCGGGTAGCTGGGATTACAGGTGCATGCCACTACGCCCAGGTTATTTTTGTATTTTAATAGAGACAGGGCTTCACCATGTTAGCCAGAATGGTCTCGATCTCCTGACCTTGTGATCCACCCAACTCGGCCTCCCAGAGTGCTGGGATTACAGACCTGAGCCATGGCGCCCGGGATACATTTTTAATCTAATATCTCTAAGCACAAATCATCTGTTTTGCTTTAAGTAAAAAATAGACTCTACTTTCATTCACATTTAAGACAAATACACATCAACCTTTTACCCACATAAACATAAATCCTATATAAAACTGCATTAATAAAGAGATCATTTGTGCCAGGCATGGTGGCTCACACCTTTAATCCTAGCATTTTGGGAGGCTGAGGCAGGAGGATCACTTGAGCCTAGGAATTTGAGACCAGCCTGGGCAACATAGAGAGACCTTGTCTCTACAAAAAAAAAAAAAATTATCTGGGTGTAGTGGCACACGCCTGTGGTCCCAGCTACTCAGGAGGCTGAGGTGGGAGGATCACTTGAGCCCAGGAGGTTGAGGCTTCAGTGAGCCACGATTTCATCACTGCACTCCAGCCTAGACAACAGAGCAAGACCCTGTAACAAAAACCAAAAAATACATACATAAATAACTTGTAAAAGCATTATCTTCTTTTAAAATTTCTCTGTCCAAAAAAACTTACAGAAAACAAAGCAAGAAAAGAGTACATTACCCATAACGCCACAACTCAAATATATATATGTAGGATAAACATCATTGTACATTTTCCTCCCCTAAGGGTTTTCCTCTATGCAGTTTCCCCCACCCCATTAATGTCACTGATTACTTCCCTCTTTGCTAGAATGTGACCTTTATTAGAAGCCAAATTAATTTTTCTAATTTTAGAATTTATTATTTCCTTTCTGATTACAAAGGTAAACATGCTGTTAGAATAAATAATATAGAAACATATAGTTAAAAGTGAAAATTCTCCATGCAATCTCCTCCCACAAAAAAAAGTTAATCTCCTGATTTTTCTTATTTGTACTACATATCTATAATTCATATAAATGTTTTTAATAAAATACAGGACATTATATATATTGTTCTATAAATTTTCTCACATAACAATGTATCTTGAACAATGTGATTTCCATCTGTTATGTAAATATAAAATAAAAGCACATAAAATAATCTTTGCATCAGCTGCTAAACTGCTTTCCAACCATTACCCAACGGAGGAACATTTAGGATGTTTCCAACGTTTTACCATTACCCAATGGAGGAACATTTAGGGTGTTTCCAATGTTTTAACATAAGCAGTAATATAAAGCTCATTTTTCTACATTCCCAACTACTATATAAGATAAATAATAAAGATAATTACTATATATATAAAACATACTATGTATATTTTTCCTTTTTATAATAGAAAATTACAAATGTAGACAAAACAAGTATAATGAACCAGCAAGTAACATCCAGTTTCAATTATAATTTCTTTTCTTTTTTTTTTTTTTTTTGAGACAGTCTCACTGTGTCACCCAGGCTGAAGCGCAGTGCTGCGATCTCGGCTCACTGCAACCTCTGCCTCCCAGGTTCAAGCAATTCTCCTGCCTCAGCCTCCCAAGCAGCTGAGACTACAGGTGCCCGCCACCATGCCCGGCTAATTTTTTTTTAGTTTTTTGCAAAGACAGGGTTTCACTATGTTGGCCAGGCTGGTCTTGCACTCCTGACCTTGTGATTTGCCCACCAAAGTGCTGGGATTACAGGCGTGAGCCACCACACCTGGCCCATATAATCTCATGGCTAATATTATTTCATTTATATACCCATATCCCACCATCCTCATATTATGCATATTTTTAAATATCATAGGTACTGTCAAATTATTCTCCCAAATGTACCAACTCACACTGTCACTACACCTTCACCAACAGGAAGAATTATCAGTTTTTTGCTTTTTGACAACACACACTATTTCTGTCTACATCTCTATTAGTAGTAGTTAAAAAGCATGTTTCTCATAGGTTTGTTAACAATTTTTTTTTGAGACAGGGTCTCTCTCTGTCACCCAGGCTGAAGTGCAGTGGTGCAATCACGGGTCACTGCAGCCTCAATCTCCCGGGCTCAAGGGATCCTCCCACTTCAGTCTCCCAAGCAGCTGGGACTACAGGCACACACCATGCCACCATGCCCACCTGATTTTTTTTTTAATTATTTTTAGCAGGAATGGGAGCAGGTCTCAAACTCCTGAGCTCAAGTAATCCCTCCGCACTGGCCTCCCAAAGTTCTGGGATTGTAAGCATGAGACACCATGCCCGGCCTATTAACAATTTCTAAGTCTTCTGGAAACTGCAGTTGATGTTCTTTGCCCATTTTAAAATGAAATGTTAATCATTTTCATAATTTTGAAGAGCATCTTATATGTTATAACCCTTTCTTACACATATTGCAAACATTTTTCTGAGTTCATATACTAAAGTGCCATGAGAAACAGACTTTTTGATTGGGGGATCAGTACTCCTTCTGGGTACTCAGTTGACTGTGGTCAGTAGCTACAAAGCTATATCCCTCATCTCACCTCATCTCAGATACAAACTGCCTCTCCTGTTTAAGCAGTCAGGGATTGAGGGGAGGGAGAAAGAGGTAGTCATTATACAACGGGCAGTTTAACAAAGTAAAAAGTTTTATGGAGATGACTCAATGTATTTACTATCACTGAACTATATACACTGAAAATTGGTTAAGATGGGCCAGGCATTGTTGCTCACACCTGTAACTCCAGCTCTTTGGGAGGCCAAGGCAGGAGGGCTGCTTGAGGCCAGGAATTCAAGACCAGCCTAAGCAACACAAGATCCAGGCTCTAAAAAAAATTTATTTGAAATTAGCCAGATGTAGTGGGATGTGCCTATACTCCCAGCTACTTAGGAAGTTGAGATGGGAGAACTGCGTGAGCCTGGGAGGTCGAGGCTGCAGTGAGCTGTGACTGCACCACTGCATTCCAGCCTGGGTAACAGGGAGACCCTATTTCAAAAAAAAAAAAAAAAAAAAAAAAAAAAAAAAGACCAGCCTAAGCAACATGGCAAGGCCACATTTCTACAGAAAATTTTTTAAAAATTTGCCAGCCGTGATGGCACATGCCTGCAGGATCACTTGGGCTCAGGAGTTCAAGACTGCAGTGAGCTAGAATCACATCACTGCACTCCAGCCTGGGCAATAGAGACCTTATCGCCTTAAAAAAAAAAAAAAGGTTAAGATCGTAAATTTTGTTATACGTATTTTACCCCAATAAAAAGATTGGGAGAGAGGGCCCATAGTCACTACCACTGGATCACTGCTAGTGATATATCTTGAAAGAGATTGCCTGGACAAATAAGTTTCTTCCCTTGAGACCCAGTGTTCAAGCCAGTAACTCTTGGTTTACTACCCCACAATAAATAAGACCTTGACTCAAGAACTTGAAAACTGGATGTTTAATTCAAAAAGAGTGTGGCTTAGGGAAAACGGATTAATTCTTCCCAATCCATTCCTCAATTTGCTCTTCTAGTGAACTAAATAAAAAACTATCTGAATTCTTAGTTGCCATCTTTCCCCTGCCCACAATTTCTTCCCTTCCCCAGGAAAAGTAGCAAATATGTGGGTCAATCGCATGTAAAGGGTATAATATAACCTAAGAAAAGTGCTATTTTTGGTGAAAACTTTCATACAGATATGGTCAAATTCGTGAGGTCAAACAGGGCCAAAGTAAGGCCCAGGTATAAAGGAAGCAACAGGTAATCTGCTTAAGCTTGGCACTGCATTAAAGCTATGAAGAAGGAATTCTCTTTTATCTCTTAAGACAGGTATGTAAAATGAAGCCTGAAACTGGTTGCCTTCTTTCTGGTTGAGGTTTCCCTGAAAGTAGAATGTCAAAGAGAACCAGGATTGAACCTAAAGGACAGAAAGCATAAAGCAAGCAGCTTAAAGGCCGGCTCTACTCTACTTCTTAGTTATAGAAACAATACAAACAGCTGGGCGCTGTGGCTCACGCCTGTAATCCCAGCACTTTGGGAGGCTGAGGCGGGCAGATCACAAGGTCAGGAGATCAAGAACATCCTAGCTAACACACAGTGAAACTCCGTCTCTACTAAAAACACAAAAAACTTAGCCAGACATGGTGGCTAAGGCAGGAGAAAGGCATGAATCCAGGAGGCAGAGCTTGCAATGAGCCAAGATCATGCCACTGCACTCCAGTGTGGGCAACAGACCGACACTCTGTCTCAAAAAAAAAAAAAAAAAAAAAAAAAAATACAAACATAATGCTACATACATGGTTTTTTAGAAAAATAGCAAATAGTATAGAAAAAATTAAGGTGAAAATCAATAGTTCCTCACTCCACCACTTCTAATATTCTAGTCTTACTCTCAGAGGCAAGTGGTTTTTTTTTTAACTCTTTCAACAATGTCTTCTGAAGGTACCCTCATATTTACAAATAATGTATTTATACTTCTCTTTTTAAATTGATCGACTTCAAATCTGATTTCTTGCTATTGAAGTTGACAATTCACATCTTACACCAACTCCTATTTCCTACCTCCCATCCTCTACAAATCTTATTATTTTCACTAAATCAGTAAGTTTACTTATTGTACAATGTGTAAATATTGGTCACTGCAAAGATAAGTGGTATACCCTTATTAAATATCCTTTCTTATTTGCTTTCAATTTTTCCCAAAATTGCTTAATATATCCCTTTGTTGCCTCCTGTTTCAAACTGTCAGTGATAATTTCAAATCTTTTTTCCACATGTAACTCCTGCTTCTGAAGCTCTCCATGTTCCTGTGCCAATCTAGAATGACTATCCTCTAAGCCTTGCCCTTGTCATCTTGGAAGATCCCCTTGTCACTCTGATTTCTAGATCCCATATTCTTTTGCTGTAGCAGTGGCTTACAACAGAAGGCTGTATAAACTTTGTATATCTATTTCAATCCCATCCTCACAATTGACCAATACTTTCCCAGATACAGAATTTAATGTTGAAAATCATTTTCCCTCTACTACAAAGAGGAAGTTTGATAATATTCCTCTACTACACTCAGCATTCACAATGAAAAATCTGAAGCCACTCTGACTTTTACTCCTTTATAGGTTACCATTTTTTCCTCAGAAAGTTTCTAGGATCTTCCTTTATCTTTAATGTCTTAAAATTTCATAATGATGTGTCTAGGCATAAGGTCTTCTTTCAATCATCCTGTCCAGCCCTTGGTAAATCCTTTCATTTGTTTTTCTGTTTATCTTAGACTCTCCTTTGATGCAGCAGGCTTTCCTCAACTATTTAGTGGTACTTAGTTGTCCACTGACAGTTAAGATTGAGGTTATATAAACCTACATGGGATCTCTTTACTTGTGATTCAGGATTTGTAGAGAGGTGAGCTTTGCCTTAGTGTGATCAGATAGGAATGCAACATTTAGACTGATAAACTCTGCCAAAATATGGAGGTCTTTCTTCAGGACCTTATCAATGTAAAAACCCACTCTATATCCTTTACCTGAGGGCTAGACAACTGGGTATAGGTGGGTAGTGTCTATCTGTTTACGATATAGACAAACATCCCCCCCAACCATCTGTAAATGTTATCCTCTCATTCCTCACCATGCTGGAACCCATGGCTCAAAATCAGCAGATACCCTAGTTTTACAACTGGGCAACACTGAGAAGAAACACATTCATTAGAGAACAAAGTTAAAATTTTGAAACCATTACAGTAGGTATTAAGTATCATAAATACTGCAAATAAACTATATTACAAATTACAGACCAACTGACTTGGAATCCCAATTCCTATTTGTAATGGCTCATATGCAAAAATGCAGCCTTCTTACAACCAACCAACATATACACATTTGTCTCCTAACCTACTGACAACTTATACTTGAAAACTGGTATCTCAGTGTATACTTTAATTAATCAGAACATTTTAACCAACCAAAACATCCATACCCCAAATCATTTTATAATAAGAGTCTAGTGAGAGTTAAGGAAAACATGATTATTTTATTTAAACTCAATGGCTCTGGTCATTCAACAAATACACAATGCCTGCTATATGCCAGGTTACCATGCCAGGTGTTAAGAGAGACAAATGTGGAAAGATACAGTACATACCACCAAGGAACATAGCCTTTGTAGAGAAACACGTGTGCACACCAAAAAACTATACGCAGTATAATTCCTATAATGAATAAACACAAGAAGAATAATA
This sequence comes from Rhinopithecus roxellana, assembly GCF_007565055.1. Taxonomy (NCBI): domain Eukaryota; kingdom Metazoa; phylum Chordata; class Mammalia; order Primates; family Cercopithecidae; genus Rhinopithecus; species Rhinopithecus roxellana. The sequence continues at coordinate 21,316,042 of NC_044556.1, read as the reverse complement.
TCTAACCTGTCCAGGAGCAAAAGGCAAGGACACACAAAACTTCGTCAAGACTTAGCTTTTTAACTACAGACTTAAAGGATGAGTAGTAGTTTCAGAGATGAACCTTAGAGAGGATTTCATAAGCCTGGGGAACATATGTAAAGGCACAAAGTCATGAGACAACACACACTTTTCTTTTTTTTTTTTTTTTTTTTTTGAGACGGAGTCTTGCTCTGCCACCCAGGCTGGAGTGCAGTGGCCGGATCTCAGCTCACTGCAAGCTCCGCCTCTCGGGTTTACGCCATTCTCGTGCCTCAGCCTCCCAAGTAGCTGGGACTACAGGCGCCCGCCAACTCGCCCGGCTAGTTTTTTGTATTTTTTAGTAGAGACGGGGTTTCGCTGTGTTAGCTAGGTTGGTCTCGATCTCCTGACCTCGCGATCCACCCGTCTCGGCCTCCCAAAGTGCTGGGATTACAGGCTTGAGCCACCGCGCCCGGCCAACACACACTTTTCTAGGAACAAAACTGCAATATAACTGCAGCTCAAATTAGAGAGGAAGTGGCATAGATAACACTGAACAAATGAAAAAAGACCATGCTCTAAGAGTAGAGACATTGCCTCTTTGTCTTATTTACGTTACACATCCCCTGCACCTGGCACACACAGATTCTCAATACTGACTGAATAAACAAACGCTATGCAAAAGAGAGAAAAAGATGGGAACCCAAATAAATCAGCAAAAATCTATTAATAAGAAAAGGGCCAGGCGTGGTGGTTCACGCCTGTAATCCCAGCACTGTGGGAGGCTGAGGTGGGCAGATCATTTAAGGTCAGGAGCTCAAGACCAGCCTGGACAACAAGGTGAAACCCCGTCACTACTAAAAATACAAAAAGTAACTGGGCATGGGGGCGTGCACCTGTAATCCCAGCTACTCGAGAGGCTGAGGAACAAGAATTGCTTGAACCCGGGAGGCGGAGGTTGCAGTGAGCTGAGATCGCACCATTGCACTCCTGCCTGGGCAACAGAGTGAGACTCCATCTCGAAAAAACAGAAAGGAAAAACCTGAAATCAGGCCATGAAGAAACTGGAATTTTAAAATATCCCTGGATAGTAGGGTTTTAAGTAATCTAGTTTACATACTTTATATTTTCCAAGTTTTTAAAAATAATCATGGCATCACTCTTATAACAATAAATAATTTAAAAGTAAAACAGACAGACATTAAGAATCAACTTTATGTGGTATCGAGAGCAAAGGAGAAATTCAGAACAACTCCCAAGTTTTTAACTTGGGAAATTGGGAGGATGGTATGGGGGAAATTAGGAGGAAAGCAGTAGTGAGTTTAAATCACCTCTTTCATCTAAGAAAGGATGTCTGCTAGGCAAAATATTTACAAAAACTGACCATATACTGATCTACAAAGCAAGTCTGAACAAATTTTAAGCTACAAAATCACACAGCATATATTTTATTACTACAACCCCATTAGATTCCAAAATCAATAAAAAGGTAACTTAAATGTTTGGAAACCAAGACCTACACTTTTAGGCCAGGTGCAGTAGCTCAGGCCTGTAATCCCAGCACCTTGGGAGGCCAAGGTGAGCAGATCATTTGAGCTCAGGAGTTCGAGACCAGCCTAGGCAACATGGCAAAACCGCATCTCTACAAAAAATTAAAAATTAGCCAGGCATGATGGTGCATGTCTGTAGGCCCAGCTACTCAGGAGGCTGAGGCAGGAGGATCAACTGAGCCCAAGAGATTAAGGCTGCAGTGAGCTATGATCACACCACTGCACTCCAGCGTGGGAAGTTGACCGAGACCCTGTCTCAAAAAAAAAAAAAAAAATTAGGCCGGGCGCGGTGGCTCAAGCCTGTAATCCCAGCACTTTGGGAGGCCGAGACGGGTGGATCGCGAGGTCAGGAGATCGAGACCAACCTAGCTAACACAGCGAAACCCCGTCTCTACTAAAAAATACAAAAAACTAGCCGGGCGAGTTGGCGGGCGCCTGTAGTCCCAGCTACTTGGGAGGCTGAGGCACGAGAATGGCGTAAACCCGAGAGGCGGAGCTTGCAGTGAGCTGAGATCCGGCCACTGCACTCCAGCCTGGGAGACAGAGCGAGACTCCGTCTCAAAAAAAAAAAAAAAAAAAAGAAAATATACACTTTTAAATAATCCATGGGCCAAAGAAGAAATCACAACAGAAATTAGCAAGTATTCAAAGTTGAACAATAAAAAGCACATATTAAAAACTTGTGGGATGCAGCTAAAGCAGTAGAGGTAAGTCTCAAAATATATCTAATAGAAAAGAAAAAAAAAGTTAATGAATTGAGTAGCTATCTCATGTTGAAGGGATAAAAAAGAAAATAAGCCCCCAAAAAGTATAAAAATAAAAGAACAGAAATTAACACAGGGGGAAAAAAAAAAAAACAACAAAAAAGCATATGACAGAACAAATGGCACCAAAAGCTGTTCCTCTGAAAAAACTAATAAAATTGGAAAATATTTGGGAAAGACTATTTATGAAGTCTAGGAATCAGTTGGCAATTAAGATCCACAGCTCAGTAGGACTTTGCTGTATTAAGATAGGAGAGTAAAGATTTACTTGTTCCTTCTTATGACAAAACAAAGAGAAAAGAAAAATTTAAAACACACTCCATCTTCAACCATACATGTTTCACGTTCACGTTACATGTGAAATTCTAAATCACAATATATGAAGATGGAAGGCAGACGGAAGAATGAATGCTTGTAAAATAAGGAAGAAAATTAAACATAAGTGTCAGCTGAAAGAACAATGAGGAATGAGAAGCAAATCCATTGCTCTGCAGAACCTCAAAAGACTAAAGAATTGTTGACACAAGACTCAAAAGACAGAGGTCAAGTGGGAGCATAAAGAATGGAGAAATAGACCAGGTGCAGTGGCTCACGCCTGCAATCCCAGCACTTTGGGAGGCCAAAGCAGGCGGATCACAAGGTCAGGAGTTTGAGACCAGCCTGGCCAATATGGTGAAATCCCATCTCACTAAAAATTCAAGAATTAGCTGGGTGTGGTGACGTGCACCTGTAGTCCCAGCTACTCAGGAGGCTGAGGCAGAAGAATTGCTTGAACCCAGGAGGTGGATGTTGCACTGAGCTGAGATCACACCACTGTACCCCAGCCTGGGTGACAGAGCGAGACTCCATCTCAAAAAAAAAAGAATGGAGAAATAGGCAGGGTAGTTCACGCCTGTAATCCCAGTCAGTACTTTGGGAGGCCAATGTGGGCGGATCACTTGTGGTCAGGAGTTCGAGACCATCCTGGCCAACATGGTGAAATCCCGTCTCTACTAAAAATACAAAAATTAGCTGGACATAGTGGTGGATTCCTGTAATCCCACCTACTTGGGAGGCTGAGGCAGGAGAATCACTTGAACCCAGGAGGCAGAGATTGCAGTGGGCCAAGATTGTACCATCGCATTCCAGCCTTGGCAACAAGAGCTAAACTCCATCTCAAAAATAAAACACAATTAAAAAGAATGGAGAAATATGTAGAAGTTGGTGTAAAAGGGCACTTGGAAGCCAGATGAGGATCACTTGAGGCAAGAAGTTCGCAACCAGCCTGGTCAATAAGGAGACCCCACCACTACAAAAAAAAATTTTTTTAATTACTCAGGCATAGTGGCATGAACCTGTAGTCCCAGCTTCCCAGCTACTCAGAACACTTACGTGGGAGGATCACTTGTGCCCAGGAGTTTGAGGCGGCAGTGAGCTGTAATGGCAGTGAGCTATATAATCCAGCCACTCCATTCCAGCCTGGATAACCGGAGGTCCCAAAAAAAAAAAAAAAAGGACACTTGGAATCCCCAAGTCACATCTCCTACCCTGTACATCCCATCAGAATATGGAATGTTTATTCTTTCAAGGAATTGAATCAAGGGAAATACAAGGCACAGAGAGGGGAATAGGTAAGGCGCCAGCTGAAAATAGAGGTAAATTTTCTCTATAAATATATTCAAGCCAATAAATGAAAAAGGAAATGAATATTTTAAATCACCATTTTGCTTGGGAGGCCGAGACGGGCGGATCACAAGGTCAGGAGATCGAGACCATCCTGGCTAACACGGTGAAATCCCGTCTCTACTAAAAGATACAAAAAAATTAGCCGGGCGAGGTGGCGGGCTCCTGTAGTCCCAGCTACTCGGGAGGCTGAGGCAGGAGAATGGCGTAAACCTGGGAGGCGGAGCTTGCAGTGAGCTGAGATCCGGCCACTGCACTCCAGCCTGGGCGACAGAGCGAGACTCCATCTCAAAAAAATCAATCAATCAATCAATCAATCAATCAATCAATCAATCACCATTTTGCAACATCTAATGAATAAACAGATCTATGCACTGAGCATGAGTAACTGCTAAGAGCACAGCAAGAGAAACATTACATGCTTTCTGACGGGACAACACACAGCACATGTGAAACAGTCTTGCCCACCCCACCCCCCAAAAAGGCAAACCTGAACCTGGTAAGCCTCTAGATCTAGACATCAATTTACAGTAAATGCAGAGAAACATGTTCAACTACACAATGGGGATGCAACAGCAAAATACAGGTTAGGAAATGTACATGACAAATGACCTGGTTTCTCCCACAAATAAACTGCACAGAAAAAAGGAGGCAAGATCTAAGATAGAACCTGTAATTGAAAAAAATCTTAAAACATGTATTTTAAAACTAGCAAAATAAACTATAATCCTCAAAATGCACATCTGAATAATAAGACTACAAAGAAAAAATAATCACCATAAAAGTCAGGATGGAGATTATCTGGGAGATGAAAGGGTTGCAATGTGGGTTTCTGCGTTAGCTGGCAATGTTCTATTTTTGACCCTGGGTTGATTACAAAAGTTTTCACCTGATATAACAAAGATAGAAAATAAGAGAAAACAGATTGAGAAAATCAGAGGATCAAGCAGAAATATCCACATATGAAAACAGAAAAACAGTGGAGAAAAAATTATCAAACTAGAAGAAAACATCCCAGTACTGAAAGACAGAAGTAACCAGATTGAAAAGGCCACAAGTGTCCAGCAAACTGAATAAAAAAGACCTGTTCCAAGAAAAACAAGGATAAAGATACTACACTGAGAAAGAGATAAAAGGGCAACTAACAAGGGACTGAGAATAATAATCATTACAGCAATATTACAAGTCAGAAGACAGTGAAGTATTCACTTAAAAATCTGAGTGAAAAATAAATTCTGGGTGAAAATCAACTTTATAACCAGCCAAATTATCGATCAAGGGACTAAAAAGAGTAAGTAAAGCTGGGCAACAGTGGCACACTCCTGTAGTCCCAGCTATTCCAGAGGCTGAGGCAGGAGGATCACTTGAGCCTAGTTCAGGGCTGTAGTGTACTATGATCATGACTGTGAATAGCCACTACACTCCACCCTGGGCAACACAGAGAGACCCTATCTCTAAAATGTATTTTTAAAAAAAGAGAGAGTGTGTGTGTGAGTGAAAATTAGAACATTTTCAGCCATATAGTCTTTAAAGATTTATCCCCCAAGCACACTTTATTTGAGCTTAATAAAGCTAAACAGAGGGAGTAAACCAAATAAAAGGCAGGCATGGAATGCAAGGTATGTCACATAGAAGAGAAGAGAAAGGAATTCCCAGGATGATGGTAAAGGAAAGCCCCAACAACTTCCATGCAGCAGGCCTAGAGAACCAGTCCAAATTAGAGCAGAACTCCAGAAGAGCTCCAGGAGGGTATCTCTAAGAAAAATAAATGGCACTGATAAATTATATAACAGATTGACATTGTGGAAAAGTGCACTGGGAGACATTTTGTGGAACAACTGAAGATAGATGAAGATTTTAACATTCAAAGAAAACTAGGCAAACTTTGTTTTTTAATGAGGCAATTTTTAAACATAGTTGTATAAGAAAAAAATTTAAATCTAGAAATAACAGCTAACAAGTGTTTGACACTATTCTAAATTCTTTTTTTTTTTGAGACAGAGTCTCGCTCTGTCACCCAGACTGGAGTGCAGTGGCATGATGTTGGCTCCAGACTGGAGTGCAGTGGCGTGATGCTGGCTCACTGCAACCTCTGCTTCCCGGGTTCAAGGAATTCTCCTGCCTCAGTCTCCCGGGTAGCTGGGATTACAGGCGTGTGCCACCACACCCGGCTAATTTTTTGTATTTTTGGTAGAGACGGGGTTTCACCATGTAAGCCAGGATGATCTCGATCTCCTGACCTCATGATTTGCCCGCCTTGGCCTCCCAAAGTGCTGGGATTACAGGTGTGAGCCACCATACCTGACCTCTAAATTCTTTATAAGCATTAACTAACCCTCACCACTACTTTGTGGTACCATATTCTATGTGGTTCTTCATATGTAAACAATTTTTATATACTCACAAATGAAAACAGTTTAAAATGTTTTATATAACTATATTGAAAGAATGAGGAGAGGAGCAATGAATTTCTTTCTCATCTAACAGTTTATAGAGAAAGTTTTCTCTATAACATTATGTTTCATCTAACATGTTATAGAGAATATATTTATAGAGAAAGCTTACCCCCTTACTCCTCTCCTCATTCATTCTCATCTAACATTATAAAAAAAAATATAAAATTGATGAATCTAAATGCAGTGCGATTTTATTTAGAGATATAAAGAATTAGCTAACAGTTAAAAGTTATTGCCGCTAGGAGTGGGAAGGGGTGGAGGAAACAGACAAGAAACTACATTGTTTTGGTAAAAAGCCTTTTAATTTCAAAATTATCTGATGTTTTAAACTCTTAGCAAGTAGCTTGCCATTAAATATTCCAAATTTACTTTTTAAAAGACAGAAAATGATAAAAGCAGTGAAGACAAACCCTTGGTAACATCAACATCCATGGCAGTGCTTCAAAAGGATATTCTCTGAAATACTAGTTCTAAAGAACATTAATAGTTGGTATGTGAAAAAACTGTTTCAATAACCAATTAATATCCTCAGAGATCTGAGAAAATATTGCATCCATGAAATAATGACCTCTGAGAAATAGAATTATAGCCAAAGTAAAAATTTCAAGAGAAGAAAAACCAACGATAGGTAATAAGAGAAAACAGATTAAGACAACCAGAGGCTCAATCTAAGACATCCAATGTATGAAAACAGAAAAAAGGTGGGGAAAAATTATCAAAGAAAAAGTAGAAGAAAAAACATCCCAGTAACCAGGTAAACCGTGGGGCTTTTCACAAAAGGACTTCTTGGAGATTTTAATATGTTAAGAAATACTTTATAGTTTTCTCTGACATGAGACAACAGAAACTCCACACTCCCTTTCCTTAAAACAGCTCAAGAAACAATTGTCTAAAACAGTGGTTCTCAACTCAAGTCCATAAACCAGTACTGACCTACAGCAAAGTAAGAAAAGCAAGAACAATGTATTCAGTATTTAAGTTAGTTGACTTAAAAGACCCTCTTCTTTTTGAGACGGAGTCTCGCTCTGCCGCCCAGGCTAGAGTGCAGTGGCCGGATCTCAGCTCACTGCAAGCTCCGCCTCCCAGGTTCACGCCATTCTCCTGCCTCAGCCTCCCGAGTAGCTGGGACTACAGGCGCCCGCCACCTCACCCGGCTAGTTTTTTGTATTTTTTAGTAGAGACGGGATTTCACCGTGTTAGCCAGGATGGTCTCGATCTCCTGACCTCGTGATCCGCTCATCTCGGCCTCCCAAAGTGCTGGGATTACAGGTTAAAACATTCTTACTTTCTAAAATGAAATGTTGGCAATCTTGTCAGTACACTATCTCCACCCCACCAAAGAGTTAATGGTTCATGAAAGGTAAGTACAGGAATCTCTGGAAAACTCTTATTTGAATGATGGACAAACAACTCCAGAGGGGCTAAGCACAGTGGCTGTTGCCTATAATCCCAGCACTTTGGGACGCTGAAGTGGGAGGACTGCTTGAGGCCAGAAGTTTGAGAACTAGTCTGCGTAACATGCAAGATCTTGTATTGCCAAGTTTTAAAAATGTTTTAAATACAAAATTAAAAATGCTTTTTTATAAAAGAATCCCAAGGAAAAGAAGTCACCAGAGAAATATAAAGATAACCCAGAGAGTAAAATATTACCAAAAAAATGAGAAAATACAACTAAGTAGTAGTATACCAGATGTACCAGACAGGTTAAGTAAAATGAGTAATAAAAACTGTTTATTGAATATAACAATTCAAATGTCACATATGAGCACTGACTTCAAATGCCAGACTGCATGGGGTTTAGAAGTGAGGACTAACAGGCTGAGTTTAGCTTATTTTAAAAGTTCAGTTCCTCAAAAAGGTCAAAAAAGTTTTAGGGGCAAAAAAAGTTTGAACATTCATACAAGCTACTGGTTACAAAAATGGAGAAGTTGTTAAAACTAGGAAAAATAACGTAACCAAGAATATTCACATTCCAACAATCCTACTCTCTTACTTTCATAAACTGATGATTAAACCTGAATCTTCTGTGTAAAAGATATATTAAAAGTACAATCAGTCAGGCGCGGTGGCTCATGCCTCTAAGCCCAGCACTTTGGGAGGCCAAGGCAGGCAGATCACCTTAGGTCAGGAGTTCGAGACCTGCCTGGCCAGCATAGAGAAATCCCCATCTCTACTAAAAATACAAAAATTGGCCAGCCACGGTGGCTCATGCATGTAATCCCAACACTTTGGGAGGCCAAGGCGGGCAGATCACCTGAGGTCAGGAGTTCAAGACCCACCTGGCCAGCATGGAGAAACCCCCATCTCTACTAAAAATACAAAAATTGGCCAGGTATGGTGGCTCACACCTATAATCCCAGCACTTTGGGAGGCCAAGGTGGGAGGATCACGAGGTCAGGAGATAGAGACCATTCTGGCTAACACAGTGAAACCGTCTCTACTAAAAACACAAAAAATTAGCCAGGTGTGGTGGCAGGCGACTGTAGTCCCAGCTACTCGGGAGGCTGAGGCAAGCGAATGGCATGAACCCGGGAGGCAGAGCTTGCAGTGAGCCAAGATGGTGCCATCACACTCCAGCCTGGCGGACAGAGCAAAACTCCATCTCAAAAAAAAAAAAAAAAAAAATTAGGCAGGCGTGGTGGTGCACACCTGTGATCCCAGCTACTCTGGAGGCTAAGGCAGGAGAATCGCTTGAACCTGGGAGGCGCAGGTTGCAGTAAGCCAAGATCGCGCCACTGCACTCCAGCCTGGGTGACACAGTGAGACTCCATCTTTAAAAAGAAAAAAAAAAAAAGTACAATCAAGCTATTAATACTTTGGAGGCTAAGACAGGAATATCGCTTGAGGCTAGGAGTTCAGGACCAGCATGGGCAATATAACAAGACCCCCCCCCCCACACACACACACACAATCTCTAAAACAATGAAAAAATTAAGCCAGGCATAGTGGTGAGAGCGTGTACTCCCAACTACTTGGGAGGCTGAAGTGTGACAATAGCCTGGGCCCAGGAGTACAAAAGCTACAGTGATACAGTGAACTATGAGAGCTGTGATTGCACCACTGCACTCGAGAGGCTCCATCTCTCTCTTTTTTTTTCTTAAGGCAATATCAATTTCTAGAAATTTACAGTCTAATAACTCCATGTAAACAAGTGGAACATGCATTTTGAATTACAATTGAAAATAAACATTTTGCTCATCACTGGAACTCTAAAACTTTTCAAGGTATGGCATAAAGTAGGGACTTAAAAATCTCTCTTGAATAAACTAATCAAAGTGTGTATTTATCAATACACATACTAGTAAGTAAATCCTCCATTTATCAAGCAAATATCACTATCCTATAAAAGCACATATTCTATTACAGAGCCCCAAATTTATTTATGTATTTATCTAGAATTAAAAAGCCAAAAAAGCTCTTACAAATTGTACTTAATTTCACCTCATTTGAAAATTGCAACTAAAAGTAGAGGCAAATTCTCCTCCCCAACCTCAAGTTCAGCCTGAGCCCCCAAGAATTAAAAATAGCTTAACCACCTAACAGGTCAGACAATGAACACAGGTGTTCACAATTTCAGTGAGTGTGGCTTTAGTACTCTTCATGAAATTACAGAAAATATTTTTTAAATATCCTAAAAAATATGATAAAATGTCAGTTTTATAGAACACCTTTGTATGTTTGTGTTTCTACCAAAAGCATGTATTTCTGTGATCACAAAAATACTTTATAAACTATAAAAAATACAGATCTTAAGTTTTTTTAAAAAATTGTAAATGAGGTCAGGCATGGTGGCTCATGCCTGTAATCCCAGCACTCCACACTGGTAGGCCAAGGCAGGCAGATCGTTTGAGGTCAGGAGTTCCATACCAGCCTGGCCAATGTGGTGAAACCCCATCTCTACTAAAAAACACAAAAATTAGCCAGGCACATTGGTACACAGCTGTAATCCCAGCTACTTGCGTGGCTGAGACATGCTTGAACCCAGGAGGCAGAGGTTGCAGTGAGCTGAGATCGCACCACTGCATTCCCGCCTGGGCAAGAAAGTGAGATTCCATTTCAAAAAAAAAACTGTAAATGACACTGTCAAATATATCAAGTATTTTCAAAATGGCAAATACCAAACATTTAGAAACAGTAATAGATTTCAAAAATATATGTGATTTCTTTTAAAGCCAGTATGACAATCGGTAAAATCTTTACATCACAATATCCAAAGCCATCTAAATTATTTGTGCAAAAGGAATCCTTGATATTATCTCACATATACAATGAATAACAAAGAAAGGTTAACTACAGACTTAAAACACCAAAACCAACAAGGCCGGCCGGGCGCGGTGACTCAAGCCTGTAATCCCAGCACTTTGGGAGGCCGAGATGGGCGGATCACGAGGTCAGGAGATCGAGACCATCCTGGCTAACACAGTGAAACCACGTCTCTACTAAAAAATACAAAAAAATTAGCTGGGCGAGGTGGCAGGCGCCTGTAGTCCCAGCTGCTCGGGAGGCTGAGGCAGGAGAATGGCGTGAACCTGGGAGGCGGAGCTTGCAGTGAGCCCAGATCTCGCCACTGCACTCTAGCCTGGGCGACAGACTGAGACTCCATCTCAAAAAAAAAAAAAAACCAACAAGGCCAATAATACACATAAAAAACACAGAAAAATGTGAATTAAGTACAAGTATATACATTCATGTTCAAGTCCAGAATTTATAAAGTTGATTACATTACACAAAATGAGCCTCCACTAACAATTCAGGCAAGGATGAACTGGAAAGTTCAGCGTTTTCATTATAATCCTGCAGACTCTGGTCCTAAGACCAAGGAGAAAGAAATAATAGCACTGAGGGGCTCTTGCTGCAAGCCACTAACTGTACCCTAGAGTTTTAAAAGTTCCAACTACTACAAAGGAAAGTATGAGCTGGATCTTTGTTAGGTAGTAGAGTACATGGATCACAAGAGCTTGAAAATATCTTCATCTTACTATACCGTTTAACTTTCTCAAAAGCATTCATATCTAATTTTCTCCTCCCAATAATGCCATAAAATAGGAAGGAAAGACTACTGTTTAACAAATGAAAAATGTGGAACTCAGAAGTAAAATTACTTCCTTAAAGTTGTAAAGAAAGATAGGTAATGCTTGGCTCTACTATGGTAAACCCCAGTTAAGTGATACTACTTCTGAGACAAAGTTATTCTAGATATTTGTCACTTTTGGGTCCCAATTACAAACCAAGGTCACATACTGTGGGGAAGGCCAAGAATATTTTCAGACTTAGCAAATGGTGAAATCAGGCCATTCACTGCCATTATCCAGCCTCTTGTCCACAGTATATTTTGCCATTAAGGCCTTTTTATAGGTCTAACTGAAGTCATCTACCAGTGATGAAATGATGCATTTCCACAGATGGTTCAACTTGGTTGTTAAGTGTCCTCAGATACTAATACAAGTTGAGCGTCCCTATTCTAAAAGTCCAAAATCTGAAATGCTTCAAAATCTGAAACTTTCTAAGCATCGACCCCATGTGAAAAATTCCACATCTGACCTCATGACGGGTTGTAGTCAAACACAAGTGGCACAACACAGTTTATTCAGTGTCCCCAAGGAAAAAATAAGCTTTAGACTAAGCATACAATGTGTATATGAAACATAAATTAATTTTCTGTTTAAACTTGGGTCTCATCCCCAAGACATCTCATTTGTATATGCAAATTTCCAAAATCTGAAAAAGTCTAAAATCCAAAACCCTTCTGGTCCCAAGCATTTCAAATAGGGATATTCAACCTATAGCTGTCTGCCCAATTTTGACACAAGGAAAAGTTCAAAGACAGCTGACTGCAGTATACATTTTCAAAGCTCTGTATTTGAGTCTCATATAGACAAATACAAAAGGACTTTATAAATAGTTCTTCAAACACCAACAGAACTGGGAAACTAACATAATTACTAGGCTGATAATGCTACAAGTCAAATACAACATATTTGTTTTCTTCTCCCATAGGAATATGTCTTTGCATCTCAAGATTCACCTGGGGCTGTCTATCGATTATTCACAAACCAAGATCTTTCCCACCCAAGGCATTCATACATATTATACCTACTACCAAAATTGCCCTTCTTCCTCATCTTTTTTTTGAGACAGAGTCTCACTCTGTCACCCAGGCTAGAGTGCAGTGGTGCAATCTTGGCTCACTGCAGCCTCCGCCTCCTGGGTTCAAGTGAACCTCAGCCTCCTGAGTAGCTGGGATTACAGACACGCGCCACCACACCTGGCTAATTTTTTTGTATTTTTAGTAGAGACAGGGTTTCACCATGTTGGCCCAGCTGGTCTCAAACTCCTGGCCTCAAGCGATCTGCCCACCTCAGCCTCTCAAAGTGCTAGGATTACAGGTGTAAGCCAATGAGCCCAGCCCCCTCCTTCATTATTTACATAGCTGATCCTTCCTTCTAAGCATAGTCATGTGCTACACAGTATCGTTTTGGTCAAACACAGATTACATATGCAACAGTGGTCCCATAAGATTATAATGAAGCTGAAAAATTTCTATTACTCAGTGACTTTGTAACCACTGTAATGCAATGCTTTACAATGTGTTTGCAGTGACGTTGGTATAAAACAAACCTACTGCACTGCCAGTAGCATAAAGTCTTGTGCATATACTCATTAGGTACAATACACAATATTAATAACAAACGACTATGTTACCGGTTTATGTATATGCTATTTAGTTGTCCCTTGGTATCCACAAGGCACTGGTCAGAGAACCTCCTGAGGATACCAAAATCCACAGATACTCAAGTTTTGCAGTATGACCCATAGAACCTATGGACGCTAAAAGTTGGCCCTGGCTAGGCCCAGTGACTCATGCCTGTAATCCCAGCACCTAAGGAGGCCAAGGCAGGAGGATTGTTTGAGGCCAGGAGTCCAAGACTAGCATAGGCAACATACCAAGACCCCGTTGCTACAGAGTATTTTAAAAATTAGCCAGGTGTGGTGGCAGGCACCTGTAGTCCTAGCTACGCAGGAGGCTGAGGTGAAAGGATCACTTGAGCCTGGGAGTGTGAGGGTACAGTGAGCTATGATCATGCCACTGCATTCCAGGCTGGGCAAGAGAGAGACCCTGTCTCTTTTAATGAAGAAAAAAACAAAAAGGCCAGGTGTGGTGGCTCACCCCTATAATCCCAGCACTTTGGGAGGCCAAGGCAGGCAGATCACGAGGTCAGGAGATCAAGACCATCCTGGTCAACATGGTGAAACCCCGTCTCTACTAAAAAATACAAAAAAATTAGCCAGGCATGGTGTCAGGCACCTGTAGTCCCAATTACTCAGGAGACTGAGGCAGGACAATGGCACGAACCCGGGAGGCAGAGCTTGCAGTGATCTGAGATGGCACCACTGCCTGGACTCCATCTCAAAAAAAAAAAAAAAAAGGAAAAAAAGAAAAAAGAAAGGTAATGTCATTAGGATCCATAACTATATTATAACGACAATGCTTTGAAATTTTAAAAGTATTTTTAGTACTAGATAAGTGCTTCACAAACTACCCTTCTATCTCCCTGATTATGGGAGAATTCTTTAACTGCTATCAAAAAATCCTCAGAAATGAGAATCAATAGAGGGGTTCAAGTACCAATAAGAACTTTAAATTAAATGAAGACAGGAGAAAGTGATGCTTTATCTTATCAAGGAAAATGGTTTACTTTGTTTCTATATGTTCAAGTATTTATTTTAATACTTACATTTTTAGAGACAGGGCCTTGCTTTGTCACCCAGGCTGGAGTGCAGTGGCACATCATAGCTCTCATAGTTCACTGCAGTCTCAAACTCCTGGGCTCAAGCAATCCTCCTACCCAATCCTCCTGCCTCAGCCTCCTGAGTAACTGGGACTACCATGCCTGGCTCAGGAATAATTTAACAGAAGAAATTCAAGAATTGTACGATGAAAACTACATAATGTCAGAGAAAGAAATTAAATAAGATCTATGTAACTGGAAAGGCATCCCATGTTCATAGATGTTAATAATATTAAAATGACAAGTCTTCCCAAATCAATCTATAGATTCAATACAATACCTACCAAAATCCCAGCTGCGTTTTTTGCACAGACTCACAGATTAATCCTAAAATTTACATGGAAAAGTGAAAGGAACCCAGAATAGCCAAATTGTTTTTAAAAAAGAAAAAACTTGAGGACTCACACGTCCCAATTTCAAAACTTACTATGAAGTAATGGTAATTAAAACGTTATGGTACAGTCCTAAGTACAAACACATAAATCAGTGGAATAAAACTGTGATCCAGGAACAAACTTTAACATGTATGGTTAATTTATTTTTGACAAGATTGTCAAACACAAGTCAATGATGAAAGAATTAGTTTTTTTAACAAATGGTACTAGAAAACTGGTATCCACATGCAAAACACTGAAGTCGGACCCCTACCTCACACCATATATAAAAAAATTAACTCAAAATAGATGACAGACCTAAATGTAAAAGCGAAAACTATAAAGCTCTTTAGATATGGCATCAAAAGCATAAGCCAAAGAAAAAAAAAGGAATAAACTGAACTTTAGCAAAATTAAAAACATTTGTGCTTAAAAGGACACCATCAAGAAAGTGAAAAGACAATCCACAGGATGGGAAAAAAAAAAGTCTGCAAATCATATCTGAAAAAAGACTTGTATCCAAAATATATGAAAAACTCTTACAACTCAAGAATAAAAAAGACAGCCCCATTTTTTAAATGAGTAAAAGACTTAAATAGACAGTTCTCCAAAGGTATACAAATGGCCAACAAGCACATGGAAAGATCCTCAATATAATTAGCCATAAGTGAAATGCAAATCAAAACCACAATGAAATACCAATTCAAACCCTAGAATGGTTATAATCAAAAGACAGACTATAACAAGTATCAGTGAGGATGTGGATAAACTGGTGAGATAATCACTCACCAGACAATCACTTGTGAGATTGCAGAATGGTGCAGTCTTTTTGAAAAACAGGGCCGGGCGCGGTGGCTCAAGCCTGTAATCCCAGCACTTTGGGAGGCCGAGATGGGCGGATCACGAGGTCAGGAGATCGAGACCATCCTGGCTAACACAGTGAAACTCCGTCTCTACTAAAAATACAAAAACTAGCCGGGCGAGGTGGCAGGCGCCTGTAGTCCCAGCTACTCGGGAGGCTGCGGCGGGAGAATGGCGCAAACCCGGGAGGCGGAGTTTGCAGTGAGCTGAGATCCGGCCACTGCACTCCAGTCCGGGCGACAGAGCGAGACTCCGCCTCGAAAAAAAAAAAAAAAGAAAAACAGTTTGGCAGTTCCTCAAAACATTAATCCGAGTTATCATGTGACCCAGCAATTTCACTCCTAGATATGTGTACCCAAGAGAAACGAAAACATGTTCACCCAAACCTTATACATGAATGATCACTGAAGCATTACTTATAAAAGTCAAAATGTGGGAACAACCCAAATGTCCATCAACTGATGAGAGACAAACAAAAAAGGTATATTCATAGAACGAAATATCATTTGGCCCTAAAAATATATGAAGTGACTATAAATGCTACAACATGGCTGTACCTTGAAAACATTAACGATATAGTTTGGATTTTGTGTTCCTGCCCAATCTCCTGTCAAACTGTAATCCCCAATTGGAGGAAGGCCCTGGTGGGAAATGACTGGATCATGCAGGCAGATTTTCCCCCCTGCTGTTCTCATGATACTGAGTTCTCTGGTTGTTTAAAAGTGTGTGGCACCGCCCCCATCTAATCCTCCTGCTCTGGCCACTTCAAGAGGGCCACTCCGAGGGGAAGTTTCCTGAGGCCTCCCCGGTCATGCTTCCTGTATAGCCTGTGGAACCGTAAGCCAGTCAAAATTATTTTCTTTATAAATTACCCAGTCTCAGGTATTTCTTCATAGCAGTGCAAGAATGGACTAACACAGTTATGCTAAGTGAAGGAAGCCAGACATAAAAGGCCACATATTGTACATTTATATGAAATGTCCAGAACAGACAAATCTATACACACAGAAAGTAGATTAGTGGTTGCCAGAAGATAGGGGAGGGGTGAAGGGGAGTGACTGCTAATGGATTAAGATTTTCTTTTTGGGGTGATGAAAATGTTCTGAAATTAGGTAGTGGTGATGGTTGCACATGTGAGTATACTAAAAAAACCACTCAACTGTACACTTTCAAAGGTTGCATGTCAATTATGTACATATAACTATAGTATATAAATTATATCTCAATAAAACTTATTTAAAAACTGTACAGTTAAGATTTGTGCATTTCAATATACACTTTACCTAAAAATAAAACTTTAAAAAATAATAAAAACAATGGGCTGGGCTCAGTGGCTCAATCCCAACACTTTGGGAGGCCACAGCAGGAGGATTGCTTGAGGCCAGAAGTTCATGACCCGCCTGGGCAACACGGTAAGATCCCGTCTCTACAAAAAAAATTAAAAATTTAAAAATTAGCCAGGTGTGGTGGTATGCACCTGTAGTCCTAACTACTTGGCAGGCTAAGGCAGGAGGATCACTTCGGCCCAGGAGTTTGAGGCTGCAGTGAGTTATGATAGCACCACTTCACTCCAGCCTGGGTGACAGAGGAAGACCCTGTCTCTTTTTACAAAAAAAAAAAAAAAAAAAAAAGAATGGATACATAAAAGTTCATTATTCTATTCTGCTCACTTTGTATTATGTTTGAAATATTCCTTAAGTTTTTTTTTACCTAAGTGTAAAAACAAAGTAATTTTTTTAAACAAAACATTCCTAATATCCATCTTTTGTTGTTTTTTGACACAGGAATCAGAATCTTGTATTTTAAAAAGACTAGAGAGGTCACTATCTTTCATTATTCTATTGCAATGTTATACGAAAACAGAAATACGACAGAAGACATGGTATGTGGTAAAAATGAATACTTCATCTTAAATGTACAAAAAGAATCTGAACTTTCTCAGTTCTACGGCAGTTCCTCATCCTTGGATTCCTGTGGTTTCCATGGTTAATGAAGGTAACAATTTCTCACTACATGGATGCAATAACCGCTAATACTGTGCTGTCCATTACAATAGCACTGCTACATATGGCCATTTAAATTTTAGTTTTAATGAATTAAATTATAAATTCAGTTCTTAGTCTCACTAGTTAACATTTCTAGTGTTCAATACCCACATGTGGCTACTGGCTACTGTACTGGATACGGCAGATATAGAACACTGCCATCACTGGAGAAATTTCTACTAGATAGCACTCTAATACCTAAGAAATATCCACAGGGAAACTTTTACATTCCAATTTAGGATTGTTATACTGGATTTCACAGCAATAAACAAATTTTCCTGAAGAACAGGGAAAACAAAGTACAAACATATTAGCCATCAAAGATCGTTCATGAAAGTGTAGACTAACTAAAACAGCAGTTAAGTTTTACTTTCAGAACCATCAAGCTACAGATGTTCGTCACGGCAACTCCTCAGTTTCCTCAAGACAGATGTAAAGATTATGCTGAAAAATGATTAAAGCAAATTATCCTTAAAAGATCCCACAAAAAGGAATATTTATAATCCATGAAACCAAAGAGTTAATGACCTACAGTAAAATACACAGAATAAAATGTCTTTCCTAACAGAGCTTTGAGGAAACGGGGATAATTTAAAGAACTATTAAATATAATTGTGTCATCTAGAAAAAAGGCTTAACAAGATGATTTCTGTACAACTAGTTCTAAAACTGTGTGTGCATTTCATCCTGATAGTCACACATTTCCGTTAATACCCACTAACATTATAAATGTAGTATCAGGAAGCAGGTGCATTCTTAATTCAAATACTTGGAACAGTTTTAGCACTTTAAAAAACTGCAGGTGAACTAATTTTAAAATGTGAATTCAAATACATTTTTATATTTAGGAATCTGAAAAAATAACCGTCATTTTGTATTCCCTCTCAAGTTATAACTAAACTATCGGGCACTTAAAGCCATCAGTCTAAACAACTCCCTTTAAAGCACTTTCAAACCTTAAAAAGGTTATTATGAATTTAATTACACTTTATCCACATCAACTACTTCTACATTCAACTATCTTTGAAATTTACTGACAAAAAAAAAAAAGGAATTCCCAAGAGAGAACGAAACCATGGAAATTGAAACCACCTTGTAGGCTAGGTATACAGCAGGGTCACATGGAATCGACCTGAAGGAGAAAGTAACTACTATTACCATCGGAGGTTCTGGAGTCAAATTAAATCAGGTACTATTTACATATTTCTAGCTCTGTACTGACCTCACATGGTGCTTTCCTATGTATTACAGGCCTAGCTAGGTTTTCACATTTAAGTTAGTGTTACATGGTCTCTATCTTTAACCAAAGTTAAATGTTTTAAAGAATAGAGTAACATTCCACAAGCCTTTTCCCATTGTTCACAAACCCTTGCTGTTCGTCAGATCACCCCGATAAATCCATCTGTTCCCTCTAATTGCTTCCAAAGAAAAATTCAAGCAACCAAGGACACCAGATTGTAAAACACCGTCAGAGTTAGAGTTCTGGCACTACCGAAATATGTTAACAAATCTTGGCAAATTAGTTAAAATTCCTTAAGCCGTAATTACCTCAGTTGTAAAAATGAATACAATACAAATCTACATCCTAGATGTAGATTGTATGAGTTAGGTTTAATTAAACACAAGAAAGGCCTCAGATTTTTGGTGAGTTCCAAATATAAGGTACCCAGCTCTCCCCCATCTCACTTTCCCTCCCATCTCTTCCCTTTAAGCTTTCAGGTTGTGCTTCCAACCTCCACTTCAGTGTGTTCCCCTTATCCTTACCAGCACCTACACTCGACCCCCTTTACTCCAATTCCATCACCCTCCGATTCCAAGCTGCTACTTCCCTTTGCGCACTGCTAAGGTCCCAGGCAGCCCTCCACTCTGCTCCCCACATTTCCCTCAGCCCCCATTTCCCAACGGCTCCTCCTCTCGGCTCCCCACTCCCTCGTCACCAGGTTCATCCTGCCCCTCCAATCGTCTCCCGCCCCCAGGTTCCTTCCTGCCCTCCAAACACAGCTTCCCCGTCTCAACGTTTCATCTTCCTCCAACAGAGTCCCCCAACGACCTACTCGCTCCTTTAGTCCCTATTTTCTCCAACACTCAACTGACTACTTCTCTTCATCCATTCTTTTCAATATACACATAAATGCAAAGGCACTCACATACAAGAGCCCCCACCCCCACCTTGGTCCTCCATCTTTCCCTTTTATACATGCTTCCTTTCTTCCTCCTTCTCCCCCACCCCCATCTCCTCCGGAAGAGTCTGTTCCCAGGCCAAGGTCTCTCACCTCATTCGGTCACTTCAGTGGTGCCAACCGCTTCATACAGGAAAAAACAACCAATCCGTCCCCGTGGGCGCTTCCCCTGCGAGTCCGAGCACTTACTGGGCACCTGCCCCACCGGGTACCCGGCACATATGCACGCACAAACCGAGGTCTTTGGAGACGAGGCTTGGGGGTAGAATGAGCGTTCTTACACCGGCCTCAAACACAGCCCACTTCAATACAGCCCCTCGCCATTTTGGTTTCCCGCGGACTGCCGGTGCATTCTGGGAGCGCGGAGCAACTCCGGTGCCGAATGGCAGCTCTCCAAAGCCGCGGGGGGGCAGGGACTGCGCGGCGAGCGCGGAGGAACACCGCGTCCTGCGTCCCCGGCTGGGGCTGAACAAAGAAGGACTCTTTAACGTTGCAGTGAGTCTCAGTCCTTCCGCCGCCGGGGCTAACACAATAATGAGCGCTGTGCTTCTGATCGTCGGCTGGCTGGGTCTGTTATACAGGAAAGGGTCGTGTGCGACCTTCGGTGTGCGTGCTTGTGACGGTGCTCTGTGCATCTTGCTGGGCCGATTTCTTTTCCCTGGAGAAAATCTTAACTGAAGCACGTTTCCTCTACCTTCATCCTGAGGCCTGCTGTTAGAATTTCCTTCAGCGGGGAGAAGACCCAAGATGTCGAGATTTAATTTTATTCAGCGATTCACTGTCCAGTCCCAAACTCCTTATCAGGAGCTGCTCTTATGAAAGACTTTCAGACGATTTTTTTCCTAACGATGAAAGGCTGTTTTCTGTTTACCCGCTTTGCAGTCCTTCCTAGTTGTAATGAAATCTGAGACTAGTCCCCTGCAAAATGGTTTAAGAAAACAATTGTTTATTAGTGCAGACCCTTAGCCTGCCCAGATTCTGCTGCCTACAGCGGTCCCAACTGACAAGCTGTGAGATTGTATGCTTGCCTCTTTAACTTACACCTAGATACAACCCAGCTCCTCTTAGTAGCCACGTGTGGAATCTTTCTTTATAACTTCGTCAAAATATTTTTAAAACCATTTTATATTTTTGTCTCATATTATGTCACAGGGGTGGTGGACACCGTATTTTTTCTGTCTCTGAAAAAGTACCTCTTGTGGTCTAAGCTCATTTGGCTCATACTTCAAAAGGGGTTCCCTCAGCCTGTGATCTCAGAATTTGGCAAATAAGCATATTCATTTTACCCAATACCGTTCAATACTTTAAATATTGTGGTCGAACCCTTCCACTTCTCTGCTTCTCCTGAATAATAGTCCTAACCTTTTAAGTCTGTCTTCTTACTGTGCCCTCATTGTATCTACTTACCTACTACCTCTCAGGTTTCACTTTATTTCAATTTTGATCATCGTCTCTCATAAATTCGTCTTAAGTGACCTTCATACATTGGCTGAGGAAAATTTTGACTTAAAAAAAGTAAAATGCAGCCGGGCGCGGTGGCTCATGCCTGTAATCCCAGCACTTTGGGAGGCCTAGATGGGCAGATCACCTGAGGTCGGGAATTCGAGACCAACCTGACCGACATGGAGAAACCCTGTCTCTACTAAAAATACAAAATTAGCCAGGTGTGGTGGCACATGCCTGTAATCCCAGCTACTCGGGAGGCTGAGGCAGGAGAATCGCTTGAACCCGGTAGGCGGAAGTTGCGGTGAGCCCAGATCGTGCCATTGCACTCCAGCCTAGACAACAAGAGCAAATGTAGCACATATACACCATGGAATACTATGCAGCCATAAAAAAGGATGAGTTTGCGTCCTTTGTAGGGACATGGATGCAGCTGGAAACCATCATTCTTAGCAAACTATCACAAGAACAGAAAGCCAAACACCGCATGTTCTCACTCATAGGTGGGAACTGAACAATGAGATCACTTGGACTCGGGAAGGGGAACATCACACACCGGGGCCTATCATGGGGGGGGTGGGGGAGGGATTGCATTGGGAGTTATACCTGATAAAAATGATGAATTGATGGGTGCTGACGAGTTGATGGGTGCAGCACACCAACATGGCACAAGTATACATATGTAACAAACCTGCATGTTATGCACATGTACCCTAGAACTTAAAGTATAATTAAAAAAAAAAAAAACTCCATCTCAAAGAAAAAAAATAGATGTATTCCCATTCAGGAGCGTGACATTAAGGTAAATAAATAAATAAAATATTAAAAAGTAGATGCATTCCAAAAATTAATAAAGATATTGCACAAACAGATGTATTTGCTATGCAGCTAAGCCTAATCATAGAACACCTGTTTTGGAGAATGTTTGGTCTCAGTTTTCCTCAACTTTCTGTAAAGTGGTCAACAAGCCTCAACTTCAGAATCTTCAGTGATTCAATACTTCAGAGGCATTCATTTCCACCTCAGAAACTCTAATAATTTAGGCTCTTTGGCTACACAAAAGTATTCTAATCCCTTACACATTAGAGAAGTCAATTATGCCTCTATCGAAAAAAAGTTTATTTTTCTGTGCAAACGTGTGAGTGCAGAGATGTAAGCAAACATTTTAAGGAAACCAAGTGTTCAGAGATGTAAGGACACTTAGGGAGTCACAGTCAATGTAGAGAACACCTGTCAGCCAGCCACCAGCAGCTCACTCCTGTAATCTCAGTACTTTGAAAGGCCAAGGTAGAAGGATCCCTTGAGCTGGGGAGTCCAAGACCAGTCTGCAGTCTGGGCAACATAGTGAGACCCTGTCTCTACAAAAAACTTAAAAATTAGCTGGGCCCCTGCCTGTAGTCCCAGCTATTCAGGAGGCTGAGGTAGTAGGATTACTTGAGCCCAGAAAATCTAGGCTGCTGCCCTCCAGCCTGGGCGACACTGAGACTGCCAAAAAAAACAAAAAACAAAAAAAACAAAAAAAAAAAACCTGCTGTAATTGTGGTTCCTCAGAAATATAAAGCAAAGTGAACTCTGGTAAGAGTAAACTGTTCTCTTTATTGTTGTATGTATTTCTGTGATCATCCTTACAGTCATTCACAAGTATTCTGGTTCCCCTCTCTGTTCCAGACACAGTAAAATTGCACTTTGTGGCCGGGCACAGTGGCCACGCTTGTAATCCCAGCACTTTGGGAGGCCAAGGCAGGCAGATCACTTAAGGTCAGGAATTCCAGACTAGCGTGGCCAACATGGCAAAACTCCGTCTCTACTAAAAATACAAAAATTAGCTGGGCGTGGTGGTGCACGCCTGTAATCCCAGCTATTCGGGAAGCTGAGGCAGAGAATCACTCGAACCCAGGAGGCAGAGGTTGCAGTGAGCCAAGATTGCACCACTGCACTCCAACCTAGGCGACAGAGGGAGACTCTGTCTCAAAGAAAAAAGAAAAACAAATTGCACTCTCTTGCACCCCTGAAGTTAATTGCTTTGACCAATAAAATGGGTGACATGTATCCCTTTAAGAAGCAGAGGCACGTCTCCCTCCACCATGCTGTGGTAATCATGGAAGCTTGTGTTGAGATAGAATGTCTGTCGCTTTCAGTTCCTAAATGTCTACAATAAGCAGTGACTAGAATTGTGCAATCATCACCACAATCCGCTTTTAAAACATTTCCATCACCCCCCAGAAATTCATTATGCCCGTTTGCAGTCAACCCTCCTTCCAAGCCCTAGGCAATCTGCTATCTGCTTTCTGACAATTTCATATAAATGATTTCATACAGTAAGTAGTCTTTTGCATCTGGCTTCTTTCACTCAAAATGATATTTTTTAGGTTCATCTACATTGTACCAGTCAGTAGTTCTTTCCTTTTATTGCTAAATAGACTCCATTTGAATGAATGTACTAATTTTGTTTATCCATTCGCCATTTGAAGGACATTTAGGTTGTTTTCAATCTGGGGCTGTTATGAATAAGACTGCTATGAACATTTCTGTGCAAGTCTTTGTGTGGACATTCATTTTTTATTTTTCTTGAGTAGATCCCTAGAAGTGGAATTGCAGAGTTGTATGATAAGTTTATGTTTAGCTTTTTAAGATACTGCCAAACAGTTTTCCAAAGTATAAGCAATATGTAAGCCTTCCAGTTTCCCGATATCCTCACTGATACTTGTTGTCTATCTTTCTGATTTCACTCATAACAGTAGGGATTGCTAGGCATGATGGCTCACACCTGTGATCCCAGCACTTTGGGAGGCCAGGGCTGGAGGATTGCTCGAGCCCAGAAGTTTGAGACGAGCCAGGGCAATACAGTGAAACCTCATCTCTAAAACAATTGTATATATATATACAATTGTTTTGTATATATACAAATTGTAGATATATATGTACAATATATGTACAATACAATATTGTATATATATATGTATATATATGTATGTATATATATGTTTTGTATATATACAAATTGTTTTGTGTATATACAATTGAGATGGAGTCTCTCTCTGTCGCCCAGGCTGGAGTGCAGTGGCACAGTCTTGGCTTACTACAACCTCTGCCTCCTGGGTTCAAGCGATTCTCCTGCCTCTGCCTCCTGAATAGCTGGGATTACAGGCGTGCGCCAACACACCCGGCTAATTTTTGTATTTTTAGTAGAGATGGGGTTTCACCATGTTGATCAGGCTGGTCTCGAATTCCTGACCTTGTGATCTGCCCGCCTCGGCCTCCCAAAGTGCTGGGATTACAGGCATGAGCCACTGTGCCCGGCTAAAAAATAATAATAACCATTATAATAATTTAAAACAGTGGGAATGAAGTGGTTCATTGTGGTTTCAATTTGCATTTCCCTAATGGCTAGTGCTATTGAGCATCTTTTCATTGGCTTGTTAGCCATTCTTATATCTTCTTTAGTGAAGTGTCTACTCAAATATTTTGTGTGTTTTTTAACTGGGCAATCTTCTTATATCAAGTTGTAAGAGTTCTTTATATATTCTAGATTTAGGTTCTTTAACAGAAGCATGATTTGCAAATATTGTCTTCCTGTCTATGACTTTATGACTTGTCTTTTCATTTTTCATAATGGTATCTTTTCTTTTTCCTCCAGAAACAAGGTCTCACTCTGTTGCCCAGCCTGGAGTGTAGTGGCACAGATCATAGCTCACCATATCCTTAAACTCCTAGGCTCAAGCAATCCTCCCATGTTAGCTTCTCAAGTAGCTGAGACTACAGGTGCACACCATTACTCCCAGCTAATTTTGTTTTAAGCTTTTTGGAGATGGGATCTCTATATGGAGCCCAGGCTGGCCTGGAATTCTTGTCCTCAAGCCATCCTCCCACCTCAGCCTCTCAAGTAGCTGGGATTACAGGTGCAAGCCACCCTTGTCAAGGCTTAATGTATTTTGAAGGGAAAAAGTTTTTTTTTTTTTTTTAATTTCAATGAAGTCCTATTTATCTTTTTTTAAATACCACATGCTTTTGGTGTTATAACTGATAATTCTTTTACCAAAGTCTATTTTCTATTACATTTTCTTCAAGAAATATATAGGTTTAGCTCTTACATGTAAGTCTATGATCCATTTCGAGTTAATTTTTGTGCACGGTGTGAGATGTATAGGTCTGTATTAATCTTGTGGCTGGGTATGGTGGCTCCTGCCTGTAATCCCAACACTTTGAGAGGCTGAGGTGGGAGGATCGCTTGAGCCCAGGAGTTTGAGACCATCCTGGGCAACATGGCAAAATCCTGTCTCTACAAAAAATACAAAAAAAAAAAAAATTATCTGGGCGTGGTGGTGTGCAGTTGCAGTCCCAGGTACTTGGGAGGCTGAGGTGGGAGGATCAATTAAGCCTGGGAGGTTGAGGCTGCAGTGAGTTGTGATCTTGCCACTGAGCAGTATACTGGGCAACAGAGCAAGATCCTGTCTCAAAAAAATTTTTTTGTATGTGACTATTCAAATGGAGAAACAAACTTTTGTTGTGTTAGCCGCTGCAGTTTGGAGTTGTCTGCCACCCAGCATATTTTAGCCTACTCTGACTGATACAATCTAGATTTGTTAATACAGGCATACCTGTATTAATCTGCAGGTTCAGTAGCAGACCACCACAAAAAGCAAATAGTCACACAAATTTTTTTGGTTTCTTAGTACATATAAAAGTCATGTTTACACTATACTGTAGTCTATTAAGTGTTCTATAGCATTATTTCTTTAAAAAATCTTAATTTAAAAATACTTTATTGCTAAAAAAATGTTAAAGATTATCTGAGCCTTCAGCAAGTCATAGTCTTTTTGCTGATGGAGGGTCTTGCTTCCATGTTGATGGCTGCTGACTGATTGCTGAAGGTTTGTGGGGTGGCTGTGGCAATTTCTTAAAACAAGACAACAATGAAGTTTGCCACATCGATTGACTATTCCTTTCGCAAAAGATTACTTGGTAGCATATGATGCTGTTTGATAGCATTTTACTCACAGTAGAACTTTCAAAAATTGACTGGGCACGGTGGCTCACTCCTGTAATCCCAGCACTTTGGAAGGCCAAGGCGTAAGTGTTACTTAAGTCCGAGAGTCCGAGACCAGCCTAGGCACCATGGCAAGACCCCTTCTCTACAAAAAATAAAAATAATAAAAATAAATTAGCTAGGCATGGTGTCACATGTCTGTAGTCCCAGATACTTGGGAGACTGAGGAGGGAAGATGGCTTGAGCCTGGGAGGTCAAGGCTGCAGTGAGTTGTGTTCATGCCACTGCACTCCAGCCTGGAGTGAGACTTTTGTTTTGTTTTGTTTTTGAGGCGGAGTTTGCTCTTGTTGCCCAGGCTGGAGTGCAGTGGCGTGATCTTGGCTCACTGCAACCCCCGCCTCCCGGGTCAAGCGATTAAGCCTCCCTAGTACCTGGGATTACAGGTGTCCACCACCACACCCAGCTAATTTTTTTGTATTTTTAGTACAGACAGGGTTTCACTACATTGACCAGGCTGGTCTCAAACTCTTGACCTCAGGCGATCCACCTGCCTCAGCCTCCCAAAGTGATGGGATTACAGGCATGAGCCACCATGCCCGGCTGACCCTGTCTCAAAAAAAAAAAAAAAAAAATGGAGTCAATACTCTCAAACCCTGCTGCTTTATCATCTAAGTTTATATAATATTCCAAATCCTTTCTATTTATTTATTTATTTATTTATTTATTTATTTATTTATTTAGATGGACTCTCACTCTGTCGCCCAGACTGGAGTGCAGTGGTCCGATCTCGGCTCACTGCAACCTCTATCTCCAAGTTCAAGCAATTCTCCTGCCTCAGCCTCCCGAGTAGCTGGGATTACAGGCATGCGCCACCATGCCTGACTAATTTTTGTATTTTTAGTAGAGATAGGGTTTCACCATGCTAGCCAGGTTGGTCTTCAACTCCTGACCTCAAGTGATCCACCCACCTCGGCCCCCCAAAGTGCTGGATTACAGGTGTGAGCCACCATGCCCAGCCTGTCATTTCAACAATGTTCACAGCATCTTCACTGGAGTAGGTTTCATCTCAAGAAACCACTTTCCTTAGAACAGTGATTGCCAAGGGCTGGGGGAGGGGATGTATTAGCCCATTCTCACGTTGCCATAAAAAGCTACCTGAGACTGTGTAATTTGTAAACAAAAGAAGTTTAATTGACTCACAGTTCCATAGGCTATATGGGAAGCATGGCTAGGAAGGCCTCAGGAAACTTAGGATTATGGTGAAAGGTGAAGGGAAGGCAAGCACATCCTCACAAGGGGATAGAGAGAGAGCCAGAGGGAAGGTACTACATACTTTTAAACAATCAGATCTTGTGAGAACTCACTATTATGAGAACAGCAAGGGGGAAATCCACCCCCATGATCCAATCATCTCCCACCAGGCCCCTCCCCCAACATTGGGGATGACAATTCAACATGAATTTGGGTGGGGACCCAAAGCCAAATAATATCGGGGAGGATAAGAAGTGAGTAACAGCTTAATGGGTATGGGGTTTCCCTTGGATGTAATGAAAATGTTTTGGAACTAGATAGAGGAGATGATTGCACAAGTGTGAATGTACTAAATGCCACTGAACTATCATCTTAAAATGGTTAATTTTATGTTACCTGGATTTCACTTCAATTTTTTAAATACTTGAAAAGAAAAAAGGAAACCACTTTCTTTGCTCATTCATGAGAAGCAACTCCTCATCTGTTCAAGTTTGATCATAAGATTGCAGCAATTAAGGCACATCTTCAGGCTCCACTTCTAATTCTAGTTCTCTTGCTCTTTCTATCACATCTGCAGTGATTTCCTCCCCTGAAGGACCCCCTCCAAGTCATCCATGAGGTTTGGGATCAACTTCTTCCAAACTCCTGTTAATGTTGATATTTTGACCTCCTGCCATGAATCGTGAGTATTCTTAATGGCATCTAGAATGGTGAATCCTTTCCAGGTGGTTTTCAATTTACTTTGCCCAGACACATCAGAGAAATCACTATCTAAGGTAGCCATCACCTTACAAAATGTATTTCTTAAATAATAAGACTTGAAAGTCAAAATTAATCCTTGATTTACGGCTGCTGAATGGATGTTGTGTTAGCAGGCATGAAAACCACATTCATCTCCTTGCACAACATTCATCTTCATCAGAGCTCCTGGGCAACTAGGTGCATTGTCAATAAACAGCAATATTTTGAAGGAAATCTTTTTCTCTGAACAGTAGGTCTCAACAGTGGGCTTAAAATATTCAGTAAACCATGCTGTAATCAGATGTGCTGTTGTCTGCTTTGTCGTTCCATTGGTAGAGCACAGGTAGGGTAGATTTAGTATAATTCTTAAGGACCCTTTGATTTTCAGATGGTAAATGAGCATTGGCTTCAACTTAAGGTCACCAGCTGGATTAGGCCCTAAGAAGAGAGTCATCCTGTCCTTTGAAGCCTAGAAGCCAGGCATTGACTTTTCTCTAGCTATGAAAATCTAAGCTGGCATCTTCTTCCAACAAAAGGCTGTTTTGTCTCCATTGAAAATCTGTCGTTTAGTGTAGCCACCTTCATCAGTTTTCTTGGCTATATCTTCTGGATGATGTGATGCAGCTTCTACATCAACACATGCTACTTCACCTTGCACTTTTATGTGATACAGATTCTTTCCTTAAACCTCATGAACCAACTTCTGCTAGCTTCTAACTTTTCTTCTGCAGCTTTTTCACCATCTTAGCCTTCATAGAATGGAAGAGAGTTAGGGTCTTACTCCAGATTAGGCTTTGGTTTAAGAAAATGCATGTGCAGCTGGTTTGATGTTCTGTCCAGACCATGAAAAGTTTCTCTATATCAGCAATAAGGCTGTTTTACTTTTTTATTATTTGTGCATTCACTGAAGTAGCACTTTTAATTTTCTTCCAGAACTTTTACTCTGCATTCACAACTTCGCTAACTGGCACAAGAGGCCTAGCTTTGGGCCTGTCTCAACTTTTAATGTGCCTTCCTCACTAAGCCTAATCATTTCTAGCTTTTGATTTAAAGTGAGAGATGTGTGGCTCTTCCTTTCACTTGAACTCTTAGAGCTATATTGTAAGGTTATTAATTGGCCTAATTCAATACTTTCATGTCTCAGGAAATAGGGAGGCAAGAGGACAGGGAAAGAGACAGGGGAACAGCTGGTTGGTGGAGTAGCCAGAATACATACAACATTCATAAATTAAGTTTGCCATCTTATATGGACACAATCATGGCACCCCAAAATAATTACAATAGAAACATTAATTAATGATCATTGATCACAGAACACCATAACAGCTATAATAATAATGGAAAAGTTTGAAATATTGTCAGAATTACCAAAATGTGACACAGAGACACCAAACGACGACATGCCGTCAGAGAAATGGTACCAATAGACTTGCTTGATGCCGCGTTGCCCCAAACTTTCAATTTGTAAAAAAATGCAGTATCTGCGAAGCACAATAAAAAAATGAAGTAACTCTATATATGGAAATCTACTATTTTGTCATGAACCTAAAACTGCCCTAAAATGTCTTTTTTTTTTTTTTTTTTTTTCTGAGATGGTGTTGCCCAGGCTGGAGTGCAGTGGCTTGATCTCGGCTCGCTGCAGCCTCTGCCTCCCAGGTTCAAGAGATTCTCCTGCCTCAGCCTCTGAATAGCTGGGACTATAGGTGCCCGCTACCACACCCAGCTAATTTTTTGTATTTTTAGTAGAGACGGGGTTTTACCGTGTTAGCCAGGATGGTCTCCATCTCCTGACCTCGGATCTGCCTACCTCGGCCTCTCAAAGTGCTGAGATTACAGGCATGAACCACTGCGCCCAGCCTAAAATGTCTATTTTTTAATAAATCCAAACAACCTTGTAACTGTG
The DNA here is from genome assembly GCF_007565055.1 of Rhinopithecus roxellana. Lineage (NCBI taxonomy): Eukaryota > Metazoa > Chordata > Mammalia > Primates > Cercopithecidae > Rhinopithecus > Rhinopithecus roxellana. The sequence continues at coordinate 21,286,035 of NC_044556.1, read as the reverse complement.
GCAGCTATTATTCATATGTTTATTTAGGTATGTTTCACCACAATGTTAAAAAATGAATAGAAGGTTTCCCTTTCCTATCTTACCTCTGTCCACCCATTGTTCAAATTGGAACTTTCTCTCTTAGTTTATCTGGTGAGTGAAGAGGTGCTCCCTAAAGAGGTGTGAAAATACTAATGTAAGAAATATTTCCTTTATTCACTTTCAGAGGGAGTTCAAGTAGTTGTCAAATTGTCATAGTTATCAAGTGAATGAATTAACTAGTTCAACAAATAATAATCAGTTTTCCTACCTTGAGTGAGCCTGGGATGTTCTTAGCCCTTGGTTCTCAAATTATGGTCTCTAGACTAGCCACACTAGCATCACCTGGGAACTTATTATAAATATACATTACTGGCCAGGCGCAGTGGCTCACACCTGCAATCTCAGCACTTTGGGAGCCCAAGGTGGGTGGATCACCTGAGGTCAGGAGTTCGAGACCAGCCTGGCCAAAATGGTGAAACCTCGTCTCCATTAAAAATACAAAAATTAGCTGGGCATGGTGGCATGTGCCTGTAATCCCAGCTTCTCAGGAGGCTGAGGCAGGAGAATTGCTTGGACCCAGGAGGTGGAGGTTGCAGTGAGCCGAAATTGCACCACTGCACTCCAGCCTGAGTGACAGAGCAAAACTCCCTGTCTGAAAAAAAAAAAAAAAAAAAGAAATATACATTCCTGGACCCCACTTCAGACATATCAGACATACTGAATCAGAAGCTCTTGACCAGGTGCGTTGGCTCATACCTGTAATCTGAGCACTTTTGGAGGCCAAGATGGGCAGATAACTTGAGGTCAGGAGTTCAAGACCAGCATGGCCAACATAGTGAGACCCCATCTCTACTAAAAATACAAAAATTAGCCAGGGTGGTGGCACCCACCTGTAGTCTCAGCTACTCGGGAAGCTGAGGTACGAGAATCGCTTGAACCTGGGAGACAGAGGTTGCAGTGAGCCAAGATCGCACCACTGCATTCCAGCCTGGGCAACAGAGTGAGATTCCATCTTGAAAAACAAAAGAAAGAAAGAAACTCTGCAGGTGGGGCCCAGCAATCTATGTTCTTCCCAGCCTTTCAGATCATTCTGATGCATGCTCAAGTTTAACAATAACAGTTCTAGATAGTGGTGATACAGAGGCAAAGAAAACAAAGTGCCTATCCTCTTGGAGCAACAATAAACAAATAGATATACATAAAATTTCAGGCAGAGGTGACTGTTATCAGGGAAACCAGAACAGGAGAAGGAGGGAGAGCACAGAGGATGCTCAGGCAGGGTCTCCCTGAGGGGTAGGAGCTCTGAAGTCACATAGGGCAGAGTCTGAAAATTGGCTAATCCATCAGTTACTAGCCTTTTAAATGTTTGGTTTCTTCATCTGCTAAAATAGAGATAATAATGTTACTTACCTTATAAGCTCACTCTGAAGATTAAATAAGATAATGCTTATAAAATCCTTGCAACTGTTTCTGCCACAGAATAAGCCTTCATTAAATGTCAGCCCTCCAAATATGAGGGCAGGGGAGTGCTATAGATGTATATTTGGGAATCATCAATGTAGAAATTAATAGTAAAATAGATGAAAAGATAGATAAACCAACACACAAAAAGAGAAGAGGCTGGATGGTGGGATCATGTTGGTAGAGACAGAAGTGGGTTGAGAGATGGTTAGAAGGTGAAGAAATGAAGATAAGGAGAGGGAGCTTTTATCTGAACCCAGCTAAAAACTTGGAAGAGAAGGCCAATAGATTAGGTGACCAACCAACCATCCTGGGTGTGGGACTTTCAGTGCTAAAATTAGGAAAGTCCTGGACAAGCTGGGCCAACCTGGTCACTCTAGCAGTGGATATGACCATGGGGGATGAAGTGGACAATAAATACTCTGACCTTTCTTTTCTGGTGCCCTCTGATCTCCATACAGGAACCTTATAAGGTGCCTTTATGGTGTCCTGACCCAACCAGAAGCCAGAGGGTAAGGGAGCTGGGGTGATGTAGACCAGAGAAGTCGACCTTGCCTGCACACAGACCAGGGCAAAGAAAGGACAGAGAATCAACCTGGAAGGCCAAAGATAATGACCAGCACAGTGGCAAAACTGGGATTAAAATTGACTTAGACAAATGTGACTCCAGAGCTGCTGCTGCTGTTGTTGTTGTTGTTGTTGTTGTTGTTGTTGTTGTTGTTGTTGTTCTTCTTCTTCTTCTTCTTCTTCTTCTTCTTCTTCTTCTTCTTCTTCTTCTTCTTCTTCCTCTTCTTCTTCTCCTCCTCCTCCTCCTCCTCCTCCTCCTCCTCTTCCTCCTCCTTCTTCTTCTTCTCCTTCTCCTCCTCCTCCTCCTCCTCCTTCTTCTTCGACAGAGTCTTACTCTGGTTACCCAAGCTGGAGTACAGTAGCACAATCTTGGCTCACTGCAGCCTCAACTTCCCAAGCTCAGGTGATTCCCCCACCTCAGTCTCCCAAGTAGCTGGGACTACAGGCAGGCACCACTACATCTGGCTAATTTTTTTTGTATTTTTAGTAGAGACAGAGTTTTTCCACGTTGCCTGGGCTGGTATCTCCTGGGCTCAAGCAATCTGCCTGCTTTGGCCTCCCAAGGTGCTGGGATTATAGGCGTGAGCCACTGTGCCTGACCTGGAGCTTTTATTCTTTTTCCAGCCTTATCTAAAGGTAGACAGCCCTCTAGGAGTGATGAGTGTTTTCTGTGTTCTCAAATTCACCCTACATAAAATTTTAAAAATTACCCAAAGATATTCTTTGGTTTCTGAACAGCCCACAAAACTTTTCTTTGTTCTTTAAAGACAGGTTCTTGCTCTATTGCCCAGGCTGGAGTGCTGTGGTGCAATCATAGCTCACTCTAACCTCAAACTCCTAAGGTCAAACCATCCTCCCACCTTAGCCTCCCAAAGCACTGAGATTACAGGCGTGAACCACTGTGCCCAGCTATGTTTAAAAAAAAGTATACATTCAGCAGTGACTGTAATGTACAACAGGTAGACAGGATCTAGATGCTCCAGAAATGGAGTTAGTGGAGGAAATCCCTATGGGGACCCTGGACTCCCTCTGAAAAAACTTAGGTACAGGATGCTCCCAGGTGCTAGGAACTGTTTCCTAGCTCACTTCCTCCCTGGAAGGCTCAATCTTCAAATCACACTTCATGCGAGCTCTGGCAAGTGTCAGTGGTCAAAGACCACTATTCACATGGTACCTTTTTGCAAGACCAGAAGGCCCAACTGCCCCACACCCCAAGCACCTCCAGCTTGCCCAGGCTCCATTGCCACCAGTGGCCAGAACCTTCAAAATTAGCAATGTTAAAACTTATGCAGCATTTATCACAGAAAATCTTCATAACAAGGTAAAGCAAAATTCTTATCAATGATACTACCTCAGCCTATAAAATATATTTCATTGTACTTTTAGTCATGACAAATCTTTTTGCTTCATTGAAATGGGAGAATACCTCTTTGGTACTTTAAATAAGCTTGTTCTTATACTAAGTGTGCCATGCAATTATTATCAAAAAGATTTGAGAGACTGTAAGTGAAACATAGGAAGTTATGTAACTGATTGTCAAGTGGTAGTGCATTATAAATTTGACAGTGATTCCCATAAGCTTATAAATAACTTACCAAAGTAATTAGGTGAATTTGTGACAGAGGATACTTATATACCACCATCCAGGAGCAAAAGCCAACCATTCTTCTCCTATTTTTCTTCTAACAACTCAGATTCTAGACATACCAATGGGCAAGTCAGTAATGGAAAGGCAAGAGATAAAGTGTTTCACTCATTCATTTAACAATAATTCACTAAGTGCCTACTGTATGTTTTTCTATAGTTTAACATGTATTTATTAGATTACTGTGTACCCTCAAGGAATATCTAATCTAATTGGGGAAATACAATGCATGAAGCAATGAAGAGGCATTAAATAATTAAATGCTAAATTGTGTAGTGAATACTATAATTATTATATGCATTCAAAAGAGAGAATATTAGTTAGGGTTAGAATAGCCAAAAAAGACTTCATTCCCTCAGCACCCATTTATTAAGCGTATTAAAGAAAATATAGCAGGTCCAAAATGGAATCACCCATGGTAAAGTTTCACATCACCAAACCAAAACCTAAGAGATGATAGCCAAATCCCATTAGGCCAACAGGATTTCACTTATATCCCTGTAAGGAAATTAACCTTGAAATTGTCAATCTGCTATTTGTTTTTTGTTTCTGTTTGCTTCTGCTTTTTTCTGCCTATAAAAGTCACTCACTCTGTTTAGCTCATCAGAGCTCCTTTTTATTTTGTAGATTAGACACTGCCCAGTTCATGAGTTACTAATAACCCAATCAGAGCTTTGAAATTTAATTTGCTGAAACTTTGTTTTTTGTTTGTTTTGATACAGGGCCTCATGTTGTCACCCAGGTTGGAGTGCAGTGGCACAAACAGCTCACTGCAACCTTGACCTCCTGGGCTCAAGTGATCCTCCTGCATCAGCCCCTTCATGTGCAAGCCACCACACCCAGCCAATTCTTATTATTATCATTTTTAATTTTAATTTTTTTTTGGAGAGATGGGTTTTCGCCAAATTGTCCCAGCTGGTCTCGAACTTCTAAGCGTAAGTAATCTTCCCGCCTTGGCCTCCCCAAGTACTAGGATTACAGGTGTGAGCTACTACCATGCCTGGCCAAAACTTCGTTCTTTGACAAGCAACTTTTACATGCCAGACACTGGGAATATCACTATGAATAAGATCCTGTTCTTACCTTCAAGGGGGTAGGAAGAAAATTCAAGATAGTGTGGCAGATATTGTAATAGTAAGCACAACATGCAACAAGAGCAATGAATGGTACAAAGTTGAAAAACGGTTAGGTGGAGGGATAAAAGAAGATTGAAGTAATAATAGTCAACATTATATTGCTTTGCATGTATTATCTCTTTTCATTTGCATAACAACCCTGTTATTATCCCTGTTTTTCAAATGGGCAACTAAGGATCAGAAATTATTTTGATTGGCTGGGCGTGCTGGCTCACATCTGTAATCCCAACACTTTGGGATGCCGAGGCAGCGGATCAGTTGAGCCCAGGAGTTCGAGAGCAGCCTGGGCAACCTAGCGAGACCTCGTCTCTACAAAACATACAAAAATAAATTATCCGGGCATGGTGGCACCTGCCTATAGTCCCAGTTACTAGGGAGGCTGAAGTGGGAAGATCACCTGAGCCTGGAGAGGTCAAGCCTGCAGTGGACCATGATCACGCCACTGCCCTCCAGCCTGAGCAACAGAGTGAAAACTTGCCTCAAAAATAATAATAATAATAATAATAATAATAATAATAAATTAATTTGATCAAGGTCATTATGGTGGCAAGACAGGATTCAAACCCGTCTAACTCCAGATCCTGAGCTATCAACCAGAAAGTTATATTGCCTGTACTCTCGCTGAAGGGAAAACAAGAGAAAAAGAAAAAATAATGCTATCGAGATTTTCCTTGAATGACATTGGGAAATAAAGTTGTATAGGTAAAAAGGGCTAAATAGGGTAGGTATGGAGGGTGGGAACTGGGGACAGAGGACCTTAAGACCTCTGTCGGAGACATTGTATTTGAACACATAATGACAATACATTTTATAGATTTCTTTTAGAAAAGAATTCACATAATGCAATCACCTGAAAATTAATCTGACAGGCCAGGCGCGGTGGCTCACGCCTGTAATCCCAACACTTTGGGAGGCCGAGGCGGGCAGATCACGAGGTCAGGAGCTCGAGACCATCCTGGCTAACACGGTGAAACCCCGTCTCCACGAAAATACAAAAAATTAGCCGGCGTGGTGGTGGGAGCCTGTAGTCCCAGCTGCTTGGGAGGCTGAGGCAGGAGAATGGCGTGAACCCGGGAGGCAGAGCTTGTGGTGAGCCGAGATCGCGCCACTACACTCCAGCCTGGGCAACAGAGCGATACCTTGTCTCACAAAAAGAAAAAAGAAAGAAAGAAAGAAAAAAAAGATATTAGTCTGACAGCAGTATGCAAGACAGACTGAAGGGAGGAAAGGTGAGCCACAAAGGCAAATGAGAATGTTACTGCAGTGTAAGGTGGTGAAGTTTCAGACAATGCTAATGGCAGTGTAATGAACAAAATGTATGAATCTAATAGAAATGTTGAAAGATAGAAACCATAACAGAAATTGATCTATAAACATAGTTTATAATAAAGAATGGGGAAAGTTAGGATGACACCAAAGTTCTAAGCCTGGAATAATAAGAATAATTATAAAGAAAAAGAAGGAGCTTGGGAGAAGCTAGTTTTCAGGAGATGATTACTTTGTTTTTGAGATACTACTCTTATTTTTGATACTTTGAATCTGAGACAGAGTGAGATTAGAACCATCCAATTAGAACTATTTCAAATAGAATTGGGAGGAAAAGCTTGGAGTTTAAGTAAGTGAGAGAACAAAGAAGTTTGTTTAGAAATAGTTAACATAAGTCTTCTTAAATTGTGATAATAGAATAACTTTCCATGAAACAGAGTCCCTAGAGTACAGCAAGTGATGGACTGAACCTTGGGACAGCCCACAGGTAGGAAGCAAGAGGAAGAAAAATAGAAGTCAATAAATGTAACTGAGGAGCCAGGTGCAGTGGCGTATACCTTAGTCCCAGCTACTTGGGAGACTGAGGCAGGAGGATCACTTGAGCCCAGGAGTTAAAGGCTATAGTGTGCAATGATCATGCCTGTCAGTAGTCACCACACTCCAGCCTGGGTGACATAACGAGACCTTCCTGTCTCTAAAAAAATTAAAAAGTAACAGAGATGGACATGCAAATAACACCAATGTTAGCATCCAGAATAATTTCCATTCTTTCTCCTTCAGGGCTTTAGTGTGATTCAGACACTGATTCCAATTAATGGAAAAGTCAGAGTTTCATGAAAATCAGTATTAAAAAACTCTCTTAGATTCAATTAAACATTTATTGAAGATTTTTCATTCTTCAGCTTTACTCCCACTCTCCCTGATTGATCTTATCTGGACCAAGAACTTAAGAAATTGGCAGCTTCTATTTTTAGTCTTTTGGAACACTCTCTCTCTCTGGGAGTCCTGAACTGTCAGGTACAAAGTCGAACTACCCTGAGACCATCATGAAACAGAAGTCACATGTAGGTACTCCGATTGAGTCTCAACTGAGCCCAGTCTTCCAGCCTATCCACCCTAAATGTGAGACATGGCTGAACCAATCTTGAACCCTCCAGACAGCCATCTGCCTGCTAAATACCACCAGGTGGCCTCAGTCAGCCACATGGAAAGAACCACCCAGCTGATTTCTGCCCTAATTACTAACCTACAAAATGTTTAGGTATAATAAAGTTGTTGTTTTAAGCTATTATGTTTTAAGGTAATTTGTTATGCAGTAATAGATAATTGGAACAGCATGTAAACATGTGCATGTCATTTCTCTCATTTTTTTTTTTTTTTTTTTTTTTGGAGACGGAGTCTGGCTCTGTCGCCCAGGCTGGAGTGCGGTGGCCGGATCTCAGCTCACTGCAAGCTCCGCCTTCCGGGTTCACGCCATTCTCCTGCCTCCGCCTCCCAAGTAGCTGGGACTACAGGCGCCCGCCTCGTCGCCTGGCTAGTTTTTTGTATTCTTTAGTAGAGACGGGGTTTCACCGTATTAGCCAGGATGGTCTCGATCTCCTGACCTTGTGATCCGCCCGTCTCGGCCTCCCAAAGTGCTGGGATTACAGGCTTGAGCCACCGCGCCCGGCCTCATTTCTCTCTTGAAGCTCAATTTCTTCATCTATAAAGCAAGGGAGTTTGATAACTAGATAATCTCTAAATTTCTTCTCACTCTAAATTACCATGACTGTATTCCTTTTGTAGTGACTCATCTGGAACTAAAGCACTTTTTTTTTTTTTTTTTTTTTTTTTTTTTTTTTTTTTTTTTGAGACGGAGTCTCGCTCTGTCGCCCAAGCTGGAGTGCAGTGGCCGGATCTCAGCTCACTGCAAGCTCCGCCTCCCGGGTTACGCCATTCTCCTGCCTCAGCCTCCCAAGTAGCTGGGACTACAGGCGCCCGCCACCTCGCCCGGCTAGTTTTTTTTTGTATTTTTTAGTAGAGACGGGGTTTCACCATGTTAGCCAGGATGGTCTCGATCTCCTGACCTCGTGATCCGCCCGTCTCGGCCTCCCAAAGTGCTGGGATTACAGGCTTGAGCCACCGCGCCCGGCCTGGAACTAAAGCACTTTTATATGGAGTCCTCTAGGTTAAAAAGAAAACAAGGCCAGGTGTGATGGTTCACAGCTGTAATCCCAGAGCTTTGGGAGACCAAGGCAGAAAGAACTCCCTAAGCCAGAAGTTTCAGATCAGCCTAGTCAACATAGTAAGACACTGTCTCTACAAAATAAAATAAAATAAAATAATAAAATAAAATAAAATGAAGAGGCTTGGTGTGGCGGCTTTCGCCTGCTATATCATCACTTTGGGAGGCCGAGGCAAGTGGATCATTTGAGCCAGGAGTTCAAGACCAGCCTGGACAACATGGCAAAACCCTGTCTCTACACAAAACACAAAAATTAGCCAGACGTGGTGGCGTACTCCTGTAGTCTAAGCTGCTGGGGGCCTAAGGCAGAAGCATCCCTTGAGCTGGGGAAGTCGAGGCTGTGGTGAGCCGTGATCATGCCACTGTACTCTAGCCTGGGCAACAGAGTGAGACCTTGTTTCAAAAGAATAAAAAAATAAAAATTAGCAGGGCATGGTGGCATGCTCCTGTTGTCCCAACTCAGGAGGCTGAGGTAGGAAGATAACTTGAGCCCAGGAATTCAAGGCTGCAATGAGCTATGATAGTACCACTGGACTCTATTCCGGGCAATGGAGCAAGACCCTGTCTCCAAAAAAAACTTTAAAACATTTTAAAAATAAGAAAATATTTTTGTTGGCTGGGCGCAGTGGCTCAAGCCTGTAATCCCAGCACTTTGGGAGGCCGAGACGGGTGGATCACGAGGTCAGGAGATTGAGACCATCCTGGCTAACATGGTGAAACCCCGTCTCTACTAAAAAATACAAAAAAAACACTAGCCGGGCGAGGTGGCGGGCGCCTGTAGTCCTAGCTACTCAGGAGGCTGAGGCAGGAGAATGGCGTAAACCGGTGAGGCAGAGCTTGCAGTGAGCTGAGATCCAGCCACTGCACTCCAGCCTGGGCGACAGAGCGAGACTCCATTGTTGTTGGTGTTGTTGTTGTTGTTATCATCTAAGTAGATCAGGGCTACTGAGCACAGTGAGGGCTTTGAGATTGGGTTAAAAAGACAAAGTGATAGCTTTCTCAGTGCCAGAGCAGGGGGCAAGAGAAGGATGAGATGGAAGGCAGTAAATAAGGAGAAGGCAGGGGCAGCAGAAACAGGGAAAGGTATGAAAGCTGTGGCTTAAGAGATGATGGCAGAGGAACTTTTTTGCCAGCTGAAAAGTGGTGAAGGTAGAGAATAAAGACATTGAAAGCAGACACAAAGGCAGTTGCATGGAGATGAAGGTCGTTCTCAGTCAACTGGGGGAGGAAAGAAGAATTTATCCACCAGCTCCCATCTCCCATTGGTCAATGGTTCTCTCCTCAGGGTATTAAGACCCTACCTAGCACCTCTGAGTTGCCTACCGGCTACGGTGGATTTTTACTGTGTCTCATGCCTCAACGTCAACAGTGAAATCCCTGGGTGGGAAATAAGAATGCACATCGTGGATATAAAGTCAGAGTCTGTCAAGCTGTACCCTCCTGAATTTAGCCAAAAGGCATTAGTGTTATTATTTTAGAATAAATTGTCTGAGTCTCCCTGACTATATAGATATATAGTCTTATAACTATAAAGTGTAAGTTCTAACTATGGAATATATTGAAACTATACAAATGAATCTAAAATTAAGCATCATATCATCTTTTCCAAATACAGTTGCATGACATAAACTTTCAGGAGCATAAAAAATTTAAATTTTGACTGTTACTGTTTCCTAGTAATTTTAGATTTATCAAATCATCTTCCTCCTACTCCAATCCCATAAGAATTTGTATGTGCTTCCATCAAGTGATATCAGTGCTGTCTTGGCAGTTGAAAACTTAAGGTGAGTAATTGAAAAGTGTGTTTGCAGTCAAAACAAATCACTCAATTAAGAGTCACAAGGGCTAGGTTCCAATTTCCATCTTCACATACTCTGCTCATGACACAAGGTTTTGAATATTAAATCATCAAAATGTGGGAGGAGGAATAAGAAAGAGAGAGAGAGAGAATGAATTATATAATGGCAAGAAAAATAAACCTTCTTCATTTTTTTTGTTTCATACTGCTAATTGTCCACTGTGTAGCAGAGGCAGGAACCTTTAGAGGAAAGAGGACTTCAGTTGCCAGCCAGCCTCTGTCACTTTTCTAGCTGAGTGATCTTAGGCAAGTTTCCTGAACTCCCACAGCCTGAGATTCTTTGGGAACTCAATGGAGTAAATAAGAATATCAACATTAAAGCTTTATTGTACAGACTAAATGAGATTATATATATATATATATATACACACACACACACATATGTATGTGCTTCATTTCTTTTTCTCTTACAGCACTCACTACATGTCTGACTCTCCTAATTAAACTCTGAGCTACTTGAGGATAGGAGGACATTACCCTTTTTTACATTCTGTCCTTGGAAATTCCTCTGGCACAGAACATTAATTGTAAAGCAGTCCTTACATAAATTTTAAAATGGATATTCATTGGTTTAACAATGTTAACTATGTTCTTCTACATGTGAAGGACTGTGCTATCCACTGTTAGGATGGGATACAAACATTAAAAATGTATATTACCAAATACTGCATGTTCTTGCTCATAAGTGGGAGTTGAACAATGAGAACACATGGACACAGGGAGGGGAACATCACACTCAGGGGCATGTAGAGGGGTGGGCGGCAAGGGGAGGGAGAGCATTAGGACAAATACCTAATGCATGTGGGGCATAAAACCTAGTCCCAAATGTCCATCAGTGATAGACTGGATAAAGAAAATGTGGCACATATACACCATGGAATACTATGCAGCCATAAAAAAGGATGCGTTCATGTCCTTTGCAGGGACATGGATGAAACTGGAAACTATCATTCTCAGCAAACTAACACAGGAACAGAAAACCAAACACCGCAGGTTCTCACTCATAAGTGGGAGTTGAACAATGAGAACACATGGACACAGGGAGGGGAACATCACACACCGGGCCCTGTTGGGGGTTGGGGGGCTAGGGGACGGATAGCATTAGGAGAAATACCTAATGTAGATGATGGGTTGATGGGTGCAGCAAACTACCATGGCACATGTATACCTATGTAACAAACATGCACATTCTCTACATGTATCCCGGAACTTAAAGTAAAATAAAAAAATTAAAAAAAAATATATATATATATATATCCACAAGGTGGACTGGAGGGCTCAGAGTCTGGAGGCAATAGCATTAATAAGTAATTAAGATGTAGTTCAAATGTATACAGGTGTGAAGGTGTGATACATCCTAGGAATGAAGAAAAAATCCGATGGAACCTAGTGTGAAGGATAAAAACAAGGATGGAAAGGCAGTTGGGACTCATTGTGAGAGACGTATATGAAAAGTGGTATGGATCAAGACATTTTTTATTGCAAGGCTCATTAGTGCAACCAAAACAAGCCTCAGAAGGGTGGCACCCCATCCCTTGGTGTTGTCTGGAAACAGAGTAGAAAGATGTCAAGATTCCCCCCTCCCTCTCTCATTTGTTTCTGCTCCTGTCTGGGGCTTTCATTCTCAGCTGCAGATAGTTTCTTTATGTAGTGGGAAACAGCTTTCAGCAAGGTTACATTTGAGTATAGAAATCAGTTAAAAAAAAAAGGGAATTCACTCCCCCAACCTCCTTCTTTACCTCCATACCCCACCTTATAGTTCTAGCCAAAAACAAAACAAAACAAAACAAAAAGAAAAGAAAACAAAACTCAGAGAAGTATTCTTTTTAATTTTTAATTTTTGTGGGTACATAGTAGGTGCATATATTTATGGGTTACATGATATATTTTGATATAGGCATGCAATGTGTAATAGTCACATCAGGTAAACAGGGTATCCATCACCTCAAGCATTTATTCTTTGTGTTACAAACAATCCAATTATACTCTTAATTACTTTCAAATGTACCATTAATTTTTTTGACTATAGTCACCCTGTTGTACTAGCCAATACTAGGTCTTATTCATTCTTTCTTTTCTTTTTTTTTTTTTTTTTTGAGATGGAGTCTCGCTCTGTCGCCCAGGCTGGAGTGCAGTGGTCGGATCTCAGCTCACTGCAAGCTCCGCCTCCCGGGTTCACGCCATTCTCCTGCCTCAGCCTCCCGAGTAGCTGGGACTACAGGCGCCCACCACCTCGCCCGGCTAGTTTTTGTATTTTTTAGTAGAGACGGGGTTTCACCGTGTTAGCCAGGATGGTCTTGATCTCCTGACCTCGTGATCCACCCGTCTCGGCCTCCCAAAGTGCTGGGATTACAGGCTTGAGCCACCGCGCCCGGCCTATTCATTCTTTCTAACTATTTTTTGTACCCATTAACCATCCCCACTTCCTCCACACACACCCTCACTACCCTTCCCAGCCTCTGGTAACCATCATTCTGCTCTCTATCTCCATAAGTTCAATTGTTTTAATTTTTAGCTCCCACAGATAAGTGAGAACATGCAAACTTTGTCTTTCTGTGCCTGGCTTATTTCACTTAACATAATGGCCTGCAGTTCTATCCATGTTGTTGCAAATGACAGAATCTCATTATTTTTATGGTTGAATAATGCTCCACTGTGTCTGGGCACGGTGGCTCACACCTGTAATCCCAGAACTTTGGGAGGCCAAGGCGGGTGGATCATGTGGTCAGGAGATCGAGACCATCCTGGCCAACATGGTGAAACCCCGTCTCTACTTCAAATACAAAAATTAGCCAGGTATAGTGGCTCATGCCTGTAGTCCTGGCTACTCAGGAGGCTGAGGCAGGAGAACCACTGGAACCCAGGAGGTGGAGGTTGCAATGGATTGTGCCACTGCACTCCAGCCTGGGTGACAGAACAAGACTCCATCTCAAAACACACACACACACACACACACACACACACAAAAAACACCTCCACTGTGTATAAATACCACATTTTCTTCATCCATTCATCTGTTGATGGACACTTAGGTTGCTTCCAAATCTTGGCTATTGTGAACAGTGTTGCAACAAACATGGGAGCACAGATACCTCTTCAATATACTGATTTCTTTTCTTTGGGGTACATAATAATTAGTGGGATTGCTGGATTGTATGAGAGCTCTGTTTTTAGCTTTTTGAGGAACCTCCAAACTGTTCTCCATACTATGGATGTATTCTAGCTGACCATGCTTAATTCACATGCCCAACCTGGGCCAGGTGCTATAGCCAAGAGGATGAGATATTTTGATTAATGAAATTATATCGATACCCACCTTTGTAGACAGACAGGTGGAGTCTTTTATAATATTAACTGCACCACAAGAAACACATAATTAGAGTTGGAGAGAGCTATTTCCCAAAATAAAAAGGGTTGCTATTCTAAGCTGCCAAAATACTTTGAGTCTACTAACATGCTAACTAAATTTGAACTTTCATACGATAATAACAATAGTAATAGAAAAAATAATAACATTTACTGAATGCTTACTTTGCACCAAGCTACATGAAAAGTACTTTGCATGTTATTTTATTGAATTTTTCAAACAACATTATGAAGAAGATAGTGTTAATTCCTATTTTACAGATAAAACAACTGAGGCAGAGAAGATAAGCAAATTGTATAGAGTCATACAATACACAAATTTGAATCCAGTTTTGTTTGACTTTGGAAACTACTCTTTAACCACCATCTTATATAGAAGTAAGAGAACCATGAGAAGCTTTAAAATAAGTCCATCCTTGAGAAATATCTCTCTGTCATTGTGCAGAAATTGGATTCATCAAGGGAATTACAGTGCAAATAAAGAGGTTGCTGTGACTGCAATGCATCTGGAGCTCAAGAAAGGAGACGGCTGGTATCAGATGGAAAACTACACACTTAATCAAGCTTTGGTACCCCAATCCAGTTTGATTCACTACTGCTCTTCACTGTCTCTCTCATGCCAGGGACAAGGGCTTGGCACAAATAATAACTGAAGCAGAGTATATTTAATTACATAATCTTAGATAATCTAATTTAATTCCATGGAATTTATACATTAAATTGGAGCATTTGAAGGATTTCTGGCAAAGGAAGATTGGAATGAATAAGTAAGATTCATTTATACATATAATTTTATCATCAATTAATAATGAATGTACTTAAATGGTCCTCTCTATGTGGTAGGATTTTATTTTCTTCTTTGTGCTCCTATTTCTCAAGTTTTTATACTGTTGTAATTTTATACTGTTATAATATTTAAGAAGAGTTAGTTGAAACTCATGCAGTGCAGTTACATAGGTTTCTGGTCTCGTGAGACTTTGAGAGAACTTAAATGCTGTCAGCAAGGGGCATTTGAGATCTCACACATTTCAAACATAGAGGTGCTCTGGGAGCTCTCCAGGGTACTGGACTGCCTCTCGTCAATCTCTGATCAATGAGTCAGGTCCTTGTGTTCTCTTCTGACCTATCGGTTTGCCCTAAATGTAGCCCTTCTGGTCAGCTGACTGTCTCAACTATGTCTGAAAGCAACTTAGTTTCCCGGATGAGTTCCCAGCAGGCTTTAACTATTATTTTTATGCTGATGCCTTCTAAATCTATCAAGGCAGTAATTTTCTTCTCACCCAAGCTCTTCTATTTCATTTCTATTGCCATTAGCCCTCACTAACTTATTTAACAAATACTACTGAGAGTGGCCAGAAATGTAAAATTCAAAACTACAAAACTTACAGAAGGAGATAACAAGGGAGAAAGTCTACGTAACTTAGGTTTAGCAAAGAGTTTTTAGAGGAAATACCAAAACCACAATCCATGGACTTAAAAATTGATAAGTTGAGTTAATTAAAAATTAAACTGCTCTTCTAAAGATCCTGTTAAGAGAATTAAAAGACAAAACACAAACTAAGAGAATTTTTTTTCAAAATATATGTCTGGTAGAGAAGTTGTATCCAAAATATACAAATAATACTTAAAGTTCAACAATAAGAAAACAAACAACACACTTTAAAAATGGGCAAAAGCCCTGAACAGACACCTCATCAAAGAAGACATACATAAGGCAAATAAGCATATTAAAAGATGCTCAACATCATATGTCATTAGGACATTGCAAATTAAACAATGGGATACTACTACCCACCTATTAGAATGGCCAAAAAAAAAGAAAAAAGAAAAAGGAAAAAAAAACTGACAAAACTAAATGCTGACAAAAAGGTAAAGCAACAGAAGCTGTCATCATTGCTGAAGAATGGTACAGCCACTTTGGAAGACAGTTTGGCTTTCTTACAAAGTTAAACATAGTCTTATCACATGATCCAGCCATCACACATTTAGCTATTTATCTAAATGAATATGTTCACATGCAAACCTGCACACAAATATTTATAGCAGCTTTATTCATAATTGCCAATAACTGGAAACAAGATGTCCTGCCATAGATAAATAAATAAACAGGTGTATCTATACAGTGGAATATCATTATTTGATCAAAAGAAATCAGCTATGAAGCCATGAAATAAAAGTTTCCATGAAGGAAACTTAAAATGCCTATTGCTAAGTGAAAGGAGTCAATCTGAAAAGGTTACACACTGTATGGTTCCAACAAATATGGCGTTCTAGAAAAGAAAAAACTACAGACAGGTAAAAGATTGTAGTTTGCAGGAAGTGGTGGCAGAGGAGGAATGGATAGGTGAAGTACAGTGGATTTTGAGGAAGCTGAAACAATTCTGTATACTATCGTGGTGTGTATATGACATTATGCATTTGTCAAAGCCCATAGAACTATACAACACAAAGAATAAACCTTACTGCAAGTGATAGACTGTAGACAATAATGACACATCAATACTGGTTCATTAATTGTAACAAATGTACCACACTAATGCAACATGTTAATAATAGGGGAAACTGGGGGTGGGGGAAGGGAGTTATATGGTAACTCAGCTACCTGCTCAATTTTTCTGTGAACCTGACACTGTTCTAAAAATTAAAGACTACTAATTTTTAAAATATTACTGAGTGTCTACTGTATGCCAGCCATTGCACTAGGAACTGAGATTACAACACGTACCCAACGGACATGACCTGGCCCTCCTGGTGTTTATATCTAGTGTGTAGGGAGGGACCAGACACTAATCAAATAGTGACACAGATAAGTGCATAAATATACACTGCTGTGAGGCTGGGTGCGATGGCTTACACCTGTAATCCCAGCACTTTGGGAGGCCGAGGGGGAGTGGATCACAAGGTCAGGAGTTCGAGACCAGCCTGGCCAATATGGTGAAACCCCATCTCTACTAAAAATATAGAAAATAAATTAGCCAGGCATGGTGGCAAGTGCCTGTAGTCCCAGCTACTTGGGAGGCTGAGGGAGGAGAATCGCTTGAACCTGGGAGGAGGAGGTTTCAGTGAGATGAGATCACGCCAATGCACTCCAGCCTGGGCGACAGAGAGAGACTCCGTCTCAAAAAAAAAAAAAAAAAAGCATAGATACACTGCTGTGAATGCAAGTTTCATAGGGCTATGAGAACTTATACTTAGTCTGGAGGGTTAGTGAAATCTTCCTTAAGGAAGAGATATTTGAACTGTGATCAGAAAGATGAACAGGAGTTAACTAGGTGTGTGTATTTGGTGGCAGGGCAGGGGTTAGGCAGAGGAGCATTACTGACAAAGGGTAAGTAAGGCCCTATGGTGAGACACAGTGTGTATATGATAATTGAAGGTAGAGCCATGTGGCTGGAATGCAAAAAGCAAGAGGCAGAGTGCACAAGCTGAGATGAAAGAGACTGGAAGGAGCTACACTGTAGAAGACCCTATGGACAAAATAAAGATTTATAGTCTTAACCTAAAATCAGTAGGAAGAGCTTGAAGAACTTTCAGCAGTGTGTTGTCATGATTGCCTTTGAAAAAGACTTTTCTGGCTACTTGCTAAAAAAAGATTGCCAGGTTTCTCAACCTCAGCATTATCGACATTTGGGGATGGATAATTCTTTGCTGTAAGGGGCTGTCCTATGCATTGTAGGATGTTTAGCAGCATCCCTGGCTTCTCTACATCAGATTCCAGGATCACCCACCCCCTGAGATGAGACAACCAAAAATATCTCCAGACATTGCCAAATGTTCCCAAGGGGCAAAATCATACCTAATTGAGAACTGCCAAATTAGAGGAAGAGCAAGAGGGGGTGAGAGGGTGAGAGGGATTATTTGGAGGTCTTTTTTTTCTTTCTTTTTTTTTTTTTAACAATAGTCCAGGTAACAGATTATGGTAGCTTAGAATTGAGGAGGTGAAAAAGGAAGGAAGTGAACTGATTAGGGAGATGTTTAGGAAGTAAAGTTAACCATAGAGGATGCTAGATTGAAATGGTGGCGGGGGTGGGGGAAGAAATAAGGAGAATGAATAAGTTTCTGGCTTAAGCATCTGGGTAGATGGTGGTACTATGAAATAGGGATCCCAGGTAAATCTAGATTTGAAACCAATACAAAAATGGAATGAGACTTTTGGAGGTGTTGGGAGATGTGAGTACACTTTGCATGTGGAGGAACATAAATCATTTGAAGCCAAAGGCAGGGAGACTCTCTGAACCTATTCACCTATTCTGGCTCAGGAGGCTCCCTGACTACAAAAAACAAAAACAAAAACAAACAAACAAAAGTAGAAGCCAAAGGTAAACTGTGGTGGTCAATTATATTCATGGTTCCTAATGAATCATGTGTCCTAGTATTCATTATACATGCCCCTGTGTAGTCCCTCTGATTGAACTGGGTCTGACTTCTTGACCTTTACCAGTAAGATGTGGCAGAAGTGACCTTATGAGACTTCTGGGTCCAGCTATTAAGAAGTCCTGGTCATATGGTTTGAATCTGTGTCCCCACAAAATCTCCTGTCAAATTGTAATCTCCAGTGTCAAAGGTGGGGCCTGGGGGTAGGTGATTGGATCATGGGGGCAGAGTTCTCATAAATTGTGTAGCACTATCCCCCCTTGATACTGTATTGTGAGAGAGTTCTCATGTGATCTGGCCATTTGAGAGTGTGTAGCACCTCCCCACTCTGTCTTCCACCTGCCCCTGCCATGTGAAGATGGCTGCTCCTGCTTTGCCTTCTGCCATGAGTAAAAAACTCCCTGAGGCCTCCCCAGAAGCAGATCCTGCCATGCTTCCTGTTCAGCCTGCAGAATCATGAGCCAATTAAACCTCTTCTTTTTATAAATTACCCAGTCTCAAGTATTTCTTTATAGCAGTGTGAGAAACGGACTAATACACCTGGCATCTTTTACTTTTGTGCTCTGGGGGAAGCCAGTAGCCATTTAAGACAACCAGTCTCCCTGAGACGGCCATGCTGTGAGAAACCTAATCTTGCTGTTTGTAGAGGTCATGTGGAAGACAACTGAGGCTCTTTGCCAACAGCCCCAGCTGAGCTTCCAGTTGACAGCTAGTGCCAATTTGTCAGCTTTGTGTGTGAGACCATCTCAGGTGTGGATCTTCCAGCCCCATCAAGCCATTCCAGATGACACCATGTGGAGTCTACAAGCTGTTGGCTCATCACCAAGCTTTGGTCACCAAGTCTGGTCACTAAGCCCTGACCAAATTGCAGAATTATGAGCAAAGAAGTAATGATTGTCATTTTAAGCCAGGAAGTTTTGAGAGATTTTGTTACACAGCAATAGATAACTAGAACAGTCAGCCACTCTAAGGCTCAGTTTCATCTACTGTAAATTTGAAATAATAGTACCTGCCTCAGACTTCGTGTAAGGATAAAGTTAAATAACACCTGACACTAGAAGTACTCAAATACTGCTATTATTATTCTGGTAGGCACCCAAGAAGGGCTTGATGACTGATAATTTTATTGAATAATATTGATTAACTGGACCAGAGCAATTTTTACCTTCTCTGACTGCCATATATCTAACAGAAACTTTCAGTCACTGTGTTCCTTTTTTTGCTTCACAACACTTATCACCACTTGAAAAAAAATATTTTTTATTATCTGGCTTTCTTAGTAGAATATATGCTCCATGAAAGTGAAGACTGTGTGTTTCTTTTTTCCCATGATATCCCTAGTGCCTAGAACAACATCCTGTCAATCAGACGATCAATAGGTATTTGTTGAATGAATAAATGAGTGTTGCACATACATTTCCATTTTCACAAAACAATAAAGGAAAATGTCATGTATGTTATTCTTTTTTTTTTTTTTTTTTTTTTTTTTTTTTTTTTTAAGAAACAGGGTCTCACTATTTTGCCCAAGCTGGACCTGAACTCCTGGGCTCAAGATACCTTGCACTGCAGCCTCCCAAGTAGCTGAGAACACAGGTGTGTGCAAAGGTGCCCAGCTTGTCCTGCATTTTACTTAAGGCTTAAATCCTTTCAGTTCTCAGTTCTCAGCACAGCATGTTTGGTCAGCTGATTAGACAGTAAAAGTAGTTTGCTCTCCTGAAAGGAAATCTTAGGGTACAAACATTATAAAAGTAGGTGGAATGTAGTTGCAGAACAACTTAATTTCTATTAGCTTAATCTAATTTAATTCATGAAGTTTTACAAACTAATTCTTTAGCTTTTATTTCCTCAGCTGATTAATGCCTGTGGTCCAGATCTTTAAGACATTTTGTTAACTTTACATTTTAGTCTTATTTCAGCCTAAAACTCTCTTATATACAACCATCCAACCAGAAATCGGTAGTTTCTTCTGCTGAGGTCTAGGTAGGATGCTTTATCAAGGATACTTCTTCCTGAGCACACATCAGTTTAGCTCTTAAAATGTTTCTTTTCTTCTGCTATTCTACTTTGAAAATGTTCTCTTTTTTTCCCCCAGAGACAAGGGCCTTGCTATGTTGCCCAGGCTAGGCTCAAGGGATCCTCCTCCCTCAGCCTTCCAAGTAGGTGGAACTGCAGGCATACACCACCATGCCCAGCTTGCTTTCAAAACTTTCTAAAGGTTACCTCTAACAGATTTGATCAACTTAACCTAAAATCTGATTAATCTCTTTAAAATGTTTCTGCATTTCTTCTATGTTACCTGAGGTGATTTACATATTCAGAACTTTGAGGACAGACTTGTCAGTCACGTGCCTGTGCAAACGCTGGGGAGTGGGCACTGTCACCCCGTGTGCCTGAAGGATCTATCTTTGACCCAGGCAGGTGGTGTAGGTCCTCAGGTACAAGAAGGTGTTATGATGCATGCAGGCCACATATGTCTCTGCAGACTATATTCAGGACTTTGAATGTACGGTAGCAACCTGCCAAGAACTGCAGGCCTTTCATGGCAGTATACACATAACCAGGAGTTCTGACAGAAAACATTCTTCTTTACTTTAAGCCTTCAGAGGACCTCACTCGACTGCTTTGTAATTTAGCCAAGTGTTACGGTGTATAGGTTGTTGTCCATGGTGAATTTTTACTTGTATATGATATACAAAAGATAGCTCAAAATTAATCAGTCTTAAATGTAAGAGCTAAAACTATAAAACCCAGAAGAAACTATAGCTGAGATCTTGGATTAGACCATGATTTCTTAGATATGACACCAAAAGCACAAGCAACCAAAGAAAAATACATTGGACTTCATCAAAAAGAAACAATTGGTACTTCAAATGACACTATCAAGAAAGTAAAAAGACACCATAGAATATTTGCAAATGATATATATTGAAATACTTTTATCCAGAATATGTAAAGAACTCTTACAACTCAATAAAAAGACACATTGCCCAATTTAAAAATGGACAAAGGTTCTGAATAGACATTTCTCTAAAGAAGATATTCAAATGTCCAAAAAGCACATCAAAAGATGTTCAACATCGGATTGGGTGCCAAGATGACCAAATAGGAACAGCTCCAGCCTCCAGCTCCCAGCGTGAGTGACACAGAAGACGGGTGATTTCTGCATTTCCAACTGAGGTACCAGGTTCTTCTCACTGGGGCATGTTGGACAGTCGGTGAAGGACAGTGGGTGCAGCCCAACGAGCAAGAGCCAAAGCAGGGCGAGGCATTGCCTCACCCGGGAAGCACAAGGGGGAAGGGAATTCCTTTTCCTAGCCAAGAGAAACCGTGACACACAACACCTGGAAAATCGGGTCACTCCCACCCTAATACTGTGCTTTACCAAGGGTCTTAGCAAACGGCACACAAGGAGATTATATTCCCGTGCCTGGCTTGAAGGGTCCCACGCCCACGGAGCCTCCCTCATTGCAAAAGATGTTCAACATCATCAACCACCAGGCCCCCTTACTTCAACTGGAGGCAACTCTCCATCTTCACAGCTCCCCGGGGGGGGGGGGGGGCGGGGGGCGGGGTCCCTAAGGCCTTGTTGTGATTACATTGTAGCCAAATTCTCCTTCTGCCCAATCTTGCTTTCTTCCCTTCCCAAACAGGTATTGATCCCAAGAGACTTCATAATAAACTTTCTGCATGCTAATTTCCATCTCAGGGTGTTCTTCCCAGAGAACTCAACCTGTGACAAATCTTTAGCCTTCAGCAAAAGTACAGGCCCCTAGTAGGGGCAGTTGTACCCAACTGCTCATATAAGAGGTACTCCAGGCCAGAAAATAGATGATGATAACTGTAGGGATAAAAAGATGGCCAAACCAAGGAGTCTGGCTCGGTGAGTTCATCTAAGCCAGCATTAGAAAAGGCATGCTGTTCGTGCTATGAATCTTCTGTGCCAGTGCAGAGCCAGCCTTGGGAAGGAGCGGCCCAGTCCTCTGGTGTTTTCTAAAACTACCAGGCTAGTTCTGACTTTTATTTCCATTGTAATTACTAGATTAATGTTATTTCAAAGATCCATATATTTCCCATTAGGAGCTTGTTAACATTAATTGAGTTAATATTCATTAACCCTTTTCCCGTTTGCCCACAGAGTACTTGCCAGCAGCGCTTGCTGCTGCAGCATTTACCTCGAGATAACTTTGCCATGAAATAGCTCATTTTCATTATTATTTTCTTTTCTTTCTTTTTTTTTTTTTTTTTTTTTTTGAGACGGAGTCTCGCTCTGTCGCCCAGGCTGGAGTGCAGTGGCGCAATCTCGGCTCACTGCAAGATCTGCCTCCCAGGTTCACGCCATTCTCCTGCCTCAGCCTCCCGAGTAGCTGGGACTACAGGTGTCCGCCACCACGCCCAGCTAATTTTTTTTTTATTTTTAGTAGAGACGAGGTTTCACCACGTTAGCCAGGATGGTATCGATCATTCAGACCTCGTGATCTGCCTGCCTTGGCCTCCCGAAGTGCTGGGATTACAGGCACGAGCCACTGCACCCGGCCTCATTATTATTTTCACAGTGCTCTAGTATATCAACTGTAAACAAAAGACATCTTTCAGGCCAAGAGTGGTGACTCACGCCTGTAATCCCAGCAGTTCAGGAGGCCAAGGTGGGCAGATCACTTGAGGCCAGGAGTTCGAGACCAGCCTGGCCAGCGTAGTGAAACCTCATCTCTACTAAAAGATACAAAAACTAGCTGAGCGTGGTGGTGTATGCCTGCAATCCCAGCTACTTGGGAGGCTGAGGCACAATAATCACTTGAACCCAGGAGGCGAAGGTTGCAGTGAGCTGAGATAGCACCCCTGCACTCCAGCCTGGGTGATGGAGGGAAACTCTGTCTTAAAAAAGAAAAAGAAAAAAAGACATCATTCTATTTATAGCATTCTGTTTTTAGTAATGGTATTTCCATTTACAAAATACAGTAATTCTCTATGGCTAAAAATGTCAAATCCTAAAATACATAGCATTCCTATGCATGATGTTAATTAACATTGTTCTTGGACAATTGTTGTCTGAAGATTCATTTCATGAATCTGATTTTTCTGAAATAGATGATTCTGATAATTCAGATGATTCTGTTGTTACTTCTGTTTAGAAATAACTCCAAGAACAGTTTTTATATTTTGTTTTCACATTGAAAATCAGTCAGATTTGCTTCAGCCTCAAAGAGAGTGTTTATGGAAAATTAATTGAGAGCACTGGCAGCGAGCTGCACTTTTTCTTTCTAAATGGTAAATTAAATTGACCATATTTTATCAAATAAATATTTTAGAAAATGTACTGTAGATTTGTCTTCATGTGCCATGATCTGCACTAAGTCCTGATGAAAATATTTTACTCTACATAAAAATCAAGTCTATGGACAGAGATGGGTTCTGCCGCTTTCTTTTATGCAAGGATTTGAAGTTGACATGGGGACTTTGATCTCAGGGTCCAACATAGATCAAACATTTTGTCCATAAAGCCAGACTAGCTGGGGTGAGGAATAGTGGCAATAAAACTTTTGTAACCAGCTTGCCTCTGAGGGATGGGAAAATGATCTAGGCCAGGGATGGTGTAGGATAGAGGCTGAAGAAAACCAGTGCAACAATAAGGAACCATTTCTCCAAGCCTAAGGAGGGCAGGCACAGCCTGGTGCAGGTTAGCTTTATAGCCCAAATCAGAGTAAAATGCCAGGGATGTCTAGACAGGAAGTGTCTAAAAGTTACCTTTATCATCTTTGATTTCTAGTGCCTGTACAGTGTATAATGTTTGTTATGTCAATTACTGAATACGAGTCTGAGTGAGTATGTTCATCGTTCTTGCCACCATAATCCAGGGTTTAGATGAACATATGAAAAAGTGATCTGAGAATAAAAGACACTATTCTTAGCCTAAAAAACTTCAAGTGATGCTTTTCGGTAAAAACTCAATTTCATTTGGGCCTTCCTTGGTTCCACTATTATTATTATTAGTATTTTTACTATTATTATTTGAGATGGGGTCTTGCTCTGTCACCCAGGCTGAAAGTGCAGCGGCATGATCATGGTTCACTGTGGCTTTCACCTTCAGCCTCCAGAGTAGCTGGGACCACAGGTGCATGCCACCACATCCAGCTAATTTACTTATTTATTTATATTTTTTTTGGTGCAGATGAAATCTCACCATGTAGCCCAGGTTGGTCTCAAACTCCTGGGCTCAAGCCAACCTTTCACTTTTGCCTCCCAAAGTGCTGGGATTACGGGTGTGAGCCACTACGCCTGGCTGGTTCCATTATTCATTTCTAGAGATGAAACAAGCAGAATGGGGTAGAATATTTTAAATGTGGATATATCATAGTTTGTTGAAGGGAAAGACAGTGTTTTCAATTTAATTTTCCATTTAATTTTTGGCAATGGCCAATCTTTTATTGGCATATTGGCTGTAACCATTGAAGATTATTACTTTAGAGGAGTAGTTAATAATGACTTATTGTTATCCTTTAAATACATTTTATTTTATTTTATTTTATTTTTTTTTATTATACTTTAAGTTCTAGGGTACATGTGCATAACGTGCAGGTTTGTTACATATGTATACTTATGCCATGTTGGTGTGCTGCACCCATCAACTCGTCAGCACCCATCAATTCATCATTTATATCATGTATAACTCCCCAATGCAATCCCTCCCCCCTCCCCCCTCCCCATGATAGGCCCCAGTGTGTGATGTTCCCCTTCCCGAGTCCAAATGATCTCATTGTTCAGTTCCCACCTATGAGTGAGAACATGCGGTGTTTGGTTTTCTTTAAATACATTTTAAATGAAAGTACCTTGCTTGTGTTCATGCTGAAACTCATGTGACACATTTTTGCTTAACATTCCTGTCTTATAATAGCTTCCTCTGATTTATCCTCATGCATTTGGGTTTTCATCTCAAAGAAGAGCTGAGTGTCATTAACATTCCACTTTCCACCTTCAAGTCTCATTTTCTTCATCTGTAAAATAGGATAATAATATATTACTCATAATTACTCGTAGGATCGTTGGGAAGATTAAGTAAGAAATCCATGTAAAATGCCTAGCATAATGTCTGATGTATAGTGGCATTCAAGAAATGTAAACTGACCGGGCGCGGTGGCTCATGCCTGTAATCCCAGCACTTCGGGAGGCCGAGACGGGCGGATTACAAGCTCAGGCGATCGAGACCCCCCTGTTGGGTGAAACCTTGTCTCTACTAAAAATACAAAAAATTAGCCGGGCGAGGTGGCGGGCGCCTGTAGTCCCAGCTACTCGGGAGGCTGAGGCGGGAGAATGGCCGGAACCCGGGGGCGGAGCTTGCAGTGAGCAGACATTGCGCCACTGCACTCCAGCCCGGCCGACAGAGCGAGACTCCCTCTCAAAAAAAACAACAAAACAAACAAAAAACAAAAAAAAGAAATGTAAATTACATTTCTCTCTGTTATTGGGTTATCTGACGATTGAATATGCCCACTGTTTTCTGTTTTCTTTTTCTTTTGTTTTGTTATTAGAGCAAGACAAAACTCCTTGGTGAACTGCAGACATACTCAACGGTTATTAGAGCCAACCATGTGAGTATGAACATTCAGAATTAGAATATTATAATAATATTGACCTAGTATTCAGTGAGTAATATTGACCTACAGAAGATGGAGACCATCCTGGCTAACACGGTGAAACCCTGTCTCTACTAAAAATACAAAAAACTAGCCAGGCGAGGTGGCGGGCGCCTGCAGCCCCAGCTACTCGGGAGGCTGAGGCAGGAGAATGGCGGGAACCTGGGAGGCGGAGGTTGCAGCGAGCAGAGATTGCGCCACTGCACTCCAGCCTGGGCGACAGAGCGAGACTCTGCCTTAAAAAAAGAAAAATAAATAATAATAATAATATTGACTTAATATTAGGTTGACCTATTAGTTTTAGATAAAGTTAGAGTTAGGTCGATATACATTACAACTAAGGTTAGGAATTAATCAGTACGTAACTTATCAGGGTCTTTTCTCTCTTCACCTTTAGACAGGTTTTGATTAAATTAGTCAACAGAAAACTTTAAATATATTGAAATTTAGAAATACATAAAATCTTGTAAATAAGCAACATCAGTTATGTTTAAAATAATCCTTTTGTCCAGGCACGGTGGCTTAGGCTTGTAATCCCAGTACTTTGGGAGTCTGAGGTCAGCTGATCACTTGAGGCCAGGAATTCAAGACCAGCCTGGCCAACATGGTGAAACCCCAACTCTGCTAAAAACACAAAAATTAGCTAGTTGTGATGGCGCACACCTGTAATCCCAGCTACTCCGGAGGCTGAGGCGTGAGAATCGCTTGAACCCCGGAGGTGGAGGTTGCAGTGAGCCAAGATCGCAACACTGCACTCTAGCTCGGGTGACAGAGCAAGACTCTGTCTCAAAAATAAATAAATACATACATAATAATAATCTTTTTATCCTTTTGTATAATCCATGTGCTATCCCCTGCTTTTTTCTTTTTTTTAAAGCTGGTGGGAAGTGTTATGATTATGGACAGGCTATTCAAACTTTTAAAAATGAGTTTTCAAGCAAACCTTTGTAGCTGGAATTAGATAGTTTGGTACCGATCATGCCTTGACTACTATTAAAATTTCTAAAGGGCCAGGCTCAGTGGCTCCCACCTGGAAGCCCAGCACTTTGAGTGGCAAAGACAGGCAGATCATTTGACATCACGAGTTCAAGAACAGCCTGGCCAATATGGTGAAACCTCATCTTTACCAAAAATATTAAATACCTTTTAAAATTGCAAAAACCACAATTACTTTTGCATCAACCTATACAAAAACTAGTCAGGCATGGTGGCACGTGCCTGTAGTCCCAGTTACTTGGGAGGCTGAGGCAGGAGAATCACTAGGACCCGGGAGGTGGAGGTTGTAGTGAGCCAAGATAGTGCCACTGCACTCCATCCTGGGTAACAGAGTGAGACCCCGTCTCAAAAAATAGTAACTCTTATTATCTTCATCATCATCTAAAAGGTTGTAATCCCTAAAGATCTCCACATCTTATTCTCATGTTGTGTAGGTTGCACCTGCATTCCGAGTAAGATTTTTGCTTTCAAATTGTTTAGTTTTGTTTTTGAGTCTTCAGCCTTTAAAAAAAGTAAACATGTTATGCTATACTGTGATTGAAAATAAAAAGAATATAAAT